>NC_136065.1:1138565148-1139765148 GCF_964261635.1 Lissotriton helveticus
TTTTTTCAAGTACAACCCATTTCAGGTCCACACCCTGATGACTTTTTGCTAAGTATTGACGCGTCAGTTTGGTGTTGTTTCTTTTGCACTTAATCATACTATGGTGTTCATTGATTCTCATTTATATTTTCCTGGAGGTCAGATCTATGTAGAAAACGTCGCACGGGCACGTGATGAGGTAAACGACGTCGTAACGACTATAACAGTTCGTGAAGTCCTTCAAAACCCATGGTTTACCCATTTTTATGCCCACCTATTTTGTGGGACGTGAATTGGCACGCCACACAATTCCCACAGGGATAGTGGCCTACCGACCGCTGGTGTTCCCATAGGTTTGGATTGGTGGTAGTGGTGTTTTTGCGTGGCCCAGTTCATCACAGATATTTGTATTTCTTTTAAACACGAACAACATTTGAGGCCACTGTTTCTCTGCTCCATTCAAAATGTGGCAATTTTTTCGCACTATAGTTTGGACCTTGTTGGAAATAGGGGTGTATGTAGTGATACACACCATTCTGTCCTCTTGTTTTTCATGGTTTTCAAGCAGGGCATCCGGGTTAATATTCCTTGCTCCCGTCACTAGTTTTTTAGGGTAGTGGCATGTGACCAATTTGTCCTCCTGGATTTGTGCTTGTGTATCATAGACGTCCAGGGAGGAGCATTTTCTCCTGATGTGAAGGAACTGGCCTACGGGCAGGTTCTGTCTGAGTCCCTTAGGATGAAAGCTTTCGAACATGAGGAGACTGTTTTTGTCTGTTGTCTTATTGTGGACTCTTGTTTTCATTCCATCGTGATGCAGTGTTATAACTAGTTGCAAGAAAACTGCTTTGTTTTTATTTGGAGTATATGTGAATTTCAAATGTTCATCCTTTGAGTTCACCCACTCCGCAAATTCTATTGCTTGTTGTTCGTTGCCGCGCCATACTATCAGGACATCGTTGATGCATCTGCGCCAAAGTCTCAGTTTTTGTCTGTAGGGGTTTCCTGGGTTGTAGATGTGGTCAACCTCGAACTGGTGCACATAGAGGCATGCCATACTTGGGGCAAAAGTGCTCTCCATAGACGTGCCCCATATCTGATGTTATATTGTGTTCTCGTACTCAAAGAAGTTTTCTGTGAATGCCATTTCTGCGCATTCCAGAATAAAATGCCTTGGGGTCAAGAATCGCCAATCCCACTCCTGTAGGATGTGTTCAACCACCATCAAGGTCCGCCTTTGTGTGATTCTCGTGTAGAGAGCCTCAATGTCCATCATGAAGATTCAAATCTACATCGGGTTGATTTCCATGTCTCTAAGTAAGCATAGGACATCTTTCAGATATGAAGCTGATGCCTTCATGATGGGTTTGAGGAACCAATCACAAAACTGTGAAAGTGGTTCTAGTACTGAGCCAATGCCCAACACTATCGGCCTACCTGGTGGTGAATCTTTGTTCATGTGTATCTTTGGTAGCATATAGAATCTTGGTGTGCGTGGGGTGTCACCCACGAGAAACTCTGCTTAGTTTTTTGTGATCCAGTCACTCAGCAGGCCCTCCTCCACTAAGGGTTTGATCTTGTTGGTAAGTCTTGGTGTTGGGTCGGTCTTGGTGATTTCGTAGTTGTTACTATCGGACAGGAGTCGGATGCATTCGGTGTGGTACTTATGTAGCATCCACTTCTTACTTCTTGTTCAAAGCCCATAACATGGGATGGACTGTGTAAGGGGTATGAAGGTAGACTTTTTTCTGAGACCAGTGTTGTTGACTCACTGATCCAGTTGGATTCTTGGTTTCCAAAAAAGCTTTTCAATTTAAGCCTTCGAAAAAATTGTGCCAACTCTATATGTAGTGAAAAATGGTCACTTCTTGGTACGAATCCCAATCCTTTTGAGGGAACCGCATCTTTATCTGGTGAGTGTATGGCTGCTCAGATATGTTGGTGGCTACCTGCTCGTTGTCAGTCTTTGGTCCTTCCCTTTGCTCCTCGTCACCACTAAGTTTGGTGTTTGGTTCCCCCAATGGACTTTGGCTGGTCGTCTGGGATTTTTTTTCGTCTTCCTCTGCCTCTGTATAAAAAAGGAGGTGGACCCTGTTGGAATAAAAAACCTTGTGGGTAAAAGGGTTGTTGGTATTAGCCGAATGGTGGCGGTACTGATTGTTCCTGATAAGGTTCCTGTGGTCTCCGTGTGACCCCCTCATCACTTCTGTCACTGCTGCTCACCGGGCCAATGTGGCAGAAACAGGTTGACGACACTGGTGGTGATGGGGTACTAACTCCCCACATCCCTACTCTTGATTTTTAATATCAAGTAAGCACCTAATAAATACATGTATTTTGGTATTTACATTGGTTTTTAACCTTTCACTTCTTCACGGGCCCCCAATTAGCTTTTAGAAGTGCCTCCCTATCTCCAGGTGTAAGCCCGCTCTCTACCAAACTCAGTTCTATAGATCGAGGGCTGCCAATGATGAAGCATGACACCGGTGGTGTGCGAGGACAGTCCTTCACATTTTTTGAGATTCTCAGCACCCCACTTAATCAAGTGTAGAGCATTTGCCTTTGTGTATAGAATTAGAGATTTATTTAGGGTGGCTTCTTTTGTGTGTGCATAGTGGGCGATATTAGCCATATTGTTGTGGTCATCTAGAGACTTCTTCAGTAGAGGAGTGATAGTTCCTGTTTTGAGGGTGTTGGGGAAGACACCTACATTTGGGGAAACATTTATCAGACTGCAACATATACTGGTCAACAGTTTAAAATTGCTTATAATGAAATAAGCAGGGAAAAGGTCTTTCCAATACAAAGTTGGCTTCAAATCACTTCTAATCTTTCAAAGAAAATCCTCAGTAATTGATAAAGGCACATATTGCTGACTTTCCTGGTGGTATTTAAAGAAGCCCATTGAATTTTCAGGCTGAAATGTATTTGATTTAAGAAGAGTATAGCATAGACGGCATACTATGAAATAATGTTGCTTATGCGAAGTTGCAGCCCTTGAGGTGTATATTATTACATCTTTGTCCTGCTTCCTTGTCCCTGTCCTAAGTAATGAGATGCCACCTCATTACTTAGGACAGGGACAAGGAAAAGCGGAACTCAGCTTAATTAAGTGTATTGGAAGTATGCTGAGCATTAAACTCCCGTGTCTCAGAACTGATAGTCAACTTGAATTCTTCTTTATTTCAACAGGTTCTAGAGGCAGTAAGGCAGTGATTCTCACAGCAATAGGTCTTTTCATTCAATCTGGTATGGTCAACATGCTTAAAAGGGTAAAGACAGACCCCTTGTCGCTGATCGAGTAATTTTTCCTCTACTGGGGTACAGATCTTATTGCAGTAGAAATGCGTTCATACAAGCTTACCTCACAGACCAGGCCAGCTTTTATGCAAAAGAAACGTCAGGTGGGTGCTCAATTTGAATTCAATATTGCATTAAAACTTTGAAAGACTCCAATAGGTAAAAGGGGCACAAGCACCCAACTGTAAACCTACATTACAAAAGGTGCAGTGATTGGTTTCCTTGGTGATGGTAAGAGTCCCAATTCTGTCAGCTGGATCATTATATCAGATCCTGATAGCCTCTAACCAGTTGGAGGTTATTGCAGAGTTGATCTCTTCTTGCCAGAGCGGAACATAGGATTGAGGAATGGGTAGACACTTCATCTCGTCGTGAAGGATTTTCACAATGTCCTTACCCTTGGTCCCAGATCTCTGTTCAGATGTTCCCTCTTGTTGGCTGCAGGTTTACATATTGAAACTGGCTTCATCCAGGGAAGATGTACAAGAGGAAAACTTCATGTTCCATTGAAGGGGATGTGAATTCAACACCACGCAAGCCCTGACTTGTATTAACTGATGGAGGAAGGAGGAAGAGGAGTGACAACAGTAGAGTCACTTGTAAAAATAAAAACAAAGAAAACAACGCACCTCTGCCTCATTATTCATATGAAACACTCATGTACATTCAGGTATGCTTTCCCTCCTTCCCTACCGCTCCCTCGCCCCCTTTTCCAGGAATTGAGGATGCCCAGTCATGACGGACTACAAAGACCTTATCATTCAGAGCCAGTTAGAAGTATCTCCTTTTCGTGCTACAAGTATGACTGTTCATCAGGAGGCCCCAGCCATTAGTCGTGCAAGCCTCCATATTTGGTACTCCAAGGAGTACCACTTTAGATGGACGTTTACAGTCCAACAGTCTAGAATTCTGCTGGAGAGCAACACAAAATCCCTGACAACATTTGTTTGGGGAAACATGACATCTTACCTGCTCAGAAAAACATAGCGAGTCTGAGGAAACAAAAAACTAAGAGCAGGACGGCATATGGCTACGGCACTAGGACATTTCGGCCCTACAGGAGATCACTATAAGATGGATGATTCCAAAGTATACATTTGTGTTCTAAAACAAAATTTATTACAGAAGGGTAGGGGGTAAAAGCAAACTGGAAAGCAGTCAATTTTCCTGACCCGAACTCCTCCTCCTATTGGGGAGGACACTCTGAATATACGAGAAACAAATCACGTGAGGAGAACCACAACCTTGTAGAGATTATCAACAGTACAATATAAGCACATACATTTGAAGCAGTCACACTAGCTTGCAAAAAACCACCACCACTTCTACGAAGGTGATGCGCTTGCTAGAACAGCGTGCTCTATGGCACTCCTGTAGACATTATAACACACATTTACAAATAGCTGGGAGATGCACTGTACATGATGCTACAGATATCAGCAAAAACTCGACATAGGGCCGCTGAGAGGGATAGTTAGTGATACAACTAGGCAGAGTACCAAACAAGACTATATATAGCTGTATGCATGTATAGAGGTGTGTGTTCTAACAGCCTCATGCCCAGTTCCAGTTCTTAGAGCCAAGAGCATTTGGAAAGCACATAACCTATGTTACTGTAGGCAGGAAAGAAATGGCAGGATCGTAGAGATTTTTTTTTATAGCAAGATCAAGGACGAGTTTGTGAAAACTTTCGATTTTCTTTTTAATAACTGCTTTTTGTCGCAGTGGCCTGCTTTCCTTGCTCAGCAGGCATGGGTTTGTCTTCACCTTTTCCTAAGGACTTTGAACCATTGACATTTTGGATGGTCGAGCAACATCCGCAAGCCCTTGGCGACACTAAAGTGGAACGCAGATATTTGCAAATATACAAATGGTTTGCTCCTATATTTTTCTTTGTAAGTATGGCTCGACAGCGGAGCTGTCTGGACAGAATTTGTTACAAATTCTTTCAAATATACGATGGGTGATCTTTGGCTCCACTCACGCCAGACATATTGGAATTGCCAATGCTTCTTTCTTTCTGCTAAAATGGCATACCTACGCTCTCACACTCCACTCTGTGCTATGGTAGAGCTAGCCTGTCTGTGCCAAGGTTTCATGGCAGGGTTTGTGAGGGGGATTTTATGTTGTATTAGCATACAGTCAAATTGCCTAATCTAATACTCCACTCTGTGCTATTGTAGAACTAGCCTGTTTGTGCCCAGGTTTCACATTTTCATATCAGTGGTGGTAGGGGGGTGAGGTGGTGGGGGCGTTCTATGTTGTATTAGCATACAGTCGAATTGCCCAATCCAATAATGCTCCTGTGTTCATCAATGAGTATTTGTGTCCAATCGATAATTCTCTTTCACAGGGGTACATTAACACCTTATTGGAGTTTGTGTATTTTTTTCCATGGTGTGTTTAAATCCAGATATAAAATTTTAAAGTCAAGTAGGTTTACTTGCTTCACACGTCCAACATGGTTAGTACAATACGCAGAAAGGCTGTGTGCTATCTACAGTGCCAGTTTATTTGCTTGTCATTTGATTCTAGATTGCCTCTTGGTGATTCCTGGTAGCTCTGTCAATGAACTTATGACGGTAGGATGTATTTCCTTGAATTAAATGAAGGGAACACATTATTTCTCATTCACACAAAAAGCACATGCGATTTGACAAGCAATCTCTTTAAAGCCTTTCTTTTGTAAAGAGCTCAAGTGGTCTCTTGTCAAGCGCGAGTCTTGCTTTTTCTGTGCGCTCTGGTACGTTTGGTTTTGCTTTTCCCATTATAGATGAAGGACAACAAGTACCACAATGCACTGGAATAATGTAATATGGACTCATTAAGAACGGTGTGTGTTGTGTAAATGTGTAATGAAGGTTGTCTAGCCGACTTAGTGACACATAATCCTTAATTTGCAATATGCTAGTTGGGAATATTTGCGTTTTCTAAACGGTAGCCCCGCCAACAAATGAATGTATAGCAGCATTCGTTTCATTAGCTTTTCAAGTCTCTGGAATAGGGTTTTCCCATCAAGTAACACAAGTTGTCAGTGATACTCAAACATACAGAGTCCTGTTGATAAGGGGAGAGTGCATGAGTTTTTATTAGTAATGTGATGGTGTCAGGTGACCTTCCAGGAATTATTGTTGGTAGCGAAATCTAATGTGGTACATGTCACAATTTTTGCTGCTGGGGATTCTTGCTGCTAAAAGAGTCACTCGGCTAAGGATCTACTTTTACGCCTCTCGGGACATTTCTGCTATGGCTGGATGACATTTTTCTGCTTGGATCAATGACACATAAGACTGTCACACGTTGGTCCAATGTAAACAGTTGTAAACAATGTAAACAGGAACAGGACAAGAAACTGGGCAGTCCTTGAAAATCACCCTAAGGGGCAGTACTAAAGTGTACTTACACTGACTGAGGGCACTGCTGGGGTAAGTAAGCTACTACACCTTTAAGCCTTTGGTCTAGTGTACACAAAGCTTCAAATAAAAACATTTTTAAAAAGGAAAGCAAACACATACACAACTATCAGTTAAAAATCTATGCAATTTAATTTTAACTTTACATGCAAGACCACTTATGATCACGGACAAAAAATGAACATTGCCCCATGAGGAGGGAAACAATTTATATGTGGAATGAAGGAAAAAAGTCTGATTATTAAATTACATTCTAAATACATTTGAATGAACTAATGCATTAAGAAAGGACAACTTTTTCAAAGAGGTCCGAGATACATGGGTAAATAACAAATCTGTGAAGGAAATTCTGGACATGAAATACTCGCACTGTAGTTATGTACATTTTATTGACGTGTAAATCGGAAGTGTAAGCTAAAGAGCTTGAAAAAAATTGGCAAAACAGAAAAGTAAATTAAACAAACATGTTTCAATACCGATCTTATTGAGCATTATTTAAATTATTACATTGAGATTATATCAATCCATGCGAGGCTGTTGGTGAGTAAACTCTCCTAATTGGGCTCCAATTTCAAAGTACGCTGTCAATTTGTACAACTAAAAAGTGAAAAACAAGATGCCAGGGTCTGTCCGCATGCATATTAAATAAAAGTTTTAATAAATAATAAAACACTTTAAAGATGACATAAGGGATAGTACATGAACATTTTTTATGTAAACAACCAGGATAGTGAAACCGTTGTAACTAAAACATTGGAATGAGGGGGAAGACGGCCTAAACAGGCGTCGAGTAACTTGTGAGCTACCGCTAGCTCTCCAGCTACCTTTAAGTGGCTCTCCTATGTGCAGCGTAGTCAACTACATAGGAAGCTTATGCTCGGTTGAAATAATATTTGTATACCAAAATTTAAAAGCATGTGTTCGGGGCTGAGGGGTGGTGAAAAATGGTTGATTTTTCAAAATCGACTTAACCTCTTCAGCGCGACCGCGATTCCCCCTCCGGTGCTGGGCCGTAATAAAAACGGGCGTGGTCATGACGGAACGGTTCCGTCATGAGCACAGCTCAACCGTAGCTCATGACGGAACCGTTCCGTCATGAGCATGGAAGGGGTTAAAGCAGATATTGGAGTTTTAAAAAAAATGTAAACCGTGTTAGGAATATTTATGACTAATATTATTAACTTTGTGCCAGGGGCATTGCATCTATGTCTGTTATGTATTACCCATGTAGAGGCATTTCTTATTGAAAGAGCGTGTTTCAATACTACTAGCATCTTTGCCTGATACACTGAAGTGATCACTGCTGATAATCTTTGCCTATGGTGGCAACTAATGTCATCTTGTCTGGCGTGGTGGCTGTCACATTTCTAATAATATTTCTTACTCAAGAGGATATTCACTGAACATAAGAAGCTCTTATTACAGAAAAGGTTGGAGACCCCTGGCTAAAATATTAGTGGAATCTCAAAAGATAATGATACATTTTCATCCTCCAACCAACCTTCTTATTTCACTGACTGATTTAAAGTTGAACGTGTTTAGCATCATTTTAATTAGCTCGACAACTCTGCATCCTCTACAAACATATAAAACTCTGCAACTGTGATATGTAGCCTTTATTTGATCTTATCTGCAATATACATTTTCGCTGGGAATGTATATTTTCGAGCCCCATTGTACGTTGCCAGTTACATTGGAAGAGGTATATACGGGTGCATTAGTAACTCCCGATTGCGAGTTCTGCACCCACTAATACTCTAGGTTTTTCTCTACAAAGCTACGAAGGAACGTTCACATCCTAGCACGAATTCTGTCAGGTTCTGATGAAAAATGCGCAGAGAAAATAATGCAGCACTAGAGCACCAGTAACCTCAAATGATTTGCATTACCGGCGAACGTAGAATCAGGGGAGTGGCGTCTTTGCTTGCAGATAAAAAGTGCTTGCACAACATTCATGCATCTAAAAACCTGATACCACACAGCTGTCCCAATTTCATAACAGATGTTTTAAATTCGGAATCTATTGCTGAGTGAGCTGCAGCTGTTCCCTTTGAGCCAATTCTTGTTGACGAATGGTTTCCTGAGCTTCTCGTTGCATTTTCTCCAGTTTTTCTAGTGTGACCGATTTTAAGGGAAGCAGTTTGGGTTTACACAGCACCATGGCTGGCACGTCCTCCACACAGAGCTGCCCTGGAGTTTGAAGAAAACAGAATAAAACATTATTACCAGATGGAACGTATACATTTTCCTTAGGTGTACCTAAACTGGACATAGTTGACAAAAAGGTAAATGATCTGTTTCATTGTGGGACTAGTAGCAAAATTCAAGGTAAAGAGCTGAATATCTGAAAACTGGATTTTCTATTATCATTCTATTATCATAATCTTATGCAGCATCAATCACAAAGCGAATGTTCCTCCAACACAACCCATTAAACAACACGGTTCACAACCATTCATCACAGTTCCAAGATGCCAAGTATTTAACAATCACTAAACTCGCAACAGCACTCAGTATCCAACAATGGCATTATTCTGGCTGCATCTATCCTTCGCCTTACAGAACATACCATCTACACCACCACTGCCAAATAGAGTAAGCGCTGACACCTCAGCATCACTTTCATAAACCCACACCAATTTTCCTAACCGTCCATTAAGAATAAATTAACTTAAACATACCACACTTAGACGCGCACAAGGTTGCAACAAAGCCACAATAATCGACTGATGGCCCTTATTAGCAGAACAATCTCCTCAGGCTACGTAATGGATAACCTTCCAAAAAGTAGCATAACAAAACAAACGCAAAGTCTTTCAGCATACACATGACTACACATAAAAAAATACAAAGATCCGTAAAGGGATGGGACAAATCTTACACATGCTTACACAAAATAAAATACAAGGCTCCGTAAAGGGATGGGGCAATCTTGATCACCCCTGTACCAGTAAGAATGTTACTAAACAGTAAATTAGGGTGGGGGCGTGGCCAAGCTGCCGGCCAAGATGGCTGCGTAGCTTTGCAGCTCTGGCAGCATCCCCACCATCCTGGCCACATACTGACCCTCGTGGTACAGCCACATAATCAGACTAAAACAACACCAGGGAGTGGATTGATATGATGAAAAAGGCGAGGGCACTGTAATACTTGCCAGAATGCACATCTGCGCCACTGTGGCCTGCCTGAGGCCTGGTCCGGCCCAAAAACAATTGAGCAGGAAGGCACCAACAAATCTGCCCTCCTGGAACTACGCCACATGCCCGGGCTGCCCTGGAGGAGGTGGCGGCTCAGGTACTTGAGGACCAAGACCTTTAGAGGAGCAGGCTTCTGGCGGACCGGGCCTGCTGCTGCTGGGGAGCCCGGAGGAGCGGAGGCTTGCGGTGTGAGAGGGCAGCTAGGGAACACGACTGCGGAATGACGGGACGGAGTCCTCTGAAGGAGCTGCAAGTGTGCGGGAGGAATTGTGTGGCTCGCCGAGTAACCCGGAGTGGAACTGCACCACAGACGACAAACATAGGCCGAGTTAAGACTGGCCTGTGCTCTTCCCGGAGGCTCCGCAGTGACAGGGACAGTGGGTGAGCCAGGTAACGGGTCGTGACCGGCCTGCTTGCCTTTTGGCTACCTGTGCCTCGCCTTCCCCCCTCCCCCCAATGCACTAGCCCTGCATTGTGCCTGCGGCCTGAGCTGGCGAGTTCACAGCCGTGATCAAGTGGGATAGGCCCTGAAACTTGGACACAATCAACAAAGAGAGAGAGAGGGTTCAAGGGCACTCTTAGTCCCCAGTCAGTAAGCAAATAAACAAAGGAAGAGTGTCCGTTGGAGAAGCATTTAGAACTGATTGTAGCACATAAAATATGAGGCCAGATGAAAGTGGTCAGATGACTGGACCAAATTTCAAGAAAAAATGCTGGATTTTTTCAGGAAACCCTCACTCACCCTAGTGGTGACATGCTTCATCATCGGGTCCACCGGGAGAGATCGAATACCTCCCCGGTGTGCTGCGACGCCAGGAGACTGCGGAGCAGGTTGTGTGAGAGTGAAGAGTGAAAAAAGTTAAGTGTGGTTAAAAATGTCTAAAGTTGTACCAAAAAATCATTTATTAACTGGTCAACCCGACATAATAAAATTGACTATGTGCAGGGAAAACTAGCCAAATAAAATATACTGGTGTTTCCCTGTTAGGGGAAGGTCAACATGTTTCTGCCCTTTGTATGTGTGAATTTACAGGGCTTTCTTCAGGACCAATAAGCGAGTGTGTACCTTGACAGGTGTGGGCGCGCTAAGGCCCACCCTGCCAAAGGTTGTGAAAGTTAAAAATAGCACTATGTGTAAAATTGGTGCATAAAAATTACAAACCAGTAGGCTTGGGGAATTACCTCTGTTGCGAGGAACCTAGAAGTCTGTGAACAGATAATTAGACAGACAAACAAAAACACACAAAACATAGAAACATAGAAATCAATCAATATTGATCCTTTATCATGGCCATTATTCCAATATAGTGGCGTGATACGTGCTAGCAAACCTATCAATGGCCGTGGCCGAGATGGATGAATTACAAAGTAATGGTTGTGCCCAAAGCCGGAGTGATGGGCCTCAACTAGCGCAAAGAAGTGTCATCCAGCGCGATATGTTGCACATTGGTGAGGCAACAAGTGTGTAAATGGAGACTTACAGTGTTAAGTCCAACCGTGTGGGAAGACGGGCGGCTGCCCGTGATTAAAAGACTACTTGTAGTAGGGCGACGGAGAAAAAATCCCCGAGGTGTAACGCGGAAAAGCAGGGCTACAGTCTAAATACCAGTAGCGCTGCTGGCCGTGATCTTGAGTACTAATTAAGCACACAAAATACCGGAGCGTAAAAGTGAAACAATCCTCACTTGTACATAAAGTGAACCACGCCCCATAGATTCAGGAGGGGGGTGGGAGCGACAATGGCACACCCTAATCAGGGGAGGAAAACAAAACACAGAAGGAGGATTAGGAGACCTGGCAGGATCTCAAACACATAAACTTATCTTTAGGAAGATGTCCAAAGAAGAGATCTTACGCCCGCAACGCTCTGCACCCTCTCGGCACCTAGCTGTCCCCCGCTGGATCTCGTGGATCCTGAGCGAAGGGCGAGCCCGGCGTTAAGAGGGAGGGGGCAGTGCGTCTGCCAATCAGAAGCGCTGAGACTAGAACGAGGCTTGGAGTGCAAGCCCCGTGGTCTCGCGAGCAGACCGCTCAAGGCGGGATTCTGTTAGGGAATGAAGACGAGGCTTGACCAGCAAGCTTATCAGATGCATGTGAAAAAGAGGCTGAGAGAGCGAGAGACCGTCTCTATTTCTATTTCACAAAGATCCACGAGATCCAGCGGGGGACAGCTAGGTGCCGAGAGGGTGCAGAGCGTTGCGGGCGTAAGATCTCTTCTTTGGACATCTTCCTAAAGATAAGTTTATGTGTTTGAGATCCTGCCAGGTCTCCTAATCCTCCTTCTGTGTTTTGTTTTCCTCCCCTGATTAGGGTGTGCCATTGTCGCTCCCACCCCCCTCCTTAATCTATGGGGCGTGGTTCACTTTATGTACAAGTGAGGATTGTTTCACTTTTACGCTCCGGTATTTTGTGTGCTTAATTAGTACTCAAGATCACGGCCAGCAGCGCTACTGGTATTTAGACTGTAGCCCTGCTTTTCCGCGTTACACCTCGGGGATTTTTTCTCCGTCGCCCTACTACAGGTAGTCTTTTAATCACGGGCAGCCGCCCGTCTTCCCACACGGTTGGACTTAACACTGTAAGTCTCCATTTACACACTTGTTGCCTCACCAATGTGCAACATATCGCGCTGGATGACACTTCTTTGCGCTAGTTGAGGCCCATCACTCCGGCTTTGGGCACAACCATTACTTTGTAATTCATCCATCTCGGCCACGGCCATTGATAGGTTTGCTAGCACGTATCACGCCACTATATTGGAATAATGGCCATGATAAAGGATCAATATTGATTGATTTCTATGTTTCTATGTTTTGTGTGTTTTTGTTTGTCTGTCTAATTATCTGTTCACAGACTTCTAGGTTCCTCGCAACAGAGGTAATTCCCCAAGCCTACTGGTTTGTACTTTTTATGCACCAATTTTACACATAGTGCTATTTTTAACTTTCACAACCTTTGGCAGGGTGGGCCTTAGCGCGCCCACACCTGTCGAGGTACACACTCGCTTATTGGTCCTGAAGAAAGCCCTGTAAATTCACACATACAAAGGGCAGAAACATGTTGACCTTCCCCTAACAGGGAAACACCAGTATATTTTATTTGGCTAGTTTTCCCTGCACATAGTCAATTTTATTATGTCGGGTTGACCAGTTAATAAATGATTTTTTGGTACAACTTTAGACATTTTTAACCACACTTAACTTTTTTCACTCTTCACTCTCACACAACCTGCTCCGCAGTCTCCTGGCGTCGCAGCACACCGGGGAGGTATTCGATCTCTCCCGGTGGACCCGATGATGAAGCATGTCACCACTAGGGTGAGTGAGGGTTTCCTGAAAAAATCCAGCATTTTTTCTTGAAATTTGGTCCAGTCATCTGACCACTTTCATCTGGCCTCATATTTTACGTGCTACAATCAGTTCTAAATGCTTCTCCAACGGACACTCTTCCTTTGTTTACCTGAAACTTGGACACCAGAGACCATCTTTGTTATTGCATGGGGCCGTAATTATTCCAGATGCCACAGCCTGGTCGCACGCCTCAATCCCCCAGTGGTATCCTAGGACCCGCTACTTGGTATCTCTGAAGATGCGAGGTGGCCGGCGTACACCACTCCCTACATGCCCTTTCATTGCAACACTACCTACAGTGCTTCGGGTAGTCTGACCCGGACCTCCACTGAACCCTGTCCTAGGCCCAGCTTATGGTTCACGGAGACCCTCCTAAACAGCGCTGGCTGACTTTTGACAAAACCTAATGCCATCTCGGAGGGAGGGGATGTGCCTGATGCCACTATGGCGGCAGCACCTGGCACAGATGCCATTATGGCTGAATTAAGATCAGGGTTCAGAGCCATGGATACCTGCTTTGACACCTTAGACAAAAGGCAATTGGCGAGAGTCTAGATCAACATGAAAGGAGGCTAAACGTCGCTGAAGGCAGGATCTCAGACCTGGAGGATGGAGCGGCACAGTCGGCCAAGAAGCTGGACTCTTTCTGGAAAAATTAATGAAAACAATTGCTTTGAAGAAGAGAGACTTGGAGGCCAGAAGCAGGTGAAACAATAGCTGTACATTGGGAATATCCGAATACTGGTCACCTAGATCGGTTTATTGAGAGACTATTGAAGGAACTGTTTGGTAAAGACTCCTTCACGTCTTCCTCCGTGGTCAAGAGAGCCCAATGCTCCCTTGGACCGTGACCAAATCCGGGGTGCCCACCGAGACCGCTTATTGCCTGCCTGTTGAATTTCAGAGACCGTGGTATGGCCTTGCATTGGGTGAGAGAGAAGGGCAGGAGAAGGGCCAGTTCAAGTGGCAGGGTACTCTTTATCTCAATTTCTTGACTCACAGGTATCAAGCCCGCAGGCTCGCCGTCAGACATCCACTCCAGTGCTAGGGTAGATCTCTTTTCTACTGTCAGAGATACTAAGTCATGGTGAAGACACTGCTATGTATAGACTGCGACTGATCATAGGAGTATACTGAACGTCCACTATTGGCTGGGTCTACAACACTTGGTATACTATAATGGTTTTTTCCTGTTATTCCTAAAAGAAGTTGAGACCCGACGTGGTATTGACACACCTCTTGTGTGGTACACACATGAGCAGATCTGATACCGCTTTCTGTTGTGAGGGATAATGTCTTTCTTATTTCTGTTGGGGTGGGGTTTTCCCCGGGGTAAAGAGAACGGGGATGGGTGGGGGTAGGGGACAATGTTGTTTGTTGGGAATGTCTGTACTTATACCATTCACAGATAGTACCATACACCTACCACAACCACATATACCTTTACACCTATCACTTAATGACTACATACAATGAGGTACACCCCTTTGCAGACATCACTTTAGTAACATGGTACATTCTGGGGCTTAATAACCAGCACAAGGAAAAACAGTTTAACACCTACCGGTACAATATCTGCAACAACATCAGGCAGACATCGCCTTCTTACAAGCGAGGCACTAACCCCCACCCCACCCAGTCATCGCCCAGTTTTGCATCCACATTGGGTCAACAGTTATAGTTCATATGCCAGGGTAGTGTCTATACTGATACATAAACAATTGCCCTTCCAGCGGTCTCAGCTTCGCACTGACACAGAGGGAAGGTACCTATTGGTAACAGGACAGCAACCGGGGCACTGCATCCTATTAGTAAATGTACACGTTTCTAACCCTGATACCCTGGACTTTTACCTACACCACAGGCACAGACTGATATGGTTGAAGCGAACCATATATGTATGGGGGACTTTAACATATTACTCAACCAAGGATGGGATAGCACCGCACATGCTCCATACACGAAGCCTCACGCATGGCGTACTCTACAGGAACTTTGTGATGTATACACACTAGTGGACGCCTGGCACCAGCAAAACCCTCTCCAACCTGCAAACACATATCTCTATGTAACATAACACATGGACCCGCCTCGACTACTAGCTGCATACGTCTACCCTCCCCCCTAGGTGAGCTCCATACCGCATTTCCTTCATGCACTCTTCGACCATTCCCCTGTCATGCTAAAGCTACACATCCCCATGGTGGGAGGTGTCGAGAGACAGTGGAGATTCCCTGGGCAGGCACTTCAGGACGATTTACTCCATTCGGAACTCCGTATTGCTATTTTAGAATGTTTTGCAATCAACAAGGGAACTCTAAAATCTTGCGCCACCCTGTGGGAAGCCTTCAAGGCATATTTGAGGGGGAGTCTTCTTTGTTGCCTGCCTTTTACCTGCCAGAATCAAATGCCTGAAATAAATCCCTGGTGAGACGAGGGTCCCAGGTACACGCCACTCAGCTACACAGCCTGCATTGTCACTTACACTCTGGGGAAGACTGCAACCCCCAGAGTGCACCACTTCCTGACCCAGGTGCCGCAAGTGCCGTGAGTGAGGAGGAGGCGGGGTCATCGCGCTTATAGCGCTGCCTCCCCCCCCGTGACACGGGAGTCTTCTTTGTTGCCTGCCTTTTACCTGCCAGAATCAAACGCCTGAAATAAATCCCTGGTGGGACGAGGGTCCCAGGTAAACGTCACTCAGCTGCACAGCCTGCATCATCACTTACACTCTGGGAGAGGACTGCAACACCCAGAGTGCACCACTTCCTGACCCAGCTGCCATGAGTTGGTCCTTTCTCTATTTTCGATATTGGTAACCTGTGCAGTCCGTCTTTCAAATTACTACGAACCTAGGGCTGTTCCACCTTTAAGTCCTCTATCTAGCTTACCTAGAGTTCCAGGTGTATCCATTTATCATCCACGGACATAGTATATATACCGTCGGAGTTTTTTCGGACTCCGACCATCTTTCCGCTGCTTCGACTGTGCGGCGGACTCGTACGCTGCAACATCGGACGTCTGAGGGCATTATCCTGCCTTTACTCGGTTTTTAAAGGTAAGCCTCGCTCGAATAACTATCGTCTATTCTTAGGCTTGCAGACCAAAACCATCTTTTGCCGTTATATATTGCGTGAACAAACATTTATATTTTCACTATGTGTGCTTTGACTCTCCAGTTTCCTATCATCATAAGGAGGCTCCGATGATGAGACATTACTAAACAACTTCTGAGTAATCCATACACTGTTACCACCGAGTCGGATTCACTAAACGGCTTCACCGCTTAAGGTAGATATTTTGTATACTAGAATTTCGACGTCTTGGCCATATAATTTCTTTCGATCCCCATATGAATTCATTTTAACATAGTTGTTCCTTTTTTACTTTTGCTTTTAGAATCCCACATTTGCAAATTATTTCCCGTCACTGTTGATATTTTACAATATACAGTTTCTCTGCAGCCTTTGGGCGACTGATACAACAGGTTTGTATATCTTGAACTTTGAATCGCCTTGTTTACATCTTCTACCCGTTCTTTCACTTCTCTATTTCGTTGTTAACCGACCTCATTGACAATATAGATACGAACGCCATTATTAGGGGCTGACATCGTTGGGTTAACAGCCTCTCTAATTTAGTATATTAGGGATTAACAAATCGGGACTGACCGCTTGGGAGTCCAAAAGTTTTATTGCTGGCCAAAGATAGAATGAGTGTTCTTCGTCATGTAATATGATACTTTTGACTACGATTACATTATACTTATAAAGCCCCCCCTTTGCCATGCCTTCCGGTTTCACGTTCCGGATGTCTGTGTTTATCAATGGAATGTCCACCTTTTTATAACATTAGTTCTTTGCTCATATATCCCAGAATTTGCTTACTACAGGATCTGAGTTTCTGTTTTTTATTATTTTATATATCCTAGGAAAACAACTGTTGTGGCGATTTAGGTATTTTTCGAAACGCCCAAGAACTGATCGTTTGCATCCTGCATACAGTTTTGGTCAAACCTCTAATAATAGTGAGTAATTTGACTGGCATTTTATATGTGTAGCTCTAATAAGCATTTATGTAAAAAAAAGAAAAGAGTTCTCACAACCATTATGAATGTCAACTTACTACAGTCATCAATATTATATCTGTGAATATCGATTTTAATTATTTCAACGTCATAAATTATATATTTTTTCATTATATTGTGTATCAGCTTTGGCTTATTTGACTAATTTGTGTTTATTTTTTCAATTAATTCATGTAACCTTGAATTCATCATCTCCTCCCTTAGTTTTTGAGTATGGCACAATCTCCATGTTTATGTTTTTATCAAATTGGTTATGGCAACAAGATATCGGATTTGATATTTTGACAGTGATTACTTAGACCTTGGTTTATTCTTGTTTATGAATACACATTTTAGTGTCTTTTATATGAAATGTATAAACAGTGTAACATGAAGTATAACAGACTGTCTTTCCTTTTTTTATATGTGTGTTTCAGATATCACTACTCCTTGTGACTCCTGAAGAAGGCGTTTTTACGCCGAAACGCGCGTTGAGTCTCACTCCTTTGACTTTCACTCGCCACAGTGTGCATTGTTATAAAAATTTGTGATATGAATTTGTATTTGTGTATTTTGAATAATAATGTATGATATGCATGTTTTTTAAGCCCTTTGTTTACATCGTGCGGTGATGGTTATGCCATCTACTTGTATGATTTTTAACTGTTGTCATTAAAAATATGATCATTTTTAAATCTATTTTCTCTTACTTTAAGTTTTTGCTGTCATTATATATTACTTGTTTGCCATTTGTGTTGACTGCCTAGGGTTTTTGTTCACACACCAGCTGCCATGAGTGCCATGAGTGAGGGGGAGGCGGGGTCATCGCGCTTATAGTGCTGTCTCTCCCACCGCAGCACGGAACAAACGCAGGAAGACGCACGGACCAAGGGCGGGCCCGTCTGTGCCAGTCAGAGCCTGAAAGGGACTGGGCTGGGCCAGCCCTCTAACATCTGTATTTTCCAGGTACTCCATCTGTAATGAGTTCAGTAAATTTCAAGTTAATCGTGACTGTACTTGCATAAATAAATAGTCGCAAATTAGGGGTGGGCTCCGGGGTGCGCGCTGAGTCTGCCCTGATGCATGAAATTGCACTAACTGAACGGAGGCTATCCTTGGACCAGCAATCCCTTTATGCACGACAGCCTGACAATTGTACAGACATTGCCTCAAGTAACGGTCCGGAAATTTATACTGTTCCTCGACCGATTGATAACGTTGCTGATTTACCGGGCCTTATCACTAACAATAACCCATATCTGTTGGCTCAGGACATGAGTCTTAATACAGAGCAAGAGCCGGAGATACAGAGCACCGGTGTTAGTACTAGAGGACAGCAAGCAACGAGAGACCAGTGATAAGAAGGGACCAGACCAGGGAACTAGAAAGAAAATGTGTGGCACAGAAACAAAATCAACGAGCAACACACAAAACAGTTTCCAGACTAACCTCCCCGATTGTGAATAACAAAGCTTGTTCCTCTATGTCATTATTCCCTAGTAACGCCAAGGCTAATAATGGCGGGAATGGTTATGCTGCTTGGTCAAATGAGGATGATTTTTGTTAATGTTTGGGATTATTGATTACTGACCTCCTTGCTCCCTTGGTACAGAAGTTGGGCAGTATTGAAGAAAGATTAATTTCACTTGAAGATATAGCAGCATCTCCTCAATTAACTAGCTCTGCCGTTGGCGATAATAATGGTATAGGTCAGGGCCTATGCTCCTCAGGGGGAATGGTCCTACGGATAAGGGTACAGCTACTTTAACTTATTGCCCAAATCTTAAATGTAGTCAGATTTGTAGCCAAGACCTGAACACTCAATTGCCTTCTAACACAAGCATTGATCCTCTGACAAGTGCACATTCTCAGACCATTCAGAATGACCGGGGCCATAACTTCTCAACGATACAGTTAGTAACATAAAAAAATCCCATCCCGCCCAATATATTGGGGGGGGGGGAGAGAAGATCTCAGGGAAACATGAAAGCAGATTTAGGTTCTTTAGCACACAAGCAGTGTAAGGCGTACCAAGCCTCGCCATTGGGGTCTTAAGCCTCCCGCCTGAAGCGACCCCGTACACAGTGGTTTTAGCAAACATCCCCCCAAGTGCTAGGTAATGATTTTGAACACTGGTCAACTCTAGGAAAAAAAGCTGGTCACTTTCTTAGTACTAGAATAGGGCTAAATAATGCTCCTTTTGGTGAATTCAAAATGTCACGAAGTGTTTCATGGATTGGTAAGTCAAACAAACGATTGCAAGGCGATTGCATCGTTTTATCAATTTGATCTCCAAATGTAGTGCGGCACATTCTTGATAGAGCAGGAACTGGGGAGATCAATGTAAACGATATTAATATCCTCACTTTGGGGCTTTTCTATCACCCCATGACTGATGAACAGTGCTATCACCAGCAGCCTTTACTTTTCAATAGCAGATCTTCTCATTATACTGTGCCAACCAGCAATCACTTTGAAGCATTTAAGTCCTTAGATGCAATTGACTGACTAACCAATCAAGAATTCAGTGCATCGTATAAAGAGTATTTGCCCAGCCTAGCCCAAGGGTCTATATGCAGTATGCCTGAACCATCTATTCCTGACAATGATGTCAATCCCACTATTGCAAAGAGCTGGCTTAACAGTGACACCACACCTAGACATGGAGAACCTCGGCATGGGCCGTTAGATAGTGATCACCATCAGTTATCATTGCCATGTGCCACTCAGTTAACTATAATAGAAGGAGTTACAAGCGTAAAAGTAATGCAGCCTGTAATGCACCATGATATCAATCTTGCTTTGCCGAAATTACCAATGTATATCCAGGATAACCTAGGAGAGGAATCCCTTCGTAAACTTGTATCCTGGAACATAGCAGGATTACTCTAAAAATTGACAAATCCAATTTGGTGCGATTTTATTCGATGTCAGGATATCCTCTGCCTCCAGGAGACATGGGCTAGAAACCCGCTACATATTAACAGGTATAGAACTTTACACACCGAGGCAAGAGAAAGTAAAGGCGATAGGTTAAAGGGAGGTCTCTGTACATACATCGCAAAAACACTCTGAAATTTAGCAAAATTGAATCTAGGCTAGATAATGATTATTATCAAATTATTAATATTAAGATCGACAGCAAGTGATCAATAAATCTGATTAATCTGTACAATAACATTGCCACGCTTGATGTAGAAGGTGTTTTAATGAGTTAGTAATTGAAGTTCAATCTCTATGGCGTAAAAGTGTCCATGATACTAGGATTCTGTTTGGAGGAGATTTTAACTGTGGTTTATTGATGACTGTGGCTTATTGATGACTCAAATGTGTGTGGATTCGATGAGGAGGAAGGGCTCAGTTGCACGCATTTTACTCATTTAAAAGTTAGGGAGCGGTTAAACGAGCTGTTATGCACCCTGGACTTAGGATTTGTAAATGAAATGTGCTTGGAACCAGTATCAATGGGTTACACTTTTAGTGGGCGGGGTTTATATTCTACAATTGACTTTTTATTGCTGTCCAATCATATTCAAATTCATATTCATCTTTATTTCGGCACAACTTGGCCAGAAAAGATTTGCAAAACAACGATACATTCATAGAATACATATCATGAACCGTTTTTGATACAGAGTGAATAAACATGGTTAAAAATACAGTGCTAATGAGGGATAAACATTTTGATTAAAAGTTACAGAACTAATCCTAGGGAGGCATTTAGACGGGAAACTGGGAGATAAAAAAGTCGTATATATACAATAAAATTAGCCTATCTATCAGTCTTCCGTTAAACATACAGAATAAGAAACACTTAAAAACAAGTTTAGACAAATAGGGTTACAGTGTGAATTGGATCATTTGAAGATTTTCCTTATAATTTTAAGCCTTTATTCATGCGTACAAAGTAGATAGAGAGCAGAAATCTACTGACACCGAATACTATTGTTCTAGTCGTATCAGATTTAATGATTCTCAATGCCTCATTACATGATCTTATGCCCAAAAGAATGCATAGGGGTTTGATCCACTTTCTCCTAGCCTTCACATAGGCCGTACAGAAGAAAAGGATATGCTGGTCGTCCTCTTTGAAAGTTCCTTGGCACATAGTGCAGATTTCGCTAGTCATTTGGTCATCTCTGGCCAATCGCTATGCCTCTCAAATTAGCTCATTTCACATCGGAGATATATCTCCGAGTGACCATTTTCCACTGTGTGTAACTCATAAGGGTTGTTTAAAAAGTACAAAAAGGGTTAATATGGTTCCACAGCCTTTGGAGTTACTTGTATTGGATCGAACGAATGGTTATGCATTGAAATGGGCTATGGTTGATCCGGATTGTGTTTTAAAAACTGTGGTGACTAAGTGTAAAGATGAATTTGATATTTGTACAAGCGACCTAGCTGGCCCAAGTAGCATTTTAGAGGCTTTTGAGTCAATATCTAACACTGTGAGGGAGGCCCTTTTTTCATAAGTCCAAGAAAGCAAAACAAACGGGCTAGTTTGATTACCAATGTACGAAAGCACACACACATTTAAAAAAGATTCTCCACACTATCCCAAGAGATCAGGAGTCCACTAGGGTGGCAAGTAGAACGTATAATCTAGCTATTAAGGTGAGAAGAGATAGCCTGAAAAGGGAAGCCTGGGAGTCCCTCCATTTGGCTGCTATAAGTAGGGACAGCAGTGCTTTCTGGAAGGTAGTAAAAGCACTTTTTTGAAACCAGGCGGGGGAGATTGCCATTCCAGAGGAACAGTGGGTTGAGCACTTGACAGAGGTTTTTAGGGGGATAGGTTGGCTTGAAAACAAATCGAATTACACTTTATTAATTAATAAATCACTTAGTTCTGACCTTAAATTCACCCTAGATGAGGTGGTGACGGCAATCTCCAACACTTGTGGAGGAAAGGCGCCCGGACCAGATGGTGTCCCCAGCGATCACTTTAAATCAAACCTATCTCTTTGGGACCCAATCGTTACGCAAGTAGCGAATGCTAGTTGTCACATTCCATTTCCAGCAACCTAGACAGTCAATTATAGTCCCAGTTTTAAAAAAAGGAAACCACCAAGACCCTAGATGTTACAGGCCCATTTCGTTACTTGACTCAATGACAAAAATCCTAGGTCGTGTAATTTTAGTAAGACTAAAAGCCTGGGCATCAGATAATGATATTCTTTCCGATTTGCAGTATGGATTTCGTGAAGGAGTGAGCACTATTGAGCAGTCTCTTAACCTTGCCTTATTGGTGGGAAAATATGTTTGTGTGATAAATGGTAATTTGTTTTTAGCCTCTGTAGACCGGACAGCTGCTTTTGATTCTGTACGACACATCAAACTGAGGGGGATTTTAGAAAAGATGTGTGGACCATCAAATTATTCACTTTTTAAGGCCGTTTTATTGTAAAGCTTAAACTAGAGTCCGCTTTGATGTTAAGGGTGGGACCACAACTCCAATCCCAATTCGTAGGGGAGTCCGTCAAAGATGTGTCCTCGCACCATTCCTTTTTAATTTGTACATAAATGATCTGGAGGGCGCATTACTTGAGCAAAACGTCGACTACCCTAAGATTAACGGTTGTTCAATCCCTGCTCTTTTATATGCAGACAATGCAGTTTTAATGTCCAGAACCCAAGTCGGTCTACAGAGAGTTTTGAATGCTTTTAATGATTTTATGCAGAACCTAGGACTATCAGTGAACACGTCCAAGACTTATAAGATGTGGTGTTGGGAGAAAAACATTTCGGGAAATGTTTATTGCGGATCAAAAGAAAGAAACAACAAAATCCTTCTCATATTTGGGTGTTATGTTCCACCATATGCTCCACCAAGACGACATGTGGGCACAGGAAATGAGATCTAAAAAACTTAGTTATATTAACACTATATCCTCACTCACCCAGTTTTCGAAAAGTTTAGGGAAAAGACCACCAGTGGAACTTTTACAAAATTATCGGGCTAAATGTATTTCTACCGCAACCTATGGGTCCGGGTTCTGGGGTATTGCAAATATCAACTCTTTACAAGTAGTGGAAAATATATTTTTAAGATATCTAATGTCTGTACCCAGAACAACACCTACCTACATTTTTCATGCCGAAATGGGATTATCGTATCTGACTGACATCATTAAACTTGAGCCAGTCTTATTGTGGCATCGTGTTTGGACTAAAGAAGAACCCACATTTAACAGGGATATTTTACAAGATATTTTAAAATTGGAAAAAGTTTTAAGGATCCCTTGGATTTATTATGTTGCAGAATCTGGATCATCCCAAGTATTTTACTGTCCCTGAATCCCTGCAATCAGTAAGCAGGAAGGAATTAAAAAAAATAAGGTACTGCGATGTTGGAAATGAAAAGGTTGACAAATAAAATATTCAAGCCCTCTTTATTGGATAATCAAATGATTTTAAGTGTTTTCAAAATACAGCCCTATTGGGCCATAGTTCCAGCAGGGTATGATAGGTTTTTACTAACAAGATTTTGACTCTGTATATTTCACAGACTCACCAGCATTCCTAATATGAATAATTGGAGTCGCACTTTGATAGCCTGTCCTTGTGATGAATGCTCATGTCAATCCACTATCCATGTTATCTTTTTTTGCGGTTTCTACTCTGAGATTAGGAAAGTGTGGATTGGACCAATATTAAAAATGATGGGACTTAGGACTTGCCGACCTGCGTATATTGCACTGCAATCCCTGGATAATGCGGATATGATCTGGAAAGTTGCGATGTTTTTGCAAAGGGCGGTCGTCTTCAGGAAGAGCATAGTGTTTTAATTACATTTGTTTTTTAAATCTGTTATCCCCGATCATATCCATGTCTTTTTAACTTTCATGTATGACTGATACTAATGGAGTTATATTATTTATATATTGTCATTTTGGTTATACTGGTTATGTACTGCTTTTATGACTGCACAGTTTTACAATCGAGTAAAGCTTTGTTTGAATGGGGGGCGGAGCTCGCTCGCAACCAGGATGGCTGCTTGAGCCTAGAGCTCCCCGTCTCGACAACAATCCTACAATTATCTTGCATGCTGACCTGCATTTGAAGATCCCTGGTCGCGACCTGGCAACGCTGACTTCCTGCGGACTCTGGTGGGAGCGAGTCTGATACCCGCGTTCCCTCCGTTGGCTGAGCTGCGGCCTCTGGGGCCTGCGGGCGTGTTCGGCGATTGTGGGAGGCGGGCCGACGTCAGTGGCGCGGCTGCCCGAGATCACCGGAGGAGGCCCTGTCGCCTGGGGAGTCCAGAGAGGCACGCACACACTGCGCCTGCTGGCGGTGCCTCCCCTGCATTGGAGGCGTACTGGTTCCCTGACGCCTGGTCCTTATGGACCGCGAGACCGGGAGCGAGCTGCAGAGTGCGCCGCTGCGGCGTCTGCGGGGACCGGAGAACGGACGGCTTGCCCCTAGGGCCCAGGGTGCCGCGCCAGCCATTGAGGTGTGGGCTGTGATGGAGCCCGGAGGGTAGCAACATCCTGCGCACCCCTGCCCGTACGCCGCAGACTGGGAGAGCAGGCCTGAGAGTGAGAGCGGAGGTAGGGGACTACGCTACGCGTCCCGTGGTCCTGGAGGTGGCGTCGTGACACCGGCTGCGGCCTTCACGTCTTCCCCGCGACCTGGAAAGCCCTGAGTCTGCTGTGGAGGCTGCAGTGGGTATCGCTGGGCCTACCGTGTGCAGGTAGGGCCCCGGTCTGGGGCGTGGAGAGCTGGAGGAGCTGTGGCAGGCTGGGCCAACGTGGAAGTCCTCGGCGGCGCTGGGTGCCTAACACGGCGGCCCCACTTGGGAAGAGTGGAGGGCTAGCACCGGTGGCCACGCGGATGGTGGTGTGACACGGTGGAGTGTTGTCCACGCATGAGTGCACTGCGAAGGCGGCTGGGAGGCGCCCTGCGTGACCTAGGTGCACTGTTGCAGGGCCAGTGACTTTTTGTGGCCTTGGGAGTGACCGACTACCCCCCCTCATCCCCCCCATGCAAAAGGGTCTTGGCGTTCTATCCTTGAGGGACCTTGATGCTCTGAAGGCCTAATAACGAAGTGGTACTGCGCCCACATGTTGCCCCGGCAGGCTTGGATGGGGACAGCAATATCCTGAAGAGCTGAGGGGCGATCCTGCTGGTTGGTGCCTTGGGGCAGGAGAGTACTGCAAGACGGCCAGATCGATCTAGAGAATTGCCACTTTGAGTTGGTGCCCGCGATCCGGACGCGTGGCGCAGCGGCTGGCCTCGGAGCTGCACATCTAAGTTTTGGACTACAACGCATAGAGTGGCTCTGCCTGCGCCGGAAGGAAATTGAACACTGGGCCTGGTCAGGATGGGGCGCACTGATAGGACATAGACCAAGTTGTCCTTCGATACTAAAGCACCAAGCCTGGTGATACTGCGTCGGGGAAAGACCAGGGAGAGCGGGAGCCGAAGGAGGAACTCCCCCCAGCAAGATATCCGCGGCCTACTAATAGCAATGGAGAAGACCCTGCAGGGGGGAATAGCTTCATTGGGCACCAAAATGGATGCGCTCACCTACCGCATGGACCGCATGGCAGAGAGGCTCGACAAGCATGCGGAGCGCCTGGACATGTCTGAGCGCAGGCTCACCGAGGTGGAGGAAGCCCAGACCACCTTAGACACTGATAATAAACAACTGAGTAGAGCGATGCATATGCTCCAGGACAAGACGGAGGATTTGGAGGCCCGCTCTCGGCGGTGCAACCTTCGCATCACGGGTCTTACGGAGACCACGCAGACCAGAAATATGGAAATCTTCATTGAAAATCTCCTAAAGTCCCTCCTTGGCGATTCCGCCTTCTCAGCCATGTTTGTGGTCGAACGAGCCCACCGTTCTCTCGGCCCGAGACCAAAGCCAGGGGCGCCACCGAGGCCTATCATTGCCAAGTTGCTCAACTATAGGGACCGTGACGTGGCATTACGACTAGCGAGGGAAAAACAGCCACTTCAATACGAGGGCTCGACCTTCTCACTGTTCCCTGACTTCACTGCGCGGGTGCAAGAGGCGCGGCGCCAGTTTATACCGATGAAACGACAGCTACGTGAAATGGGCGCGGATTATACAAAGCTGTATCCTGCGAAGTTGAGAATAAACAAACAGGGGAAATCCATGATCTTTACGGACCCTAAGGCCCTACAAAGGGCCCTGAAGGATTGGCGGAAGGAGAGCTCCTCCCCGTATAGGGCGGATGAAGCTGTGGGAGGCTCAATGGATGACCAGGACTAGCTGTGACTCTTGCAGATAAGAAACATGCTTTGCATAGTATTGTGCGGGGCGGTGGGGGGATGCGGATGCGGGGGTGGGATGTGGTCAGAATGCTTCTTTGCTCTATCAGAGGGTTTAAGCCATTAGGATTGTGAATTGCGGGGGGGATGGGGGTTGTGCAGCTGGGTGCTAGGGACGCTGTCTAGACATAGGTGCGCACCAGCGGGAGAGCCAGGAATCACAGATGTACATTATTTTTTTCCCCAAGATTGGGTATGGCCTGCTACACTTACATACAGTAATGTTCGGCTGTTATAGATTCTTGAGGTCTGCAGGTCATTTTTTTGGCGCACTATGATGTTTATTGGTGTCTGAAATGAGTGCAAAGTTAATATTGACCAGCTTGGAGTGCTCCATGATAGTACTTTTGGTTACACGCATAAGGTTTTTTCATGGAGACGGGGGTGGGGCGGGCAGCTTTTTGATTTGGCCTTACAGAGAGCTTGCATATTGTTGGCTACCTTTGTCCCTGTGTGTATCCCACTGAGTTTGGAAAAGGTTTTGTTTAGTTTTCAAGGGGTTTTGAATTTTTGGGGAGGAACTGGGAGACTACGGAGGCTATGATGGGGAGAGGGGTTGCTCGCGGCCTAGTTGGGGATGGGCAGGCGTGGGTGGGAGTGGTGGGGGAGGGGATGGGATGGCGCTGTGGAGTTCTATTGACGCGCCGAGGGGAATGTTTGCAGTTGGAGGGCGTTTTTTGCAGATTACCTCACATGACTAAGGCACGATACAATGTTAGGATGTTTGTGCAGGCATTTTTACTGGAACAAGCACACAGACCGCCGTAGATAGGATGACCACACCAGGGGACAATTTGGACACTTTGACGCTGATAATCTGGAATGTTCGGGGTCTTAACGACCACAGGAAGGTCTGGAAGGTGTTGCAATACTTTGCGAGACATGGTTTTGATGTTGCATTATTACAGGAGACGCATTTACACCCAGACAGCCACATTCGTTACAGGGGTCTTGCGGGGAATATTCATGCAGCTGGGTTTACATCACATGCCAGGGGAGTGCTCACGTGGGTCAACCCGAAGACACTCTTGAGGATGACGCCTCTAGAGACTGACAGAGACGGACGCTACACGATAACGAGGTGCTGTGGCAGGGGCATGGAACTCTGTATAGTGAACACCTATGGCCCCAATTACGACCACCCGGACTTCTACTCAGAATTAGCAGCCAAGGGAGGGGATGTACTCTGGGGGGGCGACTTCCACATGACCAGACAACCACACATTGATAGATCAGATGGTCCCGATCGTCGTCCCTCGTGTTCTGCTAGAGTAGCAAATGGTTAGGCTGGACTTATATGACGTGTGGAGGCACAGACACCCTTCCCAAGGTGGTTACACACATTACTCGGCCCCACATAACATGCACACCAGGATAGACTACTGGCTTGCCACAGCACATCTAACCAGGGCCATCCAGGCCTGCACTATACTACCACGTACATATTCAGATCACTCTCCTATATTACTGACGATAGTTGCTCTGGCGAGGCGTATCCCGCCATTTGCCTGGCGCTTCCTCCCATACTTATTGCTGGATGTCTCTTTCAGGGAAGAGCTGGCGACGGCCATTGAGACATTCTTTGAAATCAATGTGGGCTCTGTCGATTCGTTTCAGACTATATGGGAGACGTTCCAGGTGTATGTCAGGGGGATCACCATCTCAAAACATTCGGGCGTCCTCAAATAGATTAGGGGCAGGCTTCGCACTTTCGAATCCAAACTAGCGGAACTAGAACAGAAACACTTACACGATGGTAGCGAGACCCTCGCCCATGAATTAGCTCAAACGTTGCGTGAATATAACGACGAGGCCGACTCTGAAGTCAAACATTTAGGTAAATATGCAATAGCCAAATCGTACGGTGAGGGTGAACGCCCTGGCACGGTGCTTGTGCAATTGGCAAAGCGGAGCAGAGGCAGGATGACGACACCTGTAATGAGGTCCCCAATGACTGAGGAATTGCTTCCAGACACACGTTGCGGAGAGTTTCCGGGAGTATTACGCGACACTGTATGCCTCGAGAGGTTCGCCCCAGAGAAGCGCATCCTTGATTATCTTACCCACATAGAGCTTCCCTGGCTTACTAACACGCACCGCGAGTTCTTGGCACGCCCGATAGAGCGGGAGGAAATCGTGTGGGCATTATCGGCAATGAGGGCTGGAGGCGCGCCGGGAAGTGACGGCCTCACAGCCGCCTTCTACAAGGCTTACTCGGAATTACTGATTCCACATCTGCTCACCCTTTGCGAGGATATGGCAGACACGGGCACGATGCCGCCTACTCTGCGTGAGGCTATACTGGTAGCAATTCTCAAACCCGGAAAGGATCCGGGGGACTGTGCTTCATACCGTCCCCTGTCGCTATTGAACGTTGATGCGAAGATATTTGCTAAACTAATCTCCAATCGCCTCGCTCCCATGGTAGCCGCACTGGTGGCCCCGTACCAGGCTGGCTTTGTCCCCACTCGTAATCTCCCGTATAACCGTAGGACGGTTTTTGCGGCGTTCCAGCATACACGCCCGGAGGTTCCTGCGATTGCGGTCTTTCTCGACATGCAGAAGGCCTTTGACTCTGTTGAATGGCCTCTTCTAAGACAGGTCTTAAGCCGCATGGGTGTAGGAGAGCTGTTCCTACAGCTGTTTGCCATGCTGTACACCTCCCCGACTGCTGGAATACGCATAGGCTCTCTCACCACGGACCCCATACAGATAGGGAGAGGCACGAGGCAGGGATGTCCCCTTTCCCCTATATTATATGCGCTGGTTGCCGAACCGCTTGCCTGCGCCCATACCACAGTCATAGAGGCATCCGATTCCCCACATATAACTTGATCGTGTCCACGTATGCGGACGACACCCTCTTATATATCAGAGATCCGGAGGTGCACTTGTTGGCGGTGCTCCACGAAGTGGTCCTCTTTAGCTCTCTCTCGGGCATCCATGTGTAAGGATTCACGAGCTGTTTCTGCAGGAGTGTCAGGAACCGTTGACAAGCCCAACCCTTCCCCCTACACCTCTTGCGTCTATCAAACCCTAGAACGCAATGGTGATATGGAGGGAAAGGAGGGAACAAAACAAGGAAAGCAAAAGGGAAGAACGGACTCCACGGACAGTTCTCCAAAACGGTTGGAAACAGGAACTAAAAGAAAGAAAAGGGTCAATGTACAGCAGGAATCACATACAGTAATATCTTGGCCTTTCTATATGTGTGGTTACGGATTTGGGCTTCTGGAATCCCCGAACTATGTCAATGTCAACAAGGTATGTACAGGAATCGGTTGGCCTCTTCTTCGGGAAATTTCTATTGATGTGCCTGTGTAATGAAGATACATGTATGTCACCTCTTGTTTCAGTTACAAGCAAAGTGTATGTGTAAAGGAGAAGTCGGGTCTTATCCTATCAGGTTCTCGGTAACTTAAAGGAAGTAAGTTAGTCTAGGAGCTGAATATTCCATATTATAGCATCTGCAAAAATAAGAATACCTACATAAGTACTCTAGTTCTCTATCTGACTAACTGTGAGAGGGATGTATGACGTTACAACGCAGGCTATTACAACGCGGTTTTTACATCGCATACCATTACAACGCATAGCGCTTTTGGGTGCTGGATAGTGAATAGTTTAATTTACTATTCCAACTCCAGTCCCCGTGGACACTAGGGAAGGTTATTGGATAGTAAATTAACCTATTCCCTATCCTAGAGCGCCCCCCAGCGCAATGCGTTGTAATAGTTTGAGTTGTAATGACCGCGTTGTAATGGTAGTGCGTTGTAAAAGTTTAGTTGTAAGTGATGTTTACCCTGTGAGAGATAGTAAGTAAAAGTGCGCAAAAGCGCGTTACCGTAATCTTCTCCTTCCCCAACCGTGACGGATGCCAGTCTCCAAAATCAGTGAAAGTCCAAAAATAAGTAAGGGGTAAATAAGAAAGGGCATAAAAAGGGTCACTGGGCGGACTTCGACTACCACAATGCCCCAGGACAGACCAAACACTAGCTCTGCCCTGGTCCGGCTGGCCGACGGAACAACAAGTCCGGCCGGCGGGCGGAACCGGGAGTAGCAGGTTGGTCTCCTGAGGAATAAGGGGCAGAAGACAGCCGGCACTAGGATGGATTTACTGGAAACTCCGAGTCCGATCCAATACGAAGTACGGAGATGGAGTGGGAGGGGCAACAAGCCTCTCTAACGCGAGCTTGATGCTTGCTCAGAAAACAGAAGTACCTCTGTGAAATAGAACGAGGTTCCAGCACCTCGTTACTCCCAAAGCACCGGCGCAGGCAGCAGGAAAGGTAGCAAACAGAACCCAAGTACAAACACCGGGGTAAATGGCCAGAACGGAAGTGACGCGACGCAAGGATCACGGTGCACTAGAACGCGAAGCACTGGTGCGAGGGGGAAGTCAGACTTTAATTCCGGCCTGACCACCTTGCACATGCGTGTTACCCGGCGTCCATCTTTGTTTTACCTGCGCGAACCGATCTGAAAACTGGCAGGCGTGACACCATGTTAACTGGAAGAAGTCCCTTATGTTCCCGCTCACGCAAGCTACACGGCCCTTTGACCCGGAATACGCCATCTAATGGACTACGGACGCGGTACGGTACTTGGGGACCCGCTTACACACGGATTCGGAAGTGGTCCTACGGGAGAATTATGGGGCGGCTGTCTCGAAACTAGAGGAGGATGTTGAAAAGTGGATATCTCTACCACTATCGCTGCTGGGGCGGATCTCGCTAATGAAAACGGTCGTGCTGCTGCGTTTTTTGTTCTTATTTAGCAATATTCCAATGGTGTTGTCGAGCCACTTCTTCCGACAGCTACAATCGTTAATGGTACGGCTGGCATAGGCGGGGAAACAGCCTAGAGTAGCATGGAAAATACTGGTGCGTCCGTACGTGACGGGAGGACTGAATGCCCCTCATTTGGAGCTTTATTATCGCGCGGCGCAAAGCGCACACGCTTACCACTGGATATATGTCCCAGCGGATATCCCACACATACGTATTGAATCGATAGTAGCGGACCCGACGCCCTTGCCAGCGCTGTTGTCCAAACCTCGTGACTGAAAAACAGGTCTCCTCGATTCCCTGAATGCAGTTACCCACGTGTGGCATCACATGATGGACATCCAGGCGTGCAGTCTACTATACGCCCCTAAGGCGCCCATGGATTGGTGCACCTGGCTGTCTCCATGTAGGGATAAGGGAGATGTGGAGGCTCTGAGAGGGCTACATATACACACCATGGGCGATCCGTTAGCTGCGGGAAGAGCTTGCAGCTGGAGTAAGATTGAGACAGATGACAATCCCCATTCCCTGCTATCGCGCTTCCAGTTCCACAGAGTGAGACACGCTCTCAGGGACCTGCTAGGGGAAGATATGGAGGAACCCACGGTAGTTGCAGCTTTCGACTACATTATCTATGCTAAGACCCCTACTAAACTAATTACCTAATTGTACCGCATTGCCCTCTCTGAGAGAACGGCGGAATATGTCAAGCCGAGGCTAGCGGGGCAGGCTGACTTGCGTATAGAACTTGGGGAAGAGTTATAGCAGTACTGCTGCACGAGCACGAGAAGGATATTTCTGAATGGCGCCATAGGCTGCTGCACTTTAAATACCTAAGCAGAATTTACTACACCCCTGATAGATTACACAGATACGGATTGAGGGACAGCCCTAATTGTGAGAGATGTGGGGATCAACTTGCTGACTTTTTGCACGTAGCTTGGTCTTGCCCGGATATCCTAACATTTTGGCACTCAGTGTACAAAGAAGTAAACGAGATTACGCAGCTGGCACGGACTCCTGACCCATTATTAGCCATACTGGGATATCCCAAGCCCTTACACCCGAAAAATAGGAGACTGGTCGATAAGGCATTCCTTCTTGCTAGAAGATGTGTTGCCTATAACTGGATGTGAGGCCCGGGCCCCACACTAGCACAGTTGTCCAGGGAAATGACGTATTGCAGTACGCAGACGGAGCTTTATAGCAACTTACTACCTCCTCGTAATAGGCCCAAAAACTTTTGGTCCCTGTTTCTCGATAGAAGTCATGCACATGATGCTGCGGAGGAAGAGGACGATAATAGTCCGACGAATGGAGGTACCCTGACTGGGACAATGGACGCCAATTCACAGACTGACTAATACTGACTCACCATGGGTTGGGAGGAGGAATGGTCCTTGGTGGAGTGGCCCACAGGTGTCCCCCTGGACGGTTGGGAGGTTGGCAGCTCATTCACAATAACTGGGTCCCCCGATGCATGGTATTACGGTCTGGAACTTTTGTCATGTACTAGTGATGTTTTTTAACTATGTGCTCCTAACATTGTTTTTATGAACACAGTCTGTATATCTACTGCTGACGTTGAATGCCAATGATTGTGATGGTTGTTTATTTAAAAAAAAAAAAGATTCATTTGAATTTCAATTTTAGGGGGGTTTGCACTAGACCAGTATCCATCTTCTAGCCAACAATGTGCCTCCCTGATGTCCGACTTCAAGGAGTTGGCTGACAGGGAAGCCCACTACTTGGGGAAATAAGCAACAGCCCGGAGATACGGGGAAGGGGAAAGACTGGGACGCACACAGACCAGCCAATCCTATACATCCGCCCTTCGACAGCATGCTTATCTCAGATGCTCTAGGCATACAGAATGAAATACTTGCATACTATTCCGATCTCTATACGTCCTGGGCGTCGGAGGATGCCGCTGATAGAACTCAGTACCTGGAGGAAGTGGCTTACCAACACACATCAGCAGTTCCTTGCTGAGCCGTTCACAGTGGTGGAAATAAAACATCCATGAACGGCTCAAAAGCGGCGGACCTAGATGGATTCAATGGAATATTTTACAAAACATACAAACACCTGCATGCCCACACCTATTGGAATTATACAGGGAGGAGTTATAACATGGTATACTCCTGCCTACTCTTCGGGAAGTGGAGATTATTCTACTCAAACCTGGGAAGGACCCGCAACAATGTGAATTTAATCGGTCACTTTCTTTACTGAATCTCGATAATAACATATTAGCAAACGTGGTAGTGACCAGTCTTTCACTCCTCCTGGGGCAAATCAGATCACCTGCCCAGTCGGGATTTGTCCGGCATTGGTCGACAGATTTGAACAAGCACTCCCTTTTAGGGTATTACACAGAATAGATCATTTAGTAGCAGTAGCATTCGACTCGCTTGAATTGCCTTTTCTGTATGACTCATTACGAAAAATGGGGCTCCCCCTGGGTTTTACCTCCCTTATTAAACTGCTATATAAGCAGACCACAGCTCGCATACGCCGGAATGGAACGATAACTGCAGCGCATCCTTTATAGCGTGGAACGAAACAGGGGTGAACTCTATCACCAGTTATTCATTATAGCTCTAGATCCTTTGATACGTCATTTACAATGAACCATCTTCATAGGGGCCTGCAATTTAAACCTGGACAGCTTTTCGTCACGCTGTATGCGGACAATATCATTCTTTGTATACGACATACGAATGTCAATCTGACACAGATCCTCTGGGAGATAATTCAGTATGAAGCCCTGTTAGGCCTGCATATAAATTGGGGCAAGTCCGAGCTCTTCCCACCACATGGCGGCGGCGATGAATCCTGTAGACAGCGAATTTCCTTCTGCTGTAGTATGACACCTCTACAAAGTATTTGGGGATACATATACACTGAGATTGAGACCAAATCCTGTGTCTTAACTATGGACCCGCGTTTGACAGACTGACTGATCAGGTACCGGCTACCCCTCTCAATGGCAGGCAGTATAGCTGTTATCAAGGTGGTGGTAGTGCCCCAGTTTTATATCACTTTCACAACATCCCCATCCCATTGAAAAAAATATTCTCTGTGACGCTATGCACCACCCCCACGTGCCTAATATGGGGAGGAAGAAAACAATGGATTGGATGGACCACTTTAGTCCTTCCATATGAATGCAGAGGCTTTGAAATTACCAACCTCCACCTCTATTACCTGGTGGCACAGTGCTGCTTCGCTAGACACTGGTACCACCCAGATGCCTGCATACCATACGCTAAACCTGAGCGACCTGGCTGTCCCTATACCGCAAGCTGCAATACTACTGGGTGGTTTGCTGTGTGACCTGCACGACATTCAAACAGTGTCTCCAACAAACTGGGCTTGAACGCAGCTGCTTCGGATGACAGGCGGCCATTTGTTGTCCTCCCCGGCAATTTCACTGGCCGCTAGTCCTTGGATGCCTATCACACAGGAGGCTTTGGTCCAGTGAACGCTCTCTAAATACTCCTTAAATACATTTGGGGACTTTTTCTTCTCACACACTGAAGATGTACGTTTCCAATCTGCTCCTCCGATGGACCATTTTGTACTGAGGCGTCTGTCGGGGGCTTCTTAGAACCCATATGTCAACATACCCCCTAGAGCCAGATGTGTTTCTACCCCTGACAATTATCCTAAAAGACAGACAGGGGGGTGATCATCTCATCTCCACGCTATACCGCGCCGGCTTGGCCTCGCTTCCTACCCAAGTTGCCAAAATACGGGCTGCCTGGGAAACTACATCGAATAGACCCAACTCGCATGCCTGAGACCCCTAGGTGCGGTTTCCCTCTAGCAGACTTTGCCCGCATGACAGGGACCTGCAACAGAATTGCGTCGTACTGGCAGGACATTTTCACCGAACTTTCCCTTATGACACAGCTCAACACTGAACCTTCCACATTGCTGGCAATATTGGGTTATGTGCAGAATATTGCAAAAAACCTCAAGATGGCTTGTAGCAATTGCGCTGCTCATTGCCAATAGAGAAATCGCAATACACTGGAGCACCAAACACCCACCTACTAATTGTGTGAATCAGTAGCTTAATCTACTGCGACACAAATAGCAAGCTCTATGCAGCTCTACAGCCACCCACGTCTAGACCCTGCAACTTCTGACAACCAAGGCAGTCCTGCCTCCTCACTCTAGACACTGCTGCTGATGTGCAATCACAGAAAACACCACCACTCCATGCAACAGCACTGACACTGGCAGCGTGAATTAGGCGCCAGAAACTTCTCTGGGTACAGTAAGTTAGCCAGATACGTCTTCGCAAACCAAACACAATAAAACCACTACAACTTGACTGTGGTCCATGAGAACAGTAAAGGGGGCGGGGTGTCAATCTCTGAAAATGACACAGGACCCATAGAAATTATAGAAATGCGTATGATTTTGTATATATGTACACACACACACACACACACACACACACACACACCTATCCAAAGATTTTCTGAGGAGAGAGCATGCTACTTGGGCTCAAGCGCCTGGATACCCTCTCTAGTTATTAGTGCGCTATACAAATCAATGTAACATAATATACCAAGGATCCTGAGGGAGAAGAGTGTGGGCCAGGGTGGCAAGGTATACCTTCCTCTCACAGCTGACCACCCTTCTGTACTGTCTGCTTTACTATAAAACAGTGTGTATCTCTTCAATGAGGGAGAGCCACAGTATGCATGTATTTTTTGGGAATTTCTATAGACCAAACCTAGACAAAAGGCATCGGAGCACTGCACATAGTCAAAGACAAGCATAAGCATAACAATTAAGAGGAGATGGAAATAGGTTGAGGGTGATTAATAGATCTTGGTGAAGTTTTCTTTACAGAAGTGTGTCTTTACCTCTTTCCTAAATTGTACCATACTTGGGGCAGTCCTGATGGATACAGAGATGTTATTGTAGCTCCTAGCTGCATAGATAGAAAAGGACAGCAGTCTTGTTTTTTTTCTTGTTTACACTTTTTAGGCTGCAGTCTGATGTGGCCCAGCTGCGGGTGTGCCCAGATCCACCACAAATGGTTTGTAAATCATGCAACTGGTTTTAAAGATGGTGTGAATCAGTGAGAGGTGCCAATGGAGTGTCATTAGGATGGGGAGTGATGTTATCATATTTCTTCAGGACTTGGATGAGATGTGCTGCAACAGTCAGGGTGCCCCTACAAGGTGCCAGTATGGCGTCTGGAGGTCTTGAACTAGGGCATTACCAGTATCCAAGTGCAAGAGTAAGAGTCCTTGAGCAGCAGCTTTGAAGTGGCTTTCTGGAAGAATGATTGGATTTTCTTTAGAAGAGAGAGCTGATACCAGGCCATCTTTGTATTTTGGCAATGTGTTTCTGCAGAATGAGGTTGGTATTTATGTCCAGGGAGAATCCAAATGCCATCGGAATTCTGTGAAAGTTGGGGTTCGAAGCCACTAAGGTTCACACCATTGAGCCAGGTTTTTACTGGGTTTCATTCATTGTTCTTGGCACATAACAGAAATTCTGTCTTGTTTGGATTGAGCTTCAGGTACGCGCTGGATATACAGATGTGGATGATGCACAAGCAGTAATTAAGGCACTGATGTCTGACACAGAGAAGACTTTCAAGTAGAGTTGTGTATCATCTGCAGATTGGTGAATCTAGATGCTCTTATCTGCGAAGGGAGCACCAAGCAGCTCCATGTATAGGTTGACAATGGTAGAAGACAGGATGCAGGCCCAGAGGACTACAAAAATAGGGGGTTTTGTGACCTGGACATGCCACAGAAAGAACTTGTCTGATCAATAGAGGCCTACATCTGATATTTCCATAAGAATCCCATAAAAGTTCATGTTGCCCTTAATCTTTCTCTATATCACAACATAAAACTAAAACATAAAATACATGGTGGAGTGGCGTGGCTCAGTGGTTAGAGGCGGCAGACCCGGAAGGTGAGATCGGCCGCGGACCAGGGTTCGATTCCCTGCCTCGGCGGGTCTCGGGCTCAAAAATTCCACAGACTCGACAATTCTCGCTCCGGTGCCTACTCAACTCACGGGGTCACACTCTGCGACTCTGGGCAATAGCTTGCTTAATCTCCACTACGGCCCCTCGTGGCGGGATGCCTGGCTTTCACCTTGTGGATACCCTGCCGGGGTATCTCACAGGGGAATACCAGGACGGGTTCCCTAAGCAAGCGCTTAGATACCGGGTCGGTGATTTGCGCTATATAAATACATGTACATTCATGTATTTGTTATTTTTAAGGTAAGCAATAAGAATTCAATCATCTCAACATGCACAAATGTCCACACAAAGAACTGTGGATGGCACAAGCATAATTTATTTCACATAAACACAACACACAGAAAGTTGGCAGTTCATTAAGTGCAGTAACGATACAACTACACCTCAAAAAAATGGGCAGTAATACCATTAGTGACAAGTATTTGCTATGCAATAGGACTCGCATTTGCGAGAGTTTGAGCTATTGGCATTGTAATATGACAATGCCTTTTATTTATGTGTTGGTTTTTGAAACATACATCAAAGGCATTATCATTTACAATGCCATCAGCTGAAACTCTTGCAAATGCAAGACCTATTGCATTGCAAATGCTTGTTATGTAGGCATGCAGTTTGTGGTTATACATTTTAATAAGGGTGAACTGACCCACGTGGTCTCCTGGCACAACAAACAAAGCTCTTACTGAAAATACAATTGGCACCTTTGTTAAGTTTAAAAACAGATACTAGTATTATAAAATGGTCTAATGCCATTTTCGTCGCTAAGGAGGCAGGCACCGGTTGACCAGCCAAATGTCGCATGTGAAGCTTTTTGCTAACTAAAATAGTGACTTACAACCGCTTCTCTGGCACTCCACATGGCTTACGACTGAAGGGTCAGTAATGTGATGAAGGCTAGACAGAGAAACAAAATCAGTTACCCCGAGGTGCCAGCAGCTCGTGAGCCCTGCCCCCACCCCTTCCTTGGGCCCAGGGTGCTCAAGCCCAAATTTACAGTCCCCTCTGCTGACTGTGGCCAGAGAGACCCCACTAGAGATAAGTCTGGTTGGATGTTACTTTCTGTGACCATCAGCTGTAATGCCGTGGGTTTTCGGTCTGCTGTAAATATTGTGGAGGGGGTGTGGAGGTAGGGCCCGCTAGGGAGATTACCCTCATAGATCCTCCTTCTTGGTACCCTAGGATTCTGGTTCACAGATGGTAATCAACTGGACCCTGTGTAAAGAAGCCGAATATCCAAAGCAGAGCGTACCCACCTATTATCCACCACACCCATCCTTAGCACATAGCATGTCTGACTACAGCTCTGTAATAACAAATACTGAGAAAGGAGTGAACCTGTATTTCTGTGAAGCTGAGCGAGAAATACTAGGAGCAATAAGAGTCCGTCTTTGGATTTATTTGAAAACAAAATTGAAAATATATTCAAACCGACTTTCTCACCAAGTTCAGCAGGACAATAGCAAATTAATCAATGGTGAATTTACTATTACTTAATAGTAAATTATTTGGTTGAGGACTAAAAAAACAACTGTGCCTACATCAATTAGCAGCAAGTGATTAATCAACACAATGGAAAAACAGAAAATAACAAGGTCGCCACAAACGGATGGGCCTATGCGAGTAAATATGCGATCATCGGTGAAGGGATGTAGAAAACACAAGTGGGAAGAAAAAGTTCAGACTAGTCAAAGGAGTCAATTACCAGGCGACCTTCAAATTCATGTTTTGTCGAAACGTAGGCAAGTCGATATTTTGACCTCTTAAACAATACAGGGAGGGTTTTCATCAGAAAAGGGTCTGGTAAACTTGAAGTAGCACCCCTATAATGGTATTATCAAGGAGCCTGTAGGAAGCCATAATTAGGAGAACCCAAATGTAATCGAAATATTGCACTCACAGAAACGCAGAGACAATTTGACCAGTTAGGAGGTTTTGTTGTGAAAATCAGCAGCTCCAGTCAAATGAATGCTCTCTTCTGATAGCCCAGCATCCTGCGTTGCTGCAAATTTACGTTTAATTCCCAAGCCCTTGTTGATACAGTTCGATACACGTATAGGTGGTTTTTAAACAGAACAGGAGCTCAGCACTTCATTGGTGGATTGCAAGCTATTGCTTACGTCAGATAGTAAATACCCATACCAGAGTGGAACGTAAAATCCCTCTGCCAGCCCCTAATGTGTAACACTTATCAATAGCACAGAACTTTGAGCATTATGATTTAATTTGTTTGGTGCGTGAAAGGAAATTGCAACTAAGTATTACCTTTTCCTGCGAAACTTGAAACAGGATGAGATAAATGTTCCTGCGCCCAGTAATGTAGAGTCTTGGCACTGTGAGCTGTCCAGACCAGAAATTGCCACGCAGCTGAGTACATTTTAAGAAGGTCTGGGACTCCTCCATTTCAGGGATATTCGAGCACCAAAAGGCATATCACATTACAGTGCACCGATTTGGGAGACAGCACTGAGTTCCGGGAGACCAGTGCAACCTACCAGAAAAGGGCTGTCAACCACCTCTGAAAAAAGCCCAATTCTGTCTGGATTTAGTGCACACGTATACATTTGATGAATTGACAAGAAACATTATTTCAGTTTTCTACTCGAAGCATTGTGTAGGGCACACAGCAAGGAAATCCTTACTTGGGGGCACGAGGGGCTGTGCTGCTTCTCGGAGAGGGCAGCAGAGCGAAAAGTTATTTTACTTATCGGTCAGCTCACCAGAGATCTTGATGCTCTTCTCTTAAATCCTTTGTTTTTCTGTTCAAAGAAAGCCGATTTAGCAAACGCCTGGGGTCAAAACAGCAGAAGTGAACCTTCCCTATTCTCGCACATGCCACAGTTTTAAGCATTTAACACAGCCCCAAAAACTGAGGAATTAGCAACCATTCTAATAAGAACAAAAAACGCATTAGGAGAGAGCGTGTTCTACCTGCGGTTGCAGGCAGGAGAAAGCTATCTGAGAAAATAGTGCTCGGAGGCTGTAATTAATGCCTACCGAGCAACAACACACGTAACAGGGGGTCTCACCATGGGAGGTTACAAAATGAGACAAGGAGGGACTACTAAGCCTTTTCAGCAATGAACAGCCAAGTTTACAGTGGACAATGGCACCCCAAAAATGGGAAATTCTCTCTTAGACAATATGACTGGCTTATTGTTAAATAAATGATCCACCTCAAAGCATTCTGCTTTATCCACAGAGCCTGCATGGATTTTCTATCTTATGTAGTGACCAGAGAAGCCTTGCTCCTCTGTGGGTCCTATTACAAACTGGTGAGCTGTGGCAGCATAGCCTTCTTCTTTTTGGGCCCCTAGCTTTGGAATAGCCTGCCTCAAATTATACAAAATATCTCCACCTTTGGCTGCTATCTTGCTCTTGTCTGTCATGTTGTGTTTCATTTCCTAGTACCAAGATGGTTCAGTGAACACGAGCTCAAATAAATGAGAATGTAAAACTCATCAAACTAAGAAAACAGCATGGCATCAACTTTCACAGCAGTACCAAATCAAGATAGATCTTCAAATCATGCAAACATGATATTTTCTTCTTTTATTTTCCTGTCACGTGTTTTTCTGACGATGCTGCCCTGCAAGTTAAAATTGTCACCTTTCCTCATCCGTCAAGTTGTAGTCTTATCCCCTTCTATCCCTAGTTCAATCCCACCCTTTTTCTTACTCCATTTTGCCCTCAACCTTGTCATTTACGAACACCATTTGTGGTCCCCTCGCCTTCTGCCCCTGGCCTCTACCAAGGTGCACATAACCGTGACAGTGAATCCATTTGTTGTCTGGTGCACAGCCCTCAACCTGCCAAAACAAAAAATGGGAAAACATGCTTCACCAAAAGCAGCACACCAAAGATACTGAACGTAGCATGCCCAATGCCTTAAAAAAACTGTAATTTCCTATTAAAAGTGGACTATGGTACTTCGTTATTGCTGACACAAGCAACAAATAAATATTGGACACTACACTGGGAAATTCCTGGGGAAGGATTTAAAAATAAACTTTAACTATATAGAAAATGTTTCAGTATAGAAAAGTCAAATTGTCAACTAAATGTACATGCCTATAAAGTGATAAGTGGTCTTTTATAAATAGGTTCTTAACTTCCTGCTAAGAATAAAGACAAATTACAGGCATAATCAAGTGAGCGTAGGATCGGGAAACATATAGTTCAGACAAATGACGGGAGTCTTCCCCACAAGTGGAGGTATAGGTGAAGCTTGGATCTCTTGCTTGTGTATTGCTTTGTGATATTTCTCAAGGCCCCTCAGAGGGCCAGACTAGTATATCAGCTGCTGTGCCTTGCAACAAGAGTTTCTTATAGGCCTTTCCTGTGCTGCAGTACAGGTATGTAGAAGTAGGCAACCTGCAGATCGCCATCCAGCCTTCTGCTTCCAGCGTTAGCAGAACCTGAGCCAGGGACAGTATTTTTTACTTTTCTTTTTGAGGAACCATTTTTAAATCCAGCAGTATAGGATTTGGCAAAACACTGTTTTTTGGGATCACAAAAGTAGCATCTGTGACTACTTTCCTGCTCCTGAGCCAACTCTGCTGCACCCTTTCGAAACAAGGATTTTACTTTCTGTTGAAGGATATGCAGAATGGCCCATGCTGCAGTACTTCTGGTTGGGGGGGGGGTGATTGTTGGAAGGAAAAGGCTTACCCACTTTTCCACACTTTGCAAGACCCAAATTTCTGAAGTAATGGCCCTCCATGCTTGGAGAAAGTAGGAAACTACCGGGCTGAAAGTGTTGAGATAAGACTGAAGTAGGGTTACTTCTCTGCTGTGGCTGGGAATCAGGAGGAAGACGGAGGAGGGAAATAGGGTAGTGCACACTGCTTTCCTTTGTACCGCATCTCTCGTAGATGGGGTCTGATTACATCTGGTGAGTATACTGCTATTGTAATCGAAAGGTCTCAGCTAAATCCTCAAAACGTTTTAAATTGTCTGTTGTCGCTGGACTGATTGCAAACTTAGAGACCTTCCAGTTGCTTTGCTATATTTGAATCGTTCTAAAGCAGAATCAGCGTAAACCCCAATGAGTCTAGAGCAGACAAAGGGTATGTCCATCAGTATAGCTTGGACGTCTTGTGAAAACCCTGAGCTTTTTAACCAGGCAGGTCTATCCAGGAAGACAGACATGCCCATGGGTTATGTAACAGAGTCTGCAGAATAAAAGGCCAATTAGATTACTTACTTTGCTGCAGCCTGGCCAACACCTATCAGCCCTGAAAAATGTGTTTGGAAGTCTGATGGTAATTAGGGTACTGTATGTACCGACTCTAGTAGTGTATGGACGTATATGCCCAATATGTATGTTGCATTTATGGATGTAAGAGCCATACTCCCTGCTGAGAATCTCTTTTTTTGCAGATTGTTCCATCTCTTTTGATTCCCAGTCCCACGGAGTGGACAAGATGGATTCTGGAGTTCATTTGGAGGAACAGGATGCTTGTACAGCCAGACTCAAGACTAGGATGACAAAAGGATATGGTCTCCATGAGCTGGTTTATAGCAATGGGCGATGGATCTGTACACCGCAAAGCAAGTTGTTGGTTTCTCCCATATGGGTTCTGTTAAGGCCTCGATAAAGGGAAGCAATGGTTCCAACAACTGGGAGGTACTATGATACGAGGTGACCTCTGGAGGGGGAACACCAGTTGTGGATACAGTAGCTCTCAATTCGGGAAGTTTCAAATCAACTGCCATCTCTTAACCCTTCAAATTCTGGATCCTTTTTTCCTGTTTGATGATATTCTCTGCATTAAGATCCTCCTGAAGGTCAAAATCCCCAAGGAATTATGTGCCTTTTCTGTGCCTCTCTTCGAGAGTGGTGTACTGTAGGGAAAGTGTCTGACTGGAAAGGCTTCAATGAAGTGTCTTGCTGAGCTGACATATGTGGTGGCGAAGAAGTTGTTCGTGTGAGGTAGTAGCAGGAACAGAGTGAAGAGAGCAGACTGATCACGCATTGGGAAGTCACTCAAGGAGTAGGCCATCAGTCCCATGGTGTAACAGATGGGAGCAAAGCTCTATTAAATATCTGTAATTTCATGTTCAAAAAGTGAGACGGGTCCAAGAGACTTATCCGTCCCAGGTGTTCAGAATGTCAGATATGTATGACTTGACTGGAGCCTCGAAATCAGCGCAATAGATTATGCCTTGTGTCTTTTCTTTTTGTGCTCTCTCTTCATTGGCTTGGAAGATGGCATTAATGGAGACCTGGATCTTGGACTCGATTTTCAGCATCCCCAACGTTCTTCCCACACTCTGGCCATTAGCATTTTGGTTTCACATTCTTTGAGCGACTTTGGATTCATTTGCAGCCAGGAGCTGCAGGAGTTGATGTTGTGGTCGGATCCAAGGCACCAAAGGCAGACGGTGTGAAGATCCATCACATACATTTGGCTATCACAGTCTTTGCCCTGTTTGAATCCAGAAGGTTTATGCGGAGACATGATGAGGAAGAACTGCAACCATTATAAAATGAGAGAAAATTTTGAATAACAATGGTTATGTGAGGAGATGTGAAGAGTTCTGGATCTCATTGATGGCACAACGGAAACAAGGGAACTTATATCTGCACACTGACAGTGGCGCTTAATGGCTCCAGTGAACTCATGAGGGGACATGTGCAGTGCTGAGGTGGAGCCGGCACCCTCTACAGACGTGGGAAAGTTTACAGATCGACACTTAGCATATTCAAAAGGTGAGGAATCTGCAGGCAGAAATATCCACCAGAAGTATTTGTGTAACTGAGCCTGCATGACCGGACCGTTTTGCATTTAGCTGGGTCCAAACTGAGATGTCATGGTGGGCAAAAGAACGATGGGTTGGAATACCATCCCGAGTAATTGCCAGTGGTTAGACAAATTGCAAGCAATCCTACCTTCATCTTTTGTGTATTCTAATGCACATCCTGGTGTAATTTGCTCTGTGTGGCAAGACTGGACGATGCCTCCACATGTTGTATGACAAACATAGTAACAGTTACTAGCATTTCATATTGTCATGCCGTGATAGCTTAAATAGATGCCTAGGTATGTCCTCAAACTCCAAAATTGGAATACTGATATGCATGGATCCTGCTGAATTTTTGAAGTTGAATGGAATCTGTGTAGCTGACCTAGTATGCAAAAGTAGGCTACTGTTCACATGCTGAAAGCTGTGTATCTGAGAATACACATCTACTTTCCCTAGTCTGTGTGGCCCGACTACTTTTTTTGAGTGGCTCTTACGTTCAGATTGAATAGGAGACTGCCCTCCATTTTTGTAGATGGAGACGGTTTTAGATTTTGAGTCAAGTGTGTAAATCACTACATTTAAAATGTTACAAGGTATGAAACACATGTTTCTCTTACAATGTATACACTTGCCAAACTATGCAAATGCAACATATTACTCTGACAAACAAGTTGAAATTGGCTCCTAGACACCCCATAGAGAACTGGCTCTTCTTTAAACAAGATATTACTCCACCAGATCGCCATAATACCAGTTATCATGGGAGGCAAATGTCCTGGGACAATACCTTTGTGGAGAGACTCAGAGGACACAAAAACCAGATTGTTTGTCTGCTAAGGCTTGAAGACTCCTCTCTTCTGAGTGACCTACAGTTATTACTGTCTTCATCTATACTTAAAACCTTGCTATACATGTCTCATAAACAACTTCAGCTCATCGTCTTACACCTTGCCGTTAATGTGCCTAAAAGTGGCCTGTCACCTAAAAGCTGTCCTGAAGGCCTCATATCAAAAGGCTTTACTGACAACCTATTCAGGCACTTTAGAGACATCTAATCACCTGTAATTAGACTTGGTGTCATCCAATTTGTCCATCTGGTATGGTCAATATTAATTTTGTTACCATTCCTCACTGTAAATTTTTGCTTACATGAAAGGTTGGCAAAATACCCACCCAATGAGGTAACTGTTGTTACTTATAATGTGAGGAATCTTGACAATACCGACCACCAAAACCCTTAAAAGACATTATCAAAATCGCTGGGGTCTAAAAACTTGTGGAAGAGTTGTGGCGCAGTGGCCAGGTTACCAGACTACGGACCACGGGGTTCACAGTTTGGTTTCCGGTGCCAGCGGCAGGTTAGCCCAGCACCATGTGACTCTGGGCAATAGCTCGCTTAATCTTCCTGACGGCCCCCAGTGCCGGGACACCTCTCCGGAGGTAGCTGTGCGCTTTACCAATGCTGGTATTACCAATGCTAGTATTGTTGCTTTTACGAAATGGAGTGAAATGCATGCTTGTGGTTGAGTGCACGTGCTGCCTTGAGCTTAAAATATATGTTGCCAAATGATATGTTAAGTCCATCTAAAATAGAAATGAATATAGATACACTTCCATGGTGTTTATTCAGTTAAAGAAAAATATGTTTCCTCAGGTTGATGATGAGACATGTTTTGATTTTTTAGGAGTGGACTAGATCACTAAGAACCTGAACCAGCTTTGCATGTTTAGGTTTACTGACTAAGGTCTGCTGGCAGTGGAAAACCTACGCGATACCAAAGACAGGGCTTGGCTGGTCTGTCCGAAGGACGAAGCAGGGTAGGGGAGCGGAAAGAGTTATGTACCACTTTTTGGGTTTTCACTACTTTTGCAGGGCCAACTTGGAGACCAGTATATACCAAACATTGTGCGCCACTATGAGAAAGTGTGCAATTTTAGGCTGTCCATTATAGAAATCTGCTAATACAGTATTTGTGCATTCTATAAATTAAACAGTTATAAAGAAGGGTGCATGGTAAAGTGAACTGGGTCAAAATACTAAAAGCAAAAACACACCACTAACCCTGCTTGGGGAGAACCTCACGAAACATTGACTTCACTTCCGGCATCGTCAATCGTGTGCTGAGTTGATCTACCTTGAAATAAAGATACAAAATAATAATTAACTATATACAAAGCAACAAGCAGTTTCATCATTGGTTTCATACTTAAAGTTGATAATGATTTCAAGAGATCACGGTATAAAATTCATCTGTCCTTCTTACCATTAGCATATTGCTGCTATTTTTATCAGCACTATTAATTTCAGTGAAAGCGATTCCCCTGTGCCAAGGGATAGCTCTTATAACACCTGAAACTGGTTGCAATTCCACTGTGCCAAGGGATAGCACTTATAGGACGTGAAACTGGTTTTTGCCACAGTGTAGGAAATTCAGCAGCTTGGAGACGGTCTTACCTACATGCATTTTTTTGTTCTTTATGCTACGCAATAGAAACCAATGAGCAACCCTTGACCCTTTTTAGGCAGGTGGCTCCCCACGCCGCACAGCACCACCTGTGTGCCTGCGCCCTTAACCCAGCTGCCGCTGACAGAGTTCCAGGCCCTCAACCACCCGCAGGCTACCACCTGCGCCTCATCCTTGGTGGCCAGTGGTTGGCCGTAGGTTTGTCTTTTGCTCTAATTGTATTGCCTCTGCTGTTATTTGTCTATTTGTTCTTCCCCCCCTTGTTCCCTGCTTATTTTCTGTGCCCTTTTGCCGTGTGTCTCCTCTCGCCGTCCCTGCCCCCGTTTGTATTGCTTCTGTAGTATTGTTGATTTGTTCCAGTTTATTTGTTCTACCCCTCCTTTCTCCCTGCTTATTGTCTGTGCCCTTTTGCCTTCTGTCTCCTCTCGCCACCCCTGCCCCCGTCTTCGCCATAATTGTATTGCCTCTGTAGTATTGTTTACTTGTTCCTGTTTATTTGTTCTCCCCCCTTGTTCCCTGCTTATTTTCTGTGCCCTTTTACCTTCTGTTTCCTTTTGCCGTTCCTGCCCCAGTTTTTCCTGCCGCTGTATCACCGCCCCCGCTCGTCCATTCGTCTGCCCCCTCCTCCCTCCCACCTTTCCTTCTTATGGCGGCCGCACGCACCGGGCACGCCCAAGGCAAGCCCCTCCATGCCTGGACTGTGCCCAGCGCCAGAACCCCAGGCCCCCGCAGACGCCACGTTGCTCGTCTCCGCTACAACTCCAGCACCCTCCACGCACTCAACGCCGAAAGATCACGCACCTGCTGCCACGAAGCGCACCGAAGGACCCTTCTCCTGCCGTAACTGCAGCTTCACCAGCATCCGGCCCGCCAACTCACCGACCAGGAAGGAACCCAACTACCTCAGATGAATTTTTCTCAACACCCGCTCCGCCCGAAAACACACAGTTGAGCTCTGGGACCTACTCGACTCAACCTCCCCAGACGTCGCCTTCCTGACGGAGAGCTGGCTAAACCCCTCCTCAGCATCCGAAATCACCATAGCCATCCCGGAAGGCTACAAGATCACCAGCAGGAATCGGACCAATGGAGTAGGAGGAGGAATCGCCATCGTCCACAGGAACACTCTCAGAGTCTCGACCAACACCGACGACACCCTCAGCATCGCAGAACACCTGCACTTCCAGACCCACATTGAACCCAACACCACCCTCAGAGGAACCCTCGTCTACAGACCCCCCGGACCCCGACCACAGTTCAGTGACTCCATCGCCGACTTTGTCAGCTCACACGCCCTCGCCTCCACGGACTACAGCCTCCTCGGGGACCTGAACTTCCACCTCGAGAACAACAACGACACCAACTACACTACCCTGATCGACAACCTCGGACTCAGACAACTCGTCCCAACACAAACCCACTCCGCCGGCCACACGAATGACCCCATCTTCTCCGGAAGCACCCATCGCTGCATCCACTTCACCTTCCGGAAACCCACCACCGCACCCAAAAGATCCCCCTCAGCTGCTGGAGCACAGTCACCGAAGACCAGCTAACCACCACCTTCGCCCGAAGCCCCTCAGCCGACCCCAACGACCCCGCCACCGCAACCTCAGGCAGTGGATCAACGACTGCGCCAACACCCTTGCCCCGTTCAAGAAATCCTCCAACAGCCACACCAGCAAGAAAGCCAGCTGGTGCACTCAAGACCTCCAGGCTTCCAAGCAAACCTGCCGAAAGCTAGAGAAGAACTGGCACCGTGAACGAACAACGGACAGCTACGCAGCCCACAAGAATGCCACTCGCAGTCACCATCACCTCATCAGATCCACCAAAAGGGCCTCCTTCAAAGACCGCCTAGACAACAACGCACACAACAGCAAAGAGCTCTTCAACATCGTGAAGGAACTCTCCAACACCAACGCATCCCACCTTCGCAAGACCTGTGCGACTCGCTTGCCACCTTCTTCCATCGCAAGATCGCAGACATCCACAACAGCTTCTATGCCATGACCGCCCGACAACCACTGAGACCTCCGCCCCAACGACCACAATCTGCCTGCTCTTCTGGACCAACATAAACAACGACGACACCATCAAAATCATGAACACCACCCACTCCGGATCTCCGTCAGACCCATGCCCACACCACATCTTCAACAAAGCCAGCACCGCCATCGCACCCCATCTCCGGAAAGCCAACAACATTTCCTTCGAGGCTGCAACCTTCCCGGAGAGCTGGAAGCAGGCCGAGATCAACGCCTTACTCAAGAAACCCAAGGCGGACACCAAGGACCTCAGGAACTTCCGGCCCATCTCCCTGCTCCCGTTCCCGGCGAAGGTCATCGAGAAGACCGTCAACAAACAACTGAACCGCTACCTCGAGGAGAACAGCATCCTGGACCAGTCCTAGTCCAGATTCCGCAGCAACCACAGCGCCGAAACTGCCCTCATTGCCGCCACCGATGACATCAGGGCCCTGCTAGACAACGGAAAAACCGCGGCCCTCATCCTCCTGGACCGGTCAGCCACCTTCGACACAGTCTGCCAACGCACACTACGCCGGGATCCAAGAGAAGGCCATGGACTGGACCGCATCCTTCCTCTCCGGCAGAACACAGAGTGTCCGCCTCCCCCTTCCCCTCCAAAGCTACCGAGATCTGCGGTGTACCCAAAGGCTCTTACCTCAGCCCAACGTTGTTTAACATCTACATGGCACCGCTCGCCCTCGTTGCCCGACTGCACGACCTTAACATCATCTCTTACGCCGATGACACCAAGGACCCCCACACCGCCAAAACCAACCTCCACGCAGGAATGAAAGCAGTCGGAGAGAGGATGAAGAACAGCCGACTGAAGCTGAACTTAGACAAGACGGAGGTCCTCATCCTCGGATCCACCCCCTAGGCCTGGGACGACTCGTGGTGGCCGACCGCAATGAGAACAGCCCCCACACCCACCGACCACGCACGCAACCTAGGGGTCATCCTCGACTCCACCCTCTCCATGACAAAGCAGGTCAACGCCGTCTCCTCCTCCTGCTTCAACACTTCGCGTGCTCCGCAAGATCTACAAGTGGATCCCCACCGATACAAGAAGAACGGTCACCCAGGCCCTCGTCAGCAGAAGGTTGGACTACGGAAACGCCCTCTATGCAGGAGCCTCGGCCAAACTCCTGAAATGACTTCAACGCATCCAGAACGCCTCTGCACGCCTGATCCTCAACATCCCTCACTGCAGCCACATCACACTCCACCTGAGAGACCTGCACTGGCTCCCCGTCAACAAGAGGATAACCTCCAAGCTCCTCACCCACGCAAACAAGGCACTCCACAACACCAGACCAGTGTACCTCAACAGACAACTCAGCTTCTATACCCCCACCCGCCAGCAGATCGTTCTCCCACCTCGCCGCCAAGACCTGGAACACCCTCCCCATCTACCTACGGCAGACCCAAGACCTGCTGACCTGCAGAAGACCTGGCTTTTTGAGCAGTAGAAGCATTCCCCCTACTCCCCCCCCGCCAAGCGCCTTGAGACCCTCACAGGTAAGTAGTGCGCTTTATAAATGCTATCATTGATTGATTGATTGAGCTACAACTTCTAAGCGCCCTTTTTGTTTTCTCTCCCATCACACGTCTGTCACTCGAATTTTTAAGATGATCGACTCTGCCTTTCTCAATTCTCAACTAAACTAGAAACAAATGGTCCTTGACAAGAGAATTTCTAACCTTTATAATAATTATAGGCCACAATGAGCTCTATAACAAAGAAAAAGTCCAGTCGGACGTTGAAATTTATTCAATGTATTGTAGATATACTTAATCAGACGAACAAACAATAAAGCAGTGGGACACAGTCCTGCATCCACGATGCTATACATACAATCAAAACATACAAGTACTAGGGTATTTCAGGCATTTAGAAGGCATGAGCAAAGAGAGTATTTAGAATGCATTTGCTTCACATATGTGGGAAACATACACTTTTTGGCACATAATAGTACACTTATTGTTTAGCCCACATATTGTGTCGACGGCGTTTCGATCCAATTGTTAATAGTGGATCATCATCAGGACTTCCAATGTTAGCCTGAATGTAGAAAGCCTCAAGAGGTGAGTGTGTGGATGATACTGGGTGGGGTTGCTCCCAATGTAAAGAAAATTTTTCTTTTTGGGCAATTGTCCAGTATCGGTACGGTATTGGTGATTCAATTAGTCTATAATTAGGTCTTGTGTCGACCTACTTATCAGCAGGGTGAGGGGGACAGGTACGGGCAGTTTTCCGATCCCAAGGGAATCCGGTGATAGTCGCTGTAAGTGCCTAGGATTAGGTCTTGGACGGGAAGCCTTTAAGTAGGGCTCCTTAGGTTTACGATGGAACCAAGTACAAACGTCCCGGTGCACAGTCGCGCCGTGGAACCTGAAAGTTTCTCAATTCTCAGCCATGTGTTTGGCAATGACCATGAAGAGATGCGGAACGGTCTGACAAAAGGACTGGCAGTGTATTCTGTGTTGCTAAAATGGTCTCCCTTGCATGAACATCAGCTTGGTTCACTCTTCATTTACAAAGTGACACTGCAGAACTGTGAGCCTACCATAATCGCCAGGTTTTCCATTTTTAGTGGCGGCCTTCATGATTTATTCTTATCTTACAAAGACTAACTGCAAATTTAACAAATATTGATTTAAAAATGACAAGCACACAAAAATTAAAATGTACTAAAATACGTGAAAGGCAAACTCTAAAATCGCTCCTACAAAAAACGTTTAACCTTTCCGAATTAACATGACCATACACTAATTTTCTATTTAAGAATCTGTAGTCTGATTTTCGTATACTTTAATTCAGATAAATAATATCAATCAATTTGGGGGTTCCCAAAATGTGCATGCCAATGAAACTGATGTCTCATCACTAGCAAAGATAAGGCCCGAAACTAGGCTTTTATCTAGAATTTTTTACGTCACTTTTACTTTTCTTTCCAATACAGTACAGTCACAGGGTACAGTTCAATAGTGTTTCTCAATTCTGTTCATTCGGTGATGCACCGTTACATCGCAACTTTTACAACGGGAGTCTTTTACAACGGAACTTTTACAACGCAGGATCCATTACATCGGATGCCATTACAACGCATGGCATTACATAGCAGATGCTATTGCAACGCATGACATTACATCGTAAGTATAGGTAAGTATTTAATTTTTTTTAATTTTATTAATATTAATTATAATTAAATATATTTATTTATGTTTTTTAATATTATTAATTTATTATTTATTATATTAATTAAAGTAATTTTTAAAATAAGTACAGGTGTACAGGGGTGTTTTTAGGTTTCAGGGTAGGGTTTGGGTTTTGGGGTACAGGGGTGTTTTTAGGTTTCAGGGTAGGGTTTGGGTTTTGGGGTACAGGGGTGTTTTTAGGTTTCAGGGTAGGGTTTGCGTTTTGGGGTACAGGGGTGTTTTTAGGTTTCAGGGTAGGGTTTGGGTTTTGGGGTACAGGGGTGTTTTTAGGTTTCAGGGTAGGGTTTGGGTTTTGGGGTACAGGGGTGTTTTTAGGTTAAATTAATTTCATTATATTATATTAATTACATTTGTTAATTAAAATAATTAAATAAATTATTTTAATTAATTTAATTTAATTACAATTAAAAAAATATTTAAATTAAATTAATTTCATTATATTAATTAAATAAAATTAATTAAAATTTTTATTAAAATTAATTTAAATAAATAGATTTAAATTTATTAAATAAAATTAATTACTATTTTAAAATGTATTTTAATTAAATTAAATTAAATAAATTAACATAATTACATTTTTTATACTTACCTATACTTACGATGTAATGCCATGCGTTGTAATAGCATCTGCTATGTAATGCCATGCGTTGTAATGGCATCCGATGTAATGGATCCTGCGTTGTAAAAATTCCGATGTAACCGATGTAACGGAATGCGTTATAAAAAACCGCGATGTAGTGACACCAATCCGTTCATTAGTATTACAGTAAAAATATTCATGCCAGGGTCTGAACTTTTTAGGCCCCCCCCCCCCCATTTTCGGCGCCTGTCACACTATAGCCATGACCCCTTCAGAGGCGAGCTATTTAGTGCACTGCAACACCGCTGGAGCGAAGGTGCGCCAAAGGCAAGCCCACCCGTGCCTGGATTTCACAGCCATCTTAGCAAATTTACTGCCTTCGTTCTCTTTACGATATTACTAGTTATAGGTGACCTCAACTTTCATCAAGAGGCCGAAATGTGTTTGTCGGCTGCAGCGCTGGTCGCGGATTTAAAGCCCTTCAGTTTACTCAGTTGGTGAATGTCCCTACACATAAATTGGGACACACATTGGATCCCGTTTTTCCTAATTGTTGGATCCACCTATTCCTCTTTCATGGTATTACCACTGCACAATACCTTTCCAGATTTCTCAGACTAAACCAGTGCAAACTTCAAACATAGGCAAGCAGGTTAGGATGTAGAAATGGGCCATGGTTACCCCTGCCGTCTTTACAGAGGTGCTCGCAGCAAACTGCCCTATTTTGAGTGACTGTGTAGACACAGCCAATTCACAACATGAGGGGTGAATAACAGGGGCACTTGATCAAATTGCAGTCATTAAAGATTACACTGTAGGACGATCCAAAATGGCAGCGGATTGGTTCAATGAGGAGTTACTTTGAAAAAGATCTGCAAATGCCTAGAATGTGTACGGCGCAGAAACCTCAGCTCCAATGACAAAAATAATTATTGAGTGGCCTTGAAGGAATACCACAAACAGAACAGGGCTAAGCATCGCCCTTTTTAAGTTCGAAAAATTGAGCAAGCTCAAAACTTCTCTCAGGAACTTTTCTCTATTGTGAAGTTGAGACCTACTTAACAATTCTTTTGAGCTGGGTCCGGTTCCTTTGAGTCGGAAACATGCTACCATAGTATCACTATTAAAAAAAGCCATTACTGGATCCTATGACGTCGTAGAATTTCAGACTCATCTTCCTGCTCCCCTTCTTTAAACGGGCTGAGAAGCATATAAATAAACAGCTGGCGAGCTTCAGGCTAGAGAACTGTTCCATGGGACCCAGTTGGGTTTTTGCCCTAAGTTTAGCACAGAGTCTGCACTGTTGCTAGCCTCTGAATCCATCAGGCAGGTCCCTAACAGGAGTAATAATGTGGCTTTGATAATGCTGGATCTTAGATCTTCGATACCGTGTCCCACAGCCTTCTGCATGAACACCTGTGGAACTATGGAATCAGAGTCAAGGCCCTGCAGTGGCTAGCTTCTCTCTTACAGAACCGCACTTTACATGTGACTTTAAAATCTTTTTCATCTGAGGTTTTTCCGTTGCAGTAGAGGTATCCCAGGGCTCAGCGTTGAGCCCGACTCTAGTCAATCTCTGTATGCACTCCCAAGCTGAGATCATCAAGCGTTACAACTTCAACCTTGTGTCGTACGCCGAAGATACGCAGCTCATTACAACTCGGTCTTCTTGTTAAAAAAATACGGCGCCTCTTACAATCCTGCCTGTCATGATGGCTTAGTGGATGGACATCAGCTATCTTAAAGTAAATGTCAGAAAAAAACAGGAGGTCCTTACCCTAGGGAAGCACCAATCAATTTGGACCTCTGTCTGGGCACCAGATTCACATGGGCCACTACCCGATCCAAAGTCTAAAGTTAAGAATCTCAAAAACTGGTTTGATGTAAGTCTCTTGTTTGAAAGTCAAATCACCAGCCTGGCGAGAAAATGCTTTGGGATACTGAAACCTTAAAAAAGATCCTTGGACTTCTTCCAGAAGCCACTAGAAAGTCAGTAGGCCAAGCTCTTGTAATGAATAGACTGGACTAGTGCAATGTGTTGCACCTGGGAGTCTTACAATCCCGATTGTTGAGTCTTCAGAGAGTGCAGAATGCGGCAGCTCGACTGATGTTTAACCTCCCGAAGCGATCACCTATGGGTCCAGCTCTCGCCACATTGCATGAGCTGCCTCTAGAAAAGAGAGTGTCCTTTACAGCTATGTGCTACTACCACAGAAACCTTAATAGGAAATGGCCCCGCTGTCTGCACTCTTTTGTCAAACCTGATCTGCCAGGCAGAAGTCTCAGATTTGCAGGGGCCTCCTTAGCCTGTATTCCTACAGTGAAAAGAGCACACATGGTAGGATGCTCTTTTGGTTGTTTTTTAGCTGCAAAAATGTGGAATTGTCTGCCTTGGTCACTTTAAGACAGGAAAGCACTGAATTTGCCTTCCGGAAAAAAAAACCACAATAAACTTGGCTATTCAGACAGACCTAAATAATCTTAAGCTTGCATACTTGGTTCTGCACAGGAGAGTGAAACTTTAGCACAGGGACACTTCGGTAGTAACCAGGCCCTTTATAAATCGCTTTTTTATTATTACCCATCCATGGCGAGTACTTGGATCCTCATAAGTGCAGTTCTACTTTAGCACTCTGCCTTATCTTTTGCCTGGATTACATTCAGATTCCTTTTAGCACCTCACAGCTTCATGGTGCACATATGCTGCAGTGGAAATAGCACAGCCTTGAGTTTCTCAGTACCCACAGTTCTCAGGAGTACACATTCAGCACACTGCAGAGTTACTTTGGGGATTCTTGGGTCTCACACTCACAGAGCGATGCAGGTCCTCCTTTCGTACTGCAGGTGTCTTCAGCTCACCCCCTCCAGTCCGTTCATAGCTCCTCTCTTTCAGAGTAGGAAGTCCACACTGGCCCTCTGGCAAGTTGATCAGCTCTCTCCCTCACACCTGGGTGCAGGCAACTTCTCGTGGCAATCCTGGTTGAAAATCCTGCATTTCCTGTCCTGAACCTAAGAAGGGGAGTTTACGCTGAACACAGCAAAAGTGGCATAGAGAGGGATTCTGCACCATCTTTATTTTCAAGATGGACACAGTGGTTGAGTAATCCAACAGTCATCTCTGTGACTGGTTCTTGGCAGCTGTGTCCGCTATGCTTATTCCAATAAGACTGGACACTGTAGGTGTCTGCTAAATATTACCCATGTATGGCATTTCAAATTATGAAAGCCTTTGTGTTCCTGCTGGCAACTTTGCCTGATGACGAAGGTAATTACTCATATGGTGGCCACTAATGCAATTGTATGTGATATGATCTCTATTATTACGAACCTAATAAGATTATTAGCTACGGATGATTTTCATTGACTGTAGTTTATGACATAAAATGTTGAAGACTCCTGCCTAATGCAAACTCCATGAGATAACAGTGGAATAAGTTGACACCAGATTTTTGGGGCGATGTAATAGTTGATGAAAGGATAATGGGGGGGACTTTATAGTCTACGGTCTAGCGCCCTTGACCTCACCCAAATTTGCAACAGCCCTACACACGAAAAAGGCGACTCCATCCAACCCGAGTCAATACAACCCTGTGACTGGTCTGACCACCACATTATCACATTCTACATCAATGAAATAGTGAAATCTAACCCGGTTCAACCCACCAGATCTAAGGTCTGGAAGAGAGACTTGAAGAAACTCAATCCTAACTCACTACCCTCCCCCAGATACAATCTTCTCCTACCCCCCACCGGCACTACCGACGTACAGGTTCTCACCGACTACTACCTCAATTCGATGTCCTCTATTATCAACGAAGTTGCCCCCTTCAGTTAAAGAGAGTTTCTTCTAAGAATTCTAAACCATGGTACGATGGGCTGCTTAATGAAGATAGACAAGCCATCAGATTGGTGGAACGCAACTGGAGATCAGTCCCCTCAGCCATGCACCTCAAACGTTCAAAGGCATCCTTCTTCAGCCACCTACTTGACCAGGCAAGAAACCGACCAAAAAAGTTGTTCGAGTTAATCAAAACTCAATCCAGGGGGCGTGGTCTGGCCGCGCAGGAAGATGGCCGCCTGCTAAGACAGCTCCACCGAGGGATAGACCCCTGAAGAGCTTTCTGCACTTACCTGCTTGTGTGGGTCATTTCGAGAACGACTCCTGCACTCGGCATGGCATGAGCATTGCTCCGGTGGTTTCCTCTTCCAGCTGACGGCTCCCGCTCCCGAGATGGTGGAGAGACGGTGAGGAGGCTGGTCACAACGATGCGCACTGCGGTCTTCGCGCACTTATGACGCCGTGCCTCTCCTCAGCGAGGGCTGCGTCTTTATTACTACAGGGCCGCGCCTCCTTGGATTGTAGGCCGCGCCCCCCCCAGACGATGTGAGCGAGCTTTACCACAAACTGTTTCTCTGAATGCTCCTGTCTCTCTTTTTAAGCACACAGCGCCCTCGTCAGGATTTTGCCATAATGATTTTCTCGAAATTACCAGCGATTTATAATGAAAAAGACACCATAAGCAGGGAAAAGATTGGTCGTCTTTAGAACTGGCATACTCGTCATTATATTGAAGTGCTTTCTCATAGCTACCTGTGTTCTACTGTCCAAGTGCAATAGTAGGCTTGCAGGTCTCTAATAACATGACTTTTTATTCTATAATAATTCTTATCACCTGCAGAATCAGGCTATGACTGTCCCTTAAATGGCCAACAGCCAACGTTGCCGGTACGGGCAGAATTACTTGCAGCAGTACCGTTTCATCTTCTTTCTTGACTGTCACCACTTGGCTTTGGCGTTTTTCTTCAGTTGTATTAAGGGACATACATACTATTTGGGTCAGAGTAACTTGACGCCAACAGCTTTCTTACTCCTCTTTAATATGTCCTCTGGTTTTCCTACTGTGACACTGTGCCAGTTCCGCTTATAACAGAGGAAGCAGGCATTTGCTGTATGCTGCTGTACGCATACACCTTCTTATCTCCCTGTACTTTGATGCACCTCTGGCCTCATCATTGCTTCATATTCCAAATATTCCAATTTTTCCTCCATTCGCCATTGCAGACCACCGTTACAACGATACAGAGTCATGTCTAACAGTAGGAATGGTAATCGCGGGCCTAAACAACCACTTTTCAATGAAGTGGTAAAACAATCCTCTTCCTTGACAGCTAAAGGAAATGGTTCTACATCACCTCCTTCGTCGCAAGCTGCATTACCTCAGAGTGATAAGTCTCTTTCTGACACGATGCAACGCATTTTACAAGAACTTTCTGGGGTCAATCGACGGTTAGAGGGCCTAGATATTGCTATGACTTCATTAACTGCAGAAACTAAGTCTATCAGGGCAGAACTTACTACTTTTCACACCAGGATTGACGTCATTGACTCTAAAATAATGGACATAGAGGGTCGACTGGATTCTGTTCAGGGTTCAGATCAAGACCTACTCTTCCTCCACAGTAAGATCATCGATTTGGAAGATCGCAGTCGTAGAGACAATATCCGTTTTTTTTGGTTTTCCAGAAAATATTGAAAAACAAGACATGAAGTCCTTTCTTTGTGATGCCCTTCCTACTCTGACTGGCATTTCTTTTACTCCTCCTCTTGAGCTCCAACGCGCTCATAGACTGGGCCCACCACGTTCTGGATCTTCTGCAAGGCCTAGACCAATCATTGCCTGTTTCCTTCGGCATGCGCAAACCAGACAGATCCTATCAATGGCCCGTATACATGGCTCTTTTCTGTTTCAAGGTCATACCATTCATATGGCTGCAAACTTCTCTAAAGAAACAAATGACCGAAGGAAGGAGTTTCTTCCCATGCGACCCCAGTTGCGTCAAATGGACATCAAATATGGATTATTTGAACTTGCACGTTTTTGTATTACTAGGAATGGTGAGTCCAAAGACTTTTATGACCCTGTGCTTCTACAGCAGTTTCTGGATAGTATCAGGTCCGATGATATGGAAACTCAGTCCTCTTCCAATGCCCAATCTTCTCAATCCAAGCCTTCATCTACGAATCCATCAACGTCCCATTTATATACATCTCCTGACTCTAGACAACGTGGCAGAGATCTTACTCGCCTGCCTCGCTCTCAAGATGACAGGGACTCGGCTCTACGCTCTGTCTCTTCTCATACTAACACGCAGCAAAGAGACAAGTCTAGATCGCCTCTTAAGACACCATCCGATGCTGACTGAATTCTTTTAATGCTTTAATGCTTTATTAATTTTCTCCTTGTATAAGCTTATAACAGAGTTTACTGTCCACAATGCTTTTGTTGCTCGCTTAATACATTGAGATTTTATTGCATGGTATAATAAGGTTAGTTTTTCATTAATGTTTTATGTAGTGTTCTATGACCTGTTGCTCTTCTATATATTTACTGCTACTATGTGATTTTCATTTTTGTGGTTATTTAATCATTTTTCGGCTTTGCTTATTATACGTTATAAGGCTGTTCCCATTTCACAGGAGACCTTTATTTTTCCCAAGTTCATTCCCCTAGCTATGTTATTGTTATTGCGCTTATTGCTTAATGTTTCATTTTTTACTTACTCTGGTTTTATATATGATGTCACTTTGTTTCATTGTTTTCTATGTTTAAATCGTCTTTGACCATTTTCTTTTGTTTCTCTTCTGTTGTATGATTTTGTGGCTTTTCCTCCCTTCTTTCCCTCCTTTTCTATGACATTGTTGGTCTGTTACCTTTCCATGTTTGGTTCCTTTCATTAACTATGTCTTCTCATCCTATTGTTCTCGCCCGGGTTTTATATTAACGTTGTGTTCCCCTTTTTTGTAGTATGGTCACTTTTGTTCACAGTTTTCGTATTGTGGCTTATGCTTTCTTGCTCTTTTATATTTTTCCATTAGCGATTTAGCCTCCTTAGAGTCTATACCTGATCACAGGTTTCCTTCACAGCTGTTATCTTGTACATGGCAATCCTTTTCCGATGCATTCCTTTCCCTATGACGCTATACTTGCTGTTAAATTTGACATTATTTATTTCCTTCATCCTGCTTTGAATGCTAATGCGTTCTGCTGTTCTTCATGCTTCTATTCATATGCAAAAAGTCGGTGCGGGAGCACACTGCTTCACCTCCCAGCAGAGTCGCCCCTGAGCATCATGGTAGATGCAGTTCAAATCGACAAGCGAGTACACTTGGAAAGTCTTGAGTGTTTCACCAGGTGGGTGCAGATTAGTGCTGGCCATCTCTGGACACGTGTTTCTGAATTATTATTCGTCATCAGCAGAGATTAGGCAAAATTAATCGGGGTTGCTGAGCAGGCTGCCGTATCCTTGGAACGTAGTATCTCTCCCGGCGCGCAGGTGCCTCTCCACGAGCTCGTCAGCCCACAGCGGCTCATGGGAGCCTTTAAGTAAAAAGTCGGTGCGAGAGCACACTGCTTCACCTCCCAGCAGAGTCGCCCCTGAGCATCATGGTAGATGCAGTTCAAATCGACAAGCGAGTACACTTGGAAAGTCTTGAGTGTTTCACCAGGTGGGTGCAGATTAGTGCTGGCCATCTCTGGACACGTGTTTCTGAATTATTATTCGTCATCAGCAGAGATTAGGCAAAATTAATCGGGGTTGCTGAGCAGGCTGCCGTATCCTTGGAACGTAGTATCTCTCCCGGCGCGCAGGTGCCTCTCCACGAGCTCGTCAGCCCACAGCGGCTCATGGGAGCCTTTAAGTAAAAAGTCGGTGCGGGAGCACACTGCTTCACCTCCCAGCAGAGTCGCCCCTGAGCATCATGGTAGATGCAGTTCAAATCGACAAGCGAGTACACTTGGAAAGTCTTGAGTGTTTCACCAGGTGGGTGCAGATTAGTGCTGGCCATCTCTGGACACGTGTTTCTGAATTATTATTCGTCATCAGCAGAGATTAGGCAAAATTAATCGGGGTTGCTGAGCAGGCTGCCGTATCCTTGGAACGTAGTATCTCTCCCGGCGCGCAGGTGCCTCTCCACGAGCTCGTCAGCCCACAGCGGCTCATGGGAGCCTTTAAGTAAAAAGTCGGTGCGGGAGCACACTGCTTCACCTCCCAGCAGAGTCGCCCCTGAGCATCATGGTAGATGCAGTTCAAATCGACAAGCGAGTACACTTGGAAAGTCTTGAGTGTTTCACCAGGTGGGTGCAGATTAGTGCTGGCCATCTCTGGACACGTGTTTCTGAATTATTATTCGTCATCAGCAGAGATTAGGCAAAATTAATCGGGGTTGCTGAGCAGGCTGCCGTATCCTTGGAACGTAGTATCTCTCCCGGCGCGCAGGTGCCTCTCCACGAGCTCGTCAGCCCACAGCGGCTCATGGGAGCCTTTAAGTAAAAAGTCGGTGCGGGAGCACACTGCTTCACCTCCCAGCAGAGTCGCCCCTGAGCATCATGGTAGATGCAGTTCAAATCGACAAGCGAGTACACTTGGAAAGTCTTGAGTGTTTCACCAGGTGGGTGCAGATTAGTGCTGGCCATCTCTGGACACGTGTTTCTGAATTATTATTCGTCATCAGCAGAGATTAGGCAAAATTAATCGGGGTTGCTGAGCAGGCTGCCGTATCCTTGGAACGTAGTATCTGAACTGCATCTACCATGATGCTCAGGGGCGACTCTGCTGGGAGGTGAAGCAGTGTGCTCCCGCACCGACTCTTCTATTCATATGCATTTTTAACCCTCCTTATCATGGCACCGGACCTCTTTCTTCATCTTATTTAACTTTCATATTTCTTTTACTTCACTTCTCACACTTCTTATATTTCTTATTTCACTTTCCTTGTTTTCTTTCTCCTCATATTCTTCTCTTATTATATGATTCTCTTAGCATGTTCTAATAATTTTTATGCAATATTGACTACGTTCCATGAAAGTATTGTATGTTTTCCAACTTTAGTTGTTGCAAATTTGTTCTAAATACATTTTATAATATTTAGTATTAACAGTTACTCCCCCAGACCCCTATTCTTCTTTGCTTGAAGGGGGTCTGACCTCCCTTGGCGTTGTTGCTGTAGGGGCACCCAGACCCGTAGTTAACAGTTTAGGTTTCTTTTTCTTTCTTTCTCTTCTCTCTAGTGTTAATACGTCTTCTTTCTATTTCGATTCGCTTTGCTTTTTCCAGTTTTCACTCTGCCTTTTTAATCCTTTTTTCCTTTCCTTTTTCTTTTTCTCTTCTCCTTTCCTCTTCCATCCAGAGTAACAACTTTATTCTATTCCTTTTCTTTCTTTATTTTTTTTTCTTCTTTTTCTTATTATCTTCTTGTTTAATCCTATTGTCATGTCTTCTATTCATCCACTGTCGGTGATTTCCTGGAATGTTCATGGGCTCACCCACTATATCAAGCGCAAGAAAGTTCTTTCCTACTTGCATTCTAAACATGTAGATATCGCCTTACTACAGGAAACTCATTTGGACGATGTTGAATCTAGTAAGCTTAGCAGGGATTGGGTTGGTAAAGTCATTCATAGCAGTGTTTCCAAGCCTGATCCCACCAATCCTAACCCTGTTCCTAAGTGTGGGGGGCCATCCTGTTTCGGAATTCACTTCAGTTTACAATTATTAAGACATGGACTGATCCAGATGGCCGATATGTATTTGTCAAATTGAAAATTGGGAACTCTTTTTATTTGTCTTGGTTCTGTTTACGCTCCACTGGGTCCCAAAAACAATTCTTCCTTCGTCTTAATCGTCTTCTTACGGAAATGAATGCTTCTCAATTTCTCATTGCTGGTGATTGGAATTTGGCACCGGATCCTGCTCTTGACAGAACAGGTTGCATTGACACTATCAACGCTTCGGATGGAGCCATCCTCTGTGACATTCTTGCTGACACTGGTCTTGTTGACCACTGGAGACTAAGTCACCCGCAGGATAAAGAATACACGTTTTTTTCTTCTACCCATGGTCCTTTTTCGCGCCTTGACTATTTTCTTCTTTCGCAACATTCAGTTCGATTGGTTACTGATTCCAAGATTTTAGAAGCAGCTATATCTGATCACTCCCCTGTTCTTCTATCTCTAGATTTGGGTCTTATGAGTCCGGGGCGCAAATCGTGGCGTTTGAATGTCAACAAATATAAAACGCCAACGGGTAAACTTCTTTTGCAGTCCCACTTAAGTGATTATCTTCTCAATAATGAAGATTCTGTTTCCTCTAAAAGAATGATCTGGGCAGCTGCTAAGGCAACCATCAGAGGTCAACTTATGCGGGACGCTGCTCTTTATAATAAAAAGAACGCTGCCAAACAACTTGATCTGGAAAAGGATATTCGCCGACTCTCTCAATTTTATATCTCAAAACCAACTCTCCAAAACCGAAAGTTATTGGAACAGGCGCACATGTCCCTCAATACCCTTTTTACTTCTAAAGCGAAATATGCCTTACACAAGATGAAAGGTCGTCACTACGAACAGGGGGAAAAAGCTGGTCGGGTATTGGCTGCGCAGCTGCGACAAAGAGAAGCTGCTATGGCGATCCCAGCAATCAAATCGGGTGGTGGTGCTATCCTTACTCGACCACAAGAGATAGTTGAGGAGTTTGCCTCATTTTATAGATCTCTCTACTCCCCAAACACTCAGGTAGACACACTAGCGATGTCTAAATTTCTAGATGACGTACATCTTCCGCGACTCTCCGATGAGGGTAGGGCTCTACTTGAGGGAACTATTACGAAGGAGGAAATTTCCTCAGCTGTATCGGTCTTACCGTATCATAAAGCTCCAGGAGATGATGGTTTTCCTCCTGAGTTTTTTAAATGGACTGGTAAGATTATGATTGATACTCTTCATGCTGCCTTTGGGGAAGCCGAGGAGGAGTCTTCTCTTGGTTCTATTTCTAACAATGCCATCATAGCGGTCTTGCCAAAACCTGGCAAGGATCCTCTATTGTGTGGTAGTTATCGTCCTATATCTCTTTTAAATTCTGATGTTAAGATTCTTGCTACCATTCTCGCATCACGACTCTGCAAGGTATTATCTTCTTTAATCCATAATTCCCAAGTAGGTTTTGTTCCCGGTCGTTCCTCTCGAAACCACTTACGCACTCTTTCCCATGCCCTATGGTCAGCTAAGCATCTTGCCGATGATGCCCTACTTCTTTCTTTGGATGCTGAAAAAGCATTTGACCGCATTGAATGGGAATACCTTTTTACCATAATGCAAAGATTTGGATTAGGAGATCAGTTCATCGCTAAAGTGCGACTACTTTATGATGGCCCATCTGCTCAAGTTAACTGTGGAGGTTTTCTCTCTACTTCATTTCCTATCCGGAGGGGCACGCGTCAAGGCTGTCCACTCTCCCCTCTTCTTTTCGTTTTGGCTATGGAGCCTCTGGCTGCTGCAATTCGTCAATCGGTTGCTGTGGTGGGCGTTCCTCTTCCAATTGGTCACTCAAAAATGTATTTATATGCGGATGATATTCTTCTCACCCTCACTGATCTTCCACGTTCTCTCCCTGCTCTCCTCCGTGTCATTGATGATTTTTCTTCTTTCTCTGGCTAGAAGATAAACTGGGATAAGAGCGAAGCCTTACCTATGTCCATTGTTACTACAAAGGATGCAATCTCTGGTTTTCCATTTCATTGGCAACCTTCTCGGCTTAAATACTTAGGGATACTCCTCAATAGGGACTTGGATAACGTTGTCACGGACAATTTAACTCCTTTAATTGCGCAAATGCAAAGAGATTTCGATAAATGGAAGGCATTGGGTTTATCCCTTTGGGGACGGGTTCAGGCGATTAAGATGGTCATCCTACCACGTTTTCTTTATGTTCTGGGTATGCTCCCTTTGACTATCCCTTTGGCTACTCTTCGGTCCATTGATTCAAAAATATTTTTTTTTTATATGGGATACAGCTAAACCGCGTCTCACCTTAGCCAAATTAAAATCCCACCAATTGCAGGGTGGTTTGGGTCTTCCCTCTATCGAGCATTATTCCCTTGCCCTTCATCTTTACCATCTTTCTTTCTTTTTACCTAAGTCTAAAGACATCCCTCAATGGGTTCCACTTGAACGCCATTTATTGGCTTCTGGCCCTGGTTTGTCCCTTCTTTATGGCAAGGGTTCCAGTTCTCTTGACCCCAAAAATCCAATATTATCTGCTATGTATAAGTCTTGGCAAAAAAGTCATCGTATCCTTAAATCTAACTCGCGGCTTCGTTTTAACGCTCCTATATTGTCTAACTCGGCTATTCGGGTTCGAGGTCGCACTGTGTCCTGGCCTCTGTGGCAGGAAGCAGGTATTGTAAATGTAAATGTAGTTGAGCTTATATAGCGCACAGCTACCCGCAGTGGGTTTCCCGGCGCTTGCTTAGGGAACCCGTCCTGGTATTCCCCTGTGAGATAGCAGGGTATCCACAAGGTGAAAGTCAGGCATCCCGCCGCGAGGGGCCGTTGTGGAGATTAAGCAAGCTATTGCCCAGAGTCGCAGAGTGTGAACCCGTGACTCGAGAAGGAACCGGGCGAGAATTATCGAGTCTGTGGAATTTTAGCCCAAGACCCGCCGAGGCAGGGAATTGAACCCTGGTCCAGGACCGATCTCAGCTTCCGGGTCTGCCGCCTCTAACCCCTGAGCCACACTTCTCCACTCCTTGGAACAACTGTTCCTTGGTGACAATTTTAAATCCTTTCCCCAATTCAGTGAGGAATTCCATCTACCAACCACACAATCCTCCAACTATTCACATCTTCAACAAGCTATCACAAAACATCTAGGTTCCCCACCTGAGCTGTTGTCCGCTTCTCCTATTTTATCCTATCTGAATTTATGGGGGAATTTTAAGGGTGTCACTTCTGGTCTTTACAAGACTTTCTTACATCCTCTTTTTTCGCAACCCCTTTCAAAAGCTCTTCAACTAAAATGGCAATCACGCCTATCTGTGCTATACTCAGACACTCAATGGGATCTCATTTTGGAAGGTTTACATAAGGGTGTTCGAGAAGCTCGCCTCAAATTCTGTATTTTTAAAATTCTCCATGAATGGCACTGGTCCCCGGTCAAATTACATCATGCTAAGCTACTTTCGCATTCTTTGTGTTAGATATGTTCTGCTTCCGGTTGTGATATCACGCATATTATCTGTGAGTGTCCTCGTACTCGATCATTTTGGCTTTTTATACGAACGACTTTGGCTCATTCTATGTCATTGCCCTTGCCCTTTACCTCGGCAAATATAATTTTACATGACTTTCGTGGCCTTCCAAAGTTTACTAAACCACAGACTCGTCTCCTCCATACTGCTCTAGCCACGGCAAAAATGTGTATATTGCGTCATTGGAAGTCTTCATTATCTCCTTCTCAGGAGGAGTGGTTGGTGGCAATGGTCCAAACAGCTTCTTACAAACGTATAATTTATAATTTGCAGGATCAAGCTTCCATTTTTTTCCAAGTTTGGTCCCCATTCCTAGAAACCACAGTGGATGATGACTCTGTCTCTACTCCTTATTCTTCTACGGCCGCTCTTCCTTCTTAAGTCCACCTTCTTCGCACCATGTTCACTCTTTTTTATTTTTCCCTCCTACGCTTATTCTTATTTTTCTTCCTTCCATTTCACTTCTCAATTAGTTTCGTTACTCTGGGGCCTTTCTTCTTTTTTTTTTCTCTTTCTTCTAATCTATCTTTTTCTTTAGTTCCTTTTTCTTTTCTCTTTTTTTATTTCTATCCTTTTCTTTTATCCTTACTCTTGCCCTATGAATTCTAGAGGATTTGTTGTTTTTTACCTGCTTTGTTATATTTTATAACTTATTTCCTCAAAGTATGCTTTGTTTCACTTTATCCTCTGCATATGTATCTGCATTTGTGCTTTATCTAAAATGTTCTTAATAAAAAATGTCAACACAAAAAAAACTCAATCCAGGGACGAACCTCAAAGACTACAAAACACCTCTAGTACACTACCGTCCTGTGAAGAATTCTCTTCTTTCTTTAATCTAAAGACAGACACAATCAAGAAAGATCTGCTCTCTGATCTAAGACTTTATTCTAACCCCCACAGCAAAACGCCCCTTGATCTAAAAAACAATGCATCATGGGCATCTTTCAAAACTTACACGGAAGACACTATTGGCAAGATTCTAAGTACACTGAAGCCCTCCAATCACCTGACTGATCCTCTACCCGCTAACGCTGTAAAGGACTTTATCCCGTTGCTTCTCCCGCTTTGGACCAAAATCATTAATAGTTCTCTGCAACAAGGATGCATCCCTGACTCCCTCAAAGTAGGACAGGTATCGCCCATACAAAAGAAACCTACAGCGGACCCCACCGAGTTGATCAACTATCGTCCTATCACCAATATCCCTACTTTGGCCAAACTCTTAGAAAAATGTGTACACCTCCAACTGACAAAACACATCGAGCATTTTCACCTCCTCAATTCACACCAATCAGGCTTCCGAGCAGGCCACAGCACGGAATCAGCTATGACACACATAATTGATGACGCACTTCAAATTCTTGATCAGAACGGTACTTGCCTCCTCATCCTTCTCGACCTCTCATCAGCCTTTGATAAGGTCAAACACGAGAACTTACTCGATCTGCTGAATCTCCGAATGGGTATATCAGGGACAGTACTCAAATGGTTCACCTCCTTTCTGCATAACCGGACTCAGAAATTCAAGATTAACAATACTATGTCTACACCAGTTCCTGTAACACTAGGTGTCCCACAAGGATCCTCCCTATCCCCTACTCTGTTCAATCTAGTCATGGAACCTCTCACCGCTCTGCTTCAAGCATCTAGTGTACAATTTCACATGTACGCAGACGATACCCAGATCTACCTGAAAATACACACCCTCGAAGACATCAAACTTCTCAACACAACGCTCAGGAACACTCAGACTTGGCTAGCTGAGAACCATCTCAAACTTAATGCCCTAAAAACGGAATTCCTCCTAATAGCTCCTCCCTCCAAAGTCCCCATCACTCAGTCCTGGCTTAACCATCTCACTGCACTTAACGTTCAGCCTACTATCGTGGATTCAGCGAAATCTTTAGGAATAACCCTCAACTGCAATCTCAATATGCATCACCACATCAGCAATGCTACGAAAGAAGCTAATTTCCAAATCAACACATTGAGGAAGCTGAAACCTTTCCTCCCTGCAAATGACTTCAGAACTGCAGTCCAAGCCCTAGTAATCCCTCGAGTGGATTATGGAAGTGTTGCCCTCTGTGGCCTCCCCTTATTGACTACCGCACCATTAAATGCCTCTATTAATGCTGCAGCCAGACTTATCACAAGCTCAAAAAAACGGTCACACGTCTCACCCGACCTAAGATCCCTGAACTGGCTTCCATATGAAGCTAGAATACACCTGAAAATCGCATGCATGACACACAAGGCTATACACCACAACTCACCCTGCTACCTCGCTCAGAAACTGACAATTTCGGGTGGCTCAAGAGCTACAAGAAGCGCAGAAAACCTTCTCTTGAAACCCCAAAGATTCCACAAGAAAAAGACATATAAACGCTCCTTATCTGGGATGGCGCCCAGGATCTGGGATGGAGCCCAGGATCTGGAATGCCCTTCCTCCAGAAATCAGACTTATCTCATCCACCGCATCCTTAAAAAAAGAAGTAAAATCGCTCCTCTTAGCTAAAGTCACATGACTTTTGACTAATGTTCTCTCGTTCTCATTATGTTTCGTCCAAAAACTATGTACAGTTGACCACATATGCACCGCTGCTACTTCACCTTGTTTACATTTATTTAATCTATTGCTCATCTTAGCATGATTTGTTTCATTTTTATTCCTTTATCTTGTATAGTTGACCACCTTTATACCGTTGCTACTTCACCTTGTTGCCATTTGTTTAATTTGTTTGCTTATCTTTGTATTATATATTTGTTTAATTTCTTTATCTGTTTAACCCATCTGTATGTAAAGTGCTCTGATATACGCAAGGATCTTGTTCGCGCTCTATAAAACCTTCAAAATAAATAAAATAAAGTCTATTATTGGATTCCTGTGGTGATGTAACAGACTGTAGTCCAGTCTGTGACATCACTGTGTTTTCAGGAATAATGCCTGATTGTTTGACTTCAGTCTCATTATGAAATTACGGGCGGACATAATTTTCCTAGAGTAATGCCACAGATCACTGAAAGACTAAAAATCAATAAGCATTCACGTTTGTTCGACTCTCTTTTAACATGGTTGCCCTGTTGCTTCTTTTTTGGTTGCTGGTCTTTTAAGATGCAACAACATACAAAAATTGTACAAGTGGACCAGCTACCGGTACCTCCGCGACCCGTTGAAAGCATTCGCTGCACTGCACTAATATCACCTTCATTTTTGTCTTGAAACGATGACAAGCAGGAAGTTATAGCAAATTAGATATGGTTGAGTGAGAGTGGATGAAAGGCTGTGTGTAAGAGTATCGATGAAAGTGAGTGAGATAAGGCAAGTGTGGATAGAAAAATGGAAGGGAAGACTAGAGTATAGTTTAGGGATTTAGGGGGTCAGGACTGTTGTCACGGTACAAGACAAGTAATTAAAACGCGTCCAGATTACTTACAAAGGCTATCAGTGAATTCTGCCAAATGTCCGCTGTCCCTTGTTGATATTTTTACGGATAAATATAATCCCAAATCTTGACGACTTCCGGATCCCACCACAGCCAATCACACGGCAAAAGAAAATTGCCAGGGAGTGTGTGGGTCTCGTAATGTGTAAAGAATCCTGGGATTGGCCCATCCTCTGCATCTCAGCCAATCGTAGCGCGCAGCAGAGCATTACGAGGTACTCATTGGCTGTAGGTACGCACATGCGTCAACGGTGCATAATCACTGATCGTTAAATAGTATTGGGGACACAGTTAAGTGGTTAATTGAGGAGTGACGTTTGATGGGAAATCGGGTGGTAGTTGGCGTGTCAGTTTAAAACATCACTGACCCCAGGTGGAGAACATTAGTCATGGTCGGACTTTATGACGGGTCAGACATCCGAGGCTGCAGTCGGATTTGAAACGGAACTCCCGTCTGAAAGAGGTTGCAGCCCAATGGTGACGAGGAAGGTTCTGCTGGATGTTGCTTGCAGCTCGCCAACAGTTATGTGGCTTGGGTCAAGTCATTGGCTTTGATAAGGTGCTCAGCACGGTCCCACAGGTTTATGTGGCATGGTTAGTATCTAATTACACAGCGGCAGCGCCCACGTTTTTAAAAAACGGCTGGGGGGCTAAACCAAGTTAGGCAGTATTCACGTGTCATCTCAGGGAGGCGTATTATACGTCTATCCTGCCAAGTCCCACGCATCAGGAGTTAAGCTAAAGCATTTACTGCATCAACATTCATTGGCCATGCAAATATATCTCACTGACACACGTTGGGGGTCATGAGGCGCTTCAAAATTACCTTGTGGCAGCACTGAATAGCTGCACTGCATAGGAAGGAATTAAGAACGCTGCCCTCTCGTGTGCCACCGCTCATTCGATGTGAATCTAGACTTCGATGAAAAACAAATACATAAGTGTATACATACCAGGCCCGGTTCCAGGAATTTGTATTTGGGTGGGCCAAGGGTGCATTTGGGTGGGCCACTGCGAGCTCGATTTTTCGCATATATGTCTGGGCAGACCTGCTTCAGGGCCCTCCTTGATCTCTTCTTAGTCTTACAAGGCCCAATAAAACGCACTCTTTCCCAAATCTCTTTCTAAATGTGATCACTCTCAAAAAGTGTTATTTCCATGTAATGTCCCTTTGATGGGAAGAGGAGGTTTCTGAGGAGGGAGTATCAGGCAAGTGACACTTCTCGGGCTCCCTCTGTGCGTGCCGTCAGGGAGAATCCGTCTTCATTACTACCTCCACCTGACCCCAGACTCTGCAACGCACTCCCTTACAGGCTTGATTATCCACTACTCCTCCCCAGTGCACCTTATCTCACAGCTGACCTTGGGCCCCAGCCCCATATCAGGCACCATCGGGCTCCACTTTCATTTTTCCTGGTAAAAACATTAGTAAAATCACCTTCATACTTAAAACATTAAATATAGTAGTACATATAATTAGCACACACTTTAAAGTATGTTCCACAGTAGCCCTTATGACCCAACTGCTAATTAAATAAACAAAAACAGAAATGCCGGTTTCAGCACTGATGCGAAAGTCTTTTTTGGCGCCGCACCTGTAACCTCTTTTTCCGTAAATACCTTCACTCCCACCCTCCACCAGTGGCCCTCATCTTTCCCTAACTCCCCCCTCCACCCATGACCTCCTCCTCGGATTCCCTCACTGCCACCCTCCACCAGTGCCCCTCATCTCTCCGTAGCCCCTCCCACTACCTCCTCCTCGGACTCCCTCACTGCCACCCTCCACCAGTGCCCCTCATCGCTCCATAGCCCCTCCCACTACCTCCTCCTCGGATTCCCTCACTGCCACCCTCCACCAGTGCCCCTCATCTCTCCGTAGCCCCTCCCACTACCTCCTCCTCCGATTCCCTCACTGTCACCCTCCACCAGTGCCCCTCATCGCTCCATAGCCCCTCCCACTACCTCCTCCTCGGATTCCCTCACTGCCACCCTCCACCAGTGCCCCTCATCTCTCCGTAGCCCCTCCCACTACCTCCTCCTCAGATTCCCTCACTGCCACCCTCCACCAGTGCCCCTCATCTCTCCGTAGCCCCTCCCACTTCCTCCTCCTCTGATTCCCTCACTGCCACCCTCCACCAGTGCCCCTCATCTCTCCGTAGCCCCTCCCACTACCTCCTCCTTAGATTCCCTCACTGCCACTGTTCAACAGTGCCCCTTATCTTTACGTAGCCCCTCTCTCTTATGCATTCCATTTGTTGTATAGCTCTACTCATACCAGTGTAATGTGTGTCAGTACTTTACACCACGCACACATTGTACAGAGACAATGATTCATACTAGTATGTAAATCAGTCTACAGGGAATGTCACAAAAGCCAATGAGGATTACAAGGTGTATGAATCACATGTCATTCATACTGGTGGGCAGGATATTTTAAAAGGGTTAGGTCTGGGGAAACAACCTTAGGATTTAAAAAGTATTCCATGGGGTCAGCTTTACTGATGAAAATGTATATCCGCCCAAACATACTCATTTTAGCAACATTAGAATAATGAAAGACTTGGGAAGTTCTAACTATATCACAAAACAAAAAAAGTGAAGTTCTAACTCTACCATTCATGTTTGTAGGTAGCTCTTTGGTGACAGTTCATTGGTTACTGTCCTATGTTAGGATTGTAACTTCTGAACGGCAAGTAACACAAGGATCTCTGTGACAAAGGCAGTAACCCACTGAGCTATCCAGGGCTTTAAGTGGGCCGGGTCTCACTGGGTCTGAGCACCGGCAGTTTTTTTAAGGGGGTCTCGAAACGGGTCTCTATCGGGCTCTGTTTTGAGCCCGGGCACAGGTAGTCTGTTTTTTCCCGAACTGCAGTGACAGCAGTCTGCTGTCACTGCAGTCCAGATAAAAGTGCCAGGGCACCAAAACAGAGCCCGATAGAGACCCGTTTTGAGACAGCAGGCACATCGCTGTACCCTGTTCACACTACTCATGTGTAAAGTTACGGCATGACGTCATGCCAGGTGAGCATTGTAGGAGGAAGGGAAATCCTTTAAAGAGAGTCATTTTCTCCATGGATTTTCCTTTTCCTTTCCTTTTGAAACTTGGGAGCAGCAACATTGTTGTGATGTCACCAGTGCTTTAAGTGGAAGCATTTGCAATATTATATACAAGCTATAGTTGCTGTTATCTTATGCAACTAACAACCATTGACAAAGCCAATAGTCCTGACTTGTAGGTATGATGTTACTTGTTGTATCAAATACCTGGATGCAATGACAGAAACAGCAAAATACAAGTCGGGCCGCACACTGCTAAACACAGATTTTTAACGTACTGTTTTTAAGCCACGTCCTCAAATACATTGGCCACGCCCCTTTGAGAGACCCCCCCACCAGGTTTTTCATCCTGCTTAAAGCTCTGGTGTTATCCACATAAAATATAGTTCATCAGCATTTAAAAACTACCAACAGATAAATGATTGCTCTCCAGCAGGATCATTAATCACCAGCGTTATCTGGGCATTTTGTATTCTTATTGTTGTCCTGCATCGGCCATGATAAAAACTGTTTAAATGAAGCACACACGAAGTGTGTGTTCTGCTGGGCCTGTGCAGATTTAAAAAAAGAAAAAAATGTAGTAAGTATTCTCTTACCTACTCCATTAGTCAAACTTTGCAGGGGTCAGGAAAGGTGAATAGAATTAAACAAACTTCTTTGCTCCTGTGCTGCGTAGAAAAAGAAATATCACAGCAGCAGGACAGTAGGCAAAGGTTACCAAAGGTTACCTTTGTCAAATAAATGATTTGTTGCCTTTCGCCATGCAGAGAGGAAGGGGTGAAAAAAGTAAACAAAGCCTCCTTAACATATACATGGTCTTGTAAAGACCTGTGAAGTACTCTGATGCGGCTGCGATAATCTCTAAAACTGTCTCTGTGTGTGCGCGCCGGGAAGCTGTCTCGGCCCGAGCGCACACACGTTGGAGGAGGGTTGAATCACTTTGATCCCAAAGGCATTGCCCGCCTGCCTTCAAGCCCTCACTGCGAGGGCCAAGGATCCTGTTTGGGTGGGCCAGGCTCAAGTTTGGGTGGCCCTGGCCCACCCGGCCCACCCGCTAGAACCGGGCCTGATACATACACGTACATTCCCTCTTCGGTGGTTTTTTGCACAACATATAGTGGTATACAACTCTTTATTTCACAAGGTGTCGGGAGATAGGGAAAATATTTCACTGTTCCCTGTAGAATATGGGCTTTCATCATAATGAAAGTCCCGCGAGTTTTTCAGGTTGTCAGGGCTACTGGATTTAGGAGGAAGAAAGGACCAAATTATATAGCAAGATTTTCGAAATTATACAGCAAATAAAGCTATCTTTCAGCATATTTTCTGGTAGAATTTCCACCCATTGTAGAAATAAATAAAAATTTTGTGAAGTCTGTAAATGATGTGGCAAATATGATAAATTCAAAATTATCCGTTGAACCGGCAGCCACAGAATCACAAATCTACTTGCCCTCACAATTGCCCGTTGCTTTCTCTACATTTAATTCCTAAAAGGTAAACGCAACCTAAATATTACAGTTCCACTCAGTGCCCTTACTTGAGGTATGAAGAAAACAGCGTTTGCAATCTAACTAACCCAACGAAGGTCCTATATTGCCATCTGGCGGATCCGGCGAGATTTACAATCCGTTTAAGCAATTAGCTGATGAAATTAGAAAGCTCACACCGCGCAGGTTTTGACAACAAATGGGTTTTAGAACAAAGGATTCTTTGAGACGTTTTTTTTAATTTCAACCTTTTTAAAAACTGCGGCAACAATCAGATTCACATTTCCTGCTTTTCCTTCCAATACGTGTTTCAAGCCAGAAACTGTCCTTTCGTCACAGTTTTGCAGGATTGTAGATATCAAAAGCAGTCGAAACACAGTGTATGGTTTTCGCATCCTTTAAATAGTCAGATAAAACAAATCTTACAAGTTAATTAGTGATACCCTCCCAAATTGCAGTAATTTGAAACCAACCAATGCACGACCACCATAAAAAATAAACTATTTGAACGGTGCCCTCCTATTTTCTTTGGTTACCCTCTATACACTTACACAATCATTGGGAAACATAAACAAAAAAAAAATACGTATATGCAGGTTGCACGTGGAAACAGCATTCCATCAAATTAAGTAAATGGCACCATCTACGGATGAAAGCTTAGAATGATGAGTTTCTTATTGAAACATTCGGATTTACAACATAAACACATTTGAACAACTGTTATACAAAATCCAGAAGGGCACAAATAGAAGTCATGATCTTCATTTCATTTTGAAAAATATTGATAGCCCCAGCTCTTTGTTTATTATATTCTTGTATGCAAGGCTTAACCAAAAGATACATCTGGATTCTTTGCAACGGAATTCCTTCTCCCTATCACTTTGCCTTATGTTAGGTAAAACTTGGTCGATGGCTTTAACATTTAACCCTTCATTACTAGTATCTATCTTATGCTGTCTGAATCAGTAAAGCTGTAGTGAAGGTCAAATTGGCTTTTCCTATGGCACGAATTTGTTTTCAAATATGTGTCTTTAGACTACGTACTGTACTTCTGATATATTTCTTGCCCCATGCCAGTTTGATCAACAGTGCTTGATTAACTGTGATTGTGTATTGCAAACAATGGCCTTTTACATGTCTCCATGATTATTATATAGCCGAGTGAAGCCGGCTCTAATTGTAATGTATTTGATGTCACTACCTTTCTCTTTCATTTCCTCAATCCTCACAAAGTGCACCCTACTATTTCCCCTTTCTTTCCGCCACTTCCTTGGGCACTTGATATAATACGCTGTCCTAGATTTATTCTGATGCTTAATATGATTAAATAATATTGCATGCTTTATTGTGTTATGTAATTCGAATTAATGCCGGCTGGCATTTAATTACGTGTTTATTTTAATTGTAAGACTGGGACACTCCCTTTATGTACTGACACGTGACAGCAGTCATATTGACTCTCGTGTCTCCCAAAGTCTCCAGCTTCTGTCCATTGATGCTAAGCCACTGCCTGAACCTTTTCGTTTTATCGGGGACGTGGGTTTGGGAAACACCACCTAAGGATACTAAGGTAACCTCTGCACTGTCTCCAAAACGAACTTGAGTAATGTCCTCCCCAACAGAACACTAGCAATCCCTGGTGTAGGCCCACCAGTGGGGGGTTTCTTCTTGGGGCCAGTAGCATCACCCCTCTTGTGCCCTGACTAGAGACAATCATATCACCTGGGCTTGTAGTGCCCCTGTAGTTTCTTCCCACTTGCGGCCAACAGAGCTAGGACCAACACCCACCCTCACCACTCGTGGCAAGAACCTATGGGCATCATCAACAGCAAACTTGACATAACCACCCAAGTCAATGTGGTCACCGCTTCATGTTTCCATACCCTGAAATGCTGAGGAAGATTTAAAAATGGCTCCCAATCAGCACCCAGAAAACCATCAAACACAAACTAGTCACAAGTAAACTGGACTACAGGAACACCCTCTATGCCGGGATCAACAGAAAACTCACCTAAAGGCTGCAGCCTATTCAGAACTCTGCAGCCAGAATTACTCTCAACCACCCATGCTGCACTCACATCACACCATACCTGAAGGACCTCCACTGGCTCCACCTTCACAAACAAGCACCATTTAAGCTCCTCGCCCACACGTTCAAGGCACTACATAACACTGTCCAAGCAGGAGGAGGAGCTTGGCGGGCATCCGAGATGGCCGCGTGAGCACAGCGCTCCCCGGACCCCCGCCACTCCCGGCATGATATCCTGAACTTATCCTGATTTTTTACGAGGATTTGTATAGAGGACACTGGGCTGATTGCCCTGGACTTTTTGGAATTCGATTTGGACCCGGGGTTCCGGAGTTACGTCTGTTCGAACTTTCGCGCTCCACTCTCGAGGTACGCCCGGGACTGGGTGAGGCTCAGTGGCCGTCTTGAAGTTGAACAACAACGGCAGGGGGATTCGACCTGTGGGTCCCCCTCTTAAGTTTCGGTTTCGTTTCTGCCTCAGACTGAGACATCTGGCAGAGGAACCTGGCCTGGGCTGCAGTCGGGGCACGGAACGGCTGTCGGGCCTTTGGCTAGCTTATTCTCCTATCTGTTGGCCCTTCTAATAGTGGTGCCCTAGCTGTGGTTCTTTGGTCCCGAGGCCCTACTTTCCTGTGGCCACTCCATCCAGCCTGGTTGATTACCTGGTGACGCAGTTCTGATATGGCGGGCAGAGGGGTCCGAGAGACTCGGAAGACCTAGACGCCCCTGCGTGGGGGCCCGGTCCAGTCTAACGTGATGGACCGCTACACCCATTCCAAGGGGTCCCCCGGAGCCGCCCTGCCCGGAGCCAGTAATGCTGATCTCCCTGTGGACGCGTCAACGGAGCCTTCTTTGCAGGACATCATGGGCGCCATTTCTGCTATGAAGGAGTCGATAGGCCAACAATATGAAGCTTTGGCCCACAAAATCGACACCGTGGCCATCGAGGTCAACTTGATTCGTGCTGACCTGTCGAAAACCAATGAGAAGGTGAAGTCACTGGATCTTAAGTCGTCCAGTCTCACGGAGGACGTTTCGGAGATACAGACGGAGGTCGGCAACCTTCGCAGTGTGAACGACTTCATGACCCGGCGCTTGGAGGACTTTGAGAACAGGGCACGTCGCTGTAATGTACGAGTGGTCGGAGTTCCGGAGAATCCAGAACCCCATTCTGTTGACCTCCTTGTTGAGGATTTGATCCAGAACCACCTCTCTCCGTCTGGTCTGACGAAGTTTTTCGCTGTGGAACGTGCCCATCGTGTTCCGGGGGGCAAGGGTAAACCAGGTGCCCCGCCGAGGCCTATTGTTGCGAAACTCTTCCATTATAGGGATCGGGACGCTATCCTGCAAGCATCGCGTGTGAAGGGCCCGGTGGCCTTTGAGAACGCCACGGTGAACTTCTATCCGGACTTTTCTCAACAGGTCCAGAGACAGCGTATGGGCTTCCGTGATGTTAAGAAACGTCTCCGAGACATGGGGCTTCGCTACGCCATGCTTTTTCCGACCAGGCTGCGCGTAGAGTACAACGACCGAACCTTCTTCTTTGATCGGCCTGATTCTGTAAATGACTGGATGGACTCTCTGCCTGATCGATCTCCTGAGACTGAGTCCGCCGCCCACCCGGGTGGTGCTGAGGGTGGTGTGGAGAGCTGAACAATCCGCCTACGCGTGGGCCCTCGACTAGAGTAAACTCTTCAGGGATTTGCTGCCTCAGTGCCTCTGCTGTTTGTGTATTCTCCTTATTATCTGTCTTACTCGGGGTGGCGGGTGGGCCGGAGCCTTTCCTCCTCCGGGGTTCTTTTTGTAGAATGGGGGTTCCTGGGTGACAGGCACACTGCATGTTGGGGTGGCTATTTTGCAGGGGTGCAGGGTGGGGGGTGTTTTCTTGATTGGTGGTGGGTGGGTGGTTGGGATGTTCGATGTTTTTGTGTTATGTTTTCAAGGCGAATCAATCTGGCTTCTGCTCCTTTTTATGTCATGCTCATTGCGGGGGGGTTTCGGGGTTGCTGTGTGGGATGGGGGGTAGCGGGTTGAGGCTTGTTTCGTGGAATGTTAATGGTCTGGGAGATCGCATTAAGCGGAGTGTGGTGTTAAAATGTCTACGCCGTTTATCTCCCGATATTGTTTTCTTGCAGGAAACTCATTTGGTGGGCAATACTTGTCGTGCGATGAATAGGTGGGGGTATCGCCTTGCTGCACATTCGGGGTTTACCACGGGTTCCAGGGGGGTGGGTATCCTTGTTCGGGTTTCCCTCCCCCTAGCTATTGATGATGTGATCCTTGATGATCGGGGGCGTTATGCTGCCCTCGTGGGTCGCTATGAAGGTCGTACCCTCTCCTTGTTTACTGTTTATGTGCCCCCCGGCCTACAGACTTCTACCTTTGCCGATTTGGGCCGTGTGTTGTTGGACCTTCCTGATAGTACTCTCTTTCTTGCAGGCGATTTTAATTCTGTGATCTCCGGTCTGCAAGATCGCTACCCCCCTAGGGATACTCCTTTAGCCCAACAGTGGTTAGGAGGGTTTTTCGATACGTTTGGTTTGGTGGACTGCTGGAGGCTCCTACATCCTACCCAGCTTCAATATACTTTCCATTCGGGGGCCCACGGGAGTCTGTCTAGACTGGATTATTTCCTGATGCCCGCGGCGCAGACGCCGGCGGTGCGTGAGATCAGACACCTCCCCCGGGGTATCTCCGATCATTCTCTGCTCTGGCTTTGTTTTGAGTTGGGGGTGGAGGCGGTGGGCCGAGTGGCTCCAATTAACCCCTGGTATATTGCCTCCCCTGAGACCCGGAACCTTTTGACTAAGTCTTTAGATGCCTACTTTTTGGACAACAAGGGGTCGGTTTCCTCGGCGGTATCCCTGTGGGAGGCCTTTAAAACAGTGATTCGTGGGCAGGCCCTTTCTCTAATTGCTGAATCCAAGAAGGCTAGGAATCGGGAGGTGGTGGACCTTGAGATAGAGATTGCTGAGAGGGAGGCCGCCTTAGAGTCTGAGATCACCTCTGATAAACTCCACGCCCTGGGTCTGAAACAATTTGCTTATAAATCCTTGGTCACGGATGCGGCTAGACTGATGTTCCGGGAACAGCAGGGTCGTCTGTATGATGTGGGGGACAAAGCGGGTAAATTGTTGGCATGGTTGGATAAGAAAGAGAGAGCGAATCGTGTGGTGCCTGTGATTCAGTCGTCGAATGGTGTCGGAGTGACAGACCCGGTTGGAATAGTTGAATGTTTTGCTGAGTATTTTCGTGTGGTGTATACCCCTGTGTCTGGACGAGATGTGGCTGACTCTCGCCTTTTGTTGCGCGATATAGCTTTGCCCTGTGTTTCCGATCTGGACCGTGTCTTGTTGGAGTCCCCTTTTACTACGGATGAAATAGCGACTGCCATTCGTTCGCTCCGTTCGGGCAAGGCATTGGGCCCGAATGGGTTGCCAATTGAGCTGTACAAGCTACGCCCTGACAAGGTAGCGCCCTATCTTCGTGCCATGTTTTTGGAGTCCAGGGAACGGGGTATTCTCCCGTATGACCAGCGTCTTGCCACGATAGTCGTTATTCCCAAGGACGGGAAACCGCGGGACCTCTGTTCGTCTTATAGGCCCATTTCCCTGTTAAATGTTGAGCCTAAGGTCCTGGCTAAGCTCCTGGCAACCCGCCTGCTGACGGTCATTAGCGACTTGGTTCATCCGGATCAGTCCGGATTTATCCCGTATCGCAACACGGCTCTTAACCTACGTCGTCTTCACGGCGCTGTTGCGAGGGCGGGGCTTCTGACGGAGCCGGCCATTTTGGCCTCGTTAGACGCCTCGATGGCTTTTGACACGGTTGAGTGGCCCTATCTTTGGGCAGCTCTCGAAAAATTTGGTTTTGGACCTGAATTTATTGGATGGGTCAAGTTGTTGTATGTGGAACCCTTAGCACAAGTGGTGGTGAATGGTAGAGTTTCTGTCCCCTTTAGCCTTGGTAGAGGGACCCGTCAGGGTTGCCCCTTGTCTCCATTGCTTTTCGTGCTGGCCTTGGAACCGTTAGCTGCGTGCCTTCGATGGGAACCCTCCCTCAAAGGGATCCGTTGGTCACCGGACTTTGAAGACCGCGTCTCTCTTTACGCGGACGACATTCTTCTTTATTTGACATCTCCGCGTAAATCTTTGAACGTCTTATTTGATGTTCTTACTTCGTTCGGTGCTAACTAGGGCCTTGTTATTAATTGGGCTAAGTCATGTGTGTATGTTCTCTCGGGTGTTTTGCCCTCTTTGCCGGCCAGATTCCCTATCCAGGTGGTACAGTCTGGCTTCAAGTATTTAGGGATTTTTATTACCCGGGATTCCTCCCTCCGGTTTGAGCGTAATCTCCTCCCCCCGCTTCTTAGATTGCGACTGGATGTGGCCCGTTGGCGTAAGCTGCCCCTGTCTCCTCTGGGTAGGGCTGCTCTCTTTAAAATGATGTCTTTGCCGCGGTTCCTCTACGCCCTTCAGAATTCTTTCGACGATGTTCCTGCTACTTATTTCAGAGAAATCGAGAGTCTCCAAAGACAATTGATTTGGGATGGGCGTCCACGTATAGCCCTTGCGAAACTTACTATCCCTTGGTACGACGGGGGCATGGCACTCCCCGACATCAAGAGGTACTACTGGGCAGCCCAGCTATCGGCAATTAACCATGCGATGTACTCGCCAGGTCGCGATCCGGCGTTTGAGATGGATAAGCTCCAGTTGCCGGGAGGGCCATCTTGTGGGCCCGACCAGGGCAGCGGTCAACGTGTGGCGCGCAGCGAATGTGAGTTTGGGATGGGAGAATCGGCTGACGCTGGCGACTCCGCTTTATGCTTCTGAACGTTTGGGATGTCTCTGGTCTTCTAAGGGCTTTGACCGCTGGGATGTGATCGGGATTTGTAAAGTGGGTGACGTCTGTGTGAATGGTCGCGTGAAATCATTCCAGGCCCTTAAGGCGGAATACCACTTGAGTGATAGAGAGTTTTTCCGGTATCTGCAAGTCCGACATGCCTTGGCCTCGGTTCTGACTCCTGATGTGGCCCTGCCCGAGTCTTCCCCCCTTGAAGATCGTATACTAGATGGACACTTGCCCGACAGCACCATCTCTCTCATCTACAAGAAGCTGATTCATAATCGCGCTGATTTGTTGGTCCGACTTCGAGAAATGTGGGTAGGTGATGGCTTGGAACTAGATGACGAGGACTGGCAGTCGGCAGTCTGGTCGTGATGGGTTTTTCCCCGGATGGCTTGTGTAAGCGTGGCTGTGGGATGAGCGCTACCTTTATGCACATACTTTGGGAGTGTCCTGTGGTGGCAGCTTATTGGGTGGATGTGCTTGCGTTGATGACTGAGGTGACTGGTGTTGACCTGCGGCCTGAGGCCCGTCGATGTCTGCTGAATGTGTGGGAACCCTCCGATTACTCTGTGGCCCAGACTAGATGGGCGACCCTGGGTTACATGGTCGCGAAGCGTGACATTGCACAACTCTGGGGCGCATCCCGACCTCCTGATGTTTCAGCGTGGGAGGACAACATGGACTGGTCCATGTTCCGTGAGAAGACAGTCTACATGGCTAGGGGCAGGCCGGGGGCGTGGACGAAAATTTGGGGTCAATGGAATGCGTACCGTGGAGAAATTTGTACCCCTCCCTTGGTTGCCACCTCCGATGTTACCCTGTCTCCTTAGGCTGACGTTCCCGAAATTTTTCGCTCTGTTCTAGGATTTTCCTGTCCTCCCTGCTTCCCCCCCCCCTCACGGCCTTCCCGACTCTCATTGATGTATTTTTGTTCTCCTGTTTCGTGACCTCCCCCTCTGCTATTTGGGCTGACTTGATTATTGCACTCGCCTTATGTTTGTGTTGAGTATTTTTCATGTTTTATATAGAAAATTGCTGTATCCTGTTCTATGTCTGTAGCAATTTCGTTCTACGATTTGGCCTGACCTAGGAAATGATTCTTTATTTCATGTGTCGTACTATGCGACTTAGCGGCCAGCCCGTGTGGTTGTGGGCCCATCTATGTACTTTTACGTGATTGCTCAATAAAAGTTTTTAACCAAAAAAAAAAAAACACTGTCCAAGCATACTTCAGCAATCACATCTGCTTTCACAAACCTATCAGACACCTCCACTTGTCCGCATTCCTACTTTCACAATTCCCTCACATATGAATCACCAGGTCTGGTGGTTGAGTCTTCTCCTACATAGCTCATAGAGTGTGGAATGACCTGTTGCTACACATAAGTGCCTCCTCCTCATGTCTTGAATTTCACAAGATGCTGAAGATCTGGCTTTTTGAGTAGTCCCACCAGGCCATGAGTATGCCTAAATTCACACTTGCTCTGCGCCAGGATACCCTCCGGGTGATAATGGGCTCGACAAGTCTGAATAACATAGCATAACACAACCAAAACTCCCCTTCCTGTGGTCTACAGAGGAATTAGACTCCCTTCACTGTCAAATATTTTGGGAGCCTTTGGACAACTTCCTTTGATAATCTTTGCCTTCCTGTTCCTTTTTGCTGGTGGGTACTCTGTCCACCCTTATTGTGGTCCCTCCGGGTACTCTCTTTGACACTTGGTGCTGAGCCAAAGGTCAGCTTCCTTACCAAGCTTTATGTGCTTTGTATAATCTTCTCTTCTTCAGTTCTTGGCCCGGGCCCCTGTCTCTGTTCATTTATCACCAGAGTCCTGAAGGAACAGGTGGCTATCAGAATACTGATATCGTTCGGCTTTTTAATTGTAACGCAGTCCCTCAGATTGTAACTCCCCCTGCTGGAAGCGCCAAGACCCAGGAGTGACACTAAAGGTCTCACAATGGTGTAGAGATGAGATCCAAATAAGTAATCTTGTCTGGGCAAAGGATGTAAGTAAAACTCTCCAGAAAGTAACAGGGCGCCTTAATGTGAAATTCTCTCAGGACGCCTTGATAGCCGATTTTACTAAGAAAACTCTTAGGAAACAAGGCCAGTCACTCACTAGGGCGCAGGACCTAGTTTATATGTCAGAGAAAAAATCGGTCCAGTGGTTAAAAAAGTCATGGGTTAACGATGGCTGGTTCCCGTATTTGGACATACTGCCAACCAAGTGCTGAGATATGAAATTCTTAGAACCCGGGTTGGGGTTAACCCTTGGAAGATAGATGGAAAATTAAAGTCTGCACTGATTGGCCCAGAAGGTAACTGTAACTGTGGGCGTGGCCTAAGACTTGATATGCTGCACATTTTACTTGATTGCTTATTTGTACACGATATAAGGAAATTGTTTTTACTTCCTATATTCCTATCACATAAGATAACCTCACATGCCCAGGCGATCTGCCTACTTACCGATATGCCCACGTTAGAAATTGCAATTGGATTGGGTACATTTTTGAAGGGTTTAAAAGAATTTGGAAGGGAGATTTCGAAGGCGGGGTACTGATTTTTAAGTTCTCTTAAAGTTTTTATAAAATGCAAATTTTTGATTTTATCCTTTTAGCGATTTTGAGATTTCTGTAAAAATAGGGTGTATTGCATGTTGCGTTTCTGAGGGCCCCACCCTCTTTTAAGTTTTTAATAACAAGTATTGAATTTTATCTATTTAAGATGTAGTAGAATTTTGTCTGTTCGTACTCTTTTTGATCCTGATTGTGTGTGTTCTGTACTGTTTAAAAGACCAAGGTCTAAATAAACAAGTTTCTCTCTCAACTCCCCCTGCTGGAATCCTCTACTACCGTAGATCAAGTTTGTCTTTTCTCTGTGCCCCTGTTTCTTTTTACCTTCAGTTACAGGTTTTTCTTTAGAAGAACTCTCACTCTCACCCTTATGTTTGGGATGTAGTTTAAGGGCTTGCCTACCTAAAGTATAATGGCTCACAGCTGTATAAACTTCAGATATTATTTTTGGTAATTCTCGTTCACGATCTTGAACATGAACTTCTGCAAGCAACTGGCTTATAGCCAGAGCTGATGCTTCTCCACACCTTGACCTTAATTATGTTTAGCACAGTGCACCATGCCTAGTGCCTTGAATTGGACTCTTTTACATATTGGCAGCCAGTACAGAGTAGCAAGTGCTAGGCAGGCTGACTGGAATCTAGGTACGCTCAATAGCAAAGGGGCCACTGCATTCTGGATGATTTGCAGCCTATTATTCACTGAGATAGGGCTGCCTAGAAACATAAAATTGCCACAATCAAGGTGTGTAAAATTCAGTCTCTGTACTGCTGTTCTTCATAGCTCCATGGGGAGCCATTTGATAGTTTTCTTTAGGGCTTTAAGGATGCAAAAGCAAGTGGGTGCGACACTTTTCGCGTGTAGGGCCATAGAGAGGTGATTATCCAGAGTAACACCCAGATTTTTTACCTCTGAATTGTGGGAAGGGCAAATTCCTAAGGACGGAGGCCATATGAGTTAGTGCCATAATGATGGGTTATTACCAGCCACCATGACCTCTGTTTTCTCTCCATTTAATTTGAGGCAGCTCTCTGCCATCCACTTGGTGTATAGTCTGGCACAACCTATTGTGAGAATCTGGTGCAAAGGGCCTCTCTAATACAATGGTCAATTAAAGGAGTTTATGAAGAGTTGACCACTGACTTTCAGCCCACATAGTCAAATCTAGTACGGAATTTCCAATAATTGGAGATGTATCCAGTCTTAAACGGCATGCTGAAAACACGTCACAACTGGCAGGCCCTGTGACCTAGGCCCGAGAACACTGATTGAAGGGTCACGAGTGGGAGGGTGCAAAGCTGGCAGGCAAACACTCAGGAAGGAAACTCTTGATCCATTCCACAGATAGGCACATCAACATTATAATGGCCAGGGGAGATTGCCCCCAAGAAATCGCATGTAGCCCAAGGGGAGTATGAACACTCCTAAAAACACCATTAAGTCCGATGCCAAATGAGTTGGGAACACATAGCCAATCAGGACCTAGCACACATAGTAAGTACAAACTCCTCATGCTGGACATCTGGACACATTCACCACAGGCTACACTGTATCCACACAAGGTCAAGACCCACCTTCAGTAAACATTTGACCATTAATTCATGACTCTAAGGCAGCAACTAACATTCCTTACCATATATGGTACGCTGGAAACTTTTATGTCTTGTTGTAGAATTGAAAATAAGATCCACACAAACCCAATGTAAATTGAGACAGTCCACAGACCTCATGCCTGTAACTGTTCTCCGTGCCGCACTGTTTAATTAAACAAACTGTCCTGTTTTGACAAACTGCTCTCGTCTTCTGTTTTTCCTAAGGAATTTGAACCCGAGCAACATTTTGGTGAGCAAGCCCGGAGGGATTGGGACCTCGTACCCGACTGCAGCCGAGGGTAGATGACCCTGCCTGGACAGATTTATGCTTGCTCAACGACAAAGATGGGTTGACACCGCACTTGATTGGAAGTTCTGCTGAATCCACGGGGGAAGGCCTGTTCTGAAGCAGCCATCACAGAGGGCAAGAGGGTGTACAGTCATAATATCGAGTCAATTATTTCGACTGGACAGAATATCGAGTAAAAAATATAGAATGGACATAATATCGACTAGACATAATATAGACAACAAAAATATCGACTAGAGAAAATTAATATCGAATAGAATGGACATAATATCGAATCAAAAATATAGAATGGACATAATATCGACTAGACATAATATAGACAACAAAAATATCGAATTTAAGGTAAGTTAATAATAATTTTTATTTTTTGTGTAATATAAGTCTGTAGCGGGTTGTGGGTTTATAGGGGAATAGGGTGGGAAGTAATTTAATTCTAATTAATTAAATATGTTAATTTATTTATTGATATATATTTAGAATTAATTGTTAATTAATTATTAATTGGTAATTAATTAAAATATAATTGGTAATTAATTATAATTGATTAATTGATAAATATTTTAATTTTAGTAATTTATTTTCTGTAGCGGGTTGTGGGTTTATAGGGGAATAGGGTGGGAAGTAATTTAATTATAATTAATTAAATATGTTAATTTATTTATTGATAATAATTTAGAATTAATTGTTAATTAATTATTAATTGTTAATTAATTAAAATATAATTGGTAATTAATTATAATTGATTAATTGATAAATATTTTAATTTTAGTAATTTATTTTCTGTAGCGGGTTGTGGGTTTATAGGGGAATAGGGTGGGAAGTAATTTAATTATAATTAATTAAATATGTTAATTTATTTATTGATATTTTTTAAAAATTAATTGTTAATTAATTATTAATTGGTAATTAATTAAAATATAATTGGTAATTAATTATAATTGATTAATTGATAAATATTTTAATTTTAGGGTTCAGGGTCAGTTTTCAGTTTTTGGGTAAAGGGGTATTTTTAGGGTTCAGGGTCAGTTTTCAGTTTTTGGGTAAAGGGGTATTTTTAGGGTTCAGGGTCAGTTTTCAGTTTTTGGGGTAAAGGGGTATTTTTAGGGTTCAGGGTCAGTTTTCAGTTTGTAGGTAAAGGGGTATTTTTAGGGTTCAGGGTCAGTTTTCAGTTTTTGGGTAAAGGGGTATTTTTAGGGTTCAGGGTCAGTTTTCAGTTTTTGGGTAAAGGGGTATTTTTAGGGTTCAGGGTCAGTTTTCAGTTTTTGGGTAAAGGGGTATTTTTAGGGTTCAGGGTCAGTTTTCAGTTTTTGGGGTAAAGGGGTATTTTTAGGGTTCAGGGTCAGTTTTCAGTTTGTAGGTAAAGGGGTATTTTTAGGGTTCAGGGTCAGTTTTCAGTTTTTGGGTAAAGGGGTATTTTTAGGGTTCAGGGTCAGTTTTCAGTTTTTGGGGTTAAGGGGTATTTTTAGGGTTCAGGGTCAGTTTTCAGTTTGTAGGTAAAGGGGTATTTTTAGGGTTCAGGGTCAGTTTTCAGTTTTTGGGTAAAGGGGTATTTTTAGGGTTCAGGGTCAGTTTTCAGTTTTCGGGTAAAGGGGTATTTTTAGGGTTCAGGGTCAGTTTTCAGTTTATGGGTAAAGGGGTATTTTTAGGGTTCAGGGTCAGTTTTGGGTTTTTGGGGTACAGGGGTACTTTGTAAAAATAAAGTAAAATTACATTTAAATTACATTTATTTAATAAAATAAAATTATATTAAATTATATTATAATATTTTTTATTAATTTATATTCAAAAAATTATTATATACTTACCAATACTTATGTTGTAATGGTATGCGTTGTAAAGGTATATGCGTTGTAAAATCTTGCGTTGTAAATGTATGCGTTGTAAAAGTTTTTGCGTTGTAAAAGTTTTGTTGTAATGGTAGGCGTTGTAAAAGTATGAGTTGTAACGTCATACATCCCTGGAGTGGGAATAGTAATTTTAACCTCTACGCTATCCAGCGCTTTCCCTACTGTTGCACCCACTGGAGTGGGAGTAGTAAATTTTACCTCTACGCTATCCAACACTTTTGCTAATGTTGAACTCACTATAGTTGTAACAATAAATTTTAAACATTTTCTAAAATGTTATATATGTTTATTTAATAATATGTTTAAATATATATATATATATATATATATATATATATATATATATATGTGTGTGTGTGTAATTTTTGGTGATATAATTTTTTTAATTATATAAATTATTTATTAAAATTATATTTTTTTAATAATTATTTCTAAGTTTATATTAAATATAGGTATTACTATATTAGTTTTAACTTAATTTTAAGACATTTTAAAAAATCGATATTTTGACAGTCTATATTTTTGTAAGTCGATATTTTGGAGTCGATATTTTGGTACTTACCTGTTTGAAGATAGGGAGTCGATATTTTGTCAATCGATATTTTTGACTCGATATTTGTGTATCTCGATATTTGTGTCGTCGATATTATGTCAGTGATCCGGGCAAGAGACCACATAGGAACCTGAAACATTGTCTTTTAAAGCATTTGGCTAATGACAAACAAGGGAGAAGTGTAAAAAGATAACCATAGTGCCCTGCCACTTACAAGGTGTGGCATATTACCTATTTTAAAGGTACCAAATGTATTAGTCCTAAGGCGGCCTCGAAGGCGATCCCGCGGAAGTCAACTTATTTCGTTAGCTAGCACCCTAGGAAAGGTGAGTTGGCACCTTAGTCTCATTGTTTTTTTAGCTAAAAGGATTTCTCAGTGCCAAACAGGTTTATTTACACAGCTGGTATCTGACAGAAGTGAGAGGTGTTGGTTGGTTGGACATCTGGGCCTGACACAGAGTGTACGCTTGACCTCTGGGTGTGACCCATGGTGTAATTCAGACATTAAGGAAAACTTGGGCCCAGAAAACTGGGTGTAAATTGTGTGCTGCCATGAAGGGCCGGTGTTTCCCAAGTCATTAAGTTTGGTATGTGTGACTGCCACCTTTGTCTAGGAGCAGATAGTGGCAGACTATCCAACTGACATAGGAACCTGTTCTAGTTCTCTCTTGCTAGAGGTTAATGTAATGAAATGTATCAATTTTTGACAAAGTAATTTTTTTTCTGTCGACCATTGTTGAAATATATTTATTATTGCATGTGATGTTATTACATCGATTGTCATTGAAAACTGTATTGTGCTCAAATTAAGTTCATGCACGTTTTGCTGTAACCTATTGCATATTTGCCCTGTGTTACTATGCTAGTATGCAGTCTTCATTTTTGTTTAAATGATCATTTGATCTGTTTTATGTAAGAAATTGCAAGTGTTGCGATTATAATACGTAAAACTGTGAGAGTGTACCATGTACAAATTACCCCCATGATTCGACAAACCAAACTAGGAAAATGTAATTTCAATTGTATGAGCCAAATTACAAAAATTGCCATGGATTCCTCACTGAAGCACTTGGAAACTAAGTTCCCCACACAGGTAAAAAGGCTTAATAAGTTTTTTCCAACAGTGGCATTTACACACGAAGGCACACATTTCCCTGGCCTAAGGAAGGAACATTTGACATGAACATAATTGGCCCACTAAAACACATATACAACCAAATATACAGGTCAAAAGAGGCAAGAGAGAGACATTATTAGATTTAGGGGCCAGCCTCGAAGAGGCCAAAAATGAGACCTCGGCAATGCTGTTAGCAAATAAATCGCCAGCACCTCCCCACCATACGCAGGGATGGACATGCTCACACCCGCTCCCCCTCATTAGGTTACTCAAACCCAGCAGTGATAGAAGCCGACGAGCTCCCCACCAAAGAAGATCAGTTAGATCTAAGCCTGAGAGAACCAAAAGCAAGCGAGCCCAGACACCTCCAGTACAGCTCATGTCCCGATGAAAGGTTCCCAAAAGCTTGACACTCTGTCCTCATGCAACACCTCAAAAGCAGATAGGATGTGCATTCCCACTGAGTCAGGCGAACATAAGGGGTCATCAGGAAAAGTTTATGGTGGCTCTCGACAGTGATTCAGTGATATCAGGAGAGGACCTAGTCCCCTGGTAACAGATGACAAGGGTGGGGCTACAGGATTGGGCCAGGTAGCTGAGGAGGAAACGGATTGCGAACTGGAAAGCAAAGCCAGGTCAACGTAAACAGCAATTCGTTTGGAGCACGAGACAGGCCAGCCGGCATGAGAAAGAGAGGACTGAGCTCCTGCTCAAGAGAGATAGGGCACACAACCAGGAATTAGACCAAAAGCACAGAATGTTGTGCTCCCCGCATGGGAAAGTGGAGATAGGTACAGGGAGCAGCATTGGGACACAACAGAGGTAAATGAAGAGCTACTTGCAGAATTCAGAGTCACACTGTCTGATCATCAAAGGGGAAGGGCTGACCAAGAAATCAGGTATCAAGGCACTCTGGTGTTTACCCATCCGCGACACAGAACAAACAAGATGGCACCTTTACATGCACACAAGGAGAGCAGTGACAAGGACACATGCTGCTCCACATGGGTGCATGACAAAGACAGATCTACCCCAAGGAGATAATCGCAAAAGAGGAAGGCAGGAGCTTTAAATACACATTTTGTGACCTGTTAGCCAACTCAAGTGAGAAGAGGGACCAATATGACCAGTCTTGGCTTATGGAAGGATTGTTTGACCCAAGGACATGGCAGTAGTGGAGGATTGCATCAGACAAGACGGAGGAAATCCCAACTGTAACTTCCCACACATGCAGCAATGCCTCACAAGGTGGGAACTCTATGTTGAGGATAAACCCGTAGGGCCATCCCAGTCGAGAATGTGCCTGCTACGGCAGAAGGGCGTGGCGGGGACGTCCAGATGGACAAAGAGGGACTTAGAAAAAAGTTACAGTTGTTGCTGAGTGGGGCAACAAAATGTATTACATGCTTCAAGAAGAACACCACAGGTATTAACCTAGGGATAGGCGACATTAAGCATTTGTTAAGCAGCCTAATTGGGGGACAGACAAACACTGTCTTCGCCCAAGCCCACATTCAAGCAATAATGCTAACAGAGACCCTGCATGACGGGCCGCATTTAATTTGTACCGGCACCAGATATGGACCTCTCTGATTGAAATATTCCCTGACTGCCCAGATGTAGGAGGGCTAATGGCAGAGACCATGAAGCCAGAGGAAAGCATAAGCGAGTTCCAGAATAGAATGAGGGAAAGATGAGGACAAGGAACAGGACAGCCGTGGACCGATACCGGCCCACAAGTCATATTCTTCTACAATGTTCTTAAACAAGGTTACCCACGGAGATTCAAAGCAGGCTGGACAGGGTGGTTGGTCTAGATACCAAGCCCTGGCAGGAGATACAAGCTCATATACTCCATTACCACAAAAAGAAGCGACAAAAAGATAGAGAGAAGCAGGAGCGGGCCCAAAGAGACACCGCAAAACTGGTTCAACAAAAGTTGAAAAAGACTGCCCTCAAGGAGGTAGCAATGTCAGCAGCCGTGCAGATGGCACCAGTCTCAATGGGGGCTCCACCGCAAAACTCCAGAGGGTTCCAAATAGGCTATGGCAGTAGAAAACCGAGAACATACCCAAACATACCCAACAGGGGTCAACTTCTGGTGCCTCACTGGATCGCGACTGGGGGAGTGTGGAGATCATACCCCTAGGGTAAATAAGCAGGGATGCCAAAAACCACTAATTACAGAGCATGTGTAATGTTTCCGAGTTAACTATCAACCCAGTTCGTTGAAATCAGGTAACAGAGCAGACAACAAAGCGCATCAACTTAATGTGACGTCAACTTTCACTAACAAAGAAAGAGAAAAAAAAATAATTTCCAAACTTACACCAATGGAAGGAGAACAAACCCATGGCTTGCTTAACACCTGAGTGGGTGCAACGTTCTTTCATGTATTCGAGCCCTTCCATGATGATGACACCCATGAATTAAATACTGCGAACATTTTCAAAATGGTCAGAAGCAACACAGCCACTGGAACTGTTCAGGTGGCTCCGAAGGGGTTCACACCTCTTATTATAACATCACAACAAAAGTTATGTATACTAGTATGGTTGGGTATGATCTTCCTCCTATGAATAACTCTACACTTGAGTACTACCAAGGAACTGCTGAGCCAAAAGGGGGTCACTAATGGAATACTACAGTGCCTGCGCAGGGACCTGTCATATGTCACTTATAATTACACTAAACAGAACTCTAGCATCCCCCATGCACTACACAGCGCCCTTTTACATAACACCTGGCATCAACACATGACCACAGTCGGTTCCGAAGCATAAGCCAAGTCATGTTACCTCTGCTCACTAATCCCACATGTGGTAGGCACAAAGAGGCTTTACCTGTCCCAAGAGGTAGCCCCCAAGAAAGGAAAGGTTAATTCATCTCCACATATGTAGGATACGGGCAAAAATCCAACCCAAGGAGATAAAACCACGCAGGCAAGTTGTAAACCTGTCTGATACGACCCTGGCGCGACAGTGTTATACCTCTTCACTGAGAACCAAACCGAGCTGGACATGATGCGTGGGATAGGTAACATTGGGGAAGATACCATGTGGCCCTGAGATTTCCCAAAGAAAATATTTTTGAAGGTAGCTAAACTTTCAACTAAGAGCACAAATGTGTCCGCTCTAACATCCACTTGTGGACCAAGAGTGGCTCTTAGTGAGTCCGGGGCAGTCTTTTTAAACAACAAGTGGTCTCCCAATATGAAATTCCTGTGTAGGGCCATCCAGCTAGGGGATAAAAAGGGGAATGGGTCTCATGGGGGAGAGTTGAATGAGAGTATAGCTAACCCATGCCATGAAACCTGAGACACCAAAGTGGGTCGATACACTTTGTTAGAAGGGAAAGGTCAACCCTGAGTTATGGAAACTTACACTGTATGCTTTATGTTTCAAAGGAAAGGGAACACTCTCGATGGGCACCAATGCTAAGTGCAGAGGGATTTTGCACATTCTTTTATGCAATGAGGCATCTCCACACAATGAGGCATGCCTACAGCTCAGCTGGTTCCCTGATGGGGAGGTTTGTGCTCCCTGGTGACGCTGCATACGCTGAACCTGGTTCTTCCTTGGAGATGAGCTAACAGACTTGTACCAGCACCTGTTAAGAAAAAAGACCACCTTGCTGCACCAAGCTTGTTAACAGAGAGCGGCAGACTATTTTGGCTGGGCTCAGTTCAAGAACATCCCAAGGACATCCCAGATGAGTTTAGACTGTTCACAAAAGAACAGCTGGTTAAAGGGGGTTGATACCCTTCTTCACCCTGCAGACAAAAACTAATGCCTGCTGGATACAAATCACCCTGTGGGAGATACTCAAAATACTGTACAGCACTGAGCTTGGCCTCAATTTGACCAAGGATTAAATGCGAGCCATCTGCTGCATGGTAATGCAGCACTGATATGTGCAGGACTTAATGACTGCAATGGAGGGAGGGATCTGCAGTAAGTTTGGCACTGCCTGCTGCGCCGTCATCCCAGTGTATGATATGGACAATGAAACCCTCACCATAAAATCACTGGATGGAATGGAACACTTGATCCATTCCACAGATAGATGCAGTGACATTGTAATGGTAAGGGGAGATTGCCCCCAATAAAGCACACATGCCCGAGGGTGTGGGGTATGTGTGCTTCTAAAAACACCATACAGTCAGATGCCACATCAGTTAGAACATGTAGCCAATCAGGACCTAGCACACATAGTGATCATGCATTTCTCATGCTGAACATCTGGACACATTCCCCACTGACCACACTCTGTCCATGAAAGGTCGAGACCCACCTGCAGCAACCATTTGACCATTAATGTATGCCTCTTAGGCAGCAACCAACATTTCTCACCATATATGGTACGCCAGAAACCTTTATGTCACCAAATTAACCTGAGTTCAAACTCCTGTTGCTATGGCACAAAACAACCAGGCTTAACCTAGAGGCAATGTGTAAAATATTTATCAGGCACTCACCGAATGTTCCCACAGAAGTAAGCTGGACACACGTTGCTGAGTCCCAACTCCACCACCAGGCTCAAGTCGCCCATTCAAGATAAAGATAACAAGGCAACCAGAACCCAATGGGGGAAAGGGGAGTGGGAGAAAAATGCTCTGGATCCTTGGAAGCTCCTTGGAAGACTGCTGCCTGGATATACTCTGGTACATCACTCCTTGGTGGATGAGATTTAGATTAGTGTTGTAAAATGTACTGATATCGAATTTCATGTTTTAAAAGTTATTCCTGGTTCATCTCCTTTCCCCGCCTTTCTGAATTTGCTTAAGAGACGACTATTGGCAAGGATAAGAATGAACACAAACTCCTGGAGCTTGACAACCTGTAGGTACATGTACAAGTAGTAAGTAGTTATTCTATCTATCAAATACATATGAACTATACATTTACTAAGGAGATATGGAACTATGCACTTACCACAAGATACACCAGAAAACCTCTTGTGCCTAATAACTGATATCTTGTAGAAAATTAGGGTATGTTACCAAAAACATGAATAAAACCTAAACATATTCTCTCATGTTTTAAGGTGTACATGCATACTGCAAAGCTTTAACCTTCGGCTGGGCAAGTTAACTTCACTCATAGGTCACACAGTATAGCACATCATAACCATTCGTGTAGACAATGTATTCATGGCAACAAATGTCTTGCCAGGAATGCATGTGAACCTTTTAAATGCAGTAATTATATCATAAACAATGTCACAATATCTTTGTTTGTTGGAAAAATGTAATTGTCTAATTTCTATTTACCCCTTTAATACAGAGCGTAAATATTATAGTGGTACCCACATAAAGAAACACTAAAGCTTGTCAGAAGCTTGGGAGCAAAGACATTCCACCAGCACAGATAAATATCTTGTGTGTGAGAACGCTGTTACTGCCTTCAATGTTTTGAAGTAGTTGGCTCTTGTTTTTTTTCCAAGGTATCAGGATCGCGGAATATTGCTGCGATAAAATGTGGGTCAAGCCACTGGAAAACTACAACCAGAAACACCGAGGATTCTGTTAGCACATGTGAGGGCAATTCGGAAGGCAAGCACAGTGGAAGAATGGAACGACAAGCGTAGTTTCTGTCTTCCTCTGTGGTTTAATAATACCCCGAAACAAGATGGTTGCTATCTCATGAGACTAAGTGAGACTTTGGGGTCCATTAGGATGTCGGGCGGATTTCCTCCGCCAGGCTGGCGGTGGCTACCGCCAGCCTGGCGGAGGAAATCCGCCCGACATCCACAGCCCAAATCCCCCCGCCATATTAGTATGGCGGGGTGGACCGCGGCGGTGAGAAACACCGCCCGCATGTTTACCGCCCCGGTCGCCTGGCGGCCGGGGCGGAAAACGAGTAACATGGTGGCGGTGTCTGTTAGACACCGCCCGCCATATTACAATGGGCTTACACCAATGCATTTCCGTGGCGGCATTGCCGCCACGGAAAGGCATGCGGAGACTCCCTGCGGGGGCCCGTTGCGGGCCCCCTGGGAGTCCCTGGCTTGGGGGGTTGCACATGGGGGGTACCTATGGTACCCCCCGCATTTCAAAGTGCATCATGGCAGGCACCGCGCGGTGCCTGTCATGTTGCACTTAGAAATGCACAACGTGCACGTTTAACAAGGCGACGGGCGGAGATTACTGCTCCGCCCTCCGCAATGGCAACAATACAGGATGCGCCCGCCTGTGTGGCGGGCGCATCCTAATGCACATTTCGGGACCCCCGCCCTCGAGGCGGGCGGTCCCGTTTCCCGATAGGGTGGCGGGCGGGCAAAGCCCGCCCGCCATCCTAATGGCCCCCTTTGTCTCTTGAGTGCAAAAGGGTTTGCGTGTTCTCCCGCATTTCTGAGACCCCTTATAGGCGTGCACCACTCATTGGTCTTGGACTGAATTCCGCAGTCACCCTCCAACAGACCACAGGTAGGTAGGTAGGGTCACCCAAGGCTCCTCATAGACAGACATGACAGTATTTATGCAGTACTAAATAGTAAAAAAGTCAAAACACAACACAAGAACAATACCAAACTAACTCAGAAAAATACAAAGTACATTTGAATAAACGAAATGTCTTCAAAACAATAAAACTCCAATACTGTGACCCAGAGATAGGAAGTTTTAAAGATTGAGGTAAAAAATATCACCAAACAACGTTAAGCTACTGTGGTAAACTGGTTGGGGTAGACCGGGACCTACGTGCAATTTGAGGCTGACTGGGATGGAGCGCAGGCTAGCTAGACAAACCAGGGTCATTCCCATCTGAAGTTTTAACTTCAGAGTTAGGGACTGATCTAATTCTTGCCAGCAAGGATGCTCCTTTGCAATGGCAACAGAGCTTCCTTACTGCCTAAAATGCAATCTGCTTGTCGAATTTAGATTTGGGTGGACCTTGGTTTAATCATGACAGAGAATACTCCGTCTTTGCCGTTAATAAACCCCACTGACGACCCAATGGAGTATGGGCTGTCAGAGGCAGAACTCTAATTTTGCCCACTTAATTTAGATGGGCGGAATTAGAGGTCAGTTTTTACTGCCCATCACCACCAGGAAAACCCTGACCAATGAGAGACAGAGAAAAACTGCTAATGCTCCACTTGCCATCGGAGAGGATTCCCATGGCGATGAAAGCCTGTTATATTATATTTTCAAAAAGGCAATTTAGCTTCAGGATTTTCTTTTTGAAAATAAAAAAGAAAACAGTTTGGTGCAAGGCTTTGTTATGTTGACGGAGCCTTGCACCAAATTGCAAAAAGCATTGACAGGAACCTCCATGACGGCAGTCATTCGTAAATTAGGCAGGCAGCACCTCTGCACGAGCAACAGAGTAATTTATTCTGTCTCCCTGACGGAGAAATGGGCTACTCACCAATGTCTAAATTGAGCCCTTAGTCTCTGAAATGGAAGTCAAAAATCTTCAGTGTGGCAAGGCAGCAATCTTTGGCTGATAAAGGCTTCAGTAGGTTGTATAGATGTCGGAAAGGTCCCGGTAACGCCACTACCTTTCGACACAAAAACTCCTAGTAGGAGAAATCTGAAGTTCATGCCCCAGGCCCCTCACCAGCCAGATACATTCACTCAGTGAAATTTCTACGTTCTTGGAGCTTAGAGTCTTTCAGAGAGGCTGCAGACTGTAGCTGAAGAGGGCTCTGCGAGGCTGGATGTTGTCTCTGCAAGGTCCTGCTTGAATCTGATCTACTGCTGCAGAAAAGCTCAGAGTTGGTGAAACCTGAATCGTCAGCCCAGCGGCAACGCATCTTCGTTAGATCTCTTTGCAGGTTTGTTCTTGTCCTCCTGAGGTCTGTGGAGCCAAAATATTTCTAACTCCCAGGCTTATCATGATGTTCAGAGGAGTACAATTTGGTACAGCCCAGAGTTCCAGGACATCAGCAAAAGCACCTAGGAATCAGACTCACTCCAGTAGAAGCCATCTGTAGGGTCCAGGGCAGGTCCAGTTGGAAAGGGGCAGCCAGACAATTGCCAGAAAGACCTCTTGTAACTTGTGTCTTTGCAGTTTGAACAGAAAGTCGGCTTTATGACTCTTAGAGTCCACTTCTTTGTCCTGGGTACAAGAGGGAGAGCAGGTTAGGGTCCTTCAAGGCTCTTCTGAGGTCTCAGACAGCAGGTTCAGTCCTCTTCTGATCTTCCTCAGTCCATAAATGGTTCTATTGACGGTAATCTTGGTGTCACATTTATTCCTGGTACCCGCATTTGGTTGGGAGTGACTCCTGGCTCCTCCCTAACCTGTGGAATAAACGTTCCTTATGGTTACCCTAACAACCTTTGCAGCATTTCCTGTGTGCCCTATTGCAAACAATCCCACCATGCCACCCAGCCTAAATCCAAGATGATGAAACCCTTCTCCCCATTTGCACAGCCTATGTGCCCATCCTAGAACTGTGGCCAGGGAAATGAGAAACCCCCCTCTGTGGTTACTTCATACCGGAGTCTCCCTACTTTGATTGGAGCCTGGCTGGCTGGGAGGGGACAAAGAAGGGTCTTGTGCAGGCGTCACCTTTGAGGATTAATTCTGCCACAGGAAAAGAAACACCTCTCTGCACTCACGCCTTTGTCTCGTACTCTGGAAGCAGTTTTCATACCTCATTCAGGGGAAAGCACTCAGATAGCTGCATCTGGAGTCTAATGCAAAATAGCTTCCAGAGGCCATAGGGAAGGAAAAAGTAACTTTCTAAAAGTACCTTTTCAGTAATATTTATTAAAGATCAGGCTTCACCAGTGAATTGGGCCTTTAATAGATATTACAAGGAGTCCATGAGAGACATTTATAGCTGTTTTCTAGCCACAGATAGCATTATAAAATGTAACATTATATCCCAGTGTTTTCCTATGGAAAAGACAGCCTTGTTACTGTGGAGAAACTTTGAGGGCTTTTTGACCGTAAGGACAGGATTAACATTAAATGTCTACATGTCCTATTTTTAAATGCCAGGCAACCTGCCTTATGGACAGTAACACAAACTTAGGGGTAACTTCTTAATATTTAAAAGGAAGGGTAAGGCCTGTCAGATGGCTTCATTCTGACAAGTCAAACTGCAGTTTTATAAGCTTCTTTAGTCAGGCTACCGTGGTAGGCCTGAAGCTATGGGTTACACTGTCACTGTAGTGAATGTCACAATGTTATATTATTTTATAACTTATTTATAAAGAGCGCAGCTACTCAAAAAGAGTGTCCCGGCGCTAGCGAGGCACAGCGATTTAATGGAAGCAAAAAAAAGTCAGCTCATGGAAGGGGAGAGAATTCCTGCTGAAACAGCCACGTTTTAAGTTGTTTCCTAAAATGGGTGCCACAGTCCACTAGAGATATTTAACTTTCTTACTCTGGGTACATTTTGTAGGGAGTTAAATATGCCAATTTGGTGTATACCAATTTCATCATGTTAAATGGAGGAGCTGTAGGAAAGTGGGTTTCTGTTGCAGTACCCCCCCCACATATTTTACCAGATTTCTGATGCACCTTGACAGGATGTGCCCTAGTTCCCTTCCAATTAGGTTCCCAGGGCCTGTGTTCTTTCCCAAAACTGTACCTTGCCACCCCCAATTGGTACCTGTCTGGCCACATATAAGTCCCTTGAAAAAGTTACCATGGGTACCAAGGGCACCATGACCAAGTAAGGCCTCTAAGGGCTGCCTCATATTGTGCCACCCTTTGAGGTCCTGTACCTTAACACACACACACTATTATTGCAGGCAGTGTGTTTTGGTGCAGAGAAAAGTGAAGTGTCGACATGGCACACATACCTGTGTGCCATGCCATCAAACTACTGCCTAAGGTGTAGGTAAAACTCCCCGCCAGCTGGGTGGACATTACCACTGTTGAGGGTACAGGTGCATGAGCACTGTGCCCCTACAGTGTCTACGTCCATTCTTAGACATTGTAAGTGCAGTAAAGCCATAAAGAGTATATGGTCTGGGAGTTTGTCATTCGAACTCCACAGCACCATAATGGCTTTACTGAATTCTGGGAAGTTTGGTAGGAAACCTCTGAGCATAATAAACCCACACTGATGCCAGTGGGGGATTTATTATACAATGCACTCATAGGACATCTCAGAGATGCCCCTTGAAAAACAACCAGCCTCCGGTGGGTTCCCTGACTGGTAGACACCAGCCTGCCACCACAGACAGGTTTCTGGACCCCTGGGGTGGGAGCCTTCGCTCCCTGGGCCCAGAAACACAGCCTTTCCTGGGCGGAGGTGTTCACACCTCCCTTAAGTCAGGAAAAGCCATCTGTGGCAGGGGAGCTTAAAATGACTTGCCACCTTTGTAACGTGATCCCCAGCATCTCCTGCTATTAGGAGCAGGCCGACTTCCTGTCTCACCCCTATTTTGGCTGGAGGACAGACGGGAAAAATTAGGGGAGCTAGGAGGCGAATCTCACTCTTCAGTGCCCACCATCTTGCAGATGGCAAGCCCTCTCCAACCAGGATAAAGGATTGTGCCCACTCCCCCACGTAAGGTTAGCACACTAAGGGTGTAGTCACCCTAAGGTTAGTAGCCCATTGGCTACTGACCTCGAGACCACTAAATGCCCTCTAAATACAGTATTTAGTGGGCAGCCCTGAACTCAGAAGGCAGATTACCGCAACCTATGAAGTAGGACGAAAGAAGACACAAAGCAGAGGAGACTGCAGAGAAGAACCGACTTGGCTCAAGCCCTACCGGCCCGTCTGCAGTTTCCAGAGATCCTGCACCAAAAGTTCCCTTGTCCTGCAGCCAGCAACCTCTAGAACCCCTGGGAGGACTGGCTGCCTTCAACAGAGGCCAGATCTCCAGTGAACAGCAGCTCTGTTCAAAAGAATCTCCAAAGAAAGACTCTGAGTCTGCTGAAGACAAAGAAACCTGACGCCTGGAACCACCACTGCACCCATCGTCTGCGGCCCGAGCTCAAGTGGCCCACCCATCCCAGTGAGGCCCCCCAGCACTCCAGAGTGCAAGTCCACCATGGGTTGACCCCTTCAGGACTCCCAGATGTCGACTGCAACCTATGCACGGAGTCCCCCTTCCAACTGCAAGTGGTCTGGTAAGGTGAAATCTGATCTCAAAAGTCACCCCTGTATCCAGCTGCCCTGTGCCCTGGAGAAGAGGATCTGAGGTGCACCTACGTACCTGAGCCCTCCAACTTACCTGCCCAACTGTTGGTTCCTCCCGGAAGACTTCCTGGACCGTGCCTGCAGCCAAAACCCCAAACTGTCAACTCCCATTGAAAACAACAGGGCACCCCATGCCAAATCAGCACCCTGCACCCGGCTGCTCTTGTGCCACTGTGGGTGCACCTTGTGTACTAACTCGGATGCTCTTTGCCCTGAGCTTAACCCTAGGAGCTTTGCTCCCTCAACTCTGTTGCATGCCAGAGAGCAGCCACCAACCAACGGCCCCTAGCCTCATAGGCTAACATGGGGCCTCAGCACTCAGAACCCGGACACCCTAGTGCCGCTGAGAGTGCTTCTTGAGTGCATTCTTAACCCTGGGGGAACCCTTGTTTTAAGCACAAAATCTCAACCCCAAAGACTGATTGCTTACCTGCAAACCGATAACCTCATTTTCCTCTATAGGATGGCATTGACTGTTTTCGTCTGAAAAAGTTGTGTGGAGCTGAATTAGTATAGAAACCTAAGCAATTGTGTTTTTATGAAAAACTGTTTTACTAACATTTACCTAGGAAATGTCCCAGTGTGATATCTAGGCATATCACACTGAGTAGAAAAAGTAATCCAAAAAGTACTCAAAAGTTATTTCAAAGTAATTCCAACTGTTTTGAAATATTTTACCAACCTGTAACAAAAGTCATTTTTATCCAGCTTGCTTGGCGATCAATCTGTCTTGAAAAGTACAATTTTACTTACCTGTACCAAGTCCTGCTTGATTCTAAAAATAAAATACAACAAAAGAAGTATTTGTATACAAACAATTGGTCTGAGTTCAGTCTTTCAGTGTGTGAGATCATTTCTTGAGTATGTACAATAAATGTGTAACACTACCCTCTGATACAGCATTACTGCTTGCCCAAACTACCGCAAATTGAGAGTAAGGCATTATCTACTTTTACCTCTGTAAGCCTTTTGGGATCCACTGGACTCTGTGCACACTATACCTTACTTTGGTATAGTATATACAGAGCCAGCTTCCTACTGGAGTGCATCCACTTTGCTACTGATTAACAGGGCTGTAAGTGCACAGAGTTCCATAGTTAGCAATAACAGTTTAGGCAAAAATCAGGGGATCACCATGCAAAAGATGGTAACTTCCTTAAGGCGCATTTCGACAAACTTTCCATTAAAACAGGCCATCCAACTTTGGCGTGGAAAATTAATGCAGATCCATTAAACAGGTGTCAAAAAAAGGGATAGTCAGAAGAATGACAGTTTTTTTTGTTTTTTTAATTTTTTTAAAACCTTTATTAGCGTCAAAAGGATATACAAGTCTAGGCCTACAACCAAGTCGGCCGGCCTGAATACGTAAAGCAAGCAAAGGTTCCAAGGCAAACATTACAGAGTCAATCAGCAAGAAGCATAGGCAATACAATCGTAAAAAGGGGAGAATATACCTAGGAACCAAAGGGCCAAGACACAGGAGCAAAAAAGGTTAATTTTATAATATGGGGATAAGGCGTACGACAGGCTCACTTTCAATGTAGAGACGTCCGAAGTCCCAGAACCAGCCTCAGTGACAATAAGGGGGTTTGGGGCCGCAATACAGGAAAGGCAACACAATGCACACAGGAAGATCAGGATAATATAGACATAATCAACACTTGAGCATTATCATCGTTACATGCCCACCACCCAAACCACAGCTAAGTCAAAACAGAGGGATCGGAGAAATATTACATCAAAACTAACCCGTCATAGTGACCTCTAGGAAAAAGGAGGGAGGGGGGGGGGAAAGGAGAGAGGGGGAAGAGGGGGGAAGAGGGGGAGGGGAGGAGGACAAGGCGAAACCATGAGAAAAAGAAATAAAACACAAAAGAATGACAGTTTTAATTCCCACTGAATTCCTTCCTCTCTGATACAGACAAAAATAGGTGTACATACCCAATCCAAACTTGGCATGAAAGCAGTACTTAACTCAAGTAAGTAAATGCCTTTGCTTGGTGTAATATAAGTACTTTCCATATGTTTTGAGAATTGAGTGTAATTCTTTTTTTAAATGGTTACATTTTAGAGGTATTTGGACTGTTAATGCATGGTGGTCGGCAAACCTGGGTTTGTGGACCTTCATCGGATGCAAATTTGAAAATATTATTGAAATACGATTGGACAAGTGAGCTTTTTCTCCTGTTGTGCATTTTGAGGTCAACCAACCATAGCCTGGTCTGCGGAGGTAAAACAGCCTAATTGGCTGGCTGCAACCTGGAAAAAAAATTGTTATTGCCATTACAGGACACAGTGACTACGTGTGTGCATACCATTGGTTTAAAAAAAAAAAAAAAGCTGTAAAAGGGCAGGAGCAGCATCTCATGATTCCTAACTCAGGTGGTGGTGTCTAAAAGGAGAGCCACCCCGAGTCAAAAGGGGCATCTCTCGGAACCTCAATTCCCTTGTTAGCCATAATTGTGAGTTATGGCTCAAGCATTTTGTCAACGATTGGACGTTTATATTTAATAACTTTATGAACTCTGCCAGGCCATGGTGGAGTTAAAATGTGTTGACCCCTTTTCTCAAAGCAATGTATACATGTATGTTTGACTTACACACACAAAAGTTGATTTTGTTCCTATAAAAGGATTTACTTGTTTATTTCAGGTGTAAATCTATTGGAGAGTGATAGAAGCAGGTAAAAAAAAGTGGTAGCGTCAGGTTATAATGCCGTATGAGTTCGTGCACACCTACAAAGTTAAATGATTAATTTAGATGTGGTCACTGACTCTAGACTGAGCTATAGGCTTGAAAGAATTAAGGCCTGCAGGACTTTTGGCTCACACTGTCTGCATCCTGCATTATTTGTATTTTGTTTGGCCACCTGCCTCCTTCTGTCCTCGCAGTAGTGTTTGAAAAGCTGGCAGGTGTTGGCTGTCTACCTATGAATTATGCAAAGGTTATTGTGCTTGGTGACTTTCATCTGTGGCATGACACTGCTTCTAAAAGTCTCCAAACGAATCGAGAGGAAACACATATCCCAAGGTTATGGTCCCCATCAATTCAACACTGTGATTCATTAATAATGATGGCTGTGATTCATTAATAACAATCGGTACCAATGACTGGAGATATAACAACCACATTCTGATTTTAAACAGTCATGGATGATTTATCTGGAATAATTGCAAATAATCTGGAATAATTCAAATAATTATCATACAGTGAATACATGAGCTTCACGTTATTATTCTTGAACTTTCTTTGGGTAGGTGCTTGACGCTGTAGCACTGACTTATTTTCAATTTCTAATTGCAGAAAAGTAGTTGCAACCACATAAGTCCTTCACAGATCCACTTTATATACCTTTTTGATTGACGCACACTACCAGTCATCTCCTCCACAGTAATCAGCTAGTCTTAACTTAAACTCTGTTTGAGGCTTCCTCTTTTCATTGAACTCAGTTATTGACCACTGACTCACCTGCCACTTTTACTATCTGCCACTTATGCTCTCGGCTGCCATTCACCTACATTCCAAGGCACATAGCCTCTTTGACTGTTCTTATGTGCTGAGTGCCTTTTTGCACTTTTTTAAAGTGTAAAACACTGTTTACCAAGGCAGAATGCACTGAACCTGTAACTTTCTCCTGATTACATCAGGCCCAGATTTGGCTTGCTGTTGAACTGGCAGACTCTGACAATTACTTTGGTCTGAACTTTTGTATTCTGGCAAGCAGTCGCCTATCTACGTTTGATTTTGCTGTTGCACAGCATTAACTATTTTCTTGATAATTAATTGGAGATGTTGAGAACGTATTACGTTAACTAGTATGCTTTCTTTTTAAACTTAGGACACAGCTACAGAGACAGAACTGTCACACATCACATGTCCTACTGCACTCTGAACTGTGCTGTCAAGTGATCCAGGTGTATTTACCTTCACCCATCTATATATATATATATATATTCACTGGAAAAACACAAAAAGTAAAGTGACATTATAGTTAGGTGGAAGTTTCAGTGACAACATAACATTTTAAACAAAAAAAACACTAAACTTCCGCAGTTAGAGCTGTCTCTAGTAACTATACCTCGTGCCTTAAGCTAACTATAACTCACCCCAGCCATGCACAGCCTTTTCAACAATGATGTTATTTCAAATGTTGCAGTGATGCTACCAATTATGTTACAGAACATGTCATTAGAGATGTAATATGTGCGGTAATTAGCTGTGCATGGGAGGGTGCCAGTTATAATTACTTTAGGGCACGAGTTATAGTTACTATGGTGGCATGGGGTCCCTGGGGCTATTATACGGCTCGGGGAGAGGCAGTCCCACACCACCTCCCCAAATAAACTCAATGCGTCTGACCCCCGGGACCAATGGGTGGCTCAGTGAGGGGGGCCCTTCCCATTTTGTAAAATAATAAATGTGCCAACCCCCTCAGTACTGGCCCAGCCTGGGTGGATTGTACTTCAAAAGGGCAAACCCCTCTCTGGGCCTACGTGGCCAGAGTATCCATACTTTTGCTAATGTTCTTTTTAATTTTTATTATTACAACACAGGGACTGACTCCCTGAGTTGTAAAATGGCTCCCAAACATTTTTGGAGGTGTTGACGACAGCCAACCAGATGCTTATCTTTTGATCTGCCGGTACCACGTAAGTTCCATGTTGCTAGGTATCTATACATTTTGAACCTTAGTTTCTCAAAAATATCTGAATAAATTTACAGCAAATTACAAAAAGCACACTTTCTGGGTATAGATCTAACTTTCTAACAAATTTGGTGTAATTCTATTGAGTCGTTTTGGCTGTAGCACTGTACAAAATTCCTAAGGAAAATTGTACTTTGGGATAGCCTTTTTCTCAGCACCATCACTCCAAAACTTTCCAATACGGAGCTGACGTAGATTAACCTTTTTTTAGAGGATTTAATGAAGATTCATCAAAATACCAAGGGGCTGTTTCACAGAACTAATCTGAGACAAAATCCTAAACTTACTACTTCTGGTATTCACAGAAGTCACTTATGATTTTTGGCATTCACAAAAATTAATTACGACTCCTAACTTTACGTCGATATTCAGGCCGGAATCACTGCACCCGGACCATACTCTCCACACCCAGACCGTACTCTTCAGCTAAGGCCGTACTCTCCGCCTCAAGCCGTAATCTCTGGCTCGGGCCGGATAAAGTGTAATCAATGGGCTGGAAAGCAAGTTTTACAAAAAGGAACTTTAGGAATGTGTGTTAAATGGTAGAGGAGGTCATAAAAAATAGTCTGTGAGGGGAAAATGGTATGGCCAGACACTACATCATAACCCTGAAAAGTGTGCTCCTTTGTATCATGGTCCAATTTGCTCTCCCTTCAGTGTTGACTGTAGTGTCAACACCACAAGCAACACTAAGGGTTCTCCCCTTAGTATTGACTGTAGTGTTGACACCAAAGTCAACACCGAGAGGAGTGTAAATTGTGCACTGCATGTACCATGATGCATAGGAGCAACGGTCCGATGCAGAGAGTACAGTCCGGGTGCAGAGATACCCGCCCGACTGCAGACGTAAAGTTAGAAGTCGTAAGTGACTTCAGTGAATACCAAAAATCGGAAGTGCCTTCTGTGAATACAAGAAGTAGTAAGTTTAGGATTTTGTCTCAGATTAGTTCTGTGAATCGGCGCCCAAGTTATTGGCAAAACAAAAAATCTATTTCCTATAGAAACTCAGTCCTAACTATAACCATACAGTGGCGACTGTATATATCGTCACACAACGAAGATTAAAAGCACACATATGTACTTACACAGAATGTATTTACGTTACAGGTGCAATGTGGGAGTTGTATTTCTTAAAAGATGGTCATGTGTCTAATGGGATTTAAGGCCTACGGCACCGTGCACTATTACTCAGCTCACCTGTGAACAAGGCTAATTATACAGCTGAACCGTGTCAGAGAAAGAAATGCTGTGAGTCTGATAGAAATAAATACCAGTATTCCTTAGATTGGAGCTTCAGGATTCAATCTTCATTGTGTGGTTGTTTGAATGACAGGACACTCCTTATCTACCTTGATGAAGCTGCCCTGCAGGGATGGGGGCTCCCAGCAAATGGAGATATTTGTTTGTGCACAGCACATGAATTAAATAAAACGATTTGCACAAAGAAAGTGGGGTCTGTTCCATTTCTGGTTCCAGGGAATCGGTGGAGTAAATGACTGTTTGTATGTATATATATATATATCTATATATATATATATATATATCTATATATATATATATATATATATATCTATATATATATGTATTTACTGTAAAAACAAACGTTTAGGTAATATTATAGTTAAGTTTTGCAATGAGCTAAAATCTAACGCTTAACCGCTTAACAAAGAAAAGTTCCATTGAAATTCGCCACTTATAGTTCGGTGAGCCAACTATAACTTGTGCCCCTGCTATGCACTGCTTATGACCTCACATATTACGTCCCTCATGAAATGTTAAATGACATCACTGATAACATCATCCAATGAATTTTACATTATGCTATACATTTTTCATACTAGAAGGTATTCAGCAAGGTTTACCTCGATCCAGTTTTCTATAACATTTGTGGTGCTAATGGGTGTAAGATTTTGCAACCTGCAGGACATAAAGGATATCTGTGAAAGCACCCATATTTAGTAGAAAATTTGCTCCTTTTTTTATTACTGGTATTCAGGTGTGTAAGACACATAATGTCTCTGTAGACATTGATGAAATCTGCAATTTATTAGTCTTTAAATTCCATTCAATAGAGTGTTTGGTAATTATTTACCATAGTGATATGTACCTGTTAAATACCTCATCCGACTTAAACTCCTGTGTCAATGGCTTCATATTTATGCCTTACCCACTGATAAGACATGTTTGCAAAAATACCGTACACATATTCTTGAAATTGAGAAGTAACCCAATACAGAAAAGCTTACAATCTTTTACTACCGGAATCGTTTGTGAGTATACTGTCTCTGAATTTTCATTGCAATTCTGTAAATAAATAACTATTCCTTCAAAATCTCCAATTTATACAGAAATTATCGGTAGCACTGCCTGAAAAATCTTGAATGTCAACATGTGCATAGAATCTCACAGGTGAATAATGTATTGTAAAGATCAACTTTAGTTTTTCTCACATATTTTGGTAACAGGACTTTGATTTAAGCCACAACGTATTGGTGACAACGTATTGGTGACATCTACAGCTCACACTAGTTGCACTCAGTCTCTACCTTGTTTAGAGGAAGTACAGTTTGCACTTAACATCTTACTAGTAGTTAAACTGTGCACCATGTACATGTTATCATGCCGAATCAGAATTATCTCCAAGACCACACTATTTATATTTCATAGATAAACACATGTACATGCAGTCAATGTATGCAGTATATGTTTGAGGGTCCTTTCTTACTCACTTTCGTTTCTAAATTGATGGAGCAATGTGTAGAATAATTTGAGGAGCAGTACTTGGATTATATCTGATGTCTTTTGAGATATCCTCAGTGCTATCATCGATGTTATTTTACATGTCACAAGTTATGTAATATCTGAGGTCGTAAGCAGAACGTTGGGGCATAAGTTAAAGTTAGTTGACCGATCAATAACCAGCAAATTTCATTTCTTTTGCTTTTAGCATTGATTTTGAACTCATTTCAACCCCTAACTATAACATTACTTTAAACTTCGGTTTTTGTCAGAGAATATCAATATCATGTGTTTTTAACGTAAACTAAGAACTTATTGCCTTTCCTAACTATAATGTTACTTTAAAATGTGTTTTTTTTCAGTGAGTTCATGTTTTTTAATCATATTGAAGATCATATTACCATACTATAGTGTTTATTTAACTTTTTTTTCCATTGAATTTCTATTTTTTTTTAACATATTGAACCAACACCTCCACTGAGCAACTGAGCATGGCCTTCAGTTATTCACAGCAGGGGGATTGGCACAAGCACTCCCCTGTGAGTGGCCAACTCACCACAGCCTGCCATCTGTAGTCAGATTGCTGCCCCTGCTCCCCTCCCGCTTGCCCTCTGTTCTCTGTCTTCAAACCCCAGACTCCTCCCACCTGCCCTCCAATTTCAGCTTGTTACCGCTGCCCATGCCCGCCTGCACTATGTGGTCAGGTTGCTGCTCCCTGCCCCTCCCTCCTGCATTCCAGGGTCTATTTGCTGGCCCTGGCCATGCAGGCCACTCACTATGGTGAAGTTGCTGACCCTGCCCTCCTTATGCCTGCCCTCTAGTCACACTGTGTACCCATTCACCGTCCCGCTAGCCCTATGTGGACAGTTTGCTACCCCTGCCTGCCCTATGTGGTCAACTTGCTACCCCTACTCCTACCTCCACTTCCCTGCCATTGTTCTCTGTGTGTGTGTGCCCTCTGCACCCTCCCTCCTGTCCTATCTGGTCCATTGTGGTGCCCATGCTGGCCTTTCCATTGTGGTCAGCTTTCTGCCCCTGCCCATACCTCCCTGCATTCCATTGTCTGAGTCTATGCCCTGCCCCTCCTTCCTATCATAAGTGGTCTTTTGCACTGCTGCTGCCTCGCCCGCTTGCCCTCTGTGGTTACTTTCCTGCCCCTGCTCTCTCCATCCCTTGCTCTCTGCGTTCTGAATCCATACCCTTGGCCCCTCCTGCCTGCCTGCATGGTCTGTTATGCTGCCCCTGCCCATCCAGCCTGCCCAAAATCTTCTGCTTGCAGCCTTTGCTCTTGTTCCCTCCCTGTTACCCTTCGTGCCCAAGTCCATGATTATGCAGCAGGCAATGAATTATGTGGCAAATGCAGCATATCCATAATTATGCAAAGAAAATGTAGGGAACTGTAGCTGCAGTATCTCATATTCCAGTGGCCCTGTTCATAATGAAGCCCTTGGGTAGCACTGTAAGTGGACCAAGGCAAGACCCTGGAAAGCACAACTAAGGGGCCCCCTGTTTCTGTCATTCACCAACTGAAAAAAATAAACATATCTTCCTGCCTGTCACATGCATGTGCTGCAACAGTAAATCACAAGATTCACATTTTGCGACACAGGGACTAAGAAGTGGCAGATGGCTACTGTTGGTTACCATTGGTGCTCCAGGTCTTACAGCATTACCTCATTTCAACTGCATACCAAATTCATTGGGACTTACTTTCAAGCTTATCTGGTCAAGTTTTTTAATTGCTTTTAGCCATGGATAAAGTTGCTATATAAAAAATATGCTGCTTTTAATTGTGCTTTGTTACAACCAGGTTCCTGGGGCACCATGGCAGCCAGTTGCATCAATTGCAGTTGTTTACAGTTGGTGTCCTGGCGCCAGAGTACTACTGGACCCCAAACTGGATAATCAAGTAATAACAACTATTTAATTAATGATTAATTATGTTGGTTGTGTATTGGACTGCTAGGTCTGTGGGGATATAGTGTGGTAAGTCGATTAAGCAATAAATAAAAATATTTTAATTGATTATTAATTATTAAATTGTTTAATATTCACATACATAGTTAATTTGGTTGATTACCAATGTTCACATTAAGAGTTTTACATTTATTTAAATTAATAGGGTTATTCAAGAATGTTATGTGCTTGAAGTGAAGTACTCTCCCTACTGTTGTACAGACTTGAGAGAGAATAGTAAATTTACCCCTCCAAAGTACAACATAAGTTACCTCAATCACATTGAGTCAAGTGATGTCATCAGTGATGTCACTGACCATGTCATGAATGATGTAATATGTGACTTCATCAGTAGTGCATTGCGGAGAGCGAGTTATAGTTAGCTGAACTAACTATAACGGGAATTTCTATCGTTTTGTATGAGTGAAATGTCCAACTAACTATAACGTCCCTGAAACCTATGGATTTTTTTTGTGAATTTCTAAGGTTTTTTAAATGTTAATTTCATATTTTAATATTTATAAAACCTTTATTTATTTATTTTTACAATATTTTGGAACTCTATTATCCTTTTTTAGCTTTTAAAATCATGTAATATTTTATATCTTCCCCCCAAAAATGTATATCATTTTTTCTTTTTTTTTTTAGAAAACTAAAGTCCTGTACCGGTTGTGAAGCCCAGCTCTGCAGGATTCAGTCGCCGTAGAATAAAAGGTCCACCTCCTGATATTACCAATTCCCTGAAATATAAATATCCACAGGGCATTCGAGCTATCAGGCGAGGGAAAGGAAGGGGAAGAGACAGAATGGGAATAGAACCTGAAACAACAAATACACAGGGTTAACAAAGGGATATAGTCTACTCTCATTTATTTCTCGCTAAAAGCTGCATATGTCTACCTGGATATAACTACAGCCGGTGGTACTGTACATGGGCATCACTAAACGTTGTAAATGAAATGAAAGTATTCAAAAGCATTAACTCTAGCACATTCACTCTCTCTCTTCTATAGGTATATATGTCCAATGTTAATACATACCCAAAAACAGTTAATAATCTGTCACTTAAGACTGCCTTAGAAAGAAAGGGTTTATCAGTGAACAACCTAGCAATTAGATTCAAAGCTAAAGAGTATTCATAGTATTCACTCTCTCTCTTCTTAGGTGGCCAGGAACACCAAAAAGAATGTTGCCATACAGGGTTGCCTTCACCTCCGTATAGGTTGTATATAGTTCCCAAAGATAAATGCTGAGGCAATGTATTTTCAATGTTGGTAAGTGATAAAAAACGTATCGGCTAGATTCCACCGATTTGTGGCACAGTTATCCAGAGAAAAAGAACAAAGTAAATACCCAGCATACAACGTTAATACGCGGTTGTGACCACCGCCGTATTCCGCTGTTTAAATGAAAGCAAACAAGGAAGAACTGAACCCAAACGGTAATACGCGGTTGTGACTACCGCCGTATTCCGCTGTCTAAATGAGAACAAACAAGGAAATTCTGAATGCAAACGGTAATATGCGGTATCTCCCACCACTGTATTCCCCTGCATCAGACATACCCTGCCAACCAGAAATAGTGCATGAGCCCACTGTAAAAGGAAACGGCAACACGCGGTTATCCCACTGTAGTATTCCTGAGTACTCACAGACTTCTTTGCCACGGATGAGATTCAAAAATGGATCTCTGGAACACGAGACCCTCCATCAACGTCTTCCTGCAGCCTTCCTCTCTCAGCCAAGAGAGAAACTCCAAACAGAACAGATTACGCGCAACTTCCTGTGCGACTCCTGCGCCAAAATTCCCCATCGCGAGCATGCCTTCTGGGAAATGGAGTTCTTAAAATGTTAGGTAGGCGCAGCTCGCGTGTACCCTGACATCGGTAGTCTACCAAGCTCCATCGCAAATCCTATCCACCATATTGAAATGATACGCATTTCGTATCCGACGGGTTTGCGGCACCGCATCTCGCGTAACAACATATATGTACGAGGTTGCGCCAGCTGCTAGTTTGGTATGCGACGAGTACACAGTACCAAGCCTCGCATTATGTCATGTATGTATGGGGTCGCGCCCGCTGCACGTTGCGTATGCGACGAGTGCACGCTGACAGGCCCTGTCTTACATCATAGACGTATGGTGTGGCACCGGGGACACCATTCCCTCATTTTTTTTGTCTCAAAAGTATATGTAAATAACTTTAAACTATATATGAGAGCAAGCGATAATTTAAAATATTTTAAACATTTATATATTTCTAACTGTAATGAACTTATATAATAGTAAATATATTGTCTCAAAATTGCATTGGGTGCGGTCTTCCTGCGCGCTGCGTGCGCGATTGCCATGTGACCTTAAAAAAAGCATTTGATTACTTCATTACATTTCCCATTGTAGCAGTTGGAGAACGCCACCCATTTTAGTCATTCTCTCTACAGCATTTGATGAGACATACCTCTTCTGCTCAGAGAACTTTTTTGAATCTTTTTGCTGTGTACACCTATCTTACACTACACACAACATGCAACCACCATCTTCATCAATATTTATTGTCGGTAAAGTATCCTTCCACCTGTGATAGCCATACACCTAAAAGTTACATAACCGAAGTTTTCCACACTACCAGAGGTAACATAGTTGCATGCGCTGCCCACATCACAATGTAATGTTATACGGCCCAGGGGCAGTGTCATGCATAGATAATGATGAACACACGGACACAGATAGATAGTGGAAGTGGGAACGGGCACGTGCGCTTGACACCTTTTTATTACCAGGGTCACATATCCAGTGACTTCTGTGGTGGATGCGTGTGGAGTGAGTGTAAATTAGCCCTCAGGGAATGGTTGCTGCTATCATCAACTACAACAGTAATCATTGGATCACACACAGACATTCAATAATAAAAGAATCAATAGTTTGTGCTGCAGTAAGGTAGGGGCAGTAGATGTGAAATAATACAGAAAAATATTCTATCGTAAAAGAATCACAACTTGTGGTATACTGAGACACAATCAATAGATCTGAAATCATACACAAAAAGATTGTATCATAATGGGTCCATCAGTTCTAGTGCACTCAGATAGCCACATCAAAAGCATTCAGCATGTGCACAGCCAGCGATGATGCGTGCTGCGGGTGGGCCGTACTAGGAGTAATATCTGTTGCCATCAACACAGCATCATCTGCAATAGCGACTCAATCTAAATTGCAAACACTTCTGTCTGCAGTGTAGGCTAGAAAAAGCGGTCAGCAAGGGCCCACAGCTATGTAACGTGGACTTGAGCTGTCCAGTTTGTCATACGCGAAGCAAAAAAAAGCATGTGCGGAGCCTGTAATGATAAGTATGAATGGTGCAGACAGTGCGCACTAGAGCAATGTCTTTTCCTACAGGACTGCGTCATCTACAATAGAAACTCGATCTGAATTGTGAACACTGCTGTCTGCAGTGTTAATTGAAGGCAGTACTCACACAGACATCCATGAATACTTTTTTTTACTTCCTCTTCACAAAATACAACATAAATTACAGAAAACTGCAATAAATAAATCAAAACAATTCGAATTGCGATTTCTGCTGTCCACAATGTAGACTATTCAGTGTTCCTTTGCACTTGCAAGATAAATTTGGTCATTGTAGTGAACCTATAAGCCATCTAAAAAAATGTAGCAAGTATACTAAAAGGATATTGTGTATATTTCAATAGACGTTGTAGTTACTTGACTACTGGATTCTGTAATTAAACAATCACCACTTGATCTGAATTGCGAACACTTCTGTCTGCAGTGTAGGCCAGAGAGAGCGGTCAGCAAGGGCCCACAGCTACGTAACGTAGACTTGAGCTGCCCCGTTTGTCATACGCGAAGCAAAAAAAGCATGTGCGGAGCCTGTAATGATACGTATGCATGGTGCAGACAGTGCTCACTGGAGCAATTTCTTTTCCTACAGCACTGCGTCATCTACAATAGCGACTCCATCTGAATTGTGAACACTGCTGTCTGCAGTGTTAATTGAAGGCAGTACTCACAGAGACAACCATTAATACTTTTTCTCACTTCTTCTTCACAAAATACAACAACATAAATTACAGAAAAGTCTGCAAAACATTAATCTAAACAATTCGAATTGCGATTTCTGCTGTCCACAGTGTAGACTATTCAGTGTTCCTTTGGACTTGCAAGATGAATTTGGTCATTGTAGTAAACCTATAAGTCATCTAAAAAATGTTCTTCAAGCAATAATACTAAAAGGATATTGTGTATATTTCAATAGACGTTGTAGTTACTTGATTACTGGATTCTGTAATTAAACAATCACCACTCGATCTGAATTGTGAGCCCTGCTGGCCGCAGGCCAGAAGCTGTATTCATTAACGCCTCACAGCCACGTACCGTTGAATTGAAAAGCATGGAGTTGGTTGCACCATGTCGGAGGGGGTACACAGAAATCATCACAGACTTTAAGTTCTGACATCCTCAATCATAGAATCAAGACCCTATTTCACTGTTCGGACCTGCTGTACCGCGGTGTACTCCACCGACTGGTATCAACCAAGCACAATAATCATGTGCAACAGTTAGCTATGCAAGCACAGAGTCTGATGCACCTCAACGGAGGGAGTTCTATGAAAACCAAGCAGCAAGTCATATCGGACATCTTCCATTGTGGAATCAAGACACCCTTCCACTGTTGGGACCTAGAGTTGGTGGCACCTGATCGGAGGTGGTACACAGAAATCATCAAAGACTTTAACTTCTGACATCCTCAATCATAGAATCAAGACCCCGTTTCACTGTTCGGACCTGCTGTACTGCGGTGTACTCCACCGACTGGTGTCAACCAAGCACAATAATCATGTGCAACAGTTAGCTACGCAAGCACAGAGTCTGATGCACCTCAACGGAGGGAGTTCTCCGAAAACAAAGTAGCTGGTAATTTTGGACATCGTCCATTGTAGGATCAAGACACCGTTTCACTGTTGGGACCTAGAGTAGGTTGCATTTGTTCGGAGGTGGTACACAGAAATAATCACAGACTTTAACTTCTGACATCCTCAATCATAGAATCCAGACCCTGTTTCACTGTTCGGACCTGCTGTACCGCGGTGTAGTCCACCGACTACCGTCACCCAAGCCCAATAATCCTGTACATCAGTTAGCTACGGAAGCACAGAGTCTGATGTACCTCAATAGAGGGAGTTCTGTGAAAAGCAAGCAGCAGGTAATATCGGACATCGTCCATTCTGGGATCAAGACGCCGTTCCACTGTTGGGACCTGGAGTTCATTGCACCTGGTCGAAGGGAGTACCTTCATCTCCACTCTCAGAAACAGTTCTAACATCGTCCATTGTGGAATCAAGACACCGTTCCACTGTTGGGACCTAGAGTTGGTTGCACTTGGTCGGGGGGGGGGGGTACACAGAAATTATCACAGAGTTTAACTTCTGACATCCTCAGTCATAGAATCAAGACCCCGTTTCACTGTTCGGACCTGCTGTTCCACGGTGTAGTCCAGCAAATACCGTAAACCAATCCAAATAATCCTGTACAGCAGTTAGCTACGAAAGCACAGAGTCTGATGCACCTCAACAGAGGCAGTTGTGTGAAAACCAAGCAGCAGGTAGTATCGGACATCATCCATGGTGGGATCAAGACACCGTTCCACTGTTGGGACCTAGAGTTGGTTGCACCTGGTCGAAGGGAGTACCTTCATCTCCACTCTCAGATGCAGTTCTAACATCGTCCATTGTGGGATCAAGACACCGTTCCACTGTTGGTACCTGTTCAATTACTCTGTCAGTAGTATACATACCACTCCACGCTGCTGGGCCTCCGGCTGGGCGCTGTGTGCCTGTGTTGTGGTAGCCAGCGTTGATCTCAGGAGCCTTCCGAGCTCACCGACCTCGGCCCAGGAGCTTCCGCCGGCACGTGGTGGGCCCTCTTTCACATATGGCAGTGTCGAAAGGTGAACTGTGTGGCATATATGCGTCACAGCAGCCATGATGGTTTCTCCGTACCAGCACGCTGAGAGCATCATTCACGCAGCCACCTTCGCTCACGTGGGCAACCTTGTGGCAGTGTAAGCTGCACAGACCTGGCAGACACGTTCGCCATTCTGCAAGAGAATCACACCCTGAGAAACTTGCCTTTTATTCATAGCCCTACGCTAGCCTTGCGTACGACGAGCCAGCCCACTACGCTAAAGATTTGGGGGGAGGGGGCACGTACGCGCTACGTTTCCATAATCTTCCCTACTGACTGTACTATCATGCTAGCGTCCACTATCCACTTCATTTAATACACCATCAGTGTATGTTGACATGTACATGTCTGTACTCTGCATACTCAAGTCTCTCCGGCACATCCCCTCAACACTTTGCATTGTATACTTTTATAATTCAGAATCACTTGCCACCTTCGCACATACTTTGCTCCCATCTCTTCCCGCATTCTGCATTGTGTAACAGAGGTGCCATGCCATGTTTGGTATGTATACATGGCTAGCCATGGTTCTCACAGTACGTAGTGTCGTTTTGTCTGCTAGGTGTAAATGCTGTTTGTCATGTTGTATGTGATTATACAAGATAGCATGTTTATACACGAGCAGTGGTTTCTCCCATTTACATATGGCTGTCTTAAAGAACATACAGAAGTTTTTTCTCACAGGTGAAAACTGCAACCACAATGGCAGTCATTCATTACTGTGCAAGAATGTCCAACTGCACGACGCATCTAATCTTACAGCCCCTAATCTTGCGGGCGTTCTTAAGAGCACGCCAACCCCCACAATTAGACCAACATTCACACAGATTTCTGACGGCAGTTATCTGCTTCTCAATAACATTCAATCCTACGAAATGTGAGCTGACATACCGTATGTCCTTACTGTTTCAAACAGAGTAACTTCCTGTGGCAATGTCTATTCCCACCCACACAAAGTAACTCCCAAACTTCAACTTGGCCTTCAATCCCTACTTTGAAAACAGATTTCATTAAACTAACTGTAACCTGAAGGGTGTACAAGGAGGGAAGGAGCCCAGTCTGGAGTGAAGCTTTAAAGGATTTTATTAAAGAAACAACAATGTCCCGAAATGACCAAGGCACAACTCGTATCCTTAGGGTAGAGGGAACCGTCTTGACAGGGCTGGACGTCTCTTCCAGGGATTGGCGCAGCCTTCTTCTTGGCCTCTCAGTCGCACGCCCCAAAACAAAAGAAAAGACACGTGGCTGTTAGTTCACAGCACGACTCTATACAATTCAAGGGAAGGGAGTGAGGGCAACACGCGTGAGGAAGTAACCAACACCAAAAGAGCCTACCCGGAAGGGTGAATGTGAAGTGCTCAAGGCTCGCTATCAGTGCCCCGTCCAACCTCCCTCCTCCCGTTGTTACCCGTTCCCTGCTCGCTTAAAGGTCAATAGGGTACTCAGCCGTTCACGTACCTGGTGTAGCCACGTGTCTTCCTGCGCGTGGCTGGGCGATACACGGGAACGTTGGCCTCCAGGCTTCTCCTGCGTCCCTACTTCCGGTCCGTACTCTTGGTCAGGAAGGCGAACGTTGGCTTCTCCGTCATCTTCTTGCTCCGACTCTCCAGGGCCTTGTCTCACTCTGGTTTCCTTCGGTCCTCCGCGGTGGGTGGTTTCTCTACGGGTCCTCGGCTCCAGAGTGTTCCGCGCCATCCACAACTCGGCGTCTTCCTGGTCTGCCTTTGTTCGTCCTGAGCCGCGCTCTGATTGGCTCGACGGTGTCCACGTCACAGGGGGGAAGTCTTCCTCGTAGGAATCCCGGCCGTCCTTAAAGGGCCCGAACCACTCCTGAAAGGGAGACGGAGAGTCCGTTACGGGGTAGGACTGGACACCGTGACACATCCTCCCCCCTGACTTTTCCCGTTCGGGGGAAAGTGGATAACGGGAGAGAAAGTCAGCGTTTGTGTGTTCGGAACCTTTCCTATGTAGGACTTTGAAGTCGAAGGGTTGGAGGGAAAGGAACCACCTTAGAATGCGGTCGTTCCGACCTTTGTTCTGTTGTAGCCACGTCAAAGGGGCATGGTCGGTAATTAACGTGAAGTGACGGCCATCTAGATAGTACCTAAGCTTCTCAATGCTCCATTTCACAGCAAGACACTCCTTTTCTATTGTGGGATACACCACCTCACGAGGAAAGAGTTTCCTGCTTAAGTACAAAATGGGTTTCTCCCGGCCTTCCTTATCCCGTTGTGACAGGACAGCCCCGATCCCAACACCTGATGCATCGGTTTGTAGAAGAAATGGTTTATCAAAGTCAGGGGTTGCCAGGACAGGGGCTGAGGACAGGACATCTTTGAGGTTTTGGAAGGCTGCACAGACTTGGGGAGAGGGCCTCCTAAAGTGTGATGAACTGGCTGTTTTCTTCAGTAAGTCAGTTAAAGGGGCTGAAACAGATGCAAAGTGGGGAATGAAACGTCGGTAGTAACCGACAAGGCCGAGAAAAGCTCGGAGATCCCTTCTAGTGGCTGGAAAGAGTTGCGATTGTATGGCTACTACTATATCGTCCAAATAAGCAGCCGCAAACTTGGTGTAGGGAGCAAGGAGAGTGTCCATGAGACGTTGAGACATCCCGGGAGCCCCGTGTAAACCAAACGGCAACACAGTGAAGTGGAATAACCCGTCTGGTGTGGTGAATGCTGTCTTTTCCTGATCTTGTGGTGACAGAGGCACCTGCCAATATCCCTTGGTGAGGTCAATCGTTGTTATATATTGAGCCTCACCAAGGCGCTCGATTAACTCATCTACCCTGGGCAATGGGTACCCGTCTTGTTTGGACACTTTATTGACGGCCCGAAAATTGATGCAAAATCGGGTACTGCCGTCAGGTTTCGGGACTAAGACCACCGGAGATGACCAGTTACTTTTGGAGGGAGCTATGATACCTGCTTCCAACATTTTCTCGACTTCTGTCTTCAGTAACAACCGGCGAGCCTCCGGAACTCTGTAGGGTTTTTGTTTGACGATAACACCCTCTGGAGTGGGAATGTGGTGTGTAGCTAAAGTTGTTCTACCTGGCTGGTCAGAGAATATCGATTGATGTCCTAACATTACCTTTGACAGTTCCTTCTTTCTTGTCTTGGTAAGATCAGGGTTCACTACTATCTGCTCTAAGGTTTTCGGGGCAGTCGTGGCGAGGGATACAGAGGTAGTGTTTCGGGATGGGGGTCCCAGCCACTTTTTCAGTATGTTGATGTGGTATGTCTGGGTTCTAGTAGGGGATAATTTTAGGGCGTAGGTGGTTCTTCCTATTTTCTTGGTTACGGGAAAGGGTCCCTGCCACTCCTGTTTGTGGGGAGAAGGACAAGGGCCCAATCTCCTACGGACAATTCTCTCCACTTTTTCCCCTTGTCATAGAAGGTCTTTTGTTTGGGCTTTTTCCAGAGTATCATAGGACAGAGTTCTTAGTTTATGTAACCGACTCTTTAGCTGTTGGGAATAGTCCAGTAGGTCTTGGGCATCCTGGGCCCCTTCCTTTTCCCAACTGTCTCTGGTTATTTCTAATAGAGTACGTGGTTTGCATCCAAAAAGGAGCTCAAAGGGTGAGGCCCCCATGCTGCTCTGATGTTGACTCCTTAGGACGAACAGGGCTAAAGGAAGTAACTGGTCCCAGTGCTTCCCATCTCCAGTTAACAACTTCCTCAAAGTTGTTTTTATCAGACCGTTATAGCGCTCAACTAGCCCATCGGTTTGCGGGTGGTAAACCGAGGTACGCAGGTGTTTCACGTGTAAGAGAGCACAAACTTGTTTCATCAAGCGAGAAACAAATGGGGTTCCCTGGTCTGTTATAATATCCTTGGGGAAACCCATTCTCGAAAATAATTTAATAAGTTTCTGGGAGATGGCATTAGACGTGGCTGCACGCAGAGGAAAAGCCTCGGGATACCGGGTAGCGTAGTCCACTATAACCATGACATACTGATAACCCCGATGGGATTTAGGTAGAGGGCGGATGATATCTACCCCTATCCGCTCAAAAGGTTTTCCTATGATAGGAAGAGGGACAAGAGGAACTTTGGGTGGTACATAAGGATTGCGTTTTTGGCAGATCTGGCACTCTTGGCAATACTTCTTTACTTGTGCGTACACCCCTGGCCAATAGAAATGTTGGGTAATGGACTGGGTGGTTTTCTCTGCCCCTGAGTGACCAGCCAGGAGGTGAGCATGGGCAAAAAACATGACTTGGTCACGGAACGAAGAGGGTACGATCAACTGTGGGGTTGCCTGTGCATCAGCCATTCTATATAAGAGCCCTTTCTTTTCCACAAATCAGGGGTAATGTAACGGATCTCGACCTTGATTTTCCTGGGAATTCTGCCATGCTGAGTTTAAAGAGGCATCGTTTAGTTGGGCAGCACGGAAGTTGGTGTCGGTGGCCCACGGTTCCGCCACTAGGAGACCATGATTACAAACAGGTTGGGTACTGTTTTTTTATAGGGCTTCGGTCATAAGGGTGTGGAAACACTTATTGTCTGTCCCTATAATTAGGGCTTCAGGTAGCCTTGGGAGCACCCCTACCTCACATCTTACTTGAGTACCTTTTTCAGTGACTATGTTCACGCTGGCTAAGGGATAGGTACGTATGTCCCCGTGCACGCATTTGATCCTGACAGAACATTTTAACATCGTAGAGGAGTCGGACAGGGAATCGGCTCTAACCACTGAATGACGACACCCTGAATCCAACAAAGCTCGGGTTTTCTTTTTGTCTAGGAGGACACTTACGTAAAAGGCTGGACCCGTTTCCTGTGCATACAAGATGGCACGAGGCATGTATCCAACCTCCATAGGTTCTTCTTCCTTCTCCTTCTTTTTGCGACAGAACCTGGCGATATTCCCCACTCACCACACTCGTAGCATTGAGGACTAGTTGGAATAGGGGGTTCAGGTTTTACTGGCCGTGACTTGGTGAGGGGTTCCGGCAGGCTTTTGTATGGTTTCCTGTCGGGCTTTCCTGGCGTTTTACTGATGTTGGGTTTTTCTGGTTCTCGCAAAACCGGACGGCTTTGAGCCCGAGCATATGAATTAGCCATTTCAATGGCGTGTTCTAGCGTAAGTCCGACATGCTGCCTAAGCCATCTTTGAGTCCCAAATGGTAGGGCTTCAATAAATTGTTCAAGATATATTTTGTTCATCACTTCTTCTAGGTTCCCTTCTTGCGGTTTCAGCCAACTGTCGGCAGCGTCCTTCAGTTTGTAGAAGAGGGATTTTGGAACATCATTAGGTTGCCCTCTTTCCTGCCGGAATCGTATTCTATGACTTTCGTCATCGACCCCTAGCCTGTCTAGGACAATTTGTTGGCGAGTTGGTACGCGGCCTGCGCTTCCCCTGTTAAAAGGGGGGCCAAATAGAAAGGCCATCTCTCACCAGGCCAGGCACTAGCTCGGGCAGCTTGTTCAAAATTCAAAAAGAATGAGATAGGGTCGTCGCCTGCCACGTATTTCTGCAAGGGGACCACAGCCCCAGGGGGTGCGGCAGCGCGATGTTGTCCTAACGTAGCCAGGAGTTGCGTCTGTCCTTCGGCTAGTTTGGTTAGGTGATCAGCCTGTTGTTGAATAGCAGCGGTAAACGTGGCTCGATCATTTTCGGCCTGCTCTGTGGATTGTCCGATAGCCCACTCCAATTTGGACTGTCCCTCACTCATTTGGGTGATTAAGGCCTCCATCTTAACAGACGGAAACTCCTATCTGGCTCGCCACTTGTAACCTGAAGGGTGTACAAGGAGGGAAGGAGCCCAGTCTGGAGTGAAGCTTTAAAGGATTTTATTAAAGAAACAACAATGTCCCGAAATGACCAAGGCACAACTCGTATCCTTAGGGTAGAGGGAACCGTCTTGACAGGGCTGGACGTCTCTTCCAGGGGTTGGCGCAGCCTTCTTCTTGGCCTCTCAGTCGCACGCCCCAAAATAAAAGAAAAGACACGTGGCTGTTAGTTCACAGCACGACTCTATACAATTCAAGGGAAGGGAGTGAGGGCAACACACGTGAGGAAGTAACCGACACCAAAAGAGCCTACCCGGAAGGGTGAATGTGAAGTGCTCAAGGCTCTCTATCAGTGCCCCGTCCGACCTCCCTCCTCCCGTTGTTACCCGTTCCCTGCTCACTTAAAGGTCAATAGGGTACGCAGCCGTTCACGTACCTGGTGTAGCCACGTGTCTTCCTGCACGTGGCTGGGCGATACACGAGAACGTTGGCCTCCAGGCTTCTCCTGCGTCCCTACTTCCCGTCCGTCCTCTTGGTCAGGAAGGCGAACGTTGGCTTCTCCGTCGTCTTCTTGCTCCGACTCTCCAGGGCCTTGTCTCGCTCCGGTTTCCTTCGGTCCTCCGCGGTGGGTGGTTTCTCAATGGGTCCTCGGCTCCAGAGTGTTCCGCACCATCCACAACTCGGCGTCTTCCTGGTCTGCCTTTGTTCGTCCTGAGCCGCGCTCGACGGTGTCCACGTCACAGGAGGGAAGTCTTCCTCGTAGGAATCCCGGCCGTCCTTAAAGGGCCCGGACCACTCCTGCAAGGGAGACGGAGAGTCCGTTACGGGGTAGGACTGGACCCCGTGACACTAACCAAATTGAAAGCGCTTTTGTTCAGAACAGAAGCGTCCCTCACGTCTGCAAAAGAAATTTATCGATTGCACATAGCAAAAACTTCAAGTATAAAACAGTCCCTTTTAAATAGAGCCTCCCATTACAGTTTGTGAATTGTTACACAATTTTCAACACATCTCACACTCAAGGTCTGGCACACTTTTTTAACATGTCTCCTCCGGCCTCCTCACAGCAGTTCAAACTGTTTTTGGTATAATACCAGACTTCATTCATTCAATCATCTCTGGAATACCAGCAACAGTGCCCATAATTCTCGCTCTGTTTGCGGCCATCCTACTACTATTTTTGCTTGTAAAAAATGGCTGTGCTCCCTATGGTAACAACCATGTCCGACAGAATACGCCTCTACGCAAAGCTACTTTTTGGCTGCCTGCCACTATCTATTATCGAAGCCTGCTACAACATGACATTTATTTACACATATACAATCTGCGTGCAACCATCTTTTTATTGCAAAACTTTCCCATTCGACTGGCGAATGGATCTATGGCTTGCCAACATGTCAACAATCGCTCCCGATATCCACCAGGTAATGGAGTATCTTGAAAACCATGAACTTGATTGTTCGGGCACTGGAGAAATGTCGGATGCAACGCAAAAAGGTATCATAGCGGAATGGGATTACTGCGCAGCCGCGAAAGATCTCCTGCAACGTGCGACCTTTGACAACATCGCAGATTGCCTGCCAATTCAAATTGCCGCTCCAACATTTGAGGAACATTACTGTCCCTTCGAGGATATGAATTAGATCGCTTCACTTTTCTCACACGATGGCAACAATGACCTCTTGGAACATTACGCGTCTCAAGCCACTGAAGAACTTCCAGACTGCAATCTCCAAGACTTGTAAGAAATTCATGTTATTCTTGGATTGATTTTTTCCAACTGTTTTGACTTTTTCCTTTAAAAATTTTTAATACACTTCAATTGAATTATTTTCATATAATAACTTTCTAAGTATGCTAACGCATTTGAACTCTGTTTTCATTATTGCCCCTTAGGTCTCCACTTTAACCCGGGATCAGTGATGTATGGCCTATGCAAATACGCTATTTACTTGCTAAATTAGCCTAAACCCGACATCCATCTTGAAACCATGTCTATTCTTTGTGCACACGTCTCTCTGCCTGCCTGTTATTCACAAAGCCCTTTCACACAAATGTACTCTTCCTCAACCTGTGCTCACAAGCTGGCGATCAAGATAAAAAAACACCGACATTGTTTAGGAACTGGTTGCCACAGTGTGGTAATCGTATCCTATCTTTATTTTCATTATACAATTTAGTCATTCATGTCTAATATCTATTGTTCATGTCACATGGAACTGTGACATGTAATGTGGAATTCACTGATACAGGAGCTTCGGTTTCAATACAGCAGAAGTGGTTGGAGTTTGCCTCAGCCCAATGCCTTAGCTCTCTGCACAAAAATGTTTTTTTGAAACAGCTGAAGACAATAATGTATGGTTAGACCAGAAGGGTAGCGAATGTGATTCTCAGAAGCGCAATGTTTGTATTCCTCCTCAAAGTTCCAGTGTGGTAGAACTATTACTAATTCTGACATGCACCAGAATGAATCTACTGTGCAACAGATTACTGACTGTTCTACTGTTGATAATTTTGTGTTACAAAAAAGCAGTATCAGGGTACCTAAAAAGTTTGATGATTACATTTTGCAATTTCTTTTTTTTCTTCTTTGTTTTCTTAAAAGATACATGTGGTAATCGTATCCTACCTTTATTTTCCTTTTAGAATTCAGAGTCATTCAAGTCTAATACGTATTGTTTATTTCACATGAAACTGTAACATGTAATGTGGAATGCACTAATACAGGAGCTTACGTTTGAATCCAGCAGAACAGGTTGGAGTTTGCCTCAGCTGGATGCCTTAGCTCTTGCACCAGTGGGTCCATTTATGTCACTTAAATTAAGACTCTTTTTATATAGCTGTCTAACTCCATTGCTTTATTAGACACAGCCACTTTCTTAGACACACCTGATTTCACCATTTGTCTTCTGTGGCATTGAAACATTCTGCATTATATTCTTCACAATTATTTCTTTATTCCTGCTTGCTAAAACACTGCATTCGAGTGTTCAGACCGGGAGAGGTGAGTAGTTCGCTTCGCACTCCCTGTATAGTATAAACGCATACTAACACTACTTACACAGGTATGCTACAGCGGCCAGTATACTACAGCGCCCACAGCACATCACTTTACAGCAATCAGCTCACGACTTAGGCTCACGGTTTCATCCCAGAGTCTTCAGACCGGTACCAGTGAGTAGTTTGCTTCCCACTCCCGCTATACTCTAAACGCATACTAACACCACCTACACACCTATGCTACAGCGCCCAGTATGCTACAGCACCCAGAGCACATCAGTTTACAGCACTCACTCACGGTTTAGGTGCACGCTTTCATCCCCGAATGTACCAGCACCTCACCTCAGCACCATCTCACAGTGTGCAAAATAGCACTTTCACACCGGTAGGCGTAAATACTTTGCTTTGGCCAGTACGCTACAGCGCCCATACCACATGAGTTTACAGCACTCAACTCACGGTATACGTGCACGCTTTCATCCCCGAGTGTACCAGCACCTCACCTCAGCACCATCTCACTGTGGGCAAAACGGCACTTTCACACTGGTAGGGGTAAATACTTCACTTCATACTCCCTGTATAGCACACCCTAAACACCCCACAGAGGTTACAGTGCTCCTACCCTCCGCTTTCCTACTTTTTTTGGCCTTTTTTCCCCTTACTCGCTTCAACGGAAACACAAAATGGCGGCCAACACTTCCTAGTTGCAACCGTTCGCAGTCAATAAACAGCAAGCTTGTGCTCGAAACGCCTCAGTTAATCAGATGACAGAATTCCCAAATATCGATATCTGTAAATTTTGATATTTCTCAAAAACTACTAAACGAATTTACACCAAATAACAAAAGTGTGCTTTCTAGACCAAGACCATTCCCCCTGCCAAATTTGGGATAATTCTGTTCACCCTTTCGACCTGTAGCCTTGTCTATAGTTTCCTATGGAAGTTTACATGTTTTGGGACCCCCCTTTTATCTCGGCCCTCCCTTGATGAATCACCCCAAAACTTTCAACATTGGAGCTGATATGAACAAAGAATTAGGGGTCCATTAGGATGCCGGACGGATCGCCACCGCCCTGCAGGCGGTGGCGATACGTCCGCCATCCCTGCCCGTCCGCCACCTTTCTTCCCCCGCCATATTACGATGGCGGGGGGACTGTGGCGGAGGGGAAGACCGTCCCCCGCGGTCGGCTTGCGACTGCAGCAGAAAAGGCCTGATATGGTGGCGGTGTCTATCAGACACCGCCAGCCATATTAGGATGGCCTGTGAGGAATGCCTTTCCGTGGCAAAGGCATACGGTCTTTGCTTTGGGGGCCCGTTGCGGGCCCCCAGGGTGAAGGGGGTTGGGGGGTGCACATGGGGTGTACCTATGGTACCCCCCAGCATTTCAATGTACACCATGACAGGCACCGCGCGGTGCCTGTCATGTTGTGCATTGAAATGTACAACTTGCATTTTTTGCATTGCGGCGGCCGGTGCTTCAAGCACCGTACGCCGCAATGTAAAAAATGCAGGATGCACCCGCCACTGTGGCGGATGCATCCTAATTGGGGGCACGGTTCCTCCGCCCTTGTGGCGGACGGTACCGGCCCCGACAGGATGGTGGACGGACTTTGTCCGTCCGCCATCCTAATGGACCTCTACATTTGGAAAATTTCATGAAGATTCATCAAATGACGCCAAAGTTATAAGCAAAACCTATGGAAACTTGGTCCTAACTATAACTACCTACTGGCGACCGCCAGTAGGATATATATATATATATATATATATATATATATATATATATATGAAGAAAGCAGTCCAGATTCCGAAAATATGTCGGAATCAACGGTCGGGACCTCAAAATGCCTCGTAACCAGCAGTAAACAGCAGCCTCTAGGAAAATAAATCCATCAATGGAAACAGGGAAGACGTAGTTTTATTTAGGGTGACGCGTTTCACTCTACAAGAGAGCTTGTTCACACAGCGCGCCAGAAACAAAGAAAGTGTTTATATAGTAGCCACAAACAAAGGACTCAAATGAAAAACACTAATGCTACACGCCTTCTCAGAATAATAGGCACAAAGGATGGACTACAAAAAAGACCGTGATGTACAAACAAAATAACAAAAAGCATAACCAGTAAAATACTGAAAGGCTCACTGTCACAAATATTTACACAGTGTTTAAATATACTAGAATGTAGCAAGTATTAATATATACACAGGAATAATTTACAAAAGGGAACAATGTATTTACAATACATGATGACGGCCAATGCCATAATGACCCTTTCTAAGGCAAGGCTGTTCAAATATACAAGAACAAGAAAATGATGACATAGTGCCAAAATAACCTTGCCAAACTGAACTTAAAATGAACAGCTGAGAAAAAGATCCTGTGCAAAGAATTACAAACATACTACCAAAGTGTAAATGGGACCTCAGCAGAGATAAGAAAAATAAATTATAAAAAAATCTAATGAGCAATAAAATGAGAGAAAGCAAAAAAACACAAAAATGGAATGATAAATGGGTGATAACGAAAAAGACAATATATACAAGATATATATAATGAGCTACAGCTTAGAGGAAAATGCTTGACAGGACCCCACATAATTACATTGCATACAATACTTTACCAATAGATGTCAAATATAACAAGAAAAATCTTTTCAATATCAGAAAAAAACACCTAAATCAAATATATACAAATGAAGGTTAACCAGCCGGCCAACCACTCTGTGATAATCTACGTCACATCAGAAAACATGAATCAAGGTGAGAATGATTTCATATATCAAAACCTGTCACCATACAGTTTACAAGAAATTACTCACATCTTCGGTCAAGTTTAAACCATTTGGGGCCTTGGTATCTAAGGCAAGAATTAAATGAGATTCTTTCTGCCGGAGAAGTTTCATCCTGTCCCCTCCCCGTCCGGGTTGAGGTACAGAGCACAAAACTGTATATTCCAGATCCCTTAATTTTTTATCATGGACAGCTCGAAAATGTCTCGCGACAGGATAGTTATTGTCGCTATTGACAATAGCACGGATGTGTTGCAAGATCCGTTGGTGTACCGGAAGTTTAGTACTTCCGATGTACTCCAAGTTGCATGTGCATCTGAGTTTGTACACAACATATTCCGATCTGCATGTAAGGTGTTCACGAATAGGGACAGGTGTGGAGCAAAATGCGGTGCAATAGTAGGTACTATTTTTGGCAAAAGTGCAGGCTCGGCACGAAGAGCATCGGAAAAACCCAGTTTTCATGGTCAAACTTTTTTTAGACGGGACCTCCGGACTGGCTCTGTCAAGAGCATCTCGCATGCTGGGAGCTCTTCTAAAAGTAATGTTAGGTCTAGTGGGCAATATAGGTCCAAGAATGACATCCGTGAGGATTATAGGCCATTCTGAGGTAATGATACCCCTAATTTTGTGTTCCTGAGTGCTATAGTTGGTAATAAGGCGCACAGTGCTATCAGTGGTAGAGACCTTTGGAGCCTTGGGCATCAACAATGTTTTACGTTCAAAACTGCACGCTTTGTGGAGAGCCTTATCAAGAATAGAATCAGAGTAACCCCTATGAATGAACCGTTGTCTAGATTCATTGAGACATTTTTCCAGGGAGTCATTTTCACTGCATATTCTGCAGATACGAATGAACTCCCCATAGGGGATGCTCTGAATTGTGTGGCCAGGGTGAGAACTGTGAGCATGTAAAATTGAGTTGCCTGCAGTGGCCTTTCTGTGTAGGCAAGTTTCAATTTGGTTGTTTTTGATGAAAATATTTACATCTAGGAATTCAGCTGAATCGGTTGTGATGGTAGAGGTGAACTTAAGATTAAAAGAATTCATATTGACCTCTCTAACAAACATTTCAGCTTCGTTTACTGATCCCTGCCAGATGATACAGACGTCATCTATAAAACGCCAATAGTGCTTGATGTGAGGTAACCATCGGCGGTGTGTGGATTTGAGCTCGTGCTCCTCCCACCAGCCCACATGCAAACATGAGTAGCTGGGGGAGAAACACGAGCCCATCGCCACACCGCGAAGTTGTTGATATATCTGACCCTGGAACTTAAAAAAGTTAGTAGTCAAGCAGATATTTAACATTTCCATCAACATAATGTTATGCTCACGAAAACAAATGTCTCTTCTGTCCAAAAAATATTTACATGCTTGCATGCCATGTTGATGGTGTATCGACGTGTACAACGATTCGATATCCATTACCAAAAACAGTAAATTTGCATTCCATTCCACTTCCATGAGTTTGTCAAGAAAATCCGTAGTGTCCTTAACAAAAGATGGAAGATTCTGCATATGTATCTATATATTTGGAGATGTTTTCATTATTGCTTCCAATAGCAGCTATAATAGGACGACCTGGAGTAGGTGTAACTTGTTTGTGAATTTTCGGTAGAAAATACAATACCGGTGTAATGGGATGCTCTTTTACCAAAAAATTACATTCGTCTTTAGTGAGTAAACCTCCTCGCTTCCATGTGTGGATTTGTTTGCGTGTAGACTCATTACATTTATTCATCGCAAACTGGGAAGTTAAATGATAACAAGAGGAATCATTAAGGTGTCTCTGGGCTTCAGTGATTTAGTCCTTAGTCGACCATAGCACAGTATTTCCTCCCTTATCAGCATTTTTAATTATAATGTCTTTGTTCTTTTGAAGTTTACTCACCAATCTATGGTATTGCTTGTCATTATATTTAGATTGATTCTTTTGACTCAGAATATTCCTGTTTAATGCTTTCAATTCCACAATCACTCTGTCACTGAAAACATCCACCGAATCACGGGGCATGATTGGTAGAAAAGTAGATTTTGGACGAAAAGGAGTGTTCGCTGAGCAGCTTGTCACAATACTCTGACTCACAGTAGGAGTGGGTTGTGAATCATCCTCAAAAGCTAGATCCAGCAAGTTTTGTAGCCCCGCTACATCTTGGACTTTCAATCCCGGTGTCATCATATTAACTTTGGCTATAGACTCAGTTTGATTTCTTTTGGCTTCGAGTCTAAAGTATTTAATACGTTTAATTTTTCGGATAAACTTATAAATGTCAATCCTAGTCTGGTTATATGAAAACCTGTTTGGTGGACAATATGACAACCCCAGAGAGAGCAGTTGCTGTTCTTTTATAGTCAAAGGAAAATCAGTAAGATTGATGACAGTATTCTCTACCGTGGTCGTTAACTTCTCCAGTTCTTTTTTGCTTTTCCGCGTGTGGTATTTACGTTTGAAGAGGACCCTCCTTGCGTGCCTGCGCTGGCTGTTTGATAGCCTGGTTTGCTCTGAGGTTGCCGGGAGCGCAGGGAATAACGCCGGTCCTCGCTCACAAAATTAAGTTCATCTATTAATGTGAAGTTTTCACAGTTGGTAAGACCCTCAGCTGGTCTTACTTGTGTAACGTCGTCTTCACTGCCAGATGTGAGCGAGTTCAAAGAGAGATTATCACTACTATCAGATGGTATCGTGCTGGCAGAGGTTGATGGTTGATTGGCTTGAGCGATGCCTGCATTAGCCACTGCTTTACGTTTTAAATTGTCATATTTTCTCGAGAATGTAAAGATTCTCCCTGTGGCATAATCGTTTTTATCTCTGGCGAATTTTGTGATTTTACGCTCAATGATGGTTTCTTCCAATTTTCTTATCCTTATATCAATCTCTGCCTTGGTTTTAGTGATTAGATCGGTCTCTCCCGATGCTTCCAGTAGACCATTCACTCGGTCAATTTCAAGTAACAGTTTGTTTCTGTCAGATTCAGCATACTTGATCAAAATATGCACACTATTCATTGAGTATTTTAAGTTGTTTTCCGCCCATTCTTGAAGCATCTGGGGGTCCGGATTCTCATACGTGGGGACAATAAGTACTCTTAAGCCCCGCGGTATTCTGTTGGCATCCCTATACTTCTCAAGGGATTTCTTCTCCCACCATTTGGAAATTTCACCACGGAGTAGTTTTTCCAATGATTTTAGTAGACTTTTCACATTGTTATCAGCCGAGCCTGGTGCCTCGTTTGTTTGTTTAGGGGCAATAACAGGGAGACTGTCAAAGCGTGCCTCAGCTGTAGCTTCTCTGTTTCTTAGCGCGTCACTTGAAATCATAATCTTGTGTCTAAAATACACATACGTCTGACTCGGATGAAAAATAACAATCCGGGACCCTGTATTTTGATGAAGAGGCAGACTGCTGGTAGAAGTAAGAGGTAATCCCCACACCCACTACTGCGTGAATAACAACACAGCCCACGTGAAGCAGAGGAGAAAAGGAGAAACCTTACCGGAATCGGTGTCGGGTTGTCCTCCAGTCGGCCGACCGGCGGAACGAGCCTTCCACCACGCCTGAAAGGTTAACAGCTTCCTCACTCGCAACGCGTGGCAGTTGATGCAAAATTTCAACGCGTAGACAGGGGGCACAGCAAAGGCAGAATCCAACGATTCAAAAAACGGAGAGGCGATGCAACACCTCGGAAGCAGCGCCGACACTGTGCCTCACAAAACGGGGAGGGTCCAGAAACCGGGAGCAGCCAATCCCGGGAGAATTGAATGAAGAAAGCAGTCCAGATTCCGAAAATATGTCGGAATCAACGGTCGGGACCTCAAAATGCCTCGTAACCAGCAGTAAACAGCAGCCTCTAGGAAAATAAATCCATCAATGGAAACAGGGAAGACGTAGTTTTATTTAGGGTGACGCGTTTCACTCTACAAGAGAGCTTGTTCACACAGCGCGCCAGAAACAAAGAAAGTGTATATATAGTAGCCACAAACAAAGGACTCAAATGAAAAACACCAATGCTACACGCCTTCTCAGAATAATAGGCACAAAGGATGGACTACAAAAAAGAACGTGATGTACAAACAAAATAACAAAAAGCATAACCAGTAAAATACTGAAAGGCTCACGGTCACAAATATTTACACAGTGTTTAAATATACTAGAATGTAGCAAGTATTAATATATACACAGGAATAATTTACAAAAGGGAACAATGTATTTACAATACATGATGACGGCCAATGCCATAATGACCCTTTCTAAGGCAAGGCTGTTCAAATATACAAGAACAAGAAAATATATAACAGAACTCCTTTCTTGCGAAAATGAGCAGAAACCACACCCGGGAACATTAGGGAAGCTGCTTTTATTCTTGACATGGCGAATGCATTTCGGCAATTCTGTCTGCCTTCATCAGCGCCCAAGAGTCCAGGAAGCTTTCCACAACACAAGCTCAGATCCTGCCGCCCTCTTGAAGGTCAAGGGAAAACTCCGCCCCCAAGGATGTCTGCACACCTGTAGGCAGTTCACGCTGTATCAGTGGACTGCAATACCCAGAATGCGTCAGCTTCAGTCCAGGTAGGTATTGCACAGGGGTTCAGTTAGTATTGTGGGTTTGACAGGAAAGTTCGTGCACATAGAAAACCAGATTTTCCTGCTTGTAAATAGGACCAAACACTTCCCTAGGTCTCCTAACCGCCTCAGCCTTCAAATTTGGGTGAAATATTCAGCGGGGGCAGCAATGTGAATACACGCCTCCCAAGATGCAGTTAATAACCGCATCACCGCTTTTCTTCTCCCAAAGTCTGTGGCGGGCCCCGTCCTTCCAATAACTTGGATCCACAAACAGCTACAGACGCAGCAAGAGCCAGTGACGGTAGGGCCAGCAAATGAGGCGGGGGTCTCTGTATTGTGTCTCTGGCTGACACGCAAATACATAACAGAACTCCTTTCTTGCGAAAATGAGCAGAAACCACACCGCGGAACATTAGGGAAGCTGCTTTTATTCTTGCAATGGCGAATGCATTTCGGCAATACTGTCTGCCTTCATCAGCGCCCAAGAGTCCAGGAAGCTTTCCACAACACGAGCTCAGATCCTGCCGCCCTCTTGAAGGTCAAGGGCAAGCTCCGCCCCCAAGGATGTCTGCACACCTGTAGGCAGTTCACGCTGTATCAGTGGACTGCAATACCCAGAATGCGTCAGCTTCAGTCCAGGTAGGTATTGCACAGGGGTTCAGTTAGTATTGTGGGTTTGACAGGAAAGTTCGTGCACATAGAAAACCAGATTTTCCTGCTTGTAAATAGGACCAAACACTTCCCTAGGTCCCTGAACCGCCTCAGCCTTCGAATTTGGGTGAAATATTCAGCGGGGGCAGCAATGTGAATACACGCCTCCCAAGATGCAGTTAATAACCGCATCACCGCTTTTCTTCTCCCAAAGTCTGTGGCGGGCCCCGTCCTTCCACTAACTTGGATCCACAAACAGCTACAGACGCAGCAAGAGCCAGTGACGGTAGGGCCAGCAAATGAGGCGGGGGTCTCTGTATCGTGTCTCTGGCTGACACGCAAATACATAACAGAACTCCTTTCTTACGAAAATGAGCAGAAACCACACCGGGGAACATTAGGGAAGCTGCTTTTATTCTTGCAATGGCGAATGCATTTGAGCAATTCTGTCTGCCTTCATCAGCGCCCAAGAGTCCAGGAAGCTTTCTACAACACAAGCTCAGATCCTGCCGCCCTCTTGAAGGTCCAGGGCAAACTCCGCCCCCAAGGATGTCTGCACACCTGTAGGCAGTTCACGCTGTATCAGTGGACTGCAATACCCAGAATGCGTCAGCTTCAGTCCAGGTAGGTATTGCACAGGGGTTCAGTTAGTATTGTGGGTTTGACAGGAAAGTTCGTGCACATAGAAAACCAGATTTTCCTGCTTGTAAATAGGACCAAACACTTCCCTAGGTCCCCGAACCGCCTCAGCCTTTGAATTCGGGTGAAATATTCAGCGGGGGCACCAATGTGAATACACGCTCCCAAGATGCAGTTAATAACCGCATCACCGCTTTTCTTCTCCCAAAGTCTGTGGCGGGCAGGGGCGTAGCTAGAGCTTGTGGCGCCCGGGGCTATCCTTCAGATTGCCCCCCCCTGTGGGGGTGCTGGGGAAAAAGGACGGTGAGCACCTGAAAGAGGTCCGAGAGACATGTAGTATCGCCGCTAATAGTTACCTCGATCATGCAAGTTACATGCACATACATGACACGGTCCAGAGCTAGACAGCCACCATCTGCAAAATAGTACCTCCTGGGGCAGACCACCCCCACCTAGCTACGCCGCTGAAGGAAAAGCAGTAGAAGGAAACCCAAAACTTACATCAGTTCTACCTACCCTGTTTGTGACATCTCACTCATAACATCACAGCTTGTGCAGGGCCCTTGTCCCCTGTCCCCTATCTGCTTAGGTTGGCGTGCATGCAAATCCTGCATTGCAGACCCCTGGTCAGTTGCTGCTACTGCTGCTGAAACAAGCCCAATGGAGTAACCAATGGGTGAGGCGGACTGGCCTCAAGGGCAAGGACGGCTTTATCGCTGGTGGACCCCTGTGCCCCCAGCGACTTCCTCCACCACAGATTCCCTCACTACCACCCTTTAACAGTGCCCCTCAAGTCTCCGTAACCACACTCTGGCTCAGACGCATTTAATTTGATTTACAGCACCACTGATACCAGTGTAGGGTGTCAGAGCACTTTACATCACACACATTACACAGAGACAATCAAACGTACGTGTGTAAATCACTGTATAGGAAATGTTACATTAGACAAAGGACTACAAGGTGTAGGAGTCACATAACAACCATACTAGTAGTTGATGGAGCGAGATAGAAAACAAAATTTTGTTTAAACTCGTGAAGTCACATTTCCATAACATGAATAATAATATTAATGATTTGTGATATGTCGTGCTAATACAACTTAGATTAAACTTTACACATGGGGGGACTAACATGTGTGCTCATAAACGTGCATAATTGTTGCATCTTTTTGTTCGTGCAAAATAATAAAATAATTTATTGTTTTCGTTTTTGTCATTACTAACTGCTGCAAACTTAAGAGAAGCATGTGCTTGTTTTGCTTTTCCTTGTCTGTGTGATGTCATTTCTACTATTCTAGGTGCATTTAAGTCTCATGGAATAACGGAGACTGGTAGATATAAACGCTGCTTTATTTGTTTGCTTTGGCTAGGTAACATTTTGATTAATTGGGTGGGTTAATTAATTAGTAAATCTTGGGGTGGATACAGAATCTACATTATTTCTTACATTAATACTTTTCTTGTGTTTGTTTTATATTAGAAATCATAAGTTGTCTGCTTTTGGGCCTTGTCTGCCCGAACTACAATATGCTGAATTTTACTTCTGCAAAAGTGCTGAGACGCCCATTCTGAAATAAATTATTCGTCAAAAGCTGCGTTCACAAAGCAAAAACTAACGTGCTATCGTCATTCTGTCGGACATGGCCAAGGTCGAAAAAGAACATTTTGTCAGTCCTTAACTTGGCATCCGCGGAAGTCAATTGAAAGTCAATGGACGCTGCGAGAATGACTTTATACAATTGTTGCAATATAAGGAAGCTCCTGGTTGCACTCGGAAGGGACAATGGTCTCTAAGAAATATGACTTAATGGAAGTTTTGAAAAGTGGGTGACATGTCACTTGTCACTCTCAGCCAATGGGACGTCGAAGATTTCTGAAAACTTTCCTTTGCGTAGTTTAGTTAGCGTAGAAAGGTATAAAAAGTCATGCCCCTAGGGATGGGCTGGCTGCTGCTTTCTAACTTTCCGATGAGGGTGATGTGCTGACGGACTTTGCGTGGAGCACGTAAGAATCCTCAAAGAACTTTTCTTTAATTTCTATCTATTTAGCTCAGTTAGGGAATTAGGTTTTAGAAATGCTAAACTTTAAATATTCACCTTGATTTTGATTCACTTGCTTAAATTGTATTTTTCTCATAATTCTTTACAATCATGCTTGCTTTATTGCAAATAAAATTCATTTATAAAACAATCAACTTATATACCATAATTTAGTAAATAAAATCTTACTTTTGACAAACAAGCTGGTCTTGGTTATTCAGGAGTGTAGGTTACTATTAGCTAGATCACGTCGCCAATGGTGGTCATCTAAATGGTTAAGTTTTATTCTAATGATAATATTCCTTTCGCAGATGTATAAAATGTATATAGTTTGTAGATAATATGTATATAGATTTAATCTGACCACCTGATTCAGTAGGCCCAAAATATGTCAGGTTTATAAATGGGTCCATATTTAGTATAGAATTTTGTTTATAGGTTATGAAGTTGGGTAGCGTTGTTTATGATATATTTTCTATAGGCCGCTGGATCAATTCTCTGGTAGCAGAAATTGATGGTTGCTAAGAGTAACCAAGGTAATATGGTGGTTGCTAAGGGTTACTAAAACGTTATGGTATGGAAATAGGATCGATGTTTTAACACATGTTGAGTTCGTTTTTCGTGCTATCTGTAAGCTATACCGGTATAGATTGTGTGGCAAGAAATTAGTCACGCAAGCCATCTGTTCTGTTTGTAGTGATATCGCCGAGTATCACAAGAGGTATCGCCGTGTACCATAGTGTTGTCGCCGAGCAGCACAGTTTTAGGGCTAGGTGTGAATCTTGTATAGTGAGGGTTTTCTAAGAAATTAGAGCAGCATGAGAATAGGGACAAAGCGCCTTCCATAAAACTCACTGTGATAAGAGTATTAGTTATATCCAAGCTTGAGTGAAGGGTAAATTAGCGTCGGTGCATGATTATCTATAAACAGGTTAGAGTCCTGTACGGGTACATGTTTCATATCTATAAACAGGTGAGAGCCCTGTACGGATAACGTCGTTATTTTGCTAACGGTGCATGATCTCTATAAACAGGTGAGAGTCCTGTACGGATTTCATGTATGTTTGAAATTAGGGAAATTTCAGTGTGAAAGTGCGAGTTTGAATTGTATTTTATGTTCAAGTGGAACTCTTAGAACTTTCACTTCGCGGTGGGTTCAGAGCAAAGCGAGTTCATAATTATACGTGTTAGAAGGGTGGGGTAAGGGTTACTCTACTGACAATTGAATATTATCCTTAGTGTGAATAGCGCCGTCTATTCCGAAGTGTGGATACTTGAATGTATGTAAAACTATCCTAAATAGTGAAACGAACAGATGTTGTCTTTATAGTCATTGTTAAGAATTAATTTACACTGAAAAGTGTTCTTAAAATGGCGCTGTGAAAAGATTTTGTGAAGGAGGGGTAAGCACCAGGAGTGAGAAACGAAAAACCGCAGCTGCTGTGTACGTCACAGAGCCGCGCTGGGATTGGGCAACCTACGTCACAAGCTATATTCTGATTGGCTCTTGAGTCTCTGACGACTTGTGAGCTGATTGGTCTTTCGGAAAAACTCCAAATTTATTGGTTGAGCAGAAAAGTGACGTAGCTCAACTGTCATTGGCTTGTTGGTGTGTTTCGCGCACGGATTGGTTGTTTTTCGGAACATCCCGGAAATATTTTACGAACGATTTTGTGAATTAGTTTTAACTCTTAAAAATGAGTTATCATTTTAAACATGTTGAGAAAAAGCCAACATTACTTCAGAAGTTTAAGAATTTATTTTCACCTGACAAGAAAATCGAAACGCGAGGTGGTAAACTACTTCATAAGTATAAAACACCTGCAGCGTATATGGAAGGTGAATATGGATATCATACTGTCTTATGGTTCGACAGTTGGAAACGCTATACTAAGAACGACGGTGTTTTAACTTGGCCTGATGATGGTTCATTTAATGTAAAAGTTTTAAGAAATTTACGAGAGAAAATGAATGCTCTTGTTCCGAAACCGAGACCAACTCAATTTGAAGCTTTAGTTGAGTGGGAAGACGAGATGTATCAATTACAAAGAGAAGCTAGTGGAATTAAAAGACCTTCTAAAAATCCACCTTGGAGAAGAGAAACTCATGAAGATAGATTGCGAATGTGGAGACAGGGAAACATGAGTGAAGGATTGTATTTAATTCATGAAATGGTAATGGGTACTCCTACAGGGAAATCTATGGAAAGTGAATCTGAGGATGCAGTAATGGAAGAAATATATACAACTGCTAGAAAGAATCAGCCTTTGAGACCTCCTAGATCATGGTCTACTCCGGTGGTTTCTACTGAATCTTCACCGAGTGCACCTCCAATTAATGAAGCTCCTAAACTTTATCCTAATAATTGTGAAATCATTGAAACTCCTAGAAGACCAGAATTCGAGAATGCTCGAAATGAAGGTAGACATTTTACAATGGCTCCAAGAGCAAGAGAACCTCCAAAAGATTATACAAGAGAGGCAAGAAATGTTGAAGATGTTGATTATAATGAATATTTAAGATCTAAAGAAGAATTAATAAAAAGAATGACAAAAGGCATGGAAGCTGTGACAGTTCCAGTAACAATTGGTCCTGTTCAACCCGTATTTGACCAAAAGGAAACAAACAAAACTGGATTAACTATTCCTTTAAATACAGAAATTCAAAAGGCTGCTGAAAAATTTTATTCAGACTTATCTGAAATAAACTCTTCTAAATCGAGAATGCCTGATTTAACCTTTAATGAGGATTTATCTCCAAAAACACCAATGGGTGCTATATCAGATATAGGGAGTCCTGAAGTCAGGGTAACCACACCAAAACTTGATGTGGCCAAATTAAAAGCGAATATCGAAGAATTAATAATTGGAACAATTGGTCCAGATAGTTTAAATTACTATCGAGATGATGAACTACTGTTCATTTGTAAAAGCATACAGTGGAAAACGAAAAACAAATATGATCAACTAGAGGATCTAGCAGCAGAACTTGAAATTGATGTGAGTAAACAAAAGAATTTTGCGAAACATTACAGATTAGACTTTTCAGAAAGTGACATTGAGAGTTTGAACTCAATGGGAAGAATAGTTCATATTAAAGATTTGATTGTCTATATCAAAAAGCTAGGAGAACTGAATAAATGGAGAGTAAAATGGACGAAAAAGAAGGAAGATGAAAGATTGGAAAAATTGTCAAAACAATTTCCAATGAGAGAAATTGCAGGTGGAGGATATGTTCATGTCCCTTGGTCGAGACAGGACATTCTGTTATTTACAAATGACTTTCCAAAATTGAGGGAAAAACCAGTTGAGTGGTACAGGCAAGTCGATAGATTTATTAAAGTGTCAAAAGTTCTGTGGATTGATTTAGATGGATTTTTTGATATTGTCGTTCCATCTGATCTTTGGACAGAATGCAAAATATCGATTAGTTGGCCAAAAACAGAACCTGAGCGAATCAAAGAAACAGGTGCTCCAAATCCACTTGTAATGGATTTTTATGAAAAAGTAATTGTTTGGATGAAAAACAAAATTCCACCCAAAGAAGTCGATTGGGTTAAAATAGAAAGAACAGAACAGGAAACAAAAGAATCAGTTCATTCTTTTTATGAAAGACTACTGTTAATTTTTAAACAATACAGTGGTTATGAAAAATTAGATGAAAAAGACATGAGCCATTTTGTCTATAGATTTGTTTATGGATTAAAACCTGAAATTGGAGAAATGATCAGAAATAGTATTGTCGGATGGCAATCACTATCTGTAGATGATATTCTAAGAAAAGCAAAGTATTGTAGCGATGAAATAGAAGTAAAACAGAAGAAGCTGAAGGAGAAAGCCATGTGGGCTCAGGTAAAGGTGGCTGAGCAACAGATTGCCAGCATGGGTAATAAGAACACTAATTTTGTTCAAACTGGAAATACAAACCAGATACAAGGAAAGTTTAAAAGTAATAATTTCCCAAAGAAATTTAGCCCAAAAATTGAGGAGTTGAAGCAAAGATTACCTTGTTTTAATTGTGGCGAAATTGGACATTGGAGAGACGAGTGTCCTCATCCTCCTAAAAACTTAAAGAATCCCTTATTGAATCCACAGATGCAGAATGGTGTTGACCTGCAGCGACAGCTACAGATACAACAGGGGTTAAACGAATTTAATATTCAGCGACAGTTACAGCAACAGCAACAACAACAGGTGAATAATCGTCAAGACCAATTGCCACAACCACCTTTTCCGAATTGTGGGGGAGTTCAAAAATATAATCCAAACGTGGGATTTCAGGGAAGTGAACAGGTAATAAAACCACAAAAACAGCAAAAGCAGCAAAGGGTTCAAATGCAAAATGCTTCACAACAATTTTTATTAGCAGAAAGTCAAGACAGCGATTCTGATGATTATTGTTGACGGTGCCCGAGAGAGGAGGAAGAGTGTGTTGTTGGAGCCACTCTTGAGGTTGACCAGTCTGGTCCTTTTGTAAACGGGAAAGTTAATGATGTAGACATCACTTTTCTAGTGGACACTGGTGCTACCCGTTCTACTGTTAGATCAGTGGAAATTGAAAACCTACCTCTCTCTGGGGATACCATCCAAGTTGTCGGAGTAAGTAATCAGCAAATTAAAACTGACTTAACTGATCCAGTACCAGTTGAAATTGGAAATTACAGAGACAAACACAGATTTGTGGTTTGTAATAGTAGTCCAGTAAATCTATTGGGCAGAGACATCCTATGTAAAATGAATTGTAGAATATATTGTTCTCCTGATGGAGTTGAGTTACAAACAATGGAGGAAGATGGTTTATACAGAATGACAATGATGATGATGGAAGCAGAAGAAACAAAATTGTTTCCTGCATTTGAAGAAAAAGATTTACCTGAAGAACTCAAAGAAACAGTGAAATCTGAAATATGGGATTTTACTGGAAATGAGATGGGTCTAATGAAAAACGTAGATCCAGTAAAAATTACATTGAAACAGGGAATAGAATTTCCAAACACTCCACAATATAAAATGAAAACAGAAACAATTGAAGGTATTACACCTATAATTGAAAAATTAATCAAGCAAGGTGTATTAAAGGAAATGGAGAGTAGCTCTTGTAATTCACCAATTATGGGAGTTAAAAAGTCTAACGGAACATTTAGAATCGTACAAGATTTGAGAAAAGTTAATCAAATTGTCGTTCCATGTTGTCCTGTGGTTCCAAATCCAGCAGTAATTTTATTTCAGATTCCACATGATGCTGAATGGTATACAGTCATTGACCTTTGTAATGCATTCTTTACTGTTCCCTTACATCCAGACAGTTATGAAATATTTGCTTTCAGATTCCAAGGTAAGACCCTCGGATGGTCAAGAATCCCTCAGGGCTATACAGAAAGTCCTTCAATTTTTAACGAACTGTTAAAAAGATCATTAGAAGACCTAGACTTACCTGGTAGGTCTACGCTAGTGCAGTATATTGATGATTTGTTAATAGCTGCAAAGACAAGAGAAAATTGTGTAACAGACACAATAATTCTGTTAAATCGCCTTGCAGAAGAAGGACATAAAGTGTCCCCAGCAAAACTACAGTTTTGCAAACAAGAAGTAAAATATCTTGGTCACAGAATTGCAAAGGGAAAAAGACAAGTAACAATAGAAAGAATAAAAATGATTCAAGCAATGTTACCACCAAGAACACAAAGACAGGTCAGAATGTTCTTGGGAATGGTTGGTTACTGTCGACAATGGATAAGTGGATTTTCAGTAATTGCAAAACCACTACAAAGACTGACAAAGTCGGATGTAAAAGATCCAATTATTCTCAATGATGCTGAGATGGATTCTTTTGAGAACCTGAAAAAGAGCTTATGCCAAGCTCCTGCTTTAGGTATGCCAAATTATGAGAAAGATTTTGAACTGTATTGCAGTGAGAGAGAAGGATGTGCATTATCTGTGTTAATTCAGAGACATGGAAATTTAAAGAAACCTATTGCATACTTTTCTGCAGTTCTTGATCCAATTGCAAAAGCATTACCAGGTTGTTTGAAAGCAGTTGCAGCTACAAGTATTAGCCTCGAACAAAGTGAGGGGATCATAATGGGATTTCCAGTGAAAGTTTTTGTGCCTCATTCAGTTGAAATATTACTGACAAGAGGTAAGACTCAACATTTAACAAGTAGCAGATTGACAAAGTATGAGAAAATCATACTGGGAGCAGATAATGTTTCGATTTCAAGATGTTTAAATCTGAATCCTTCTACATTATTGCCTGATTCTGAAATTGTTGATGACATTGAAACAGAACATGAATGTTTAGATGTCATGGAATTCTGCACTAAACCAAGAAAAGACATCAAAGACAGACCTTTGTCTGAATCGGATTTTGTCTACTTTGTAGATGGCTCATGTTTAAGATCCGAAGGAGGTGTCTTGAAAGCTTCATATTCAGTTTGTACAGTCGTAGATGTTGAAGAAGCATCATGTCTTGAAGGAGTTCGTTCAGCACAAGTGGCTGAATTGATTGCTTTAATTCGTGCATGTGAAATATCAAAGGATATAAGAGTTACCATCATTACTGATAGTCAATATGGATACGGAGTTGTGCATGATTATGGACAACTCTGGTCACAGAGAGGATACATGACATCAGCAGGATCACCAATTAAAAATGCAGTTTTCATTAGGAGATTAATCGAAGCAATACAATTGCCAAAATAAATCGCCATTGTTAAGTGTGCAGCGCACACTAGAGGAACTGATTATATTTCCAAGGGAAATGCCTTCGCAGATGAAACAGCTAAATACTGCGCAAGGAAAAATTATTCATACAATCGGGAGAGAAGTAAAGAAACTGATTCAAATTCATTAATGCTAACAACTGTTGTAGAAACATGGCATGAGATTAGAGGTTTACAAAATGAAGCAGAAGATGAAGAAAAAGACTTGTGGTTAAGATCAGATTGTAGACCACGTGAAGAAGATGGAGTGTGGGTTTACAAAGATGGCAGAGTAGTCTTACCAAATTGTTTGATTGCTGACATGGCCAGATTATATCATGGTCCAGCACATCTCGGAAGAGATTCTATGGTTAGACTTTTCAGAGAAACATGGTTCAATACCAAGTTTAGAACTATTGCTGAATCTTTTTGTCAAAGGTGTTTGTCATGCCAACAAATGAATCCAAACAGAAAATCAGTGGTGGGGACAGGAATAATTGGTCGAGAAGGTGGACCCTTTACCAGGTTACAAATGGATTTCATTGAAATGCCATTACACAATTGTTTGAAATATGTGCTTGTAATTGTGTGCTTATTTTCAAGATGGGTAGAGGCTTTCCCTACACGACATTGTGATTCAATTACAGTGGCAAAACTAATGCTCAGAGAAATCATCCCAAGGTACGGTTTTCCAGTCACTATTGAGAGTGATGGAGGAAGCCATTTTGATAACAAACTGATGAAGTTAATTTGCGAAGCTTTGAGTATTGAGCAGAAAATACACTGTGCATACAGACCAGAGGCATCAGGGGTAGTTGAACAAATAAATGGAACAATTAAAAACAGAATTGGAAAAATGTGTCTTGAAACAGGTATAAAATGGACTGATGCTCTTCCACTTGTTTTAATGTCATTAAGAAGTACACCAGATAAAAAGACAGGTTTGAGTCCTCATGAAATTTTAATGGGAAGAGTTATGAGGCAAGCTTTTGTACCTGTAGGTAAACTGTTGAGCATAAATGACAGTGCAATTTTGGATTACTGTAAAAGGTTATCTGATATGGTAACTTCTGTGTCTAATCAGGTGGGAACTGAAGCTCAGTCAGATGAAAAAGTTTTGACACATGATCTGAGACCTGGCGATTGGGTCAGAACGAAAGTACATCGGAGAAGGAATTGTCTAGCTCCTAGATGGCAGAAACCTAGGCAGATAATTTTGATCACTACTAATGCTGTAAAGTGCAGAGGATTGAAACGTTGGATTCATCCTAGTCATACTATTCCAGTACCAACTCCTGAGAGTTCTGACGTTGAAAGTGATACCACAGATGATTCTGATTCTGAAGCAGAAGGCGAAACAGAAAATGAAATAAATCCAGATTCCGAAGATCGACAAGAAAGTCGACATCTGGAAACTGTGCCAGTGAATGGAAATTTGACAAGAAAAGACTTGGAAATAATTGAAATAGATTCTGAAGGTGAAGAGAATCTGTTAAAAGGAAAGATAACTGAAGATTCGGTTGTCTCCATTGAAGACAAAGAAGCTGAACAAAAAGAAGTTTCAGACCAGGAGAGTATCGAAAGGCAGAGAACAAACTCTGAAGTAAGGAACAAAAATCCGAAATCTGGGAAGTTGGGGGTAATTGAGGAAGAGGAGGAGAACGAATTACCAAGTACCAGTGATGGAAGACAAAGTGAAGTTCCTGAAGGAGTGAAATTGCCGAATAGAGAAGTTCCTGAGTCAATTGAAATTTCAGACTACGAAACTGAAGAAAGTGACGTGGAAGGTGAAAGTGAAAACAGAAAGAAAAGGACTTGGAAGTCAGAATCAAATAATTCTGAACCAAAGAAGAAGTACGTGAGAAAAGCAGACTACTGGCCAGGTGGAAGATTGAGAGTCAGATTGATCAAAAAGCCAAAAGAACAAGTTGAAGAAATCAGTAGTCAAAAGAGTCCTGGAAAAGAAGTTGGAGTTGGAAGAAAAATTGAAGTGATATCGAGAAAAGGGAAGAGAATAATAAGACCAAACCAAAAATACAAGTCTCCTGAGTGGACTTACTTAGTAATTCCACCTGTTATTGACATATATGATAGTAGTGAAGAAGAAAACGAAATCCAAGAAATTAGTGACAATGATTGAGGTACAGAAATATTAAATTGGCAAAAGGCTGAAGAAAATTTGTTAGTTGACACAAGGTCGAAGAAAAACTGTTTAGTTGAAGAAAACTTATGTATGACATAAGGTCGAAGAAATCTTGTTTAGGGTTTTAAAAAAAAAAAAAAAAATTATTTTAAAAGGGGGGTGTAAATATAAATTTAGAAATTTAAAATTTATTTTTATTTTATTTTTAAGCTAAAATTAACCAAGAATGCCTTATGTTAAGGAGAGCACTTCAAAGTGTTCTGTTTTTAAAAGATGCTGTAAGATGACTCTGGTGTGTCTGCTCATTTTAGTTCTGCTCTGGTTGGTTCTAGCTGTAATTATCCCTTTGGAGATGAATAGAGAATTGCACAAAGTTAACTTAACAAGCAAAGCTCTGGTTAGCCAAACTAAACATAGTGCGTCTGCAAAAGTTATTGATCATCAGCCTAACATTCATCAAGATAAATCAATTGGTGATTTTTCAAGTAATACATTCACAAAGCTATTGAGTGAATATGTTAAGGTAATGGATGCAAAAGACTGCTACGTCTGTGTTAAGTTACCTGCTTCTGTTTCTGAGGGAGTAACATATAATATGCTTCCTCTCACTTATGCTGTAACATGTAGTGTATTAACTAGTTTATTTTATCAAACTGGACGTTTAGAATATTACTATTCAAATTATGATGAAATTTTTGCAAATATTAAGATTGATAATACTTTAAATAAGCATAAGAAAGCAAAACAAATGAGAGAATTTTTCCTTGTTACTAATGAACTCACTTACGAGTATGCTTACAAGAATAATCTAACATGTAAATTAAGTGCTGAAGGAAAGAAATTTTTGAACATGGTTGAGGAGAGAAGAGCAATTTATAAGAGGAATGAATTAGTTAAGCAGACTAAGTCAAGTTTCTGGCAGAAAGAGGATGAGAAATTAAATGGCAAAATGCTTGAAAATATTGCAATTCACATAGACAAACCAGTTAGTGGAAAACTTTGCATTAGAAGAGATAATACACTTTTTGATAATTATTTTGTAGGTGCAAGTAACTGTGAAGATACTTATCAGATTTTGGGAGGTTGGGGATTTAAAGGTGGAAAAGATCCTATCTTTCCTGGGATTTATTTTGTTTGTGGTGACAAAGCCTACTACAACCTTCCAGACCACTGGTATGGAACTTGTTATGTGGGAATTGTTTTTCCTAAAGTGTTTCATGTTGACAGAGATTCAGAAGGATTGTTTAAAATTCATAATTATGTAAATAGAGTTAAAAGAGAAACTTTTACTGAAGTTCTGGGAGATATTTTTCAAGCTGTAATACCTTTTGTTGGTATAACCCTAAATGCAGGGAGAATCAGAAAATTGTCCACTATAGTTGATAGATTATCAACTGACACAGCTGATGGGTTTCAATTAGTGAATGTTGAAGTTATTGCAATTAGATCTATGGTAATTCAAGACCGCCTTGCTTTAGACATACTCCTAGCAAAAGAGGGAGGAGTCTGTGGCATTTTACATGTACAACATTGTTGTACATATATACCTGATGAAAGTAAGAATATTGAAATGTATATTAAGAATATTACACAAATGCATTCAGAGATAATTCCTTTAGAAGAAGATGATTTTACAGGGAAACTTTCAAAAAGGTTTCAAGCAATTAAAAACTGGTTTCATAATATCGGAAGTTCAATTCTTGGCAAGATTCTGGCACCTTTGATTATAATAGTATTCATTTTTATTTTGACCAAAATAGGTTGTTTGTTACATAAAAGAAAGAAACAGTTGAAAGAAAAGAAAAGAATCTATAAACTCAGAAAAGAAGAAGAAAGGGAGATCGAATTACAGGAGTTACATAGAGAGCGTTATGCTAATTCCAAAGATTATGCAGAAACAGACTTTTAGGTTTACTGATACAAATGAATTTGAATCGATTTCTTAAAAATTTAAATTATCAAAATTTTGAGTGCTGGTGTGGTGATTTGTTAATCACCAGATGAGGGAGTTGATGGAGCGAGATAGAAAACAAAATTTTGTTTAAACTCGTGAAGTCACATTTCCATAACATGAATAATAATATTAATGATTTGTGATATGTCGTGCTAATACAACTTAGATTAAACTTTACACATGGGGGGACTAACATGTGTGCTCATAAACGTGCATAATTGTTGCATCTTTTTGTTCGTGCAAAATAATAAAATAATTTATTGTTTTCGTTTTTGTCATTACTAACTGCTGCAAACTTAAGAGAAGCATGTGCTTGTTTTGCTTTTCCTTGTCTGTGTGATGTCATTTCTACTATTCTAGGTGCATTTAAGTCTCATGGAATAACGGAGACTGGTAGATATAAACGCTGCTTTATTTGTTTGCTTTGGCTAGGTAACATTTTGATTAATTGGGTGGGTTAATTAATTAGTAAATCTTGGGGTGGATACAGAATCTACATTATTTCTTACATTAATACTTTTCTTGTGTTTGTTTTATATTAGAAATCATAAGTTGTCTGCTTTTGGGCCTTGTCTGCCCGAACTACAATATGCTGAATTTTACTTCTGCAAAAGTGCTGAGACGCCCATTCTGAAATAAATTATTCGTCAAAAGCTGCGTTCACAAAGCAAAAACTAACGTGCTATCGTCATTCTGTCGGACATGGCCAAGGTCGAAAAAGAACATTTTGTCAGTCCTTAACTTGGCATCCGCGGAAGTCAATTGAAAGTCAATGGACGCTGCGAGAATGACTTTATACAATTGTTGCAATATAAGGAAGCTCCTGGTTGCACTCGGAAGGGACAATGGTCTCTAAGAAATATGACTTAATGGAAGTTTTGAAAAGTGGGTGACATGTCACTTGTCACTCTCAGCCAATGGGACGTCGAAGATTTCTGAAAACTTTCCTTTGCGTAGTTTAGTTAGCGTAGAAAGGTATAAAAAGTCATGCCCCTAGGGATGGGCTGGCTGCTGCTTTCTAACTTTCCGATGAGGGTGATGTGCTGACGGACTTTGCGTGGAGCACGTAAGAATCCTCAAAGAACTTTTCTTTAATTTCTATCTATTTAGCTCAGTTAGGGAATTAGGTTTTAGAAATGCTAAACTTTAAATATTCACCTTGATTTTGATTCACTTGCTTAAATTGTATTTTTCTCATAATTCTTTACAATCATGCTTGCTTTATTGCAAATAAAATTCATTTATAAAACAATCAACTTATATACCATAATTTAGTAAATAAAATCTTACTTTTGACAAACAAGCTGGTCTTGGTTATTCAGGAGTGTAGGTTACTATTAGCTAGATCACGTCGCCAATGGTGGTCATCTAAATGGTTAAGTTTTATTCTAATGATAATATTCCTTTCGCAGATGTATAAAATGTATATAGTTTGTAGATAATATGTATATAGATTTAATCTGACCACCTGATTCAGTAGGCCCAAAATATGTCAGGTTTATAAATGGGTCCATATTTAGTATAGAATTTTGTTTATAGGTTATGAAGTTGGGTAGCGTTGTTTATGATATATTTTCTATAGGCCGCTGGATCATAGTCAATATAGTTTAATAGTGATTGGTCTGGAGAAACACAAACTCTGAATTTAGAATGTAATACCATGGTTGGGGGTTCTCTTTAATAACCAGAATTTATTGCTATCCAAATGAACCCTTTTTGGAATATTAGGATAATCAAGACTGGGGAAAAACTATAACACTCTAATTTATACCTTGCAGTTTGCATGCAGCTCTTAGATGACAGTTAATAGCTCACTGTTCTGTTAAGATTTTGACTTATAAGCTGCAAGTAATAAAAGGATCTCATTGACAAAAGCAGTAGCCCACTGACCAATTTACTTTAGGTGCACTTTGTGATCTGCATGGTACATGTTCTTTGCAGCCGGCACATTAAACTCGCTGCACTACCTTTCCACAGATCAAAACTTCCACTTGACAAAACTCCATCTCCCTCTAGGAAGAACATTAAAAACCAGTTATCATGACATTTTTATGGTTGCTGAAAATTGCTGGAGGCAGGAAGTGCTTTTAGAAACATAATATACTTGCAAAAATGACACCCCCACCTGAAGTCAGCACCTGGATCACACTAATCGCACCGCTCTAGAGCCACCATAACTCAAGGGTCCTGTGACCTCAGTGACAGAGTCACTGTTGCTCTAGGGTGTGATGCGTCATTGGCCTGTCTGCAAGACTGGAGCTGAACTTCAGCAGGAATTGCGGATGTCAAACCTTCAAGGTTAACCCACCCTGGCCACCGCTAGGGTCCACCTGCTGGTTCCAATGACACCAGGGCTTCTAAGGTCTTGTGGGGCCTTCTAAGGTCTAGCATGGGAATGTGCTCCCTAAGGAGAGTGGTCTGGGGGACTGGTCAGGAAGGCTGAACCGGGCTCCCCAGTTCCAAATTCGGCAGCTCTGGCCATAGTGCCACATTCTCTCCCCAACTGAACACTAAACTGCCCCACTAAGAGAAACTCACACTGACTTCAACTACAACCCAAATGTGCCACGCTATAAACACTTGGACACAATTCAAATTGCACACACGAGTAAAATGCCTGAAAAAAAAAAGCAACAGCATCCTGGAAAAAGCAAACACTCATAGGGAATTTAAGTTTAAGTAAAGCATGTGAAATGTAACCACAAACATGACTACCTTGTTGGTTTCACATTAATTATTCAGCAATTAATGTGTTTTTGCCTTAAAAGGTTAAGGACATATCTACAGGGCCTGGAAGGTACCCGTTTCTATGTCCACTGCTTATATCCTTACAAAACATAAGCGGTATAGTTTAACAAGACCACATCCTTGAACACAGAGCTGGGGTACACAGTTTGTTTTGTAATCCACCTATCAAGAATATATTGCACAGTACCTCCAGCAATGGTGCACTTCCCCACTCAGGGAAAACAAAGTTTCAAAGAAAGACAAGAAAACAAAAGTAGCGCTTCACTGGCAAACTCTGTAAAGTGGTGCTAGTGTTTGGGTGTGAATAACATCAATCTGTCCACTTTGTGACCATCCTATCTTGCTCTATATTGTTATTTTTCACATTTTGAACTTTTTATTTCTCTCCATCCCCAGGCTGCACTTTCGAATAGAGACATGTACGAAAAAGACATGTCCAGTAAAAGTGTATTACTTTTTTGGATCCATTTCACAGGGAAACAAATAAACGAAAAGAGAGGAAAGAGGGTGCAATAACCGTTTCTAGAAGTCACGGTTTTCAGTAAGTGAGGAGGAACAAGATAAAAACAGAGGGAGGAGGGACCCAGGGAGAGCCAGGCGCGAGCTGGTCTTTCCCTGGGTGCGTACGCGCGAGCAATCTGGGAAGGGCAGGTGAGGTTGATTAGGGGAGTTTATAAGGGGCGGTTAGGCAGGCGGTTGGGAAGTGCGTAGCGGGAGGCAAGGGAAGGGAGGTTCTTTTTGCTAGCCTTTCTCTTGTTTACCCACTCGGTGGGCCATGGAGGAGGCGTCGGAGGTGCGAAGGGCTGTACAGTTGCTTTGCGCTGCCGGGCGCGAGGACCTTCTGAGGCCTGGCGTGCCGGCGGAGGTGTCGGTAGGGTTTTGGACCGCCCCCCTCGCAAGGCTGCCGAGGGCGTGTCACGGGCGGTGACTGCCTGCTTGTCACCCGACCCGGAAGAAGACGAGGACGGAGAGGCTGCCATGCCGGCGGTTTTGTCGCTACCGGCTCCGGTTCCCTCAGCCTTGGGGCCCCCGCCGGTTGACCCGGGCGCCCACCAGCAGGTATGTTTATTACCATTGGGGAGTGCTGGCTTGCGTGGGGCGCCCGGGGGGAGGCGGGGGCGCTCTGTGGGTCGGCAGGCCCAGCGCTTGGGCGGGCCCCGTCCGGGCAAGGCCAAGAAGTCTTCTGTGTGTCCTGGGGCTAAGCGGGGGAGGAGCCTCCATCCTCAGTGCCTCCCCCGGGCCCCTTTTACTGCCCCTGTGCACGGGGGTCCCCCCCCTCCTGTGCCTGTGTTGCCTGATGGGGCTTCGCCCTATTTATGGGTTAATGGGCAGTGTTACCTGTTGCCTCCTGCCACCCCTGTGCTGGGACACGCCCACCCCCCTTTACCCAGTGATGTAGTTCAAGGCTGCCCAGATTTTGGGTCCCCCCCCTGTTGCGTTGCCTGTTTTTTCCCTCTCGGGGGCCCCCTTGGTCACTGACTTTGACCGTTCAGGTGATGTGTCCTCCGCTCCACCCCCCCTGGCACCCGGGTCCTCGGCTCCTGGGAACGTTGGCCTTCCTTCTGCTTCGCAGCAGCCCCAGGTTTGGACCTCAGGGGGGCGCCCCCTGCTTCCGGCCAGGTGCTGTTCCTGGTTCCTCGTGGGATGCCCGGTGTTTCCCAGGGTGGCTTGGCGGAAGGGTCAGGTGGTGACTCTGGGTTTGCGCCTGTTGCTGGATCTTCGGTGGGTGTTTCCCTTGGCTCGGTGGGGGGGGGGGCATTCTTGTTAGTTCTTCACAGCCTGGCTTGAGCGGCCGCAGTTTTCGTGTTGTTCCTCCAGCTGGGCGGCTGTTGACTGGTTCTAAGGGATTGGGAACTGTCCCTACGGCTGTTTCCAGTGGTGGGATCGCGGGAGAGTTGTCTGGAGCGGATCTCTCTTCTGCAGCTTTGCGCGCGCGGCACTTTAATGACATTGATTGGCAGTTTTATGATGGGGGAATTGGCGATGGGGCTCTGCCAAGTAGCAGTGCACAAGTTTCATTTTCTGGAGATGCTTTACATTTGGATATACAAGATGATGATTTGGAAGAGGGGGAATTGAGGGAGAAGGATGTTGGGCTTTTGGCAGCACGGCCCAGGGGGGTGGGCTGGGGCAACTCCCTGTTTCTCGTATCTTGCAGGAGTCATGTGCGGACCACGCAGCGGTACGTGAGGCAGCAAGGAGTAGACCACCTCGAGGGGATCATGTTGATTTTCAGCAGAAGTCGGCACAGTTGCCAAGAGGTAAGGATGGATGGTGGGCTGTGTGGAATCCAGGGGAGAGTCTCCCGGCTAAGCGTACCAGATCAATCGGTATGGGTGATGGGGTTATTGGTGAGCGAGTCGCTCTGGCTCCGAGGCTTGAGCGGCCGATGAGTTTGAATGTTTCTAATGTGCAAAATACAGGGGAAGTTTCTACCATTGGGGCTGGGGTGGCTGCTACAAAACCTGTTACGGAGGATAGTATCCTGCCTAAAAAATTGCCTTATTCTGGGGTGGGGATGCCTTTGGGGTCACATTTGTCTGAGAAAACTAAAACTCACATCTGGAGTGGTGAATTTATGGATGTGTTTCGGCTTCTCCATAGAGATGTCCAAGCTAAGGAAGGGTCGAAGGAGGAGGAATTGGAATTGGCTCGGAGGCCTCGAGTCCCGAAGTCTATTGAGAACTGGACTTCGGCCTTTTTAATTTATGCCAGCGTTTATTGCCAGCGTCATCCGAGTAAGGCGGTCGACATGTTTAAATATGCTGATGTCATACGTAAAGCTCATAGTTATTTTGGAGGTTTTGCCTGGTTGTCGTACGACGAGGAGTTCCGGGCCTGTATGAGCGTTTTTCCAGAGCGTTCCTGGGGTGAGGTTGATGCGGAATTGTGGCTACAGCGGATGGCATCTGCTCACCCGCCCGCTACGACCCACACGGCTAGCGGACAACCGGTGCATTATCGGGCCTTTCCGTTTCGCCCCGCTCTTTCTGGGGCGGGGGTTTGGGGCAGAGGCCAGTCCTCCTCCTCTGGCGCATGCTGGCATTTTAACAGGGGTTCGTGTAACCGGCCAGCATGCAGATATAAGCATGAGTGTGCGCAGTGCGGGGGGCGACATGCTCTCACCCAGTGTTTTCCCGGACAGTGTTTTGGAGACCAAGGGAGGGGTTCCGGGGGCAGGGGACAACCTTCGCACTTTGTATCTAAGGGCTCCTACTCCTATTAAACTGGCCGTCCTTGATTTGTGGTTGGTGGACTATCCGGATTTTGAGGCTGCCAAGACTTTGTCCTGGGGTTTCAGAGTTGGTTTCAGGATTGGGTATCAGGGCCCCCGGTTGGGCAGGTGGTCTGACAATCTAAAGTCTGCGAAGGAGTGCCCCCAGGTTGTGCAGAAGAAGTTGGATGCTGAGCTTGCAGCGGGCAGGATTGCTGGTCCTTTTCTTAGCTGTCCTCTCCCTGATTTGATAGTCTCTCCGCTGGGTGTGGTACCAAAAAAGGCGGCTGGGGAGTTTCGCCTCATTCATCATCTGTCTTGGCCTGAGGGTGCCTCCATCAACGATTTCATTGACCCGGCTGATTCTACAGTGACATATGCTTCCGTGGACGACGCCTTGCGGCTCGTTCGCGCAGCAGGTATTGGTGCCTTGCTGGTGAAGAGTGACATTCAGTCGGCTTTCCGGCTTCTGCCCATTCATCCTTGGGATTTTGGTCTCTTGGGTATGCATTTTGGTGGCTATTTTTATGTGGATAAGGTGTTGCCAATGGGCTGCTCGGTGTCATGTTCCCTCTTCGAAACCTTCAGTACATTTCTGCAGTGGCGCTTCACTTTCGTCAGCGGCCACGCCCTGGTCTGTCATTACCTTGATGACTTTCTTTTCATTGGTGAGGGTCAGTCTGAGCAGTGTCAGTTAGCTTTGGAAATCTTTCAGGCTATGTCCAAGGAGCTGGGCGTTCCTTTGGCGCCGGGTAAGACCGAGGGTCCGTGTACATCTCTGACGTTTCTGGGGATTGAAATCGATACCCTGGCTATGATGGCACGTCTGCCTGCTGATAAAGTGCGGGAGATGTCTGATTTCATCAGGTTGGTGTTGGGTGAACGCAAATTGGAACTGCGGAAGGTTCAGAAGCTTTTGGGGTATCTGAATTTTGCGTGTCGGTTGTTCGGGCGGGTAGGACGTTTTGTAGACGTCTTGGCCTCTCGATGTCCGGCGCCAGCCTTCCTCATCATCGTGTGCGCATTACAACAGCTGTTCGTGCCGATTTGAGTATCTGGTTGCGTTTCCTGCAAGATTTCAACGGCGTGTCCTTGTTTTTTGCGGATGAGGACATTGTGTGGCAGGTGCAGCTTTTCACGGATGCATCAGGTGCTAATGGCTTCGGCATCTTTTGGGAAGGCAGTTGGTGCGCGGCTGGCTGGCCAGTGCATTGGCGGGACCAGGGTCGCAGCATTGCGTTTTTGGAGCTCTTCCCGTTGTTGGTCGCTCTGTACATCTGGGGGGCGGAGTTTCAGAATCGTTCTGTATTGTTCCACGTGGACAATATGGCTGTAGTTGACCTCGTTAATAAACAGAGGGCCCGTGATTTGCGTGTATTGAAGCTCTTGCGCGCTTTCATGTTGCGGTGTCTACCTCTGAATATTGTCTTTAAAGCTCGGCATGTTCCAGGAGCTACTAATTGCATCGCTGATTCTTTATCTCGATTTCAGTGGTCAGAATTCCGCAAATTGGCTCCCGGGGCGGACCTAGAACCGACGGCGATCCCACAGTACGTATGGGCATTGGGGGATTGGGGGTACACCATTTGGTCGAGAATTTAGTGGCTGCCTCCACCCGTCGGAGTTATTTGAAGGCCTGGCATGAGTTTTAGCAGTTTGGTGAGGAGATGGCGGGTCCAGCACGGGCTGTGTTATCTGATGAACAATTCTTATTGCAGTTTGTTTTGCATTTGGCGGACAAAGGCCTCTCCCACACGACTATTTCGGGCAAGTTGGCTGGGGTGTCTTTTTATGGGCTGCTTTGGTGGGGGAGGGATCCTGTTGGGGAGGGTTGGTTCGGAAAGTTTTAAAAGGTTTGGGTAGGCTTCAGGCTGGTGCGCAGAAGCTACGGCAGCCGGTGACCTTTGATTTGCTTCAGCTGCTTTTATCGCAATTGGAGGTGTGCTGTTATGATGCATTTGAGTGCCAGAAATTTCGTTTATGTTTTGTGTGGTTATTCTTTGGGGCGTTTCGGGCCTCTGAACTGCTGGGTTTGAGGGATAGAGTGGGTATGACCAGCAGTGAGGTAGTGGTGGAGCATGACAGGGTGCGTATGTGGTTGCGTATGTCCAAGACTGATCAGATGGGGAGGGGTAAGTGGGTGTTTTTGGGAAGGAGCGGTGTGTCTTCTTGCTGCCCTGTTGGGGAATGGGAGGTTTTTGTGTCATCCCCTCACTTTGCTCCGGGGGCAATTTTTTGTCATGCTGATGGCAGCTCCATTATTATTTCTCAGTTGTTGGCTGTCCTTCGCAAGGTTTTGTTGGGTCTGGGGCGGGATCCTTCTCAATTTGGTACCCATTCCTTCAGGATTGGGGCAGCGACAGAGGCCGCCAGGTTGGGGTGGGATTGGTCCCAAATTCGGCGTATTGGGCGTTGGCGCTCGAGATGTTGTGAGAAGTATGTGAGAAAATAGATCGCCTTTGCTTTGCCTAACATTTCTTTTTCTCCTAGGTCCTTGGCCCTTGGTCGCTGGAGCAAAAAGGAGGGTGTGGATTCTTGGTCACTCTTTTGTTAAAAGGGCTGCTGTAGCCGCTGCACGTCAGCTTTGTGGTAGATCCCTTGGTTTGAGCAGTCTGACCAATGAAGTCTCCTGGCATGGCACAGGGGGCATGCGTTGGGGCGGACTCTTTCCCGCTTTGGCTTCTCTGGTCTCAGGGGGTTGGGGGGTCCACCGGATCTCCTGGTGTTGCACCTTGGGGAAAACGACTTAGTTTATCTATCAGGTTTGACTTTGCTAAAGTTAATGAAACAGGACCTCGAAGTCATCAAGACCACAGGGGTGAGCACCATGGTGATATGGACTGAGTTGGTGCCTCGACTGAAATGGAATGGGGCGAGGAGTTATTCAGCCATGGAGAAAGCCAGACGCAAAGTGGATCGAACCATGAGACTTTTTTGTAACCATTTATGTATATACAGTTTGGCTCATCATCATTTGCAAGTTTCAGAGACGCATTTATTCTGTGAGGACGGTGTCCACCTGTCCAAATTGGGCTTTTCATTTTACCTTTTGGAGCTCCGGGACTTGATAGCTAAAGTTCTTCAGGTGCAGTTGTGGTGTGCTCCTTCCCTTCCTCCTTGTCTTTGAGTGGGGCAGGAAAACGCTAAAGGTTTTCCTGGGTGGCGGTTTTTGCTAGTGGGGTGGGCAGCCTGGAGCGGGTTGGTCATCCTGAAGGGTAGCTCATTGGGGAATCCAGGGGGTATTCGGCAAGAGTTAGTTTCGGGTTCAGTTAGGTAGGGATGTTTAGGCATACTGTGCAGATTGGAATTTTATGAAATAAATAAATAATTAATGTGTTAAAGAAATGTATTCTGCACCTGTCTTAAAATAAAGTGGCCTTTCTTGCTCCTAGAAGAAGTGTGGACAGTGATTTCTTGCGCGAGGGGGGACCCAGGGAGAGCCAGGCGCGAGCTGGTCTTTCCCTGGGTGCGTTCGCGCGAGCAATCTGGGAAGGGCAGGTGAGGTTGATTAGGGGAGTTTATAAGGGGCGGTTAGGCAGGCGGTTGGGAAGTGCGTAGCGGGAGGCAAGGGAAGGGAGGTTCTTTTTGCCCCGCCCACCCTCCCCCTTTTTCTATTAGTTAGGTTTTTCCTCTGCGGTGCTCTAGGCGCTGCTCTGGTCTTCGGGCCTTGCCACTGTTAGGACAGGTGTCTTGGTTCTTTTAGGAGGCGGTTTTTGGTAGTGGGGTGGGCAGCCTGGAGCGGGCTGGCCATCCTGAAGGGTAGCTCATTGGGGAATCCAGGGGGTATTCGGCAAGAGTTAGTTTCGGGTTCAGTTAGGTAGGGATGTTTAGGCATACTGTGCAGATTGGAATTTTATGAAATAAATAAATAATTAATGTGTTAAAGAAATGTATTATGCACCTGTCTTAAAATAAAGTGGCCTTTCTTGCTCCTAGAAGAAGTGTGGACAGTGATTTCTTGCGCGAGGAAGAGTAAGAAATAGGGATTGGAGGGCAGCTGACCACGGCAGAGCAGGAGAAATGGACAACACACTTATCTTCTCTAAGCAAGAAGCAAGAGACAAGCCTTTTCCTTCATGCCGGAACTGCCTTATCTATTGGCTTTTTCTGGGTCCTGGGATGCGAGTTTAAAACAAAAAAGTAGGGGAACAGAATCCATTAATTATAGAAGTAGGGGCACGCCGTGCCCAGCCAATCCCGCCCACTTATACCACTGACCTCACCTCATCGCGCATGAGGGACTTCGGACTACACATTGCGGGAACATGCTGCTGCTGCCCAGCCCTTCCTCTTCAAGTTTGCAGCAGACACTGGGCAAGGTCGAGGTCAGTCAGCAGCAAACTAATCGGTGCACTGCCACTGCAGGCAGCAGAGGAGTGAAATAATTCTCGGAGCCTCAGGGGTGCTGCGCCACACAAGAGTTCAAAAGGGCAGAGGCAGGGGACGTCACAGACCTCCCCCGCCCCCTCCTCTTTATTAACTCTTGTGTGACGCAGCACCCCTGAGGCTCCGGAATTATGTCTCTCCTCTGCTGCCTGCAGTGGCAGTGCACAAATTCCTGCGCCACGGTGTTGCTTCTTTCTCACTCAGCAAGCACTGAGTGCATCATTGCAGACACCCTTTGTAGCGCTTGCATCTGAAACGGCGGCCGCGTTGCACTGGCCTGTTCTGGCAGCCTCTATAATTTATTTGGGTACACTGACTGTGGGTCAGTGTACCCAAATAAATTATAAAGGCTGCCACAACAGGCCAGTGCAGCGCGGCTGCCGCCCTCAAAAGGGTGCCGCCTGGGGCGGACTGCCCCCCTCGCCCCCCCTAGCTACGCCAGTGGTGGTGGGCCCCGTCCTTCCAATAACTTGGATCCACAAACAGCTACAGACGCAGCAAGAGCCAGTGACGGTAGGGCCAGCAAATGAGGCGGGGGTCTCTGTATCGTGTCTCTGGCTGACACGCAAATACATAACAGAACTCCTTTCTTGCGAAAATGAGCAGAAACCACACCGGGGAACATTAGGGAAGCTGCTTTTATTCTTGCAATGGCGAATGCATTTCGACAATTCTGTCTGCCTTCATCAGCGCCCAAGAGTCCAGGAAGCTTTCCACAACACGAGCTCAGATCCTGCCGCCCTCTTGAATCTACAAATTGCCTTAAGCTTTGGGAAGGAACTCGACAGCACTGTGCCCTCCGGCTTTTCCTTTTCAGCCTGCCTCCGCGCTCACAGTTAATTAGGAGTGCCGACACATTTCAAGGTGTTACCCTCTTCATCATGGGCTGCAAAAATGACTCTTGACGATCGTGTCATTTCAAATTCCGGCATTTTTTATTTCAAACCCCCAGGTAGGCGTGCGTTGCGTCCCACGTCACTCTGCTGCATGCTGGGGCTTGAAGTCCGTGACACGATAATTATTTCCTTTAAGTAAGTTCAAGTGTTCATTTTTAAATTCATGCTTCAATTAGATGCCTTTAGTAGATTGTGTGCGTTTTTAGCAGGCTATTTACAAGACAGCGCTGTGCCAAAGGAATCTCGAAAGGTTTCAGACTCAGGCCTCGCCAGACTGGAGATGGCAATCTTCCTCCTGTGGGTGATGCATATATATATATATATACATATATATATATACATATATATATATATATATATATATTACCTACTGGCGATAGCCAGTAGGTATATATAGTTAGGATTTTTTTCCTATGGGATTTTTGAAAATTCTATGTCGAATAACTTTGGCGTTTGAGGACAGAATTGGCTGAAATTTTCAGGAAAATGGAACATTTTGTTTCTGAGCAGCCCCTGAAAATTTGGGGGGGTTTCGTCAAGGGGGGACCGAGAAAAAAGGGGGGTCCCAAAACGTGTTTTTCCCATGCAATTTTCCATAGGGCGGTTGGCCTCACTTTTAGCCCGAACGGCTGAATGGATTTACACCAAACTTGGCAAAATTGTAGGGACTGGTAGCCCGATGTGCCTTTGCTATGTATCAAGATATATGCTCCAGTGGTTTTTACGAAAATTAACTTTGAAAAATATATATTGGGCTACATTGGGCTATATATATGTTGGAGCCCAAATGTAGCCCAATGTAGCCCAATGTAGCCCAATGTAGCCCAAAGATGGCCACCAGAGACAAAAAAAAACAAATGTAGCCCAAATATCAGCCAGATGTAGCCCAACTATAGCCCAATGACAGAATGTCCCAGAGTGTTCTAAAGAACAACTAGAGTGCTAACAGTCCTACTTATTACAAAGGTATGGCACACCTGAAGCCATCTTGATTGGAATAAAGTGGTAACTCTTAAAACATTTAATTTAAAAAGGAACAAAATGAGGGGGTTCATTTTGCCATAGAAAGTATGATTAGCGAATATATGACGAAATCCCGCATACCATCAGTCCGCCTACCATCAGTCCGCAAAAAAAATCCCGCATGTACTATTAGGCCGCAAATTAAAATAACGAAAACTTTTAGAACGAATATGCCTTTAGCATACACTAGACAACTAAACTACCCTAAACCCTAAAACACTACCCCCAGCATGACCCTACACTACACAAACACTACAACACTACCCTAAACCCTAAAACACTACCCCCAGCATGACCCTACACTACGCAAACACTACAACACTACCCTAAACCCTAAAACACTACCCTCAGCATGACCCTACACTACGCAAACACTACAACACTACCCAAAACCCTAAAACACTACACCCCAGCATGACCCTACACTACGCAAACACTACAACACTACCCTAAACCCTAAAACACTACCCCCAGCATGACCCTACACTACGCAAACACTACAACACTACCCAAAACCCTAAAACACTACACCCCAGCATGACCCTACACTACGCAAACACTACAACACTACCCTAAACCCTAAAACACTACCCCCAGCATGACCCTACACTACGCAAACACTACAACACTACCCTAAACCCTAAAACACTACCCCCAGCATGACCCTACACTACGCAAACACTACAACACTACCCAAAACCCTAAAACACTACCCCCAGCATGACCCTACACTACGCAAACACTACAACACTACCCTAAACCCTAAAACACTACACCCAGCATGACCCTACACTACGCAAACACTACAACACTACCCTAAACCCTAAAACACTACCCCCAGCATGACCCTACACTACGCAAACACTACAACACTACCAAAAACCCTAAAACACTACACCCCAGCATGACCCTACACTACGCAAACACTACAACACTACCCAAAACCCTAAAACACTACACCCCAGCATGACCCTACACTACCCAAACACTACAACACTACCCTAAAACCTAAAACACTACCCCCAGCATGACCTTACACTACCCAAACACTACAACACTACCCAAAACCCTAAAACACTACACCCAGCATGACCCTACACCACGCAAACACTACAACACTACCCTAAACCCTAAACCACTACACCCCAGCATGACCCTACACTACGCCAACACTACCCTAAACCCTAAAACACTACACCCCAGCATGACCCTACACTACCCAAACACTACAACACTACCCTAAACCCTAAAACACTACCCCCAGCATGACCCTACACTACCCAAACACTACAACACTACCCAAACCCCTAAAACACTACCCCCAGCATGACCCTACACTACGCAAACACTACAACACTACCCTAAACCCTAAAACACTACCCCCAGCATGACCCTACACTACGCAAACACTACAACACTACCCTAAACCCTAAAACACTACCCCCAGCATGACCCTACACTACGCAAACACTACAACACAACCCAAAACCCTAAAACACTACCCCCAGCATGACCCTACACTACGCAAACACTACAACACTACCCAAAACCCTAAAACACTACACCCCAGCATGACCCTACACTACGCAAACACTACAACACTACCCAAAACCCTAAAACACTACCCCCAGCATGACCCTACACTACGCAAACACTACAACACTATCCTAAACCCTAAAACACTACCCCCAGCATGACCCTACACTACGCAAACACTACAACACAACCCAAAACCCTAAAACACTACCCCCAGCATGACCCTACACTACGCAAACACTACAACACTACCCAAAACCCTAAAACACTACACCCCAGCATGACCCTACACTACGCAAACACTACAACACTACCCAAAACCCTAAAACACTACCCCCAGCATGACCCTACACTACGCAAACACTACAACACTATCCTAAACCCTAAAACACTACCCCCAGCATGACCCTACACTACGCAAACACTACAACACTACCCTAAACCCTAAAACACTAGCCCCAGCATGACCCTACACTACGCAAACACTACAACACTACCCAAAACCCTAAAACACTACCCCCAGCATGACCCTACACTACGCAAACACTACAACACAACCCTAAACCCTAAAACACTACCCCCAGCATGACCCTACACTACGCAAACACTACAACACAACCCTAAACCCTAAAACACTACCCCCAGCATGACCCTACACTACGCAAACACTACAACACAACCCAAAACCCTAAAACACTACCCCCAGCATGACCCTACACTACGCAAACACTACAACACTACCCTTAACCCTAAAACACTACCCCCAGCATGACCCTACACTACGCAAACACTACAACACTACCCTTAACCCTAAAACACTACCCCCAGCATGACCCTACACTACGCAAACACTACAACACAACCCTAAACCCTAAAACACTACACCCCAGCATGACCCTACACTACGCAAACACTACAACACTACCCAAAACCCTAAAACACTACCCCCAGCATGACCCTACACTACGCAAACACTACAACACTATCCTAAACCCTAAAACACAAGCCCCAGCATGACCCTACACTACGCAAACACTACACCACTACCCAAAACCCTAAAACACTAGCCCCAGCATGACCCTACACTACGCAAACACTACAACATTACCCTAAACCCTAAAACACTACCCCCAGCATGACCCTACACTACGCAAACACTACAACACTACCCTAAACCCTAAAACACTACCCCCAGCATGACCCTACACTACGCAAACACTACAACACTACCCAAAACCCTAAAACACTACCCCCAGCATGACCCTACACTACGCAAACACTACAACACTATCCTAAACCCTAAAACACTACACCCCAGCATGACCCTACACTACGCAAACACTACAACACTACCCAAAACCCTAAAACACTACCCCCAGCATGACCCTACACTACGCAAACACTACAACACTATCCTAAACCCTAAAACACAAGCCCCAGCATGACCCTACACTACGCAAACACTACAACACTACCCAAAACCCTAAAACACTACCCCCAGCATGACCCTACACTACGCAAACACTACAACACTATCCTAAACCCTAAAACACTACCCCCAGCATGACCCTACACTACGCAAACACTACAACACTACCCTAAACCCTAAAACACTAGCCCCAGCATGACCCTACACTACGCAAACACTACAACACTACCCAAAACCCTAAAACACTACCCCCAGCATGACCCTACACTACGCAAACACTACAACACAACCCTAAACCCTAAAACACTACCCCCAGCATGACCCTACACTACGCAAACACTACAACACAACCCTAAACCCTAAAACACTACCCCCAGCATGACCCTACACTACGCAAACACTACAACACAACCCAAAACCCTAAAACACTACCCCCAGCATGACCCTACACTACGCAAACACTACAACACTACCCTTAACCCTAAAACACTACCCCCAGCATGACCCTACACTACGCAAACACTACAACACTACCCTTAACCCTAAAACACTACCCCCAGCATGACCCTACACTACGCAAACACTACAACACAACCCTAAACCCTAAAACACTACACCCCAGCATGACCCTACACTACGCAAACACTACAACACTACCCAAAACCCTAAAACACTACCCCCAGCATGACCCTACACTACGCAAACACTACAACACTATCCTAAACCCTAAAACACAAGCCCCAGCATGACCCTACACTACGCAAACACTACACCACTACCCAAAACCCTAAAACACTAGCCCCAGCATGACCCTACACTACGCAAACACTACAACACTACCCTAAACCCTAAAACACTACCCCCAGCATGACCCTACACTACGCAAACACTACAACACAACCCTAAACCCTAAAACACTACCCCCAGCATGACCCTACACTAAACAACCACCACAACTCTACACTACACTAACACAACACTACACTACACAACACTACACTACACAATCACTAACCCACGAAAGAATTAACACAAACCCACTTACCTCTCTCGTCATCGTGGTTTTCACAACGCAAATGCATTTACCATACATGCCTTTAAAACGTAATTCTTTGTAAAGGCATGCGTGATAAATGCACATGCGTTTTGAAAAAATGCGGGATAATGGTATGCGAGGTCAATGACCTTGCGGGATAATGGTATGCGGACTGAAAGTCCGCGGGATAAAAAAATGCGGGAAAATGGCTGCAAACCATGATTAGCAGCAGACTTCCCTGGTGAGCACTAGCTTTACTACAGTGATCTAATGAGCAACTAGAGTGCTAACATTCAGAATTTATGGCAAATGTGTGACACATCTGAATGCCTTCTTGATAGAACCAAAGTAAACAAGCATTGAAAATGCAATAGATCTCGCCCTCGTTTTAAGTTAAAGCCATTCTGTTTGTAATGAGGTGGCTTTTTAGCTTTGCTTTTGTTAGTGTTTTTAAAACTTTCATGTAAATAACATGCATATGTATGCATATATGTATATGTATGCATGCATTTATATTTATATAGATATGCAGATTATATATGTTTATATATGTATATTACCTACTGGCGATAGCCAGGGGTATATATAGTTAGGATTTTTTCTCTATGGGATTTCTGAAAATTCTATGTCTAATAACTTTGGCGTTTGTGGACGGAATTGGATGAAAGTTTCGGGAAAATGGCACATTTTGTTTCTGAGTAGCCCCTGAAAATTTGGGGGGGTTTCGTCAAGGGGGGGCCGAGAAAAAAGGGGGGTCCCAAAACGCGTTTTTCCCATTCATTTTTCCATAGGGCGGTTGGACTCACTTTTAGCTCGAAAGGCTGAATGGATTTACATTAAACTTGGCAAAATTGTAGATATGGTTTGCCCGACGTGCCTTTGCTATGTCTCAATATATGTGCTCCAGTGGATTTTGAGAAATTAACGTTTCAAAAAATATATATATCTGTGACAGCGCTCCGGTTAGCGCCCCGGTTCGTGTACCTGACGCGTAACGGAACTTCGCGAAGCAAAGCTGATTGGCTCTCCGGTGTCTGTCAACATTCTAAACAGTCCGGAGCAGCTCACCGGGCAGCTAACCGGGCAGCTAACCGACAGCGTAGCTGTCAACATTGTAAACAGTCCGGAGCGGCCGCCATCTTGTCTCTCGGTAGGTTTGAGAGACAAGATGTGGTGAAAAAAAAAGGGGGAAATGAAGGAAAGGGGGCAAGGTAAACCCCTCCTGACCCCCTAGGATTGATGAGGGGGATATTAAAGTCCCCCGCGGGGCAAAAAAAATAAAAAATTGTTGCGATTTTTCGCGGTAGAGGCGCTTCCCGGCACGCGAACCAGGCAGCTAACCGGCAGCGTAACGGGAGTCCGCCATCTTGTGTTTTTGGAGCGTCCGGTTCGCGTACCGGGTAGCGTCCCGGTAAGCGTAACAAGGGGAAAACCAAGAGAAACAGTAAAAAAAAATTTACGGGAATAGATTTCCAGCAAACTTGGCAAAATTGTAGGGACTGTTTGTTTGATGTGCCTTTGCAAGGCCTCAAGATATGTGCACGTGTGGATTTTGTCTAATTAAGGTTAAAAAAAATATATATATCTGTAAGCGTGCTCCGGCACGCTTACGTTACGGGTTTTGTTTGCGCTGCAGAGCCGATACGTCACGGTTATGCAAAGCGTCATGAGGCGTCTCACGTGGCTACGTGATACGTCACGTAATAAAGAATATATTTTACAGCTATAGATATTAGCTTTTAAAAAACCAATGAAATTCACTGAAAAAACCATAGGTTATAGACCATATATAGTTAGGAATTTGCATTTACAAAACCTTGAAAATTCACTGAAAAAACCATAGGTTAGAGACCATATATAGTTAGCTGGACATTTTATTGACATAAAACCAATGAAATTCCATATATAGTTAGTTGCACTAACTATATATCGCGCACCCGCAATCCACTGCTGATGATGTCACATATTACATCATTCATGACATGGTCAGTGACATCACTGATGACATCACTGATGACATCTCAAATGACATCACTGATGACATCTCAAATGACATCACTGATGACATCATGACACACCAATACCAGTTACTACATACGCACTCACTGATTCCTACGTCTACACACACATTCACTCATTCACCCATACAATCACTCATACATACAGTCACTCATTATTACAACACTATCATATGCACTCATACACCTATGCAGACACTCACACACTGCCACTCATCCATGGAGTTACTCACACACCTAGTCAGTCCTGTAAAGAATCAATCACACTTCCATTTCCTCATCTATACAGTTAAACACAGAACACCATACTTCAGTGACATCACTGATGACATCACTGATGACATCTCAAATGACATCACTGATGACATCTCAAATGACATCACTGATGACATCATGACACACCAATACCAGTTACTACATACGCACTCACTGATTCCTACGTCTACACACACATTCACTCATTCACCCATACAATCACTCATACATACAGTCACTCATTATTACAACACTATCATATGCACTCATACACCTAGTCAGTCCTGTGAAGAATCAATCACACTTCGATTTCCTCATCTATACAGTTAAACACAGAACACCATATTTTTTCACACATATCCTAACACATACTTACTCTCTTTTACAATCACTGATACAAGTACACATTGATATGCACAGTCACACACCTCCCAGCCAACCACACACACACTCAGTCTTCCATACATCCACTCATTCTTCAATATGTAAAACATATTTAAACTTTACAAAAACACACAGACACTAGATGATGTCATCAGTGATGTCATCAGTGATGTCATCAGTGATGTCATTTGAGATGTCATCAGTGATGTCATCAGTGATGTCATTGACCATGTCATTAATGATGTAATATGTGACATCATCAGCAGTGGATTGCGGGTGCGCAATATATAGTTAGTGCAACTAACTATATATGGAATTTCATTGGTTTTATGTCAATAAAATGTCCAGCTAACTATATATGGTCTCTAACCTATGGTTTTTTCAGCGAATATATATATATATATATATATATATATATATATATATTCACTGAAAAAAACATAGGTTAGAGACCATATATAGTTAGGAATTAGCATTTAAAAAACCTTATTTTACTCACACAAAACCATTGAAATTCCATATATAGTTAGTTGCACTAACTATATATCGCGCACCCGCAATCCACTGCTGATCATGTCACATATTACATAATTCATGACATGGTCAGTGACATCACTGATGACATCACTGAATACATCTCAAATGACATCACTGATGACATCACTGATGACAACATCCAGTGACTGTATGTTTCTGTAAAGTTAAAATATGTCTTACATATTGAAGAATGAGTGGATGTATAAGTGTCTGGATGAAGGATTTAGTAGGTGCGTGACTGACTGTATGAGTGAGTGATTAAATGTGTCTCACTGAATGCATGGGTTAGTGACTAAACTGTCTTAATTTGTGCATCATTATGTCTGTTGTGATGTAAACTGCTGCATGTGTTGATCATTAGCTATACGAGAGGCTATATGTGTTATTAATTGGTTGCCCAAGTATTTCTATGGGAGATTGAGTTTGTGTGGGGGTGGCTGGAAGGTGTGTGACTCTATGCATAGATGTGTGAGCAGTTTATTCACTAGGTGTATGAGTTCAAGAGTGCATGTGGAAACAGCTACATGGGCAGTTGACTGTGTGCATGAGTGTATTGATGAGTGAATGGATATCTCAATGCTACATGTCATAGTAAGTACATATGTAAAACACAGTACATGTGAGAGTTGGCATATATAAATAACTGTGCATGAGAGCCACTGAATGAGTGAGTGGTTGTATCGATCATTGTGAACTTGTATCAGGGATTGTATAAGAGAGTAAATATGTGTTAGTATATGTTTCAATAAGTAAGGTGTGTTTAACTGTATAGTTGAAGAAATGGAGGTGAGATTGTTTCTTTGCATGACTGACTGGGTGTGTGAGTAACTCCATGGATGAGTGGCAGTGTGTGAGTGTCTGTATACACTGAGTGTATCTAAGGTTATATTAGAGTCTGAAGAGGTTTATCGTATTAGCACAAGAATGATGTCAAATGAGATGTCATCAGTGATGTCATTTGAGATGTCATCAGTGATGTCATCAGTGATGTCACTGACCATGTCATGAATGATGTAATATGTGAGATGATCAGCAGTGGATTGCGGGTGCGCGATATATAGTTAGTGCAACTAACTATATATGGAATTTCAATGGTTTTGTGTGAGTAAAATAAGGTTTTTTAAATGCTAATTCCTAACTATAAATGGTCTATAACCTATGGTTTTTTCAGTGAATTTCAATGGTTTTTTAATAGCAAATATCATAAGCTGTCGAATGTCAAGTACGTGGTAAGTAAAAACATTTTCGTGTTTATGCACACTGATCTGCTTTGAATGCTGCCCCCCACCCCTCATTTCTATTAGGAGTACTCTCTCTTTGCAGATAGTGAAGGGTAGTTAACGCAGGCCTTTGCCCCCGTTGTAATCCGTCGTGCCTGCTTCTCTCTCCATTTGATTGATTGTTCTCTTTGGTTCATTCTCTATTTACAAACAAGCACAGAGTCGCAATACTCTGTTTAATCTTTGCAGATAGCGAAAAATCGTGTAAAAAAACAAAAGGAATCGAGCAAAATCAGGAGGCCACTAATGGGATCTCTTTTTGACCTCCCTAAAATAGAAACATTAGGAACAACCTGTTGATAATACCAATGTGTATGTACATAAGCGGCGTTCATTTGTGTTCACAGTACCCCATGTTGATTGTTTGAATCGAGCATTGAATTGTTCGAAGTTGGTTCTCTTAAGAATCTTCTCTGCCTGCAAACGAGGAAGAATAGGAATATTCTCTCTCCCTTTGCAGATAGTGAAGGGTAGGTAACGCAAACCTTTAACACATTGTGCCTATTTCGTTCCTCATTGATTGATTGTTTCCCCAAACATTGACTGTTTGGGAATTGGTTCTTTTTGGAGGTATTCCCTGTTTGCAAATATACGTAGGAAAATCTTTGCAAATAGTGAAAGGGTACGTAATGCGGACCTTTCTCCCCCGTTGTAATCTGTCATGCCTATCTACTCCCCACTGATTGATGCACCTGTTTCACCCGGACCATTTACTAGAGATACGTCATCTGGCCCGACCAGAGAGCACCCCTAGTGAAAAGGACATATGCAATAATAACGAAGTGATCACTGTATCCTGTTAACAGAAACTTTAGCATGAAACAACCTGGAAAGAAAAGAATAGGAAAACGAAAATCAGTAGGCCACTGATGAACATGAACTTTTATTAAACAACGAACATAGAAACGATAACATAACGTAATGATAAAACCTATTAATGTCCTAGAAACAAGAAAACGTTAAAATATGCCAGTGGTGAGAGACCAGAAAAACAGTAAGAGAAACCAAATCACCCCTCGCTGTCCCACCGCCTGCCACGCCAAAAAAATCGATAGACTAGGGAAAATGCAAGTCAGTAGAACATCCGCCCCCACTCTGGAAACTTCCAAGGTGGGGCAGGGTTGCGGCTACGCCCAGCCGGGAGCAGCCCATATAAGGCGGGTCCTGCTGCCACGCCTCGGCCAGGAGATCCTAACGTAGGGTGTAGCCGGAGGAGAGGCCGAGGCCGAGGCCAGCGGGACCCGGCCAGGGGATTGCCTTTACAACGCTGAAGAGTTGCAGGGGGGGAATATCTCCTCGACCCTCCCCTCTCTCTCCCAGTCCGGCCGCGGTGGCCCTTGACAGTTTCAGGTAGTCCCGCCACATGCTCTTCCGGTCCGGCCACCAACGGTCGGGGGGCCGAGGCCGACGGGATCCGGCTGCAGCCGATAAACCAAGGAACCCGTTCATGGGGCCAGAGCCAGGGGCGTCCGGCCGACATCCACCGGAAGCCCGGCCCGAAGACGGACGGGACACTTCTTCTTTCTTGAATAATGGCTGCGACAACACTGGGGGGGGATGTCTTGCACATGCCTCCGACCCCCCCCCCCCCTCGTCCTCATCGCCTGGTCCGGCCATAACAAATCTCAAGCGAGACGCCGTGGGGTGCACTGGGAGGGAGAGACGGTGCGAACAGGCCTCTCCCGCCTCCCCAGGTGGAGGCTTCCCAGCTGCACCCTCAGCGCTCCAGGCGCCCGGAAAAGGGTTCTTCCACTGTGGCCATGCTGCAACGTCTCGCCCGGCAGGGTGGAGCCCGTCCGCTCATTTGACCCCGCGATCACCAGTAGCTACCGAACTCTCAAAATGGCGGTCGACCTGGCAAGAGCGGGCCCAGCATAAAGAAATGGCCCGGTCACTGGTTGACTCCACCACCGTAGTCCTCCACGACCTTGAAGATTCTAGAGGAGCCGCGGGAGTCTCCGACCCCCGATGGGGAATGACTGCCATGATCGCCCGTGGAGTGAGGAAACTGTATCCGCGGGACGTCGGCGCTCCCATGCTGGCGCCAGCCTCACTTTGAATTACTAGAATCCTGCAGACCTCAGTTCCGGTGAAAGCACAGTGTGACCCGGTAGGAAAAATTGTTGCACCCCCTCCCCTTTTTGACTGATAGTTCAAACCACCGATCCTTTCCTTTGCCCTTTTAACGGAACTTTGGACTGCCTCCCCCTCTTTTACATTTTCTAGAGAAAACAAAACATTAACCACTACATTAGCATAGCAGTTGACACCAGAACTGTTTTCAAATTGAAAACCAACAACATCTTCAACAGAATCCTTTTTGTTTCTGCTGTGACCCTGCTACAGCACAGGCATTGTCCCCAGCAGTAATTCTGCAATGCCGGTAAGAATAGCTGTGGTGCCTACTGGACTCACTCACCCCCGCGGCGCCCCACGCCGTTATTTGCTGGGCGGCAACTTACTAGACATCACTTTCGTGCCATCTAGATTTCAGCGCGTTCTGCTGCCTTGGAACTATTCGCACAACAGACTGCTACTGACGACCCACCCCCAGGCAACATCTTCTGAATTTTCATAATTTGAAAGAACTAGTAACATGTCCTCATCAGGAATTCAAAAGAAATTGCCACGGTTTCTTCGTTGTTTAAATGTTTTTAATGTTTTTGTTTTGTTGTATATATTTATATGTTATTAAAGTTTTATATTCCTACTACTTTGTTGGAGTGCTATATATTTTTAATGTGACACATAATTGTAAAAACTTTGATGTACAAAGAGTCATTCCTGGAATCTTCCGCTTCAGGCTCGGTCCCCTCCCCAATCACAATACAGGATGGTTTTCAGATAGTAGGAACACGTGTGGTGTGACGGATCTCATCGGGTGTGGGCCTTGATCTACTATAACTCCTTTGAAGAGGGGTGATTCTTTACAGCTGGAGCCATAAACTACATCTGCAGGGCTAGCTGATAGCCTGGACAATCGGACACAGAGGAAGAGGAGTGTCAGAGGGTGCGGTAGTGAATAGGGCGAAAGGGAGGTGTCGGGCGGGCACAGAGTGTGATTCTCAGGGAAGAGCAGCGCAGATGGGGGGAGGTTTATTGCCCATGCATAAGACAGAGAGCGGGGGTGACCAGTGCCTGGGGAAGATGCTTGCGAGGGTGGGAAGCCATGCTACGAATCAACAGCGTGCAGAGAGTGGGTCTGGTCAAGGCATCTAAAATGGCTGCCGTGCACGACAAAAGTGTGGCATTTCAAAAAAGGCAAGATGGCGCAAACAATGTTTTTCAACACTTCCTCATTTCCTTCGAATCGAACGTTAACAGACGTTGGTGCATATTACCAAAGTTAAGCGATATTTATCGCTAACGATGCTTACCAACGAATTTTTTACCGCTAAGCATCGTCAGAAATTATCGAAGATAAACCTTGCTATTATCAAGGTTTATCGCAAATGCGATAATAAACGGCCGCAATGCATGAATATCGCTAAAAAGTCAGCGATATTCATGCATTACCGAGCTAATGCTCTTAGCCAGGTTATCCACCTCCCATTGGATAACATGGCTAAGAACTGCTCAGGGCAGGTGTTACTTTTTGGAGATATTCGCGCTTAGCGCGAATATCTCCAAAAGTTGGTAATAGGAGATAGATATCTTGCATGTTGTAATGCAAATTATTGTGGTATATGGAACTCATACCATAATCTCTCAGGAAAGCAGAAACTGATCCTTTTGGGACCGCCTGAAAAGGCCTAGGGGGTGAGGGGTACTCTACTTTGCCCCCTTTTCACGTTCCGAACTATTTTATTTTACTCTCTTCTGTAATTACACAAAATAGCAGCGAAAAGATGCATCGGAGACACACAGTGAGAGAAAGGAGGCCGGAGATGAAGAAGAGATGTCAAATACACATTGGAGATAATATAGTGGCAGAAGGGAAGTAAATATGAGTAAACTTACCATGTAACATAAAAATGTTGCACTCTATACTATAAGTCTCATTTTATACTACAATCACTTCGCTACAACCTCATAAATTAAAAATAAAAATGAATAATGTCTCAAACAATTTTTGATTTCTAAATATAAATTTATTCTTCAGAATTTTCTAAATTTGAAAGAACTAGTAACATGTCCTCATCAGCAATTTCCTCATGAAAAGTCTGCAATGATGATTCTTGTAACTCTATGGTCTCCAAACATTCGATATATTCGCCATCAACAGATTGATCAAAAAAATCATTCAAGTCATCTCCTCCTTGTGACAATATTTCATTATTGGTGCTGTCAATTTCAATCAATGTAGCGGAATCATTCAAGTCATCTCCTCCTTGTGACAATATTTCATTATTGGTGCTGTCAATTTCAATCAATGTAGTGGAATCATTCAAGTCATCTCCTCGTGACAATATTTCATTATTGGTGCTCTCAATTTCAATCAATGTAGTGGAATCATTCAAGTCATCTCCTCCTTGTGACAATATTTCATTATTGGTGCTGTCAATTTCAATCAATCTAATGAAATCATACACGTCATCTCCTCCTTGTGACAATATTTCATTATTGGTGCTCTCAATTTCAATCAATGTAGTGGACAATTCAAAAGAAATTGCCACGGTCTCTTCATTGTGAGCCATTTTATTTTGAAATTGCTTGCTGTAAATTGCAGAAAAAAATAATCACTTTCATTTATCGTTTTTAGTAATACATAATATAAAACTAACTTTATCAAGTATTTAGTATAACAGAAGGACTGCAAATAAATAACAGAAAACATTTTTCAAATTATCTTCAAGTGTACAACATAGTTCCCCTTACAAATTAACAACTCACCTTTTTAAAAATAGGAGAAGTGTTAGTACTGTGTAAATCAAACACCAGAAATTCACCACCAAAAATTCCTCACAAATGTACCTCAGACAGTAGTATCACAAAATGGCTGTGGTTTCCTCTCATTTGACATATATACATAACCAATTAACTTTCATCACACACAAATACAAAACCAAAGTAACATTTTAATTGGTTCTAAATTTCAACACTTTCAAATGTGTTTTCCCCATGCAATTTTCCATAGGACATTTACATACGTCTACAGCCTGAATGGCTGAACGGAATTACACCAAACTTGGCAAAATGGTACATCAAACCGAAGAGGTCAGGAAGGATCTACTATGCCCCCTTATGGTCATTTGCCCCTTCGCTTTGGCCTCCTCTTGTCTCTCGATCCTACCGAGAGACAAGATGGCGGCCGCTACGGACTGTTTGGAATGTTGACAGACGCCGGAGAACCAATCAGCTTCGCAAAGCTCCGTAACGCGAAAAGTACGCGAAGCGGAGCGCTGTTACAGATATATATCTTTTTTTGAACGTTAATTTCTCAAAATCCACTGGAGCACATATATTGAGACCTAGCAAAGGCACATCGGGCTACCAGTCCCTAATATTTTGCCAAGTTTCGTGCAAATCCATTCAGCCGTTCGATTATTGACATTTAGATACGTCTACAGCCTGAATGGCTGAACGGAATTACACCAAACTTGGCAAAATGGTACATCAAACCTAAGAGGTCAGGGAGGATCTACTATGCCCCCTTATGGTCATTTGCCCCTTCGCTTTCGCCTCCTCTTGTCTCTCGATCCTACCGAGAGACAAGATGGCGGCCGCTACGGACTGTTTGGAATGTTGACAGACGCCGGAGAACCAATCAGCTTCGCTTCACAAAGCTCCATTGCGCGAAAAGTCCGCGAACCGGAGCGCTGCCCGGTCCGCTGTTACAGATATATATCTTTTTTTAAACGTTAATTTCTCAAAATCCACTGAAGCACATATATTGAGACCTACAAAAGGCACATCGGGCTACCAGTCCCTACAATTTTGCCAAGTTTCGTGCAAATCCATTCAGCCGTTCGGGCTAAAAGTGAGGCCAACCGCCCTATGGAAAACTCAATGTTAAAAACACGTTTTGGGACCCCCCTTTTTTCTCGACCCCCCCTGGACGAACCCCCCCCAATTTTCAGGGGCTGCTCAGAAACAAAATGTGGCATTTTCCTGAAAATTTCAGCCAATTCCGTCCACAAACGCCAAAGTTATTAGACATAGAATTTTCAAAAATCCTATAGAGAAAAAATCCTAACTATATATACCTACTGGCGACCGCCAGTAGGTAATATATTACCTACTGGCGGTCGCCAGTAGGTATATATAGTTAGGATTTTTTCTCTATGGGTTTTTTGAAAATTCTATGTCTAATAACTTTGGCGTTTGTGGACGGAATTGGCTGAAATTTTCAGGAAAATGGCACATTTTGTTTCTGAGCAGCCCCTGAAAATTTTGGGGGGGTTCGTCAAGGGGGGGCCGAGAAAAAAGGGGGGTCCCAAAACGCGTTTTTCCCATGTTAATTTCCATAGGGCGGTTGGCCTCACTTTTAGCCCGAACGGCTGAATGGATTTGCACGAAACTTGGCAAAATTGTAGGGACTGGTAGCCCGATGTGCCTTTTGTAGGTCTCAATATATGTGCTCCAGTGGATTTTGAGAAATTAACGTTTAAAAAAAGATATATATCTGTAACAGCGGACCGGTTAGCGCTCTGGTTCGCGGACTTTTCGCGCAACGGAGCTTTGTGAAGCGAAGCTGATTGGTTCTCCGGCGTCTGTCAACATTCCAAACAGTCCGTAGCGGCCGCCATCTTGTCTCTCGGTAGGATCGAGAGACAAGAGGAGGCCAAAGCGAAGGGGCAAATGACCATAAGGGGGCATAGTACATTGTCGCTCACCCCCTAGGTTTGATGTGGAGGTTTTAAAAGGGCCCCGCGGGGCAAAAAAAAATAAAAATAATAATAATCGAACAGCTGAATGGATTTGCACGAAACTTGGCAAAATTGTAGGGACTGGTAGCCCGATGTGCCTTTGCTAGATCTCAATATATGTGCTCCAGTGGAGTTTGAGAAATTAACGTTCAAAAAAAGGTATATATCTGTAACAGCGCACCGCTTCGCGTACTTTTCGCGTTACGGAGCTTTGCGAAGCGAAGCTGATTGGCTCTCCGGTGTCTGTAAACATTCCAAACAGTCCGTAGCGGCCGCCATCTTGTCTCTCGGTAGGATCGAACAGCTGAATGGATTTGCACGAAACTTGGAAAAATTGTAGGGACTGGTAGCCCGATGTGCCTTTGCTAGGTCTCAATATATGTGCTTCGGTGCATTTTGAGAAATTAACGTTCAGAAACAAGATATATATCTGTAACAGCGCTCCGCTTCACGGAGATAAAATTATATGTGTATTACCTAGCTGTTGCTTTTGTTGATTATTTTTTATTTTTTTTTATTTTTTAAGGATTGTTTATTGTGTTTCATAATTTATTAAACTTTCTAACGCGGCGCGTCATATGACGCATTACGCGACAACGCAGGTCCAGAATATAGTCAAAATGTCTCCACCAACCAGCGGACGGCACACAACCCCTTTCAGCAGGCTAAATAGTTCTGTTAAATGACAACAGAAGGGACAGGCAACAAGAACCATCAGTCAAAGAGGGGAGGGCAAGTTCTTCTCTACCGGGTCACGTTGGAGCGCTACCGGAACTGATCGAATTGGTAGTCTACAGTGTTTCTGGATGTTTCAGACTGAAGCTGGCGTTAGCATGAGAGCACCACCATTTCGTAGCTCCGTCGTGGCCATTCCACGAGCAATCATGCTAGGCGCTCCCCACCAGAAGCCTGCGGGAGTCGGGGGCCCCCAAGACTTTTGTAGAATCTTCAAGGATGAGGGGACGCTTTCGAGAATGGAGCCCAAGCTCTAGCAGACAAGCGTCCGAGTTCCAAGGTGTCGCAGGCCCATTTAGTGGACCACGCCCAAATCTGAAGAGATGGCCGCCATTTTGAGAGTCCTGTGGCAGCCGCCTATCGCTGCACCGCAAGAGCGGGAGCAACTCAAGTACATGGTGAGCGAGACGCTGTAGTCGAAAGAGCGGGCGGTAAACAGCTGAATAGCGGAAGAGGCACAGTGTAGCAAAAGCGGGCTGAATGGCAAATGAAACGGAAAAGGGGTGCCCCACTACAGCGTGTCTTTAGGTGAAACGGATTGTGGGACAAGGTGAAGAATGGAAGAGTCACCAAAAGGAAAAAAGTTCCGCTTGACCCCGGGAGCCGGCCACCTATGTCGGGGGCGATCTCAGGCCACACCAGGGCAACACGACTTGGGGAGGGGGCCGGAGCCAAGCGCCCCCTCCGAGTCCGCGACATGACACCGTCCCTCGGGGGCCTCCGTCAAGCGGTTCAGGGTGGCACCGCATCACAACAGCCCCCACTTACTTTAAGAATAGTGAAGATGAAGCAATTGCAAATAGGCTTCAGACAATGTTACAAGCACTCCTCAAAACTTTGAACTTTCAGAGTGCATGAGTTGGGACAGCGAGGGGTGATTTGGTTTCTCGGATTTGGTTTCTCGGACTGTTTTTCTGGTCTCTCACCACTGGCATACTTTAACGTTTTCTTGTTTCTAGGACATTAATAGGTTTTATCATTACGTTATGTTATCGTTTCTTTGTTTGTTGTTTAATAAAAGTTCATGTTCATCAGTGGCCTACTGATTTTCGTTTTCCTATTTTTTTCTTTCCAGGTTGTTTCATGGTAAAGTTTCTGTTAACAGGATACAGTGATCACTTCGTTATTATTGCATATGTCCTTTTCACTAGGGGTGCTCTCTGGTCGGGCCAGATGACGTATCTCTAGTAAATGGTCCGGGTGAAAAAGGTGCATCAATCAGTGGGGAGTAGATAGGCATGACAGATTACAACGGGGGAGAAAGGTCCGCATTACGTACCCTTTCACTACTTGCAAAGATTTTCCTACGTTTATTTGCAAACAGGGAATACCTCCAAAAAGAACTAATTCCCAAACAGTCAATGTTCGGACAATCAATCAATCAATGAGGAATGAAATAGGTACGACGTGTTAAAGGCTTGCGTTACCTACCCTTCACTATCTGCAAAGGGAGAGAGAATATTCCTATTCTTCCTCGTTTGCAGGTAGAGAAGATCCTTAAGAGAATTAACTTCGAACAATTCAATGCTCGATTGAAAAAATCAACAAGGGGTACTGTGAACACAAATGAACGCCGCTTATGTACATACGCATTGCTATTTTCAACAGGTTGTTCCTAATGTTTCTATTTTAGCGAGGTCAAAAAGAGATCCCATTAGTGGCCTACTGATTTTGCTCGATTCCTTTTGTTTTTTTACACGATTTTTCGCTATCTGCAAAGACTAAACAGAGTATTGCGACTCTGTGCTTGTTTGTAAATAGAGAATGAACCAAAGAGAACAATCAATCAAATGGAGAGAGAAGCAGGCACGACGTATTACAAAGGGGGCAAAGGGCTGCGTTAACTACCCTTCACTATCTGCAAAGAGAGAGTACTCCTAATAGAAATGAGGGGTGGGGGGCAGCATTCAAAGCAGATCAGTGTGCATAAACACAAAAATGTTTTTACTTACCACGTACTTGACATTCGACAGCTTATGATATTTGCTATTAAAAAACCATTGAAATTCACTGAAAAAACCATAGGTTATAGACCATATATAGTTAGGAATTAGCATTTACAAAACCTTGAAAATTCACTGAAAAAACCATAGGTTATAGACCATATATAGTTAGGAATTAGCATTTAAAAAACCTTATTTTACTCACACAAAACCATTGAAATTCCATATATAGTTAGTTGCACTAACTATATATCGCGCACCCGCAATCCACTGCTGATCATGTCACATATTACATCATTCATGACATGGTCAGTGACATCACTGATGACATCACTGATGACATCTCAAATGACATCACTGATGACATCTCATTTGACATCATTCTTGTGCTAATACGATAAACCTCTTCAGACTCTAATATAACCTTAGATACACTCAGTGTAAACAGACACTCACACACTGCCACTTATCCATGGAGTTACTCACACACCCAGTCAGTCATGCAAAGAAACAATCTCACCTCCATTTCTTCAACTATACAGTTAAACACACCTTACTTATTGAAACATATACTAACACATATTTACTCTCTTATACAATCCCTGATACAAGTTCACAATGATCGATACAACCACTCACTCATTCAGTGGCTCTCATGCACAGTTATTTATATATGCCAACTCTCACATGTACTGTGTTTTACATATGTACTTACTATGACATGTAGCATTGAGATATCCATTCACTCATCAATACACTCATGCACACAGTCAACTGCCCATGTAGCTGTTTCCACATGCACTCTTGAACTCATACACCTAGTGAATAAACTGCTCACACATCTATGCATAGAGTCACACACCTTCCAGCCACCCCCACACAAACTCAATCTCCCATAGAAATACTTGGGCAACCAATTAATAACACATATAGCCTCTCGTATAGCTAATGATCAACACATGCAGCAGTTTACAGAACAACAGACATAATGATGCACAAATTAAGACAGTTTAGTCACTAACCCATGCATTCAGTGAGACACATTTAATCACTCACTCATACAGTCAGTCATGCACCTACTAAATCCTTCATCCAGACACTTATACATCCACTCAAGACATATTTTAACTTTACAGAAAAGTACAGTCACTGGATGTTGTCATCAGTGATGTCATCAGTGATGTCATTTGAGATGTCATCAGTGATGTCATCAGTGATGTCACTGACCATGTCATGAATGATGTAATATGTGACATGATCAGCAGTGGATTGCGGGTGCGCGATATATAGTTAGTGCAACTAACTATATATGGAATTTCAATGGTTTTGTGTGAGTAAAATAAGGTTTTTTAAATGCTAATTCCTAACTATATATGGTCTATAACCTATGGTTTTTTCAGTGAATTTTCAAGGTTTTGTAAATGCTAATTCCTAACTATATATGGTCTATAACCTATGGTTTTTTCAGTGAATATATATATATATATATATATATATATATATATATATATATATATATATATATATATATATATATATTAATCACAAACGGTCCTGTCGCAGAGGGAACAGCTTGGCGAGTCGGTGCTGGATTCGGGGCCAGGGCCGGGTCCCGTGTTTAATCTTTGCACGAAAAAGGAAAACCAGCACTCCGCTCGTTGGATGCAGTTAAGATTTATTCAAACACTGTTGCAGCCAACAGTGTTTGAATAAATCTTAACTGCATCCAACGAGCGGAGTGCTGGTTTTCCTTTTTCGTGCAAAGATATATATATATATATATATATATATATATATAACAGGTACGCCTCCTCAACGTCAGCCTGCACTCAATGTTGCAAAGTCAAATAGATTTATTGCAGCAATGCGTTTCGACCTGAAAAGGTCTTTTTGTCACAGCCTTGGCTGTCTGTGTATTGAGTAATTAATATTACTCCATATACAGACCTTGGAAGTTTGGAAGGTTTAGTTGGCCTTACTGGAAGTTGAACTCAAGGAGCCTGCAAGTTCAGATGTGATTACGAGTTATCAGACTTGGGAAACCACTCAGCAAAAGCTAATGATTTTGCCCACACATTTTCCCATTAATGAGGGGGGGGAAGCTACAGGGTCTTCTGGGTCAAAATCTTGCAATAGCTAATAAGTTATAAAAGTTATGGGGACACTTACAAATGTTATATATATATATATATATATATATATATGTCTATGTATATATATATATATATATATATATATATATATATATATATATATATATATATATATATATGCATGCAAATATATTCAATGCGGGAGGGCGCCACATGGCTCTCCTCGCTGGGCCGATTTCAGCACCGAGGACCCCATCCCCTGGGGCCTGACCTCTTCCTCCTGGGTTCCCTGAAGCCCAGCCAGGGCACCGAGTGGGCATTATGGGGACCATGGAGTGCCACAAGGCCCATGTGGTCCCAGTGGTTTCCTGCTGCCTGCTGCCTGCTTCCTGCGAGTTCCAGCATTGCTACCACACAGAGGGAGCTTCAGGAAATGCCGCTCCCTTCGTGCAGGAGCAATACTTTCATCTCTTTCCCTGCGCGCATGTCTGTGAGCAGGGAAGGAGATAAAAAACTCTGCTCCCAGCAAGCGGGAATAGTTTTATAGCTCCTGCTTGCTGGCAGCTGAGTTATGTTTGCCTTTGCTTGACAGGGGCTGTCACAGCTCCCGCCAAGCAAAAGCAAACAGCCATGTCCCAGGGGTGGGCACCCCAGGGCTTATGGAGCCGGCCCTGGGGAGTGGTGGTCCCCAGGGACATTAATGGCTTCAGGAGGGGCGCCGTGCAGCCCTTCTCCTTTAATTGGCCCTGGGGATGGGTTACCTAGCGGTGAATATGGCCCGGGTGGGTGGCCAGGTGGCCCCCACCCACTAATATTTAACACATGCCCTGGGGAGCTGGTGGTTCCCGGAGCTAAATATGACCTGGGAAGGGGGCTCTCCTCCCCCTAATTCCTTTTTTGTGCCCCGTGGCAATTTTTAAACTTGGAGGGGGATCCACGCACCCCCCGCCCCATTATGTAAATAAACCCCAGGGAGGGGGTGGTCCCTGGGGTAAATCTGTCCTTGGGGAGTAAGGTTGCATTTGTGCCCTCTCTCCTTTCCCTTTATAATTAAACCATGCCCCTGGGACTGGACACACCCGGAGGCTGAAAAAAATAACAAGTGCGGGACGCCACGCATGTTTTTTTTCTTCCTGCTGATTCACGACTTCGTTGCAGTTTTTGGCAAACAGTTTAAAAAAAAACAGGACCAGGGCTAGAGGGTCATGGTGTTCCTACCTGTCCCCTTTTCTATTCTTTAATGTCTTTTTTAGGACTCCGCTGAAGCCAACTCCCAAGATAGCTGCCAAAATTTACTGGTTGAAGTGTTGGCAGCCAATCAGATCTCTGCCCGGGGACTGTCAGATCCCCAGAAGATTTGCATCCCTAGATATACAACTTTGGACTTCTGAATGGATTTACATCAAATAACAAAAATCACTCTTTCTGGACCAAGAAGTACCTTTCTGCCAAATTTGGTGTCATTCTGTTCTGCGATCAGGCTGTTGCCATGTCTAAAATCCCTAAGGGAATTAACATGGGAATCCCACTTTTTTTGACTCCCCTTTTTCTCTGCCCCTGAACTTTCCTTGTACAACAAGACCCATTTGACACTTTTTTGGGAAACTTTTGTGAAAATTCATCAGACATCGCCAAAGATATAGGCCAGGCCAAAAACGCTTTTCCTATTGAAACTAGGTTACTAACTATAACTACCTACTGCCGACCATTAGTAGGATATAGATATATAGATATACAGAGATTCACGAGCCACACCAATCAACAGCTTGAGCTGTTTATTTAATTGGCAGCAAAATAACGCTTTTCGACCACAGCCGTGGTCTTGGTCACATGACCTTAACTTATGGTCCAGTCACTTTTTTAAAGGTCAAATCTGCATCCCACATGACACAACAGTTCTTGACTAAACATGAAAGAAAAATCGAATTCATGGGTTTAATCAAAGCATTTTCTTTGAGAAAACAAAAACTTTCATTTGTCATATATTATATACGTATAACATTTCATGATTTAAAACAAGGTGAATCCAAGAAATATATTGTACATCACACTGTCCTTAACAACATATTATTAACTGCTTTGTGTTAATTATTCATTATTGAATTTTCTAGTGTAATGCAACAGTTTGAGGAATAGTACTGTCTATTAACTGACATCTTTGTGTATTCTCTCAATATAGGCAAACCATGTCTTAAATCAAAAAAGGGTCCCATTTACTTAGGACAAGCAATAAAGAATTTTCAGCAATACTGCAATAGTACCCCAAAACACTTAAATTCTTGCAAGGTATTGTCATATTCTCAGGAAGTTAGCTCATCCAAGGGTGATGCTCTAGCAGCTTGTATAGATTCACTTCATACTTGTATGTGATGGTGTCGTTCAAACAAAAATCCCCTGAAGGCTATATTGACTATGGAACTGTGACTGTGGCCTAGAACATCTCATAACTCCAGTGCAGATATACGTTATATGAGTGATTCTGGATTATTCGATTTGTGCTTGTCATAAGGTCCCTGTAGTTGGAGAAATATAAAGGGAGAAAATAGTCATTATATCATATTCAGAATGGTTCCATACACATAAATTACATCTTAATCTTTCATATAGCTGGATATTTCCATGATATCATTTATCGTGCTTAGTCTACCTAGGGATGAAGGGTTCATCTCAGTTGGGACATGATACAGTACTGACATACATCAGAACAGTTAGAGAGTAAGGAAAAATAAAAAGGCTACTTGTCCTTTTCCCTAGGTAGTAATCGAATAAACAAAGTGGACAAGTCCTTGGTAGGTGTAAAGGTCATAGTTCTTGACTTGTACCTACGCAGAAGGAGCGCAAACAACAGATTGTTGTTTAAGGAACCCCCTCACCCACCTACCTAGTAGGTGGCATGCTTCATCATCGGGGGCCAGCTGGATTACCGAGTGCAATCCAGCTGTGCTTCAATTCCTGAACTACAGCGGAGCGGGTTGTCGTGTGGAAAGTGCAAAGTGCTATGTGAAGTGAAATTATGTGCTAAAAATATCTCTAGGAAATACCCTTATGAAAGTTTTAATGGAAGGGTCCTAGGACATGGGTAAAAACATCGTCGGGATACACTTGAGGTTTTAAAATGAACCTCCGTATCGCTTTAAATATTGTAGGTCTACTAGTTTCAGCCTTCAGAAATGTTCAAGAGGCTTTCGTCAGGACCGAATGAAAGTGACCCAAAGAAAAGGGGGACACTGTGGTGTGAATATCAGCACACACCCTAAAGTGTGCTGTGAGTGTGGTGGGATCTTGTTACTTACAGATCCTATGTAACTACATTGTCACATTTTCATTTATATACAGGTATATCATGCATGTCTTGCTTAGTAGCGCTCCTCTGTGCGTAGAGTAGTGGAGACTGGTTGGAAGAAGGCATCATGCATGTGACTTCATGAGTGCATGCATGATGGCTATCTAAAAATAACCAAGCGTGGCTACAATGTACCCCAGTGGTGTCTAGTTGAATGCAAGACTACCATACTGGCATTTGAAGTATATATACACAAATTGTGCAGTGGTGAACTGTCGTTATTTATTATTATTTTGTCAAATGCATTCACGTTGTGGCACATAAAATGTGTTCGCGTTATGGCACATCAGGTGATTGTTAAAATTAAGTATCTTGTACTGACATATACATAAAGAAAAATAAATCATAAACATAAGTACATAGTGAAAATCCTGGGAGACCTCGATACTACTTTACAGATGAGAATGCAATTCTTCATCATTGTTCATACCATAAGGGAAATTGGTACCAGCTTGTAGGATCAAACCGGATTCTAATCTGTTTAAGGAAGAGAAGCGGTTACCAACTCATTGGTGTTTCGAGATTGTATCTGGACCAAGGAATTTCACTTGTGTCCAATCTCCTGCATGTTTTTCATAGAAATGTTTATCTGTACTATAACTAAAATTCCTATTGGTAATGGCTCTCTAATGTTCCAAGATATGATTTTTTACAGTAAAGGTTGTAGAGCCTATGTACCACATACCACAGGGACAGGTGATGACAAACTACAAAGTCAATGGCACAAGTTATTAATTTTCTCTGGAATCTTTCTAGAGTGACCATACTGGTATTGTCACTGTATTTGCAGGCTTTGCAGTTTCCACATGATCGGAACCCTTTAGCTTGTCTTAGCCAATTGGTTTCCATAGGGGAGAGATAGCTTTCTACAAGCATGTCTTTGAGTGAGATGTTTCTTTGATATATTATAGAGGGAGTCATTCCTATCTTATTTCTCAGGATGGGATCTTGTCTTAATATACACCACCTCTGTTTCAAGATTTTTCTTAGCTGTACTGCGTGACTGCTAAATTTCGTAATGAACCTTATAGGTTCATCTTGTTTTCCTTCTGGCTTTTGCGTGGGGTGGTTGGAATAGGACTTCCTCTCTGCTCAAAATTTCGACTTTTTTATCTGCCTGTTTTAAAGCGTCATACGGGTAACTTCTGGCATGTAGCCTATCCATCATCTCCTGTTAGGTGATTTGGTAAGATTCTGCAGAACTGCAGTTGCATTTTGCTTGGAGAAATTCACTGTAAGGAATACTCCATCTAAAGCTAGGTGGGTGGCTGCTTGATGCATGTAACAGAGTTACCAGCTGTTCTTTTTCTATAGAGTTCCGTAATAATGGTACCATTCTCAACCACTAATCTGAGGTCTAAGAAATCAATAGACTTTTGGCTATGGTGCATGGCAAATCTTAGATTTATGCTATTATCGTTCAATGCATTTGCGAACAGTATAAAATCTGATTCTGTGCCCTCCCACACAAAGAAAATGTCATCAATATATCTGAGCCAAAGGCTCACATTGTCAGCCCAGCGCTCTATATCACCACTCCAGAGCATCTGCTTATCCCACCAACCTACCAGCAGGTTGGCATAACTCGGGGCGAAGCAGGTGCCCATAGCAGTTCCCCGTATCTTTTGAAAGTGCTCATTTTCAAACATGAACACATTTTCTTTAAGACATATCTCAATAATAGTTAAAGTCTTATGTGTATGTTCCAATGAGTGGAAGCTCTGTTTAAAAAAAAAAAATACTGGCATGCACTTAAAACATCAGAGTGTCTAATGCCTCCTCCCTCTCAATGGGACTTGAGAGGGACTCCTCCCTCTCAATGACCAGACAAGTCAACGCCGTCTCCTCATCGTGCTTCAACACCCTATGCATGCTCCGCAAGATCTTCCACTGGATCCCGACCGAAACCAGGAAGATGGTCACCCAGGCACTCGTCACCAGCCGACTGGACTACGGAAACACCCTCTACGCCGGAACCACAGCCAAGCTACAGAAAAGACTCCAACACATCCAGAACGCCTCCGCCCGACTCATCCTGGACATCCCCCGACGCAGCCACATCTCCGGCCACCTGAGGGACCTGCACTGGCTCCCCGTCAGCAAGAGGATCACGTTCAGGCTCCTCACCCACGCACACAAGTCTCTCCACGACCTGGGCCCCAAGTACCTCAACGACCGCCTGACCTTCTACACGCCCACCCGTCAGCTACGTTCTACTAGCCTCGCCCTCGCCGCCGTACCACGCATCCGAAGAGCCAACGCCGGAGGCAGATCCTTCTCCTACCTGGCGGCCAAGACATGGAACTCCCTCCCCATCCACCTTTGGCTGACCCAGGACCATCTCGCCTTCAGGAGCAACTCAAGAACTGGCTGTTCGAGCAATAGCAGACCCCTTCCCCCTAGCGCCTTGAGACCCGTCCGGGTGAGTAGTGCGCTATACAAATGGTATGATTGATTGATTGATTGATGCCTGTGTACAAGCTATTCACATCAAGACATACTAACCAATCATTATTGTTCAAACATAAATTCTGTATTTTTTACCAAAAGTCTTTAGTATTCCTTATGTAGGAGTTCAGGTCTTTGACAAATGGAAACAGAAAATGGATGATAAATATAGATGTATTTTCTAGGAGGCTATTCTTAGATGAGGCAATGGGTGTCCAAGGAGATTCAAGAGCATTCTTGTGTACCTTTGGTAATAGATATGATGTGGGTGTTGGGGTGTCATTACGAAGAAACTGTCTTTCATCCCAATTGAGTAACTGTTTATCATACTAACCTTGAATCAAAGTGAAATATCTTTCACGTAGATTGGTCAGGTATGACTTATCCACTTTATAGTAACATGTCGTATCATTTAGTTGACGATACGCTTCCTTAACGTACATCTTTCTCGTCATAAGTACAACATTCCCACCTTTGTCAGATGGCCTAATGATGAGATTAGGATCATTTTGTAATCTAGTTACTGCTTCCCACTGTTCACTGGGCATGCTTCTGCTATCTGGAGCTTTCCTAATGAGACTCAATAGAATCTGTGCCACAATATTGCAAAACAAATCTATGTTGTCTTTGATTGTTTGAGGTGTAATCTTAGAAGATACTCTAAATCTAGTCTCATATGGATCGTCTATATGTAGCCCGTATCTCTGTAGAAGTTCGACCAAGTGAACTGGATCAAATGGATCAAGTTGTTCCCTTATATTACTGGATTGACTGTGGTGGCTTAGAACATCAATGACATGTAATGTGGGGACGTCTTGAATAGCTAAACTGGGTGTGCATTTAAAATCGTTTTTATATTATAATATTTTTAGTAAATGTATTTGTTATATTTAATTTGATAACTGATTTATGTTTTGTAGTTGATGTGTTAATGTTTCACTTATACAAGGATATACATATTCCTCATCTGGAATATATATTTATAAATATGTGTTTTATATCGGTACATTTAAAAAAATAACACCAATATTTTTATATAATGTAACATATATATTTATAATAATAGAGTTACATTATATTTATGTATATATAAACTTACACAGATATATGTGTGTATGTGTTTGTTTATATAAGTATATATTTATATATAATATTAAATATTATTTAGATATATTACATTTTCTTTATCTTAATGTTATATATTAAAATATTTAGGATTTACTAATTTAAACTATATATATATATATATATATATATATTACGCTCACAAAACCTTATCACTACGATAAGATAAGACAGCACTCCGGCAGTTACTGGGACACAGCTTTATTTACAGCAAACAAACGTTTCGGCGATAGCCTTCCTCGGTGTTTTCTTACCGGTACCATGCAGTTTAGAGATTTAAATGCAATTTTGCCAGAAATGGTAAACAACAACAAGGGACTTACCCTTCCTTGCACCACAGTGGGCGCCATCTTGAAATGGGTTATATGTTTCCGAAAATCGGAATTCTCAAGACAGAAGGGTCACAAAAGCGATAAAGCCGTGGATCGGCTTGTGTCCCTAACAGTATGAATACCTACTGGCAAACAAAAATCTAGCATATAAAACTACAAAATGGTGTTCAGCATATTTCATAACATGACTATCAAAATTCATTTATCTTTTTCTTAAATTATTAAATATACTTATGATTACAAATTACGAAATAACCACCATGCAGCGAAGGCTGTCCTCCCACCGAAACAACAAACAAAGAAACACAAATACCAAGAGGCAAAGAAAAATCTCCGAAAAACATGATAAATTTCATAATCAAATTTTCAGCAAAGAAACTAGAGAAAAAAGTGTGATGTCAGTTTCAAACACAGTTGACACCTCCGTTCAACAGGTAGACAAATTGAGTACTCAGTACATGAAGACCCATTCGTTCAGTGATAAGTGGCGTTATATCTCTCATAATCATAGCTTAATGCAATATATGGGTGTAGACATATCATTTACATGATTAGCATGTTCTCAGGTGCATAACCAGCCTAATATGGCATATAGCATATAACAGGGGATAATAATTATTACTTCCCCAGGTGTACTGCCATTTCTTCCCCGCTGTTCATACCTTTCGGGTATTTGGTGGACAGGTCGATGATGTACCTTGACTCAAGGCGTCGTAGCCTCCTGAGTCTGTCTCCGCCACGTGGATTGTGTGGCACATGATCTATACCAAAAAACTGCAGTTTGCTACGGTCTTTATTATGATATTCCGCGAAGTGTCGCGCCACTGGGTATGAGGGATCGACTTTGTCGATTGCCCTCATGTGCTCCAGCACTCTCAACTTCAGTTGGTTGATAGTGCTCCCGATGTAGCGTAAGCCGCACGGGCACATAAGGCAGTACACGGCATAGGTAGTACTGCACGTGATAAATTTCTGGATTTTGTTAGTTCTGCCTGCATCTGGAATATCATAATGGAGTACCCTACGACTATTGGCACATGCCTTGCATTTGCCACAGGGAAAGAAACCACTCATGGCTCTTAAGGTGTTAACTTGGGCAGAGGGCACCTCCAAGTGGCTATGTACCAGCATATCTCCTAGGGACCTTGCCTTGCTAAAGGTCACCAGTGGATGTGGTGGAAGATCTTCCCTCAACACTTCATCGGTCTGTAATATATGCCAATTTTTTCCGCATTAGAGCTTTAAGTTTGTCCGCCCCCAGGGAATATGGTGTAATCATCCTAAAGATGTCTTTTTTAGGGATGCCACTTTCTTTGGGTTTAGCTCTAAGCAAATCATTTCTAGGGATCTTCCGGACTTTAGTAAGAGTACTCTACAAAAGTTGCTCTTCATATCCTCTTGAGCGAAAGCGTGCCAGGCAGTCCGAGGCAGCCGCCTCGAATTCCCGGTCTTGGGTGCTGTTCCTCTTCAACCTCAAGAGTTCCCCATATGGGATGCTCTTGATTAGCTTGGGTGGATGTCCACTTTTGGCATACAGAATAGAATTACCCGCTGTTTCCTTGCGGTACAGCGAGGTCTGGACATGGCTATCCTCAACATATACTCTAAGGTCCAAGTAGTTGGCTGCCACCCCACTAATTGTGCCAGAGAGATGAATGTTATAGATGTTATCGTTGAGAGATGTAATATACTTCTCTGCCATATCTTTGGTACCCTGCCACACGATGAATAAATCATCTATGTAGCGGCACCAGTGTACCACCCTGCCGCTATCCTGGCCTTCCTTCCAGCTCCTGGGCACCTGCTCCTCCCACCAGCCAACGAACAAGTTTGCATAGCTGGGAGCAAAGCAGGTGCCCATCGCCGTACCGGAGATCTGTCGATAGAATTTGTCCTCAAACAGGAAAATGTTATTAATTAAACAAAACTGTACAAATTCCATCAACATAGCATTATGATGTGCGAAACGTATTTGGCGTTTGCCCAGATAGTGTTCGATAGCAGCCAATCCATAATTGTGGTCGATGATCGTATAAAGGCTGGTGATATCCATCACCAAGAACAGATAGTCTGGTTCCCACTTCATCGTATCAATATATATATTACAAAACAATATTTTTGTATGTTTTCTAATGATATTGGTGTAAAACTATATCTTTTTTCAATATTTTTTTACTTACCATTATTAGTAAAGGGAAACAATATTTTTGTAATCAATATTTTTGAAACAATATTTCTGTATCTCAATATTGTTGTGTCTGATATTGTGATTCAGAAAAGGGGGTGGTGATGAACAGAGTGCCTGACATAAGCAGACCACTCTTACCCAGTCCAAAGATCAGGGCTTGATCCATCACCGTTTTTTAGCTCACTGCACCATCCCAGCTCAGAACTTGACTATATGCAAATTAGTCTGTTCCTGTCCCAGTGCATGATGGGAACAGGGCAAACCAAACTACCAAGCCAATTCTTGTACTGGGAAGGAAACAAGCTTCCGGGGACCGGTTTCTGCCATTTCAGGCGTCGTCGGCCCGGCTTGCTTGAATCCTGATGGTGCAATGAGCAAGGGACTCACATCTGAGTATACCCTTCCACGCTTATGGTGGACAAAATGATTCAGAAAAGGGGGTGGTGATGAACAGAGTGCCTGAATTAAGCAGACCACTCTTACCCAGTCCAAAGATCAGGGCTTGATCCATCACCGTTTTTTAGCTCACTGCACCATCCCAGCTCAGAACTTGACTATATGCAAATTAGTCTGTTCCTGTCCCAGTGCATGATGGGAACAGGGCAAACCAAACTACCAAGCCAATTCTTGTACTGGGAAGGAAACAAGCTTCCGGGGACCGGTTTCTGCCATTTCAGGCGTCGTCGGCCCCTTTCTCACTGCTCCATCAGGATTCAAGCAAGCCGGGCCGAAGAGGCTGAAATGCCAGAAACCGGTCCCCGGTAGCTTGTCTCCTTTCTGGTGAAGAATTGGCTTGGTAGTTTGGTCTGCCCTGTTCCCATGATGCACTGGGCCAGGGACAGACTAATTTGCATATAGCCAGGTTCTGAGCTGGGATGGGGCAGTGAGATAAATAACGGTGATGGATCAAGCCCTGATCTTTGGACTGGGTAAGAGTGGTCTGCTTAATTCAGACACTCTGTTCATCACCACCCCCTTTTCTGAATCGTTTTTGGCCACTATAGGTGTGGCAGGGTATACTCAGACATGAGTCCCTTTCTCACTGCTCCATCAGGATTCAAGCAAGCCGGGCCGAAGAGGCTGAAATGCCAGAAACCGGTCCCCGGTAGCTTGTCTCCTTTCTGGTGAAGAATTGGCTTGGTAGTTTGGTCTGCCCTGTTCCCATGATGCACTGGGCCAGGGACAGACTAATTTGCATATAGCCAGGTTCTGAGCTGGGATGGGGCAGTGAGATAAATAACGGTGATGGATCAAGCCCTGATCTTTGGACTGGGTAAGAGTGGTCTGCTTAATTCAGACACTCTGTTCATCACCACCCCCTTTTCTGAATCGTTTTTGGCCACTATAGGTGTGGCAGGGTATACTCAGACATGAGTCCCTTTCTCACTGCTCCATCAGGATTCAAGCAAGCCGGGCCGAAGAGGCTGAAATGCCAGAAACCGGTCCCCGTTAGCTTGTCTCCTTTCTGGTGAAGAATTGGCTTGGTAGTTTGGTCTGCCCTGTTCCCATGATGCACTGGGCCAGGGACAGACTAATTTGCATATAGCCAGGTTCTGAGCTGGGATGGGGCAGTGAGATAAATAACGGTGATGGATCAAGCCCTGATCTTTGGACTGGGTAAGAGTGGTCTGCTTAATTCAGACACTCTGTTCATCACCACCCCCTTTTCTGAATCGTTTTTGGCCACTATAGGTGTGGCAGGGTATACTCAGACATGAGTCCCTTTCTCACTGCTCCATCAGGATTCAAGCAAGCCGGGCCGAAGAGGCTGAAATGCCAGAAACCGGTCCCCGGTAGCTTGTCTCCTTTCTGGTGAAGAATTGGCTTGGTAGTTTGGTCTGCCCTGTTCCCATGATGCACTGGGCCAGGGACAGACTAATTTGCATATAGCCAGGTTCTGAGCTGGGATGGGGCAGTGAGATAAATAACGGTGATGGATCAAGCCCTGATCTTTGGACTGGGTAAGAGTGGTCTGCTTAATTCAGACACTCTGTTCATCACCACCCCCTTTTCTGAATCGTTTTTGGCCACTATAGGTGTGGCAGGGTATACTCAGACATGAGTCCCTTTCTCACTGCTCCATCAGGATTCAAGCAAGCCGGGCCGAAGAGGCTGAAATGCCAGAAACCGGTCCCCGGTAGCTTGTCTCCTTTCTGGTGAAGAATTGGCTTGGTAGTTTGGTCTGCCCTGTTCCCATGATGCACTGGGCCAGGGACAGACTAATTTGCATATAGCCAGGTTCTGAGCTGGGATGGGGCAGTGAGATAAATAACGGTGATGGATCAAGCCCTGATCTTTGGACTGGGTAAGAGTGGTCTGCTTAATTCAGACACTCTGTTCATCACCACCCCCTTTTCTGAATCGTTTTTGGCCACTATAGGTGTGGCAGGGTATACTCAGACATGAGTCCCTTTCTCACTGCTCCATCAGGATTCAAGCAAGCCGGGCCGAAGAGGCTGAAATGCCAGAAACCGGTCCCCGGTAGCTTGTCTCCTTTCTGGTGAAGAATTGGCTTGGTAGTTTGGTCTGCCCTGTTCCCATGATGCACTGGGCCAGGGACAGACTAATTTGCATATAGCCAGGTTCTGAGCTGGGATGGGGCAGTGAGATAAATAACGGTGATGGATCAAGCCCTGATCTTTGGACTGGGTAAGAGTGGTCTGCTTAATTCAGACACTCTGTTCATCACCACCCCCTTTTCTGAATCGTTTTTGGCCACTATAGGTGTGGCAGGGTATACTCAGACATGAGTCCCTTTCTCACTGCTCCATCAGGATTCAAGCAAGCCGGGCCGAAGAGGCTGAAATGCCAGAAACCGGTCCCCGGTAGCTTGTCTCCTTTCTGGTGAAGAATTGGCTTGGTAGTTTGGTCTGCCCTGTTCCCATGATGCACTGGGCCAGGGACAGACTAATTTGCATATAGCCAGGTTCTGAGCTGGGATGGGGCAGTGAGATAAATAACGGTGATGGATCAAGCCCTGATCTTTGGACTGGGTAAGAGTGGTCTGCTTAATTCAGACACTCTGTTCATCACCACCCCCTTTTCTGAATCGTGTCTGATATTGTGTCAGTGATCGCTGAGGTAGGGATCAAGAAAACCTACACTACTTTCAAGTGAATGCTAGGAGATCAACGTATGGCAGGGTAGCCCACTCTCCAGAACCATGCAGAAGCCTTCTAATCCCAACATGCTTTTTCCAGTGAGACTATGTTTCCGAATTTGTCAAACACAGAATGCTATTTCACGTGTATTACTTAGCTAGAGTGTGCAGCGTATGAAGTCTTCTCAAGTCACGCCAGTTTTAGGGCCGCATTTTTCATTCCACTTAATGTACTGTCTCAGAACAATCATTTGTTGGAACTATTGTGCTTATAAGTCTGCTCCTTGCTCACCTAGATATCTTATTGAATATGAACTGATGTATTGTATAGCTTATCGTTTTAGGAAGTTTATGTCTTTAAATTTGCTCTTGAAGAAGTCAATCTCACCTATCTGAATAAGTACTGGAGTTCCATACCTCAGATAAAATTAGAGATTAAGAGCGCAGTAGTTAACGGACGCTATTCATCTGATATTGCAAGTTATTCAGGTCTCAAATCTTGCTTAAGAATACTAGAATCTGCTTTTTATATATATAGTGTGTGGTTGTGTGACGTTACAAGGCATTCCATTGCAACGCATGCCTTTATCATGCATGTGTCACAACGTGAATACCATTACCACACACAACCTTTACCATGAACATGCCTTTACCATGCATACCTTTACAACGAATTTCGTTGTAAAACCATGCATGATAAGGGCATATTCATGGTAAAGGATACCTCAGACCACTGCCCAAGTCCCATAACTGCTCCCTTGCGCCCTCCCCCCTCCAACGCCCAGATCTTTTCTATTAAAAAATACCCCTCCCCTGCACCCCTGCCGACCACCCCCTGCCCTGAACACTAAAACTGGACTCTTGCACGATTCCCCCACCCGCAAACCCTTCAAACAAATACTCCTCCCCTGCCCGGACCTGAACCCTAAAAATGGAGCCCTGCATGTTTCCCCCACCCCAAACCCTTCTAACAAATACCCCTCCCCTGAACTCCTGGAACAGCCCCCTGTGTGACCCAAACTCCCAAGCCCTTAAATAAATGTAATTTAAAATCTAAAATCACCCTTACCTCTCCATGACGTCTCCTCTCCAAGTTTTTCCGAGGCATGTCATAAAGAGGAAGCAGAAGGGTATTTCCATTTCCTCTAACGACGCCGATAGCCTCCACCACCTTTACCACACAAATACCTTTAACGCACATGCCTTTACTAGGTATCTCATTGTAAAGGCATGGGTGAGAAAGGCTATGCGTAGTAACAGTCTTTACCCATCACACACATACCTTTACAACTTAATTAGTTGTAAAGGTATACATGGTAAGCATGCATACGTTGTAATGCATGCATGGTTAAGGGTAGGAATGTAAGCAGCCGCGCTATAGTGGCTGTTTCCCGTATAGTGCTACTTACATTGTTTACAAGAGCTTTTTAAATCTTGTTTCTTTTTATTATTAAGAACTGAGGATTTACCATTACAATACAAACGTTTCTAGTCATTTAGGCTCAACCTATTTATGATATGGGTACCCAAAATTTAAATCACTTTTTAGTTATCTGCCCAATACTATACACCACTGGACTTAGATTTCTTAAGAACAAGTCTTTCTGTGGTAATTTGAGGACTGCAAAAGAGACAATTAGTTTTATAATGAATCCATCTTATTCTGATTGTTACCATATTTTGTGATACGGTTATTGTGACGGAGCAGCAGCGGGGGCAGTCCCTAGAGGCCCCGGGGACACCACGGAGAACGTGCCTCCAGCTGTCTGGAGGCAGACCAGGAACCCAGAAGAGGACGATATGCTACAACAGCTAGCTGAGGGACAATGTCCTCTTCAGCTAGTGGTGGAGGGTCAAGCCACTGAGGCCAAGACTGATCGGGAACACTTACAAGAGGCCCTCCAGGCCCAAGTGGGCCTCATCGCGCAGAACCAGGCGGTGCAGGACACCACCATACAGTGATTGACAGACACTATAGCCAGCAGTAAAGTCCACCCCAATATGCCCAGCTCGATCCTGCAGAAATATCAACCTGGCGAAGACCCTGACTTTTTCTTTACTAAGTTCGAGCACGTTGCAGGCACTGCACAGTGGCCTGCCAAACACTGTGGTCAGTACATTGCGCCCCATTTGTCAGGGGAACTGCAAACAGCATATCAGGCCACTAACCCTGCAGGAACAACCCCATATGGGTCATCAAGAAGGCAATCTTGGAGAGGCTTGGATGTGACCAGGAGCACTATAGAATAAAGTTCAGAAAGGAAAAGTGGCTTCCTCAAGACAACCCTAGTGTCAAGAACCCCACAAGGCTTACCTCTGCCTGTGAGGTGACTCCGCAGAGACGACAAGAGCTACCGCCCCTGTACCCACCTGACCCCATATGGAATTGCTGCACCCAGCAGGGATGAGGTGAATCCGGGAAGGAGCCAGAAATGAGTATGAAGATGGAAGGCAATGGTTTGGGCAGGACAGGGATGCACCCTAGGAGAAAGTAAAGAGACCCGTTAGGAAGGAAACCAGACCCCACCTACTTCCTGTGTGCACCTCTAAACACTACGCCGGGAGGGCCTGCAATATTGATACTCACCAAGGCTGGTAAACACCCGGCAGTAAACAATAGCAGGTTGCTCCTTGAGGGGTGAAGGAAAGCGCTTCTGTGCTTGACCAGTGGAGCAAGGGAAGAATCGACGAGGTACAGCTGGGCGCAGTGATCGTGTGTCCCAGCAGCAATGTCGTGCGCCTCCAACAATCTACTGCGTGCCACTCAAATGCCCCAAAAACAAAGCGCTCCTGCGCGTGGTCAAACTAACCAAAAACAAAGCGCTCCTGAGCGTGGTGCAATAATAAAGAACAAAGCACTCCAGCGCGGGTTGCCCAACAGTGAATAACTAGCGCTCCCGCGCGTAGTCCTAATAATCAAAAACAGAAGCGTTCCAGCGCGATGTGTAAACAGTGAAAACAAAGCGCTCCTGCGCAAATAGCGGAAAGGCTGAAACGCACAGTACGTACTGTTCCCCTAGACGGAAACGAGCAGGAATACCTTCGCGTACTGTTCCCCTAGACGGAAACGAGCAGGAATACCTTCGCGTACTTAGCGCGGATCTTCGGAACGGACCAACCTGTGGGAGCGGAACTGGAGGTTGACGTCGGAGACAAGCGTCCGCCTTGTCTCGAGGATCAGGACTCCATGATGTATCAGAAGCGGTGACCCGGCGGGACTACACGGCTTAAATGCGTGTCCCCCGGAAGTGCTTCTGTCGCAAGGCTGTTTGACCAACGACTAGACCGGTCAAAAGCAAGAAACACCGGAAGTGAGGGTCCGGAGTGTTTAGAGGGGACAATGGAGCGGCTATGCGCCGCGTACATGACACCTAGAGCTCTGTTCTACAAAGTACAAGACCTGGGCACCCGGTGGCTACAACCTCACTCCTCCAGTGTGGAGGAAGTGATGGATAAGATCCTATTGGAGCAATACTTGGACGGACTACCCTGCGCTACCCACGCATGGGTAAGACAACACCCCAACGTAACCGTCACTAGTGCTATGGAACTGACCTGCGCCCACCAAAGAGCCCCGGAAGTATGGCCACTTATGCCCAGACTACCCATGCCCATTACAGCAAGGTGGAGACATCCCGCCCCGGGCTCCTCTACTCCCCATCCTCGGCCCCTTATCAATCCTTGTTTCCTTCCCTATCCTGCTCCAAAGGAAGGAGGGCCAGGGCCTCAATGCTTCCGTTCGTTGTGCAGAGTGGGGTCATATAGCACTAACCTGTCCCTAGAGGCACCATTTCACAGAGCCTGTGGAGATAGGGTACACAAAAGGGAGGGTGCTACTAGTTGGTGACAAAACAGGGCTTACCACTTGAGCCTAACAATGAACGGCGTACCCATTAAGGCCCTTATTGACTCCGGATGCCATCATTCGGTACTTACACAGGAACGTGTCTTGGCACATCAGTGGAAAGAAGGGGAGAAAGTGGCCATCACATGTGTCCACAGAGACCATAAAGTATACCCAGTGGCTGAGGTGGTATTTGGGGAGAAGGTAGACGAGAAGGGAATGAGGGTAGGAGTGATACCCAAGTTAGTCGAAGAAATGATAATGGGGCCATTAAGGAAAAGGAAGAACGAGACTTGCTGAGGGAAACCACCTTCTATTCAGAGGAAATTACAGGGGGTAGATACAGGTAACGAAAAACACGCAGTGCTAAGAGAAAACACAATCGGGAGTTAGTGCTAAATGGGCTGACTAACAACCCTTCTACCTCCTTTGTTACAGACGGTGCAATGGGGACTCCGCGTAGCTTCAGAGCCGCTCAGACTGAAGATCCCGCACTGGGGAATGCCTGGGCCCGGAGAGTACCCGAGGACGATGACCAGGTAGGCCCCTGTTTTTACCAGTCGAAGGGGTTACTGTACAGGCGAGTGAAGAAGGAAACCGAAGCAGTAAGGCAGTTATTGGTTCCCGTCTTCTTTCGGCAACAGGTCCTCCACTTAGAGCACAACCAGGTGGGGGACACTATGGATGGGAAAAGACTGAAGAATATCTCTTACACCGATTTTATTGGCCGGGGTTTTTTTCTGACATCAGACGCTACTGCGCTGCATGCCCCTTATGCAGGAAGGTTAATCCCTCTCATGTACCTCGAGCACCCCTACACCCTCTCCCTATCATTGTTACCCCGTTCTCCAGGGTTGGTATGGACCTTGTGGGGCCTTTGGTCACCTCCGCATGGGAGTATCAATACATACTGGTATTGGTGGACTACGTGACCAGATATCCTGAGGCCATACCTCTCTCCAGTATGATGACCAGCAATGTAGCCCAAGTGATGTTGGGGATTTCAGTCGGATGGGCTTTCCAAAAGAACTCCTAACGGACCAGGGAACCCCCTTTAGGTTTAGACTCATGGCCCAAATCTGTAAGCCATTGGGTGTACGACAGATACGGACTTCTGTGTATCACCCACAGACAGATGGTTTGGTGGAGCGCTACAATTGCACCATCAAGAACATCCTGAAGAAGACTGTGTCCGTATCTGGTAGAGACTGGGACAGACAACTCCCCCTCACCCTATACGCCATCCGTACCGACACTCAATCCTCATCCAGGTATAGTCCTTTTGAGTTGGTGTTCGGGCGGAGACCCCGCACCCTGTTGGAAAATGCCGCAGAACAGTGGGAGGACGAAGAGGATGAGGGACAGGGACTCTTGGACTACGCCACCCATCTCAAGGACAGACTGGCTACTCTGTGGGGGGAGGTGAGAGAGTCCCTGGAGGCAGCACAAGAGAAACAAAAAAAAGGCATAAGACCGACAGACGAAACTGAGAACCTTTCAGGTGGGGGACAAGGTCCTTCTTCTCCTTCCATCATCTGATAACAAACTACTAGCTAAGTGGCAAGGCCCCTATAGCATTACGCACCAGGTAACACCTGTCACCTATCGGGTAGGAGTACCACAGACAGGGAGGGCAGGGCAAATCTTTCATGTTATACTCCTAAAGAAGGGGGAGGAAGACACGACCCCCAAGACAGCTCCATCCACTGCCATACTGATAAGCAATAGTCAACCCCTGGCCATCCTTTTCCACCCATAAAACGAAACCCCAGCGCCGATGAGGTCCCTATGGGGTCCCAATTGGACGTGGTCCAAAGGGAGACCCTCCTCACGCTGGTCGACAGGTACAAGGACGTGTTCTCCAAGCAACCAGGCAGGACACTCTTAATCTATCTCAGAAGCCCGACGAAGGGTGGTAGAGAAAGAAATAGAGGACATGCTACGTGATGGCATTATATAAAACTTCCACAGTCCCTAGTGTTCCCCAATAGTTCTGGTACCAAAACCTGATGACTCGGTGGGGCTCTGTGTTGACTTCAGACAATTCAACTCAATATCCCGCTTCGATTCATACCCTATGCCTCGGGTGGACGAAATGATTGAACAGCTGGGTACAGCCCAGTAACTCACCACCCTAGACCTGACGAAAGGATACTGGCAAATAGCCCTGACACCAGAAGAACGGGAGAAGACGGAGAGGCTGTATCAGTTCAGGGTTCTGCCTTTTGGCCTTCATGGAGCACTAGCCACGTTCCAATGATTAATGGACGTGGTTCTGCGGGCTCACCATGAGTATGCAGCTGCATACTTGGATGACATCGTAATCCACAGCCGCACATGGGAACAACATATCATCCACCTGCGAGCAGTACTGGAGAGTCTAAGGCAAGCGGGCCTCGCTGCAAATCCTGCCAAGTGTATGCTTGCTACGGACTCCATACGGTTCCTAGGCTCCCACATACAGGAGGGACTCATTAGGCCACAGGTAGATAAGGTGGATGCCATCAGAAGCCTAACCACGCCCACCACCAAGAAAGGGATAAGAGCCTTTCTGGGCCTCGTAGGCTATTACCGGAGGTTTATTCCCCACGTCTCCGAGGTCGCGGCTCCACTCTCCGACATGTTATCGAAAACCCATCCTAATTCAATCAAGGAGTGGTCTCATGAGCAGCGACAGAGCTTCACGCTACTGAAAGACGTGTTTTGTCACTAACCCGTGCTACAATGCCCCGACTATTCCAAAGAATTCACCCTTCAAACCGACGCCTCGGATCGGGGTCTGGGGGCGGTCTTATCACAGCCCGATGCCACTGGCAGTATGCACTATGTCGTCTATCTGTGCCGTAAACTACTACCCTGCGAGCCCGCTATTCTGAGGTGGAAAAGGAGTGCCTGGCTATTAAATGGGCTGTCCAGTTATTCCAGTATTACCTGCTGGGTCGCCCCTTACATCTGATCACCGATCACCCCCCTCTGGTATGGTTGGCCAGGAATAAGGACTCCAATGCTTGGGTTCTGCGTTGGTTTTTGGCTCTCCAACCTTTCTCATTCCAGGTGTCTCATCGGCCGGGTGCTTTGCAGACGAATGTGGTCTACCTCTCCCAGTCAGCGGCTGTCTCATGGCCTGATCGGCACATGCTTGGTGGGGAGGCAGTGTGTTGGAGCGGCAGCGGGAGCGGTCCCTGGAGGCCCTGGGGGCACCAAGGAGAACGTGCTGCCAGCTGTCGGGAGGTGGACCAGGAACCCGGAAGAGGACACAGAGATAGAAGAGACGGGGCACAGAGAAGCCGTTGTTAAGGGAGGAGAGACCAGAGGATCGAGAGAGCCGACTGTGGAGACGGGAGGAGCAGCGGAAGAGAAAGGACAAGACGAGCCAAGAGAGAGAGAGGTCTACCTGCGGGAAGGCGCTGAGGACGAGGCAACCGTAACCCTGACCCTGGTTTCAGGCAAGTGATTTGTACTGCCAGAGGGTTAATGAGGGGTTGGGTGTTCACCCAAGTAGTGGTTTTGTGGTACTACGGTGCAGAAACTAGAGAAGCACCTGACTTGGTGTCCTGTGAGGCTGCAACAGGCCACGTAGGAGTAAGCCATCCATACTAATATAATAAAGAGAGAGCCCAAACCTTTGAGGCAGGTAATCTCAGGAACCACAGCACCAATCACAACACCCAATACAGCGTTGGAAAGGGCAGTTGCAGCAGAAGGACATAGGCTATGCAGACGCCCACCATATACATTTAAAAGGTAAAAGAACCATGCCAGCAAAGTAGTCCCTTGTGGGCGTGTCTACGTTGTGCTGTGGGCGTGTGCTGGGGGCGTGACAAACGCTGGGGGCGCGTGGTACGTTCCGCCCTTCATGCCATGTCTCATATCGTGTGCTGTGGGTGTGTGCTGGGGGCGTGCGCGTTTGCGGGGCGCGGGATTACGGAAAAAAAGCCTTGTGCCCAATATTTCATTGTTTTTTCTTCCCAGGTTCTGTACATTGCAGCTCCGGGTGTCCACCCTGCTCCCTTTAAATACCCCTGCACCCCATAATCATAACCTACCCGTACTCATTAAAATACCCCAACACCCTTAAACACTAACCCATCTTAACCCTATAAATATACCCTGTACCCCAAAACCCAAACCTATCCCTAAACCCTAAAAATACCCCTGTACCCCAAAACCCAAACCTAGCTCTGAACCCTATAAATACCCCTGTACCTCAAAACCCAAACCTACCCCAGAACCCTAAAAATACTCCTGTACCCCAAAACCCAAACCTAGCCCTGAACCCTAAAACATACCCCTGTACCCCAAAACCCAAACCTACCCCTGAACCCTAAAATACCCCTGTACCCCAAAACCCAAACCTAGCCCTGAACCCTTAAAATATCCCTGTACCCCAAACCTACCCCTGAACCCTAAAAATACCCCTGTACCCCAAAACCCAAACCTAGCTCTGAACCATAAAAATAACCCTGTACCCCAAACCCCAAACCTACCCCTGATCCCTAAAATACCCCTGTACCCCAAAACCCAAACCTAGCCCTGAACCCTAAAAATACACCTGTACCCCACAACCCAAACCTAGCCCTGAACCCTAAAAATACCCCTGTACCCCAAAACCCATACCTATCCCTAAACCCTAAAACTACCCCTGTACCCCATAACCCAAAACTATATCTGAACCCTTAAAATACCCAAACACCCCAAAACATATACCTCAGTACCCCAAAACATATAACCGTATACCCATACTTACCTTATCCAAACATTTAAAAAAAACCTGCTTTTACCATTCATGCATTTACAACAAATTTCGTTGTAATGTATGCGTGGTAAAAGCATATAAAATGTAATGCCATGCGTTATAATGGCATTGCGGAGTCATGGTACTTTCGTAATGAAAGTATGCAGAGTTTTGGAATGCGGAAAGAAAGTTGCGGAATAATGGTGTTTACCCTCCCCCGGTAAGTACATTGGTGGCACGGCGGCCCACATCTCCAGCAACATACTCATATTTTTTCACCACCGATTTGAAAAAATGCACAGGTCTCTCTCATTGATGGCCAGCACCGACATACACTTTTAGACACACCTCCCGCCACAAGTTCTAGAATTGCTAGCTTTAGAGCTGGGGAGCTACGTTCGAATCTCAGCCTCAACTCAACATCCTGTGATTCCAGGCAAATCACTTTGTCTCCCCGTGCCTACCACAAATGAATGTGTTCTTCTGTAATGTAAATTGTGCTCATTCCATGTTGTCGAGTTCGCGCTATATAATATTGCAAGGAAAAATAAAGTAGGGAAACTCGAGTTCACACACTACTGAACGCGCACTCTTAAGTGCATCAGCAGTGCACTGTGAATCGGAGCGTTTCACAGGCCTGTCACAGATAAGAAATGCTATCAAAATGAAATCCTACAAAACAATATACTACTGGCTGGCAGCAATTCATACCCGGACAACGTCGGGACGGGCAGCTAGTATTATATGAAGGGCAAACTGAGTGGAATACGAGGCGAGTTGGGAGTAAGAAAACAGGCACACAGAAACGAAGAGAGGAGTTATCTCTCCGTTCTTCTCCCATTCCTCACCTGGGCGGGTCCCCCTCACATCCCTTATATCATGTGATGCATCACAAATGACTAGAAGAAGCTAACCTTACTGCACAGTAAAGGGTGGGTGTTACAACCCCATTGTAATCCCCTGGTTCCTCAGGATCGAGTACGTTACGAACACCGCCCTGACGACCTTATCAGTGCAATGAAACAGTACAGACCTGTTGGGTTGCGTAAACCAGATTTAATAAATCAAAGTACTGTCAGAGGGAAACAATGCAGCAACGGTCCGTTACAGGGTTGAAGACACCACATGTTCGTTCGAGACCTTTCCGTCAAACCGTCCTCTGCACGAATGCCGGTCCCGGCATTCACCCACAGAGGGCACCGTGCTAAGCAGTGGCCGACAATGCCACTTGAGTACTCGTGTAGGGCTTCAGCAGCACTTTAGGTCTCTACGCCTGATCTCGTCCTCCGCATTAGTGTCGGTCCCGACACTCTCCAGTGGAGGGCAAAACACGTAAACAAAAGGCTAGCTCTGGTCCTGCTCGATTACCCTCGAGCGGGGACTGTGGCAACCAACGCAAAACAGTGAAGGCGTACGACACGCTAGATAACCCTCGAGCGGGGACTGGGGCCAACTATGCAGTTATGCTCTGTGTCCTGCACGCTCGATAACCCTCGAGTGGGGACTGAGGCAAACTATTTAGTAAGGTTCTGTGTCCTGCATGCTCGAAAACCCTCGAGCGGGGACTGGGGCAACCTGGAGGCAAGGAGCGTGTTGCTCGCTCGAATACCCTCGAGCGGGGACTGCGGCTCCGAACCGCTGGGTCTAAACAATAGATAGCGGGACCCGTAGCCAGTAGAGTGCGGTCGCTTCCCTTGCTTCGCTAACTCTGGGTAACCAAGAAGAAGTCCAGGAAGCAAGGTCTCACCTTGTCAGAGACTCAGGCGCTGTGTTCCAAAACCACGAACACGGAATATCCGACGCCGTCCTCTGCGTCCATGGTCCGTTTTATGTCGGCACAAACTGCGCATGCTCCGTGCGTTGCCCTCTGGGTAGCGTAGTTCTAGCGAGGTTGTCCTGGGGGTTGTAGTTCGAAGAACGGAACGATCCTAAAAGCGTAGCGTGGACGATCCGGTTTGTGTCCTAACACCCATTCACCAGTTAAGGATTAATAACAGGACTGTTGTTAATAGCCTCTCGGTTGTGACCTATGAAGGTAGACATCCGCTCATCGCCAAAATTATGTTGTGTCCTATGAAGTTAGACACCAGGAGCCAGGATGTATATTTAATTCTTCTTTATTAATCTTGAGTTCAGGTTACATCAGTCTTGTAGGAGCAGCCTGCCAAGCTGCCCAGCCCATCTCTATCTGCCAACATTCATCCCACTCAGACACCCAGGCATTCCACGCATCACAGGCACACCAACATTCTAAGACCAACTCACACGCTAGAGGCAGCAGGGCTGGAATACATGTTATACAAATAAGTAGGGTGTAACACTCTCCATTCTTTTTCCCGAGAGGAAGACCTGTAGGAGAGACAGACCGATGACCCGGATGGGAACCATAGAGAAGAAACCGGATCGGACCGCCGAACCAGCCAATTACACCTCCGCAGCAGATGTGATTACTAAAGCTGATAAATCAGTGATATCCCGAGGCTCCTTGTCGTTCTTGTTGCGTGACTGTTATTTTCCATATTAAATGTTCTCAAGATTAAAATGTGAACATGCAAATGCTATTAACTTGGTATTATTCATGTTTAGATGAACTATAGCTAATGCAGGCCTGTGTTTAATATGCTGTTATCTCTTGGAATGTTGTGGTAAACATGGTGTCGGAATGTGGTGAGGAAATAAGGGGAATGTTGTGGATGGAATGCTATAAGTGGCAGTTGGGAGGAAGGGCCGGTGGCAAGCAGATGGTATGTATCATCGTGCTGATGTTTATACTTAATAAAAGACTTACCTGAAGAACCACAGCGCTGTATTGGCGAAGAGGGGTACCTTCGGCAGGACGACTTTACCCATATGCCTTTGCCGCATTTTAACTTGGTGGGCATATTCCTGAGATGAATTAAATTGCCTTTTTCTGTCCTGGAGGTCGCTGAACGCTGCTGAACACTTTTTCATATGCATGCTCTCATCCTCCAACATTTTAGGAACGCCGAGGGGGATGAAGGAATTCATCTGCGTGGTAGCGTTCTTCGAAGCCGCCATTTTGGATTTGGGCCTTCACGAATGGTGCTAGGCACACCGAAGCGGGCTTCCTAAAATATAGTGACTTCACACTCAGTGACAGGCACACCAATCACCATCACATCCTGCTAATTTTTATACCTAATAAAAGGCTTACCTGGAGAACCACCACTCTGTATATGCCTAACCTTTGGGAGCAATCTTGTTTCATGTCACATGTGTATTTTATTTCCAGGCTGAGCTCACAATTAACAACCCCGATATGACTTTGCTTTCTTTCCCATGTGAAATGTTTTGCTTTAGATGATGACTATAGGATGCTTTATTTAATTGCTTCAGTGCACCTTCAGATTACAGGCTGGTCCAATGTTTCTTGATTGTTGCAGATCCATTTATGGTTGGAGGTTGTTTAGAGATGTAGCATTGTGTAGTATCCTGATAAACTATTGAGCCCTAGATTGTATCTGTATGCTTTAACTTAATTGGAGCATTTAATGGGAACCATGTATAGGTGTAGCAAATTTTAGAAATCTGTGATTTAAGCTAAGGCAGATTGCAGAACTCTTCCAGGATATGCTTTTGCCCCCTTCTAAGGCAGCTGAGAACAGAGTAAGGTGCTCTGGATATGGGAAAACTGATTTACTTAACCTTTTCCTTTTGAAACAACTTACACTAATTTGTTTTCTCAGTTATATGAGTGAGATGTATTTGAATTTCATAATTCTTGGATGCATTCATGTATTGATTCTTGATTGACACTAATTAGATGATGTTGCATATGTAAACCGTTTTAACCTTTAATAAACCTTTATGGGTGGAAGCCTAATGTGTTTATGTTATTTAAATTGTATTGATTTTATGACTAGCCTCAGTTTTTAATTACCAAGTTATCAGATAGAGCTATATGGGCTACGAATTGCACGAAGAAAAGTTATATATTTGTTTTAAACATGTAATAATTGTTTTATTTTATGTACTTTGTTTCGTGTTATATTTATTGAACTTCCACGAAGGCCACAAAACAATATTTGCCTGAATTGATTGGCCTCCACCAGCTGCCGTCAGCCAATCTGTGCTTATATCCATCTTCTGTTTAGCAGAACCCAGTCCAATCACCAATCTCATGGATAGTCGTTGACTGTATGGGGCATAAAGGTAATCTGGGCATTTGTAGCACGATGCTGCCTGCCTCCCGCCTTTAAGATTAACAGAATTCGCACCTAGATTTGCGTATGCCTACTGCAGAACAAAAATACATAAATTCGCCTAGACGTACTTAAACCACCTTTTAACCAATCTATCACGTGTCTTTCTTGGTTTATGATTAGTGTTTTTTGCTGCTATGAAGAACATGCAAAGAGAAATGCATTTGTAAATTGTATTCTTCCTATAATGCTGAAAAAATAAAACCTGTTGATATGATTAAAGGCGATTTTACCCAACTGCCTGTCATATAACCTGTACATTTGCGAAGCGTCATACAGCGCTATCTGCTAAATGACCAGCAGAGGGCGCGCGCCGTCCAGAGTATAGATATCCGATTTCAAAAACAAAAGGATAACCGCAAAACTCTATACTAGCACTCTTTATATAGAAGTAAGGATCTGGCAGGCCATCTTAAAACGGTAGCTGTTGGGAAATAGGAGGAGCAGCACAGACCACTGACACCATATGTGTATGTAAAAGGCTGCTTTTATTGCAAAAGGCGCACATCACATAAATAAACCCTGGGCCTTCCGCCTTACAAAACTAAAACCTCACTATACAAATGTGTTACCTATGTTAAACTCCCCTCTAACCTCTAAAGGTACCCCCTACCCCGCCACAAAGCTCAACCTGCAAGTCTCTAACTCCTCCTATACTGATCTTCAACAATTGAGACATTAAACCTCTAATACATTTTTCCTGCAACTATTAACCTCTAAGGGCATGATCACGATCTTGGTTGGTGGGATACTCAGTCACAAACATGACAGATATCCTGTCCGCCTTATTATAAGTTCCATATAATATTATGGAATTGTAATCTGGGGATGGGATATCTTTATGACAGAGTAACTCTGTCCCCCAAGATCTTAATCCGGTCCTCAGTCTACTTCCTAATGAACCTTAAACTTCCTGGCTCGTCCATGCCTAAGCTTGTCTATCAGTTCCATTTCAGCCTGGATTGCCGCTATCAGCAACAATAAACTTGGCTAACCCATGCCAACTTTTCAGCCAACCGCTTCTGCTCCTACTTCAAAGCAACACCCATACATGCTGTTCATAACCCCTGTACACCTGTTTCAACTGGAGCCAACACTAATGGGCGAATCTTCGAAAAACTCTTAATTAAGGAGTGGGTAAGAGGGAAAAACGCTCTACAAACTGCTACCAGCAACCATGTCACCACTATAAAATGGTGACTGGTAGCAGAAAAAAGGCAGCAGATATACCCCATGGCTACATTATAGCCCAAATCAAGCCCAAATACTGCAGCAGTAGCTGGACGGCTCCATTCTCCAAATTAGCAAGGATGGCAGACCTCCCTGTGGTGGGCTGCCCCTCAAGACCCCATTGGCTTTGAAAAGCATGAGAGGTGTTAAGAATTATGGGGCAGATTTACAAGCCCCTTGCGCAGCCAGTACGTCACTTTTTGTGAAGCACTGGCAGCGCATTTCTCTGCCCCATATTTACAAGGACAAGAAAAGCCACCCTGCGTGTCTTTTCCTGTCCTTGTAAATACGGCCCCTTTACACGCAGCACTTTGTGTGAAAGGGGCGTTCCATGGGTGTTGCTGTGGATGTTCCCACTCAACACCCATGGAACCAGACATTTTCAGATTTACGGGGAATCGTAAACCTGGAAATGCGTAGCGAGGTGCAACGAGGAGACATTTTTTATTTCTCCTCGTTTTTTTCCTCTTTCTATGCGGCTGCATTCTACAGCATGCATTGAAGGGGGAAAATGTCTGCAGTGATTGTTTTAGTGCAGGAAGGTGCCCCTTCCTGCACGAAAATAATCTCCCCGTGATATAGACATCCTTGCACCATGGTCTAAACGAATTTCGTAGCGTACCCTGCATCGCATTTTGCGATGCAGGGCACGGAACGAAATTCGTTTTATTAATTTAATTGTTTACTTACCTGCAATCATCCATATTCCGGTGTTTATCACCTCCCACCCTGACCCTCCCCCGCCCGCCTGTCTGCCACACCGGAATCCCTCCACGGGCCGCGGCGGTACAAATAAGGAAACTAAGTAGGGAAAATATATAAAAGCGAAAACTTTATAATCTGTAATTTTATGTCTCAATGAATAATTTACAAAAGTAATATACAGTAACATTAGTCATATACTTTCATTGGATGTATAACGTTACAACGCAGGCTATTACAATGCCTGCCTTTACAACGCGGTTTTTACATCGCAAACCTTTACAACGCATAGTGCTTTTAGGCGCTGGATAGTGATTTATTTAATTTACTATTCCAACTCCAGTCCCCGTGGATAGTAGGGAAGGTGTTGGATAGTAAATTAAATATATTCCCTATCCTAGAGCGCCCCCCAGCGCAATGCGTTGTAATGGTTTGCGTTGTAATGACCGCGTTGTAATGGTAGTGCGTTGTAAAAGTTTCGTTGTAAGTGATGTTTACGACTTTCATTTGCAGGGATATATAGCATTTGTCCAAAGACATACAGTACCCAGAGCCAACAACTTAGATGAAGCTTAGAATGTTCTACTATTCTGTGTCCCTGCACTTCTTCCACCAAAATAAGTACATTCACTTGTGAGGCTGTGCCTATTGCCAGCAACAAGAAAAGCCCCAAAACACCAAAAGGAAATATCAAGATCTCACCATGCAAATTAGCCCATTCTGGCGATGTGTGTTACTGTGGTTTGTGGGCTTGGGCTCGGCTGCCACCGTGGCAAAACCTACCAAAGCCAGTCACTTTTAAAAACTAGACACATAGAGGAGTTTACAGTGGTTCGACTTGCTTGAATCTTGCTGTTTTCTTACAGAGAATTCCCTCTAACCCTCAATCTTTAGCTAAATCACAGATTTCCGCAACATTTCTGAGAGACAAAGTTATAGAATCTATGGGAAGTCACATAATTCCTACCACCCAGTGTTCCAACACCTCTTCCGATAAAAACAGTATCGCATTTCCTATAGTTCTCCCACTATAGGAAAATCCTCAAAACAAAACAAGGAAAACATCATGATTTTGGCTTGCAAATTGAACCATTTTGAAAATGTGTGTAGTTGGAACCTCTTCTGTGCCAGCCCACAATGTAAAACTACAGCCAGACTTCCTCCCACTTGCCTTAGAAATGGAGATGCACTGGGCCCCAGGATGGCAGAAAGATTGTTGGGGCTTTAGGCATGCTGATGTGATCTGCTGCCAAGACGGACGGCCTCCACCCCATTTTTTTTATCTGTCCCAGTCATCCAGTGTGCTCTCTGCCCACCACCCCAAACCGCAGATTGGGGTAAATCTCCAAAACTGCCCCCCAAGGGGCAGAAAGACCATTGAGACCATCAGTGGCGGAGATTCAGCCCAATGTCTGAGCAGGCCAACCTTCACCCCATTTCCTTTCTATTAAAAAAAGTATATACTTGGTGAGATTTCTGCCAGCCCAGCTCTGGGAAAGGCAGATTGGGCGTCAACACCCCAATCCACGGGGGCGTGGCCAAGCCGCAGACCAAGATGGCCGCACGGCTGTGAAGCTCTGCATGGTAGCCTCACAAGATCCTGGCTGCCTCCGCAATAACGGACCATCGAGCCGCTGATAAGCCTGGTGCGAGGTCCGCATATGCTCTACGCTGATGGCCCTGCATTCGACCCTGAAAACCACCCGCAACTAGACTAAATATCGCTCCAGGCCTGGAAGGGGCGGAATCGGCGGCGACCTCCGGCACGTCCTTCAGAAACTCAGATGCTCAAGTCTCGGTGGCGCGCCTACAACCTGCACTGAGGGGCGTGAACGAGTAACTGAGTGACGCCTTAATAGCGGTGAGTTCGCTTCCTGCTCCCCCCTCCAGCCTCCTCGCTTACAGTGTACGCTGCGGACCCCACCGATTCCCAACTCTAGCAGGGGGCCGTGAATGCTATCGCTGGCGCCCCTGGAGGCCTCGGAGGTGACGGGGTCCTCGCAAATGCCATGGAGGCGGCAGTCCAGCCGTGATCGCTGATAGCGGAGGGGGTGAGTAAATTGGAGCTCTATTGGGCTTGCCGTTATCTGCTCGAAGAACTGCTTGGGCGTGTCCAAGCATGAACCCACCTCAGGCTCTACGCCTTTGCCGCCTGGAAGTACTTGCTATCTGCACCTTGGGCCTGCGTCTTCGCTTTGCATTACAGCCTGCTGACTCCATCGCCCACAGTCCCAGGGGATCGGCATGCCTGCTACTCCTTCTGGGGCCTCTGCTGGTATATCACGGAGTAACCCATCGTTCAAATCCTGGTGGTTGGGGGTATGGGCCAGCCACCATCACTCTCTCAAGTCAGTTGAGCACGGCGGATGATTAACTAACGTCTACTTATTGGTGATCCTTGCCACCACGTGGCTGCTTGCATTGGGAATACAAGTTCTCCCTCAGCTCCGCCATGCAGCGCCCTTGCCCAGTGCTGTACCTGCTGGTCCTGTGGATGGCGCACCCTTCACTACATCTGGGTCACCTAGATATGGGCAGGAAGGACCCTAAGCAAAGGACACATTCGTTAACGACGGCCACATTTCAATCGCGACCTCTGACCCGACAACGTCCAACCCCAATTTACTGGCGGAGCTTAGGGCCAGGTTCAAGGCTTTAGACAATAGGTTTGACAAATTAGAAAGCCGCCTGGACAATCTAGGTGCCAAAATAAACATTCACAACAGACGTTTGGACACAGCAGAAGGCCGGATCTGGAAGATGGCTCCGTGGAGTCGTTGAAGAGGTTGGAGTGCATGGAGAAAATCCTAAAAGATATCACAATTAAAAATGAGGACTTAGAAGCGCGCAGCCGCTGCAATAATCTCCGTATCACTGGGGTTCCTGAGTCGACGAACACAGTAAGAATGTATACGTTTGTGGAATCATTGCTTGTGGACTTATTTGGGAAGGAGGAGTTCACTCCCGAATTTGTGGTGGAGAGGGCACATCGATCATTGGGTCCTCGACCCAACCCCAGCTGCCCTCCCAGGCCTTTAATAGCTTGCATCATGAATTTTCGGGACCGGGACATTGCGCTGAGGGTCGCCAGGGAAAAGGGTGCACTGAACTGGCAGGGGTCTTCGGTCTTACTATACCCGGACTTCACCCTTATGGTTCAGAAGACTCGCCACAAGTTTTCAGGAGTCAAGGCAACGTTACAAAACCTTGGCCTTAGATATGGAATGTTGTATCCGGCTCGTCTAAGGGTGGAGGTCAACGGGCGATCCAGAATCTTTGACAATCACCTAGAAGCACAAGCTTTTTGCAGGTCCTATAGAATACAGACGGCCAATAGAGGGAGGTTGGACAAGCCCCTTCCCCCCCCACACAGCGGATCTGTTGCCATTGTTGCGCTCTTCTCAAGTGAATGACTGGCAGGATGGAACTGTTGATATATTTGTTTTAATATTATTGCAGGCTGGGTATATCTTTTGGTTCACATTTTTGCTATTGTATTGATTGGGGCAGCATACATTACTCATTATTGTTATTCTGCAACTGCTGGGTGCCATGGAAGTGTTGCCTCCTCCTAGGTGCGTAGCACACTGTTGTTTTCACAGATTGTAAAGCATCAGCCCTGGTTTTTGACTCTACATATGGGTTGTTCACAGGATGCATTCAATGCACGGTTGTTGGGTCATTTGCCTTGTGAGTTGGGTCGCGAGGCTGGGTGGGGGGCAGGAAAGTCGCCTACAACATTCAATGTTCACATGATTCCGGCTCCAAGCTTGACAGTTTCCTAGTATCAGGACCAGAATTTTCCTTCATTATCTAGCCCATGACACAAATGGTCACTGCCCCTGAAGTATCTGATCACTTGCTTCTCTTGCTAATCACCTGGAATGTGCGCAGGCTTAATAATCCTAAAAAAAGCAAACAATTACCTGCAGCGACATAACTTTGACATTGCCTTCCTCCAAGAGACTCACTTGCCTAAAGAGGACCGTACATACTTTGCAAAGGGAAGGGGGGCTCACCGATTTTTCTCTAACTGTAGTAATTATGCCAGGAGTACTGCTATCCTCATCCACAAACGTCTCCCTTTCTCCTTGACATGCTGCCTGACTGACAAGGAGGGGCGATACACCATTGTGGTTGGTAAGTTGATGGGCCACATGGTCACTCTTGTGTGTGTGTATGCCCCAAATGTTGACACCCCCGACTTCTCCCACGAACTAGATGCCAAACTGGTACAGGTGGGCACGGGCTGGGTGCTGCTGGGTGGGGATTTCAATCTACTCCTTGACAGTTCCATTGATAGTTCATCCAGTGTAGCTGCCCCCAAACCACAGGCACGGCAGGTTTTACTAGACATCTCCAAAGAATTCCAGCTCAATGATGTTTGGAGAACTCACAACCCTGCGACTCCGGGGTACACACACTATTCTGCTCAACATAACACTTGGACCAGACTGGACTTTTGGTTGCTCTCCCCCACCCCCATAACCTGGTATACTACAATAGACATACTCCCCTGGACGTACTCCGATCATGCCCTGATTGTTCTTAAGCTTTGTCTCCCTAGACCTGAGGGACACGAACAGCAATGGAGGTTTCCAGGTAAAGCACTAAGGGCCAGATGTAGGTAGCCAAATACCGGTCGGTAACGGCCGATTTTGGCCGTTATCGACCGGTATTTGGCTTTTGAGATGTAGGTGGGTCGTTATTTACAGAATCGGTATATTTACCGATTCGGTAAATTTACCACTTCGGTATTTTACCGAATCGGTAAATATACCGATTCTGTAAATCCATATGTAGCTGACACTCCTAAGAGTGCCACAGGTCCTTAAGAGTCGGTATTTTACCACACAATCCTATTGTGTGGTAAAATACCGAATTCAGATGTGCATGCACATCTGTGCATGCACACCTGTGCAATGTGACACACAGACATGCCCTTAGGGCATGTATGTGTACCACATGTCACACAAGCCTGTACTTGGGGTGCTAGAGGGTGTCAAAGTGACACCCCCTGCACCCTTGCAGGATTCCGTATTTACCGATTCTGTAAATACCGATTCTGTATTTCCCATTGATTCCTATGGGCTTCAAGGCCCATAGGAATCAATGTGAAATACCGATTCGGTATTTACAGAATCGGTAAATACCGAATCTTACCGAATCGGTATTTGGAAAATAAGATTTACCTACATATGCCTCCTTCCTATTTACCTACTCTTAAATACCGAATCGGTATGATTCGGTATCTAAGAGTCGGTAAATAGGAATTACCTACATCAGGCCCTTGATGATGACTTATTTGTTTCTGAAATTGGGGGTGCCATCGAGGGATACTTTGAACTAAATACGGGGTCAGTGGACACCTGGGCGACTCTCTGGTATGCCTTTAAGGCGTACATACGTGGTGTGGCCATCTCCAAGCATGCAGGGGTCCTAAGGGATCTGCGGACAACATTAGCTACCATCGAGAGGCAGCTAGTAGCTGCCGAAGACGCTTTACTTTCCTCCCCTGACTCTGCTGAGGATGAGCGGAGTTGACTGGCCTTGCTGGTGGAATTCCGGGAGGCGGAGGAGCTGGAAACTCACTTCCTCAGTAAATATGCTGTGGCACGTAGATATGGTGAGGGCGAACAGCCGGGGCGCACTTTGGCGCAACTGCTGAGGCCCCCATATTCTAAAGCTTGCATTACAGAACTCTGATCTGACAAAGGGGCTATACTGACAGACACGACCGATATCAGAGACACGTTGTTAGCCTATTACCAATGGCTGTACACCTCCAAACTAACACACACCTCCTCGGAGCGCGAAAAGTACTTTGCTGAAATTGCGTTAGTATACATGGAGAAATATATGCAGAGCCATTTTCGAAAGACGAAATAACAGATGCCATAGATGCACTAAGCAGCTCATCTGCCCCTGGCCTTGATGGCTTTACAGGGGACTTTTATAAGAAATTATAGAAGTATATCACGAATCTTTGGAAAGAAACCAGCTGCCGCCATCCCTGAGGGAAGCAGTGATAGTATTACTACCCAAGCCTGGCAAGGATCCCTAATTTTGTGGGTCGTACCAGCCGTTATCACTTTTGAACTTCGATTACACGATCTTGACGCGCCTTGCATTACTGTTGCCATAATCATATCCCCCGTTCAACTCGGTTTGTCCCACGCAGGTCCACTTCCCTAAACCTCTGCATGATTTTTGCGGGAATGCATAGAATCAACCCGGCCACTCCGGCTACAGCCGTATTTTTTGACACTGAGAAAGCGTTCAATTCCCTTGAGTGGCCTTTTCTCTGGGCGGTCATGCGTAGGATGGGCATGCCCTTTGGGTTCATCAATCTTATGATGCTGCTCTACTCAGCCCCAACAGCAAGAATTTGCTTAAATGGCACACTTTCCTGGCCCTTCACCTTGTCCCGCGGCACTAGGCAAGGCTGCCCCTATCACCACTACTTTTCATTCTAGCAATGGACCCCCTGATTCGATGCTTTCAGGAGTGACACCTTCATAGGGGGCTCCAGTTTAACACAGGGCCACTACTGGCTTCTTTATATGCAGATGATATTATCTTAAATGACCAGAATCCCCAAGAAAACTTAGATCCTCTCATCCGAGAGATCATCCGATTTGGTGGCTTCTCTGGCCTCGGCAACAATTGGCGTGTCTGTCATCTTCACTCTTACTGCGGGTACGATCCAATCGGAATGCGAATACCCACTGACTTGGTGCTCGGACTCCTTAAGATATTTGGGCATAAACATACATTTGCATTCCAATGAAATACTATTATCAAACAATGGAAGAGCGACACACGGACTGGAAGAGCAAGTGGACCCGTGGGTTAGATTGCCACTTTCGCTTGCTGGGCGTATCGCAAAGATTAAAATGATTGTATTGCCCAAATTCTTGTATTTATTCAATAATATTCCTATTCTGCTGCCGAATCGTTATTTTGAAACTATACGCACTCACCTTATTAGGCTGACATGGGCGAGCAAATGCCCTGGAGTCCGTTGGGAGATCATGACACTTCCATATCACAAGGCCGACTTTGGCGTTCCTTATTTTCAGATGTATTATTTGGTTGCACAGTGCAGCTACGCTCACGCCTGGTTCCATCCAGACACCAAAATCCCCTACTTACACCCTGAGACTGATCTAGTCCTTCTGGACTCACTGCGAACAGTCTTGTCCTAGAGCTACCCTCATGACCTACTCAACATTCAGACGGTCTGTACAACAAGCCGGACTTGGCTAAAACTGGTCCGGATGTTGGGATCACCGCCACTATACTCCCTGAGTCTACCACACCCGAATCCCCATTGGATTCCTATCACGGGGGAGGGAATAGTGCAACACACTCTTTCACGTTTTGAAATAGCCTCCATTGGGGACCTCGACATAGATGGACACGTTTTTTCTGCCTCTGATGAAGACAAATTTGCGGGGGTGTCGTTTATGGGCAAGTTTATACTTCGACTTAATGCAGCGGTTAAGGCCAAGCTTTTTGGCTACCCGGTCGAGCCTGACCCGTTCCCCCCTTAACCATAGTCCTAAACAGCGACAATGGAAAACATTTGATTTCCAAACCAAACAGATCCTGTATAGAAATAGTACCAGTTCAAGATACGAAAGTACGGGTCGCATGGGAGGTGGATCAGGGGCTCCCAATTACAAATGACCAATGGGCCGCATGCTGTCTATAAACCAAGGCGACATCGATAAATATCCGCCACAAACTCATTCATTTCAAATTTCTGCGCCATATGTACATTACTCCAGCAATGTCCCACAGACTAGACCCCGACAGACCCCATTGCTGCCTAAAATGCAAATCCCAGCAAGCAGACTTTGCACACCTGACATGAACCTGCAACAAAAACAGCACATACTGGACCGACATACACCACATACTTGGGACGATGACAGGCTTAGTCCTCTCCCCAACTCCAGAAGTGGCCCTTTTGGGATATGTGAAAAATATCCCAAAGCCTGTTCGGAAATTCACCGCTGTTGGGCTACTCTTGCCCAAAAGGGAAATAGCGCTGAAATGGAGGAGTAGGGTGGCGCCAGCGAGTAAAGATTGGCTGAATAGTATGGCATATTATACCTTGAATTACGACTTATATGCTTCCACATTACTCAGCTCATCCCGTCCCTGGGACATTTGGGGCCCTCTCAAACAGTATATGGCAACAACGCAGGCTACAACAGATGCTCGGAGGGATGCCGGCCTGGAACCTGCGGGCATTGGTTAATCTAGAAACTCCTACACAAAAGGCTGGGACACCTGTATTATGATATTCCAAATAGGATAGCTACCCACATTAAGCACTGACTGAGGCACAGGCTGAGGCATTGGAGAAGTGATGAGCGAGATAGCACACTGTGCAAATGTACTTTAGACTGAGCATACTGTAAAACCTGCCAAGCTATTGCATATCATGTGCTAGATACCATATGTAACAGCATATTGTTTGTATACATCGTCATGACACTGGAGCTGGAACGATATTTTGTTGTCCAAATGAAACTGATAAATAAAGTTTTAAAAAAAACATCCCCATCCACCACCCAAGGGGCACAATTACTCTAGAGGCTGTTATGGGGTTGGGCACAGCCTGTACCAAAAGGGAAATCTCTACCCCATGTTCTTTCCTTCTAATAATACATAAACCCTGTTATCTAGTGGACTTTCTGCCCTCCAGCAGAAAAGCAGATTTGGGGTAAACTAACTTCCCAATCTGTTCCCTAGGGGGGAGGGGAGGGGTGGGCAGAAAGACTGTTGGGGCACGGCCCATTATCAGGGCAGAGCACCCGCACCTAATTCTGTTTTTTCTTCATAATCCTTGGCATCTAGTAGGCTTTGTGGACCCTGGAAGTGCAGATTGGGCCTAAACACCCCAACCTACAGAAAGCCAGGGTAGGCTACACCTACCCATTCCTTTAAAAAAAACACAAAACAAAAAGAACATACTCCCTGGTGTCTCTTGGCCTTTCTGCCCCCTGAGGGCAGATTGAGGATAACCATGCCAATGTGCCCTCCCAGGAAGGGCAGAAAGACTGCAGAGCCCTTGAATTAGGATGCCCTCAACCATTTATTTACAAATGGCCCATAATCCTAGTGTGAGGCGTGTGAATGGTAGGTTAATAAATAATGGACCAAGACAATTCTAAATTGTTCTTCTTCTCTCTTTATTCTAGAGTTCTTTAAAAGAATAGAAATACCACTAGTTTAAATTGGCTGGGATGTGCTAATTACCCTTAATTCCTTCCAACTGTCTCTAGTTTTCTTCCACACACATCACTACTGCTAGAACAGAGACCCACGGAGGAAGAAAATGTGACACACGCAAGTGCACCAAGTATTGATATCTCAACTATTTCATATCTGATGCTGTCTTATTATTCTGTTCCTTCCTTATATTCTACGCCATTTCTCTACTTTCTTTCGCCTCTCACTTTTTCACTTAATGAACTACTCTCTGTCTACTTCTATAAGTTTCCGTTCCTAAGGTAATTCTCTTGTCAGCGTATAACTGTTTCTCTACACTTCGTCCTCTATAGCCTCTGTGACCCTCCCTTAGAAATGTTTTTTTCTTTTCTTCCTTACTTGAAATGTTAGTAATTTATTATGATTTCTTGACTCTCTACAACAACATAAGCAGTTACAGACTTGGCAACAGTAAACCTGGTAGGAAAACTTAAACTTTGAAATCTTTCACACACAAAAAGAAATAGCAGCCAGAAGTGAAAAGTATAGTTTCACTCTCACTCTTCCCAACCTGGCCTTCCTTTCTTATTAATTTAAATTTTTAACAAACCAGAACTTTTATTTTTTTTCACTTTGCCAGGTTTCGGTTTTGTAAGTTTTTAACCGATTTTCTTAGAGCCTGTACAGCATTGTATTCCCTCCCTGCCACCTCCAACCTCTCAAACAGACACCCACCTGTATAAGCTAAGCTCCTCTGAGAGTATGGGAGGGATTGGTCAGCTCTGCGGTCCATTGCAGTGAGGAGAGGCGGCTCTGGGCAAAACCTCCTTTCTAAATTAAGCACCCTTCAGACTTCATCTCCTCTCTCTCTGTCACATTCCCTTGACTCACCTATTCTCTACCTTGGACCAGAGTCGTATGGGGACATCTCCTCCAATGATAAAAGACTCAGGCAGACCATGGTGCAAGGGGTCCAATTACTCTGATTCCCCACACAGGGATGGCGGATACTCAAATATGTTTGATCCTTCTGATACTTACAATCCCCGGTCATCTGAGTGGACCCCAGATCAAATGTTGGCAGACTACCTAGCCAGTAAAATCTGCCAGCCTCTGGAGAAGGAAGTCAGGGCGAGCGAGACTTAGGACAGAGTGCCCCAAACCATCATTGAAAGGGAAGGTAGCAGCCATGCCAGACAGAGATGACAAGTTGTGCAACTTCTTTGGCAAATACATAAGAAACCCTAGGAAGGGCATAGATCGATTTTGGAAAACATGCCAAGATAAACTTTAAGATGTAGTTAGTCCCCTCACACAGATCATTCAGATGGCAAAGCAATCTAAGCAATATCGGGTTCCCATATACACAGAAATAGTGGCTTGTTGGGCCCCGAGGACTATCTGCATGCTTGGCAAAGAGAACTGAGCGCTAGCGGCGGAAAGAAGGAGATCACTCATTATCAAGATAGACCCCAAACATTGGGAATTTGCAACCTCAAAAGCTGGGGCCATAGCTCAGGCTAAACAATTTAGGGAACACTTTGTCAAAGAGCTAAGTAAATTTGTTGTAACCTTTTCCGCCCTTGACAAGGCACAATCCTCCATAAAAAAGATCTTTCGCAGAAAGGTTTTTTCAGAAGCCAGATGAGGCAGGGGCCGCTCCTCTGACTAGTCGTACCAACAAGGCCCCTCTAGAGGCCAGTTCAAGAGGAACCATGGCTGGAATGGTGGTCAGCAGGGAACCTTCTACCCCCGCAATGGCTCTGACAGAGGAAAGAGCAACCAAAGCGGCACAGGAGGCGAAATTGCACCAGCAGGAAATTCTGGTAAGCAATATCCTTTCTTTCCCTCAAAATCTAGGGGGGGAGATTCCTAAAGTGTGTTCACAATTGAGTGAGGATCACAGCCAATCCTTGAGTCCTCCAAACTGTGCGGGGATTCCACATACAATTCTATGGATCCCCAGTTCAGCAGGTAAGCCTGAGACCTCTGGTCTTATCAACTAAAGAGATGCTTATAAGGTGCCATTTACAAGTCAGTACTTCATCCAAATGGCTATTTGAGTAACATATTCCTTGTACATGGGCTTCAGGCAGTCATAATGTTCAGAGAGTTCTACGAGTTGCTGGTGTGCTGCCATTTCAAGATGGAGGGTGTCCATCTTCTAAGAGACATTTTCCTTACAGGGGACTGGATGGTGAGGCTGGATCTCAAGGATGCCTACCTCTCAGTTCCTGTCTACCCACCGCACCAGAGATGTCTCCAGTTTGCACAGAGGGGAAACATTTCCAAGTTCCGTGCTCGCCCCAGTGGCCTCTCACTGGCCCCATGGTGCTTTACCAAGCTACTGAGACCAGTGGCAGGGATGATTATCTATCTGGACGATATCCTCCTCATGACGAGTCTCAAGTGCAACTCAGACACAATCTGAACATAACTATTGTTCTTCTCTAGGACCTGGGTTTTGTCATCACCGAGCAGAAGTCCAAACTGATTCCAACCCAACAGATGACCTTTCAGAGTTTTCTAATCGATTCAGTCAAGACATCCCATAGCCTCCCATCTTCAAGGGTTTTCAAAATTCCGAAGGAACTCAGAATTGTCCTGAGATGGGACAGAATATCCCTTCAGCAACTGGCCCGAATAGTGGGACTCCTATCATTATCCTTACAAGCCATCTTCCTGAGGCCGCTGCACTACCGAGCTTTACAGTGACTGAAGGCGACATACATATGGTGGGGACTAACTTACTCAGAACTAATCTCCATGTCATCCGAAGCCAGGATGCCACTCCAGTGGTAGATCATCCATGTGGACGCCTGGAATGGGAGAGGATGTCATAGAATTGGACGCCAGTCGTCTGGGCTGGGGGGAGGGGGGGCAGATGCAGAGACGTGTTGATGGGAGGCAGATGGTTGGCAATTTCACATCAATTGCCTGCAACACCTGGTCAGATCCTTCACAGTCAAGTCCCTCACCAGAGAGATAGAGTATCCTGTTGTGGATGGACAATGTCTCGATGGTCAAATACATCAATCGGTTGGGAGGCATTCGCTCACAGACCCTGTCGAATTTGGCAAAGGACTTCTTGCACTACGGTCTCCAGAAGCAGATTACAGTGACAGCATAATATCTTCCAGGGATTCAGAATACAATACTGTACTGGAATTCCAGAAACTTCATGACAGCAGCAACTGGATGGCACACCTTTCCTGGCCCTGATGGACAGATGGGGTCCATGCAACTTGGACCTTTTTGCAATTCGATTGTGCCATCAGTTAAAAAGATTCACAAGCTAGCACCGGATCTGGAACAGTAGCAGTAAATGCTTTCCTCCAGGACTGGTCAAAGGATCATCAATATGCCTTTCCACCATTTATGATTCCCTGAGTAGCAGCTCAAGCCAGATGACAAACAGGTGATGGTGACGCTGATCTGGAAGTCGCAGGCATGGTTACCGACACTGATGGAACTGTAGTGGGATCTCCCGAAAGAACTGCCCTCATTCCTTTCGATACTTTGGGACTAACAGAGTTGTCTGCATCTATTGGCTCTGCAGGGACACCTCTCCCTCATGGTATGGAGGATTTCCGGGGATGCTGGAAACACAACCACCTTTGAGCAAAGGCAGCAAACTTTATCCAACAAGCGTGGGCTGCAGGCACCATCAAGGGATATTGCTTGGCTTGGAAATAATGGCATTGCTGGATTTGGGAGAGACATCTAGATCCCTTAGGGGCAGAAGTTACTCACATATTAAACTGGCACAGTCAGGACTGGCATACCATACAGTCAATTCCTTTAGGCAGCCATCTCAGCCGGACATGATACCATTGAAAGCAAGCCTGCTGGGGGACACCCTTGGGTCTGTAAACTAATGTAGGTTATTCTACTTTCTAGACCACCGGAACCCAGATATTTCAGCCTTCGTGGCGTTAATAGGGTATTAAGACTAATCTTGAGTTGGCAGGCTAACCAGTACTGGTCCCAAAAAGAACTGTCTGCAAGAATTCTAATCTTATTATGTCTCATTTCATTTAAGAGAGTGTCAGATGTGAGGGTACTGGATATTTCCGCTAGAATTTACACACCAGAAGGAATAACGTTTACCATATCTAGGAGAACTAAGACCAGATCAGTATCTTATCCTGATTTTTTGGAAAACCCTATGTTATGTGTGGTAAGATGCATTAACGCATATGAAGAGATGACAGCAGGTATCAGACTTGCAAGTGAGAGGCATTTTCTGATTGCCATGCAGAAACCATATAAGGTGGTATCATCACCTTCAATTGCAAAGTGGGTATGGGGCATCATGGCAGAATCCGGTGTGGATATACAAAGGTTTCTGGCTCATTCCACAGGGGGGCTATGGCGTCTAAAGCTATACAGGTAGGTGGCAGACTGGAGGATATCATGGGTGTGGCAGACTGGTCAACTTTGTCAACCATTAAGAAGTTGTACCTCAAACCCACTTTGGAGGCAGCAACTCTGGTGGTAAGTAAGCGTTAAGCATGCATAATTCTCAACTCCGGTCCTGACATAGAATGAAAAAATTCCTAGATAATGAGAAGAAAAGTGACATTTCTATTTTGGACAAGGAGGCAAGAATTATCCCACCTGGGGGCATCATTGGAAGATCTACTGACCCTCGCTATAGTACCTCATTTGAAATAGGTAAAGTTAATAATACATTTCAATATGTAAAGGAAGGTTTATGGAGTTGGTTTGGATGTTTCTCTCAAAATCTAAAGAAGCAATGATATTGAATCATAGTTGTCACAAAGACTCTTATAAAATGTTATATTGGATTGGATAACATGGGTTACCTCTCTCGGTAATGATCAAAAATTCAAATTGGACAGGTGTTCAAAGTTAACTTCCTCCAGTGAAGAAGAGGAGTAGGAAGGGATGTCACACATTTATATGCATCGGAATGAATAATAAATGGACTTTGGTTGTTATGGAGACTCATCCCCTATGGTTCATGGGATATGTAGTCTTTACTGTTTTTTTCTAAAGTATGTTCTTTAAAGGCTGCTGATTTAATAAAGTGAAGAAAGAAATGCGCATTCCTCGCCTACTTGTCCTGAATAGAATTGAAACTTTTGTTCTCATTACCTAGGAATTTTTTCATTTTTCTCTTTCTGGATCCTCTAGATTCCCTCAAGGAAAAGTGGAAGTTCTTCTTTTGTTTCTTCATCTTTATGTCTCTTTTTTAGTTTTGGTCCTTCATCTACCTCACTATTCTTTGGTGTTTTTTGTCAGGTCACGTTCGGAGTGAAGTTGTTACTGGAAGATCAGGTAAGCCCTATTCTCTGCCTCCCATTTCCTTACATCATGGTCTCTAATGATAAACACACCCAATCTGCACCATGAGGGGTAGAAATATGGCTAGGTAGCTTTTGCCCTCTATGGATAGAAAGCTCCCTGAGGCCAGTAAGGATGTTGGGACCCATAGGGCAGAGATACAGCCCAGCATATGGGCAAGAACCTCATTCTTTTTTGTAAAGATTGTGGGGCACATGCATCAAGGTAATCCTTTGCGATTATCAAATAGCAAATTTTAAGGATTCGCTATTTGGTAATCGCAAATGCCTATGAACGAAGGATTCGCAAATATTTTTTGTAAATCCTTAACATTCCCTAATAGCGAAGTGCAATTTAGGGAATACATTCCCATTCATTCCTATAGGTCTATAAGCCTATAGGCCCATAGGAATGAATGGAATGCATTTGCAATTTGCGATTACCAAATTGGTAATCACAAAGTTTGCAATGCAATTGCAAGGGTGCTCGAGGGCCTAAGGCCTCCCTGATGCACCCCCAAAAAAGGTAAGTATGCACTTGTGGCACACACACATGCCCTAAGGGCATGTGTGTGCGCCACATGGCACTTTGAAAAATGCACTTTTGTGCATTTTTCAAAGGATTCACAGATTACCATCAACTTGAAATTGATGGTAATTTGTGATTCCCTATTGCAAAGTTGCATTTTGGAAATGCTACATGCCTCGCATTTAGGGAATCGCAAATTGCGCTTCCCTAAATGCATTAGCAAATTAGGTCATTTGAAAATGCAATGCCTTTGATGCATCGGAAAAGGAATTTTACCGTTCGCAAACGGGCCGATGCTGTGAATCGGCCGTTTGCAACCGGTGAAATGCTTGATGCAAGTGCCCCATAATCTCTGGTTTCTAGTGGGCCTTCTGCCCCCTCCCCATGGGAGGGTAAATATACCCACTCAGGGGATTAAATAGTTCAAGGCCCCTTTAGGGGTTCCAGCAGGCCCAATGCCCACACCTCATTAATTTTTCTAAAAATAAAAATATTCCTTGGTGCTTAGTGGCCTTTCCCTCTCAATAGCCCTAGCAGAGGGCCAGAAAAGCCGAATTTCAATTTTGCACATACCTGAGAAGCTGCTCCCTTTCTCCTTGGTGTTTGGGGGGTGGATCCCTGCTAGGGGATTGCCAACTGGATTAGTCCCTAAGCAGGACCACACTAGGTAGAGCGTAAATTGGTGCTCAGATGCTGAGATATGCCCCCAAGCACCGATCAAAGAAAAAGCAGCCTCCCCTAACGGCACAGACTTTTTTCACTCTCTCACTCTGTGATGATCAGCAGGTTGTCCATGCTGCTTGTCACACACTATGTGAATCAACATAATCTCAGAATGTGAGGTAAGCTCTTGTGTCCCAAGATTTTTTTTGCAAAAGAAAAATATTTGGTACACTCACCAGAAGGATTTTGTCTCCATGTATGAAGAATGAGACTTTCACATCCTCTGCACTGGAGAAGTACTTTTGAGGTTGTGACTCTCTCAATTTCTACAGTAGAGAGGTTAAAACAAATAGTAAAATGATGATCCACGGAAGCGGCTGCCGTGCTAGTGCCATCACAGTGTGCACCATTGCATGCTTGCTGTCGGTTTTCAGCTGACCTCTACACTTTTGACATTGTCATATATTTTCTAGTGTTCTTAAGTGTTTATCAGTACTTCCACAGATTATCTTTTTGGTTTTTAATTTTATTTCGATTTTTTGACCTTTTGATCTCTTGGACCTTGGTGAAGGCTAGGTCGCACCAAGGTCTGACCATGTTTGACTGTTGCTCTTTCTGCTCCAAGGGTCCATCCCTAACGTAGCCACCGGCCATCAGTGTTGCTAGTGTTACCAGAGTCACTGATGGTCAGATTGTAGTGGCTTCGGGGTACAGGGAGTTGGTGATTGTGGGGAGATACACTCAGTGCCCTAGTATATTGGGACTTGGTTGTGGCTGGGCTACTTAGCTGCCCTGCTCCTGGCGAGCCCTACTTGTGATTTGTACCTTTCAGCTTGAAGATCAAGGGCTAATTGCACATAGATTATTGAGAGATTGTTTTTATTCACCACAGAGTTGTACACAATAAGTTAAGCTCCCCATAGAGGAAACTACATTGAACATTGTGAAGGAGCCCAGAGTAGAGTCCTGAAGCCTTTCAGGTGTAACGCTAAGGTTGAGAAGGTGGTGGCAGTGAAGTTTGCTGTGTTCGGGTGAGTGGAGCTGAGAACAATGATTGTTGTTTGTCTTGTAGCGTGTACATACGTGCGAAACTGAACCTGGTTCTCTCCATATATGAATACACCTCAGTGAAGACCAGAAAGGAGTTCCGGATTGGAAAAGGAAGCTACAGATCCTTGCCCCTGGGTCACCTCTTACTCTTCTGACTGAAGGATACCAACATTCAATATAGCCTTTTAGTGACTTGAAGTTAAATCCCTCAACCCTCTCCTGTTTCAGGTTTGGACTTGCTCTGTTGGAACATTATAATGGATATGTCTCCATCATACGTTAGAGGCAGAGATACCTTTTTTGTATGACCGTCCTCTAACTACAGAGGCAAATCACGTTATCTCATTGCATGACTAATTGTGTATGTTTTCTGTCCAATATGATCACGTGCCATCAAAAACAAAAAATGGACCCTCTTAGACTGTTTTAATAGAACCTTTTTGAGAAGCAATCCCACACCCCATACTTCTGTTCCTCCCTTTGGCAAATGTCTGTATTTAATCCAGGTGGCCCTCATGGTATTCAGTGATGATACTAGAATATGAAAGCCCCATAATCTTCTAGTCCTAGAATTTCACCCACAGGGTGCTTGCACTTCACTTCTGATTTTGGGATGAAATTATTACATTGCATAGTGGGGTACTCTAAGAACATTGTAGAGTTTAAACCATCTGATCATCAACTATCCAAATGTAATAAAAGCATCTATTGGCTCCTATGAATTATATACTTCTGCAAATGGAAGATAAAATTATGACATCATCAACTTCAAACATAACTCAACCCAAAATATATTCTCTTCCAGTGTCCGCTGTGATGACTGCCATTGAAAATGTTTCATCCTATGATGTGCAACGCTTAGCAAAACAGCTTAGCAATCTCAGCAACTCACATTTCAAAATTAACTTCCATCCTAAATGTTTTGACAAAACAAACAGATCAGAGCAATCAAGGAGATAGACAGTTATTTGTGGCTGATTCCACTCAGGCAAAGGATAACCCTCTGAATAGCATAAAACAACGTTTCTTAAGAGGATCCAGTAGTGGTTAAGGAAAACGCAGGTTTTGTCCAAATATATTCCCTTATGAACATCTCTCCTAGTTCATCTAGTCCATCAAATGTTTAAATACTATTGTCATCTAAAATAATTACACATTTGATTACCAGAAAAGACACAAGGCAACAGAAAGTCACTTTATCAAACTGGACACCAGTGAAGTTGCTTAAAGAACAAAATAATACAGAATAAATATTTTTTGAAAGTAAGATTCGCCACACAAAGTGAGGAACTGGATCACATATACATTTTCTACAAAGAAGTACAGATCTTAATACTCACAACCACACCTTTTTGGCATATTACAGAACAAGCCCATGCAAGGTTTAAGGTGAATGCAGGGTATATTGATACTCTCCAAACTATAAGTCTGATCAACCTTGGTTGTATTAAACCCTTCAGACTACTGCTTCTAATAGATCAGATGATATTTGAAAACGTTATTTCCTGATGATTATGGTCACCATCTCATGAATATAGCACATGTTTTCTAAGTTCTTGTCTGAAATCCCACTTTAAAAATAATCCAGCCAACAAATTCTAAACTTGTATAACTAAGGAAATATGACCTTTATTAGTGAAACTTAATCAGTGCAAGAGTTACATTTATTTCTGCCACAGTCTGTGCTATGATTTAGTTTTTTGAAGCTGTACTTCATTGAAGTTGTTTGATGTTCAATATTCAACAGCTGTTAACTGTGGAAGTAACACTGTTTGCTCCCCATCTTATACTGTCAAGGAAGCTATCTTAGCCAGTGTGATCATTGGCAAGTAATAGCCATGAGTAATTTTCACCACTGATTCTAAGGCATCAGTCTTTGCAATAAATGTTTACGTCGAATCAGGGCACCTAAGAACTAATGCTTGGGTAAAAGCTTTAGTATAAACTTTCTTTGCGGCCAAGAATGTGCTCTATGCTTCTTCAGTCCATTGGAAACCTGAAGTCAAGCTCTCCTTCTTGAGGGTTTGAGAAATATGAGAAATATGACTAGTAATATAGGCAATTCTTTGATATACTGGTGGTAGGAATTGGCTAGTCCCTGATAACTCTAAGTCTCCTTGTTCGAGATTGGAGCTGAGCAGTCAAGGATGGCCGAAATATTGTTAGGGTTGATTGACAGACCTTAATCAGATAGACAATAGTCCAAATACTCTATCTCCTCTCTCTCAAATTCCCACTTCTCAAACTTACAGGTTAGATGGTGTTGCCGGAGATCATAGGGAACAGATATAACATTTTATTAATGGTCAAATAGAGAGGTGGGACCTATCTAGATGTTGTCTATATAGGCCTCACCATATTAGTTCAAGATGTCAGAGAAGATTCAGTTGGTGAACCTTTGGAAAACCGCTGGAGTATTGGACAAGCCAAAAGATAATAAATCAGTACTTGTAATGAACAATGAGAGAGCAAAAGACAGTCTTCTCATTAATTTGAAGCATATGGGAGACTCTGCAAAAGGTCAATTTTGTAAACACATGACTCCTCAAACAGGTTACAAGATATCCTTGAGATGAGGATGGATAGTAGTTTGATAGTTACTTTTTTGTCCTCTATAGTCTATACATGTTGTCAACTCTTCATAATTTTTGAGGCACAAACAGATGCCCCAGCGGGTGAGGTGGACCAAGTGTTCAGGCCATTCTGAAGGTTTTCTTCTTAATAGTGATATCTCAGACTCCGAAAACGACTATATCTGCCCATAGGGAATAATGGCCCTAGAAATAGTGGAAATGGAGCAGTCAAAGGGTTTTTTTCAAAAAATGCATGTTGTAGTACTACAAAATGCTGTTCACAAACCTATGTGCTGCTTTATGCCTTCAGCTCTCCTTTTTCTGTGCGGAGATCTCCGTCTCGAGTGCAGAGTCTCTGCAATATAAGTATATATTTTAGTAGTTAATGTAGGAGGGACAAAGGGGAGTTGCCTGGACATGGAGAATACTTACTAGTAAAAGGGAGGGGAATAGGAGGGATAAGGTGGGCTTAAGGAAGAGCCAGGGCGGGGTTTAGGAACAATGTTTAGCTATGCATAAAAGAGTAAGTCCATTCCTATTCACAGCTGCACTTCTAAAACTACTACAGCCAAAAAGGGACCCAACCGATAGTAAATTATTATAGCTCAGAGGTGAAGTATGTCCACCACACATGGCTAACCACTGGTACTGCAACAGCCTCCCAAACAAAATATTGGAGTAAGGAACTTAAAAGAAATCCCAAAAGGAAATATCATTACATTAAGTTAGAATATTTCAAATAGTTAAAAATATAAATGCATATCAAGTGTAAAAATAGCACTTTTTAAAATTTAACTTAGCTATAAGATATTTTAAAAATCTTTAATTGCATAAAAAATGAATGTAACAATATATTTTATTAAATAAAAAGAAATTACTTTAAATTAATTTTTACACAAAATTTTAAATAATTACTAATGTATAAAAAACACTTAGGGGTCTATTAGGATGGTGATCGGCATGGTAGTAGGAAAACACTGCCCGCTAGGACCACGGCATAACCACCGATCCAACCAGTATGCTCCGCAGTCGAAATCCGACTGTGGCTGTCAGATTGCGGCATTTAACATTGCGGCGGTTGCTGCTGCCAGCAACACTGCCGCAATTGTCCAAAAAAGCATGTCCTGCATATCCCTGCACTGCGTGGCAGGCACTGCACAGTGCCTTCCACCTGGTACAGGGACATGTAGGGGGGCACCATGGGTATCCCCCCAGTACATCCACACCCCCCAAACACATGGGGGAGCCGCAATGGCCCCCGGAGACATTCTCCGCATACCTTTCCATGGCGGTTCCACCGCCACGGAAAGGCTGGCCACTGCCGGCATCATAATCATGCCGGCGGAGCGTGGCCCTGCACCGGCCCCGTTTTAGCAGTCCAGCTCCACCCGCTAGGCCGGCGGAAAAGTAGCGGGCAGAAAATATCACCACTGCGGTCATCACCGCCACGCTAATGGGACTGGCGGTTTTCTGGGTTGCGATCGCGGGCGGATGACCGCTACCGGCCCAGCGGTTGCCTCCACCGGCTCGGCGGTGGTCATCCTACCGCCATCCTAATAGACCCCTTAATATTTTTACTTTCGATTGAATCTGTTTTATTTTAGCATGAGAAATATCGTTTGAAAGCAATTTAATATATTTTAAATAATGTATTTTTAATTAAACATTTTGATTAGTAGTGCTGTAGCATTTGTTTCTTTAATTCTACATATAAAATACATTTAGAAAATAATTTACCTTAATATTTAACATAAAAATATTTTTAGAAACTTTTTCGAAGTTGAATAAACATTTTTAACTTTTCCCTTACCTTCACCATAAGGAGATGCCAGGAGAAATGCCAGTCAGGTAGAGATCTCCTTCTGGTAAAGTATAGGGTACATTTCTGCATGCTAACCTACCAAATCCAAGGAGATCACTCTTTGAGACGCCTGTAATAAATGTTTTAAGCAAGTTATTATATTGCAATATACCAGATGCACCAATAGGAGAATCTACTGACTTGCCAGGGGTCCCACCCACAAAGGTACATTTACATGTTTAGATTTACTCAGTGTACATTTATTCTTGCAACTAGACAAAGCTACACTTTTTTTTACTTTTTGACATATCTAAGTGAAGATTTGCAACCAAGTGTAAATTAATTACTAAGTGTAGCCTTACAAGTTACAAGGGAGCAGAGTTATCTAAGACCGAATTCATGAGTGTAGAGTAAGTAATAGTAACTTTTCACCCGTAGGAGAAAATCGACACCACAGGGGCAGTGATTTTCCTATGGGAAAGTATAATGAAAAATATTAAACTTTAGTAATTCTAAAAAAAGAATAAAATCACATTTTTCAATGTTAAAAGTATAAATTAAAATAATGAATATTATCCTAGAACTAATAATATGTTACTGGATATGAATTCACTAAATAAATGTCCATTTAATAATGTAATAATAACATTTCAAAAATGTAATTTATAAATATTTTTTCAACACAATTTTAAAAAGTCCACTCTCACTATCATTGTAATATTTAATTAATCTGGTCCCTCTGCTGTAGCTCTTAAGTCCAACATTCCTTTTTGGTCCTCCCAACTCAAAATCTTGTTAGATGCGAGGAACCATAGACTTCTAGCCATAGTATACATTGAAAGTAAGGTTTTTGCCAGGTATTTATAACATAATGTTGAGAACTTGTTACAAAAGGAACATACAATAAATTGGGCTCATGTGGCTTTTAGAACCCAAAGCAGTACATGCGACTGTGTGACTGCACTAAACTTGATAGCTGATAGTGAAGTAAAAATTTATAAAGGCATTTTTTGTTGATTTATAGAATGTCTTCAATAGGATGAACAGGAATAGACTTTGGTCCAAGATGATAGCCTTGAATATGTTCCCCATGTTATTATGTTATATAAATATTCTACATCCCCACCTAGGTTCCAATTCAAACGGGAGGTCAACCACAGTTTTACTAATTGTATGTCTACATATTCTGGGGGCAAGCAAGGATGTATTTTGGCCCCTATGCTTTTTAATATTTACTTGGCTGATTTTGTTTTCTATTATTGCCCAGGTTCACAATTTTCCACCTAAGGTAGTAACAAAGCCACTATTTTAACATATGCTGATGGTCTTATACCCTGAATAAGACTCCAATCGGATTGCACAGATCTCTGGACTTTATATTGAGCTAATCCTAAATAAACAGTCTGAAGATAAACCTCTTTTAAACTAAAATCATGAACTTTGGCAGACCTAGGTGTAGGTTCTCTTGGACTGTTTGAAAATATTGATATTGAGCATAGAAATGCGAATGACTACCTCAGCATATCTCCTATTTATTATTTGGATGTCGGACTATCCTCTAATTTACTCCATCACTTGGTGGAGGTCCCAACAACCAAATTTAGAAATGGAAGTGCGGCTGGTGGACATTTTAACCACTGACAGCAGTTCCTGCTAATGTTCTGTAACTTTCCTGTACAACTCGACCAAACATGACGGAACCATATAGCAAAGTTACATATTTTTTTATTTTAAAAAACAAAACCCCAAAGCGGAATTTTGTTTTAAAAAATAAAAAAAACAAAGCTGACTTCACCATGTGAGTTATCTTCCATGGCTAGGGAGACATGTTACAGTTTTCACTGCCTTTTACCTCACATGGGCAAAATGATCCACAGGAGATATGGTCATTATTATGAAGGCATGATTTGATTTGGATGAATGCGATGTTTCCATTTGGACTATGTAATCTATAAACAGCGTATATCTCTTTTTGTCAACGTACTCACATGTTGATGTGTATAAAAGTTGTCATACATCTCATACTCCTTGTAATCTATGTACATGAGTAATTGGTAATGTGTTTGTTATGCTTCAACAAGGAGTAATCAAGCTGGGGCTTCCCCTGTGGGTGCGCACTTTAACAATATTTATAGTTATATTTAGTCACCTCCATGCCACTGATTGCCACTACACATGTCTTGGTGTTGGTGAGCACTCTAGTTATTATCAGTCATGAAGCCTACAGTTAGGTCTTCTCATGAAAACCCCATCTTTTTCTGCATATTTTAAACACGAAACTATGGTCACAGTTATGACGTTGGAGAGATACAGCCTCCTCAAGCGAGGACATTTCAAAATGACTTAAACAGGTGACCTGCGCGGCACGGGCTACCTCAGTCTATGGTCTGAATGTCGGCAATCCATAGATCAGCTGACACGGACCCAACATGAGCGTAACAAACACCCTTGCAGCCCCTGCAGTGCAGGGGGCCCCTTTCTTCAGTACGTGAAGGGGGCCCTCAGCTCATCTGTAGAGACTTGTGTGTGTCTTGCACTCTTGCTCAAAAGCAGCTGCAGTGTGCAACCTGCTCTGAGCTCCTCGAGCTGACCCAGGACTGAAAAGAAACAAAGTAACAAGTTACATTGTTTCTCTTCAGTCAGAGCCAGGTCCGGAAAAGGATGGGGGTGGGACCGTCAGAGAGAGCATTCTCCACAGGGCACTGCTCCTCTGAGAAGGGACGAGGCAGCACCATGCTGACTGGGGCAGGAGAATACTTGCAGCTCCAGGAACAGGATCTGCTGGGAAGCATTAGAAGGTAAACAAGCATTTGCAATGCAATTGCTCTTGCATTTGTGAGAGTTAGAGCTATTGGCGTTGTAAAGGACAATGTATTTTACCTATGCGTTTTCTGTTTGGAGTGGAGCGAATGTGTGTGATGTCAAGTGGACATATGTGGTTTGGATTGGAATTGTTAGTTGTAGAATTGTGTTGTGTGGATTGGGTCTGTGTAGTGAAATAGTGTGGCATGGTGTGCAGTGTAATTATGTGGATAGTAATTATGTGGTATTGAGTGTACTGGAATTATGTGGAGCGGGATTGTGTGTCTTGGAGTGAGATTATCTGAAATGGTATTTTGTGTTGTGGAGTGCTGTGTAGTGGAGTTTACTTATGTGATGTGCTGTTAAATATTGAAGCATGATGTGGAATTTTGTGGTGTAGATTGGATGTTTGTGGTGTGTTGTGTAATTGTGTTGTTGGTTTGAATTATGTAGTTTGTTGTTGAATTATTTGGTGTGGAATGGAAATGTGTAGAGTTGAATTGTGTGACATGGAAGTGTGCGCTGTTGAGTAAAAATTGTGTTGAGTGGTATTATGAGGCATGGTGTGAAGTATAGTTACGTGGAATATTGCTACATGGCATAGACTGGATTTATGTGGAGTGTATTTATGCAATATGGAGTGGAACATAATTATGTGGATGTTAAGTATATGGTGCTGAGTGGTATTATGTATAGTGTAATTATGTTGTGTGATGAATTGTGTGGGGATGAATTGTGGAATCGTGTGACCTGTGGAATTATGTAGCATGGTGTGGTGTATAATTGTTCAGAGTGGAATTATGCAGCATGTTGCAGAGTAAATATGTTGTGTGAAGTATAATTATATAGGTTGAAGTGGAATTATGTGTAGTTGAATTGTGTTGTATGGAGTGTAATTATGTGGTTTGGAGTGGAATTAAGTTGTGTGGAATGTTATTATGTGATGTGGAATTGTGTGGCATGGAATAATGGGATGTTCAAATGTGCTGTCTGTGGTAGAATTAGGTGGCGTGGATTTGAACAAGCTGTGCACGCTAAGGCTTTTATGTCATGCGGTATAAAGTTGATGATTATCTATTTTTCTTTGTAAAAATAATATGGGCTTTTTCTTTACCTTCCGGTACATTTCTGAAAAATTTGTTAAGCTAAATAGTTTTGTTGCATTGTGTGCGCATGCAGGGTAGAACGAGTGTCTGGCAGACATGCACAAAATCATCCTACGTCTCAGTATTAACTTCCACACTCCTAAACAGTAATTCCATCCTAGAATGAGTTACCTGTTTGCTTTACAACGACAGTTAGTAAAACAAGTAAGTGCTTTGCCAGCCTGTATAATTTGTATTTTGTTTAAGAAATTTTAAATAGCGCTAGCCTGACCGGAAGGTATCTGAGAGCTTCACACAGTTACAGAGCAGTGCAAAAGAAAGCAAAACATAATACAGTAAAGCGAGACATTCAAGATACAAACTGTAGTAAGGAGAATGATGATGAGTTCCATTACAGGGTCTTGGCAATCCGCATCTGAGAGAGGAGCAATGTCACTTTAAACACTTCGGGCTGCTCCTATCTGTTAGATAGGGAACGGTTGAGGAAAAGGATTTTGAGCTTACTTTTGAATTTAGGGAAGGAAGGAATAGTTCTGATGTGGGGGGGGATAGAGTTCCATATTCTGGGCGCATTGCCGGCAAAGGACCTGTCCGCGGTTTTTTGTTTTCGAGCTTTTAGCGGGATCAGCAGTAGGGTATTAGAGCTTATGAGGTTTCTATTCGGACCTTTGGACGCCAGATATGCGGGTTTGCCTGTGTGAAGGGCTTTGTGGGTGAGGCAAGCTGTTCTAAAGTTCGCTCGCATTTCTATTGGTAGCCACTTGAGTTCTTTTAGTGCCGGAGAGATGTGGTAACATTTCTTTATTCCAGTGACCATTCTGGCAGCCGCGTTGAGGGTTGTTTTCAGAGGAGCAAGATGTGTTTTGGCTATTCCCGAGAGGATTGCATTTCCATAGTCTAGTCTTAACAGCACCAATGCTTGGGTCGCTTGTTTGAGAGGTTTAATTTTGTTTAGTACCTTCAGGTTAAGGAAAGCACTCTTCGTCGAGATCTTAATGTGTTTGGTCAAGTCTAGTTTGGAGTCTAGCGTGATGCCTAATGATTTAACGGAGTCAGTCAGGGTGAGGTTCCCATTGAGCGCATCGATATCTTTTAACCACTCGACCATTTGTTGGTTCTCTTCTTTGTTCGAGATGTTTGGTTTTGTCCGGGTTCAGCTTTAAGTGGTTGCTTTACAGCCAACGTTGCACTTCCTTTAGTGTTTCATTGAGTCAATGAATGTCATTAGAAGAGGAGATTTCCTAGTAGATTTGGGTATCATCAGGGTAGAGGTGGAAGGGGATGTTAGCTTTTCTGAGTAGGGTGGAGTGGGGTTCCATATAAATGTTGAAGAGCAAAGTAGCAAAGTAGCAAAGGATTTAAAGGGACTTGTTTTAGTGCAAGGAATTGCTTTTCCCAGTTCACGGTAGGGATAAAAAACATCTCCAGATACTAGGGTTGACAGGATGGTGCAGATAGCAGACTATTGTTACGTACGGATCTGGTGAGGACTGCGGGCATCAAGTGCTTGATACGCTATTTTCATAAGAAAATACTATATATTTTTTTGTTATCCTCTATTAGTTATTAGTAAGGAAGGGGAAGAGAAGCGTTCACCGACAGCATTCGGTTAGTGTTAGGCAGACAAAGAATGCTGTGGTATGTGGTAGATGCCGCCCAGAAGGCATAGGTATATGTATCAAGAGCTGCCAATGAAAGGATGTGGAAATGCACTTTAGACATTGCCGTATTGATGGCTACTGTACGGTTGCAGACTTCGCTGGGTTGACAGTGGGTGTGAAAGGGCTACGTTTTCACTGTAGGTTTAATTACATGAATCGCGCATTCTCAATGGTGTTTGTCCTTGGGGTACTTGCTGACTGGTGCTAAATATGGGATCAGGTTTGCCTTCGACAGGAGGTATGGTTTAGTGGGGTACATAGTGTAAATTAATGTTGGCGGGAGGAAACAAAAATAGGCCCCTTTGTACATTTATTATTATTGTGTGCATCATGCAGAGGATGAAAAGTAGCAGGAACTTTGATGCCGTAGAGGCTAGCAGGAAGAACTGTTTTGGGGTGGTCAGTTGAAGAGATTGTTTAACATGTTTGAAATTACCACAGTGGGATTGGGGAGGGCAGCAGCTGAAAAGCTCTGTCTTTACTGGTAGGCAGTGGTTAGATGGGGACCGGCCATCAGTCTTTCTGTCGGTGGTGGACAGGGGAGCAGTGGGCGGCAGTCAAAGGTTCGCAGTGACACCTGAAGGGTGGTTTTAAAGGCGGGCGGAAAAGCATAACTGCGCGTTTCTTAGGGGTGAAAGCAGAGTGTAATGGATGAGTTAGTAGCAGGCACAACAGAAGCGGTCTGTGTTTGGAGGTGGTTAACTGAGTGGGCTTTGCTTGGAGGTGGGTCATCAAGTAGGAGGATGTGTTTGGTGGGCCGGCTGGAGGCAGTGTTATGTAACTTTGTTGGAGGGCGCAGCAGCAGTATTTACTGATGTATGTAAATCACCTGATGAGAGGGCGGATTTGACCAATGGAGGAACCAGAATCCTTTTTTATGGCTGGGGTGAGTCCCTGCAGTATGGTGGGTCGCTGGCCTGAGAGCTCTTGACTGGCGCAGAGAATAGGGGGCCATCTCCTTGTACTTTGCAGGGGGGCCCCCTCAAGTTTCTTTACGCCACTAGGACCCAAGCGCGGTCTACTTGAAAGTACAGACGAGAACACATTGACGCTTGTTACAGCAGTCCACAAGCGGACTGGCTCCGCGAGCGGACAAAGGATTTTGCCGTTTTCCTGGACATTGTAGGTGGGATGGGCGCATATATGGACGAGGAGGCTGGGTTGTTTTAGTAAACTTTATGTTTTATTTGGTTTCACAGTACTGGAACAACATGTATGACTGAGGTCGCACGCAGATCTTCTAGATAGCTGATAGGATATGTCGTCATTGATGTGGGCTTTTTCTTTTCTTTCAGCAGATCCTTCCAGTAGGCTGTCGTTGCCAGTATCCTCAGGGAAGGAAAGTGCAGTAAGTATTTTGGCCTTCAGTATTTGGTTGTTCACTTTTCACCAACACCTGCGAAAGCAGAGCCTTTCTTGACTCTTTAAGGGTCAGGGTTTAGGGATTTCCCCGTGACAAGGATAAGGAAAGGGTGATAGGGTTCGCCTTCTCTTTTCCTCTAAGAATCCCCCGCAGCTGTGAAGATCAGGAGCATTTTCCCTCTAGTACCCTTGTGTGCATTTCACCCCAAAGTAGGCATGCCTCTTAAAGAAAACAATCTAAAAGGCATCCTTGATGAAGGTAAAGTATGCCTGACGATGCACACCCCTTCAGCAAATACAGGAACAGAAAAGAGTAACCCAATGCAAAAAAGAAAGTATAATCAGGGCTTTAAGTGGGTTGAAAAAACTGGGGGGCTCTTAAAGGGGTGGCCAATGTGATTAAGGGCGTGGCTTAAAAATAATAAGCTACAAATCTGTGCTTAGCATAGTGTGTCGCCCAACTTGAATTTTGCTGTTTCTGTCGTTGCATCTAGATATATGATACAACAAGTAACATCATACCTACAAGTCAGGACTATTGGCTTTGTTAATGGTTGTTAGTTGCATAAGATAAATAAGCAGCAAATATGGCTTGTATATAATATTGAAAAAGCTTCCACTTAAAGCCCGGGTGACACCACGACAATGTTGCTGCTCCTGTGTATACAGAAGAGAAGCGAAATCCAGAGAGAAAATGACTCTCTTTGAAGGATTTCCCTTCCCCTACAACACTCACCTGGCATGACGCCATGCCGTAACTTCTCCAGTAGTGAGAAGTGAGCAGTGTGAGCACGCCCACACTAGTGAGAAGTGAACAGTGTAAAGAAGTAACCAGTGTGAGCACGCATACACTCATGTGCCTGTTGTCACTGCGGTCTGGAAAAAAACGGACCGCCTGTGCCAGGTCACAAAACACAGCTCAGAGACCCATTTCGAGGCCCCTTTTAAAAAAACATTGCCGTTGCTCGGCCCACTTAAACCCTGTTTATTACACATTGCAAAAAAACGAATAATACAAACAAAGGGAAGGTGTTTTTTAGCTCCCAGTTCCCCTCCCAACGCATTCACGTCACACCTCCGAATCACTCACCGCGCTGCCATAACTCTTGTGTGCCCACCACTCTGCGGACCCGTCTCTGGAGGCTCTTCACGGTGGTCAGTGTAGCTCGTCTGGGCTCCCGACTTTCCCTCTGCGCTATCCGGGACTCCTTGCTGTCCGCCGCTGTCTCGGGACGTATTGCTGGGTGCCTTGTCTTCCCTTTACTCAGCTTTTTTGGAGCCATACACCTGCCCCCGACCAGAAGGAGAGAAGTCCTTCTAAATTGTTTTTTTTTCTGTGCACTATTCACCCCTCCTGATAGTTGTTTTTTGCTTTCGTTCTCCAAGTCTGCCGGCGACTCTAGAGGATGGAAGTCGCCCCCAGTGTACTCTGTCAGTAAGTTGTAGGACCACAGACACATAACCAATAGTTTCAGTGCAGGGTTGCCTACCAATGTGACACCATTCAAGGGCCACCTCCAATGTGGACTTCACATCAAAGGAGCAGAGCCACATTTTTGTCTAGACTAGACAGACGAAAAATAGTTTGTAATTTGGTTGTTATACATCTTGGTGATTGCTTTCCTCTTCTCTTCTTTGTTTAGTTTTGACATACATTCCAGGTATTAGGCGTAAGGAGTGAGTATTATTACGCCATAACAAACAAAAAAAAATGTGTACTTTAAATCAAGCTCACATCCCAGTGACTTATTAAAGTTTCATTGTGGTACAAATAACTGTATGAGCTTTCCCCATAATATACCATGCTAACGGTTAGCTAGTTTCATGCCCAGGTATAATGGGGGTATTCAGGCCCACACCCCCATAGGTTGAGACACACTGTTTACCCAGAAGCATAGAAATATGCCATTTCCTTCTAGGGACGTCCTGTAATAATAAAACTCTAAGGACAAATCAATCAAAACGCTGCGAAAGCGGGAGGGATTCAGGACTGTGACGAGGAAGGCCCTGACGTGGAGTAATAAAAATGACCAGTACGTAAAAGGACCATTAATTCGTCTTCACCTTCTTCTTACTGTCTTTACATGTGAGGAAGTACCCAAGCAGAATTTGATTGATTTGTGTTTTATCAATAGAAATATAATGACATTTTAGTAATTAGGAATGATGCTACATCGATTCATTTATTACTGTTCCTTTAACAGAAACTATACAATAAAGAGAAGTTATATAGAATACACAGAGGCCAGTACACATGAATCAAAGTCTGAGGCGGCATCTCCTCCAAGCTGTAAATAATAGTTTACCATATATGTGTGTGGGGATGCCCAAGTGGCAGCATAACAAATAATCCTTGTGGATGCTCCCTTAAAGACAGCCCAAGAAGCAGTCATCCTTGTTGTTGTTTGTCTCAAACTCAAAGATGGAAGCTCCCACTCACTATCTCGTAAGATTTAGAAATCTCTACCTTGATCCACCTTGACAAGGTTGAACCCGAAGGCTTGAGACCTTGCCCAGAAAGACCTTGAGTGGCAAAGAGGGAACTCTACTTTGCTAAAAGAAGATGTTTTCAGTAGGTAGATAGTGACTGCTCTATAGACATCTAGACATCTAAACTACCGTTGTTTTTGCGGAAGATTGACAGCCTCCTTGCCTTTAGGAAGGAACTTAAAACTTGGCTATTTGGTCAATAATTTCATCTGGTTCTCTTGTTCTTTTGTCAGCTAGGTCTGATAGCGCCGGGACACTCTGCCCGAGTAGCTGAGCGCTTTATAAAACCCCTCGTAACATAACATAACAAAGTGTGTAATTTCCTCTCTTCTTCAGAAATGGGATTAGGATAGAACATAAGTAAGACAATGTCTAAAGAGCAATGATCAACAGTGCAAATAAATGAGAGATAGGATGGGCTTGGTCTAAGAAGAACATTAGGTAAGAAACATTTAGAATGGAGGAGTAGATAAAAAGGCCAAACTCACCTACCCTCATACCAGGACAAATGTCCATCATGAATATGGTGACAAGATGTAGGAGAACAGTTCCCATACTTTTTACTTTACAACGCTTTATTCATATTTCAAAACAGGCATACATTGTTTAGCAACGTTACTGTACAAGAGATTGATAGTATCAAGTTGGTGACAGCAGTTTGACACATACAGCTAGCGACATAACGTACAGTGTTACACATTACTTCCTTTGGTATAGCTGGAGCACACAGTATTGGGGTCAACTTACATGGTTGTTCAGGTGGTGTGTTTTCCCCAGGTTCATTTGGCATTGTATCTTGTCTTCACATGGTGTCTTAGTGTTAGTCTAGCTATAGGTGTGTGTGGGGATCAATGTATTGGGCTCAGCATTATCAAATTGGTGGAGGTATGTCGTGAATGGGTCCCAGATGTTATGAAGCCGAGTTGCAGGAGGCATGAGGCCCCAGTATGTGGTCCATTGTGTTTAGCAGTATGTAGCATCGGCGAACCACTACTTCACTGATGGTGCTGGCTTGCGACCCCAGTGCATCGCCGCCCTGCGCTTGGCCAGCAGCAATAGCATGGCTACTAATTGACAGTGTGTGTGTGTGTCTGGGAGTTCCTTAACATATCCAGGGAAGAGGATGTAGCCTTAAGGCTAGGGCGGTCGACCTCAAATCTGGGGAACCGGGTTTGAGTCTTAGCAAGGACGTGCAACATCCTGTGATTCTGGGCAAATCACTCAATCTCCCCCTGCCTAACAAAAATGAATGTGTCCTCATGTAATGCAACTGGTGCTCGTGTAAAGAGCTCTGATACCTTCGGGTATAGTTTGCGCTACATAAAACTCTATTTAAAAAAAAAAAGAAAAAATCCTACTAAACAAAGATTTAGGTTGGCTTTAGGGGGGTCTTGCGTAATGGTGCTTTGTGTTTCACATACAGCTTGCCAATATTCTACCACCTTCGGGCAGGTCCGAGCCAAGTGCATGAAGGTGGTTTCCAGTGCAAAGCACCATAGGCAACTTGCATCACTAGCTAGGCCTATCTTAAGTAGGTACTTTGGGGTGCAGTAGATTCTATGTAAATATTTGAAGTGCATCAGTCGCAGTCTATAGTTTGGAAAGAGATGCTTTGTTTGGCTACAGCAGTATTGCCATTGTTCCATCGATATATCCAGACCTGTGTACCATTCTCAGACCTGACAAGCCTACGAAGTGTCTAATGGGGAGGTGGCTAGTGTTAATGAACAGAGTTGTGTTAAGAGTTTACACTGCAATATGGTTGTGTGAACATATTCAAGTGCTGTGGTGACCGGTGGGTGGTCAAGGAACGTGTTGTTTGTGTTCCTACAGGTCGCCCTGATTTGATAGTAGAATAGTGTGTCTAGTGGCATGATTTCGCATGTGGCGACATTGGTGAAAGGGGGGAGGAACTAGCCATCGGGTATAAGTCAGCAAACGTTTTTATGCCATTGTTCCAGCACGGCGTTCTGCACCTCTGTCATGCAATGGGGAGAAGGAGGGGTTTGCTGCCAGTGTGGCAGATGGCTCTTATAATGTTGCGGTGCCTATTCGTCTTCGAATGCCCTTCCACGCCCAACACATGCACTTTACTGTATTAATTTCGTCTTTAGGTGCTTTTTACGGTTGGAACTGTGCAGTTGTTAGCGGCCTTGGGGATGCCTGGTCTGCTCCCACCGCCAATTGCGGTTGAAACTGTGTGGGGTGCAACTAGAAGTGCAGAAAACTTGCTTGGGTGCAAAGAGCATACAGCTTTAGGTCTGGGGCGCCCATTCCTCCACATACAGGGGGTAATGATAGGGTTTCATAGGCAATCCTTGGCTGCCGGCCCATGTCAGTGCAAGCATGTTTGAGCTCAATTTAAAAATTAACTGTGCCGCAAGAAGATGGGGAGGTTAACAAATAGATACATAAATGTTGGCAGGAACACCATTTTGGCTAACGCTCTGCGCCCAGCCATAGAGAGCAGTAGTTTGTTCCAAATCTGAATCAGCGATTCAAGCCAATCGACTGCGCGTCCATAATTCACTCTCCATAGATCCTCTGGTTCTCTGCTTAGCCATATGCCCAAATACTTGATCGGCTCAGTTGCTTATTTTAGTGGGTATTCTGTTTGGTATGGACATGTAGCTTCGGTAAGTGGAAAGAGTATGGATTTGATCCAGTTGACTCGGATGCCCGAGTGGCCACCAAAGCTGAGGACTTCCCTTGTTATGGGTTCCTCTGGCTGTGAAGCCAATGCCTTGTTCTGCATGGTTTTGGCGTAGCCAAGCCGCCAGTGGCTCCACTGACACTTCAAATAGGACTGGGGAGAGTGGCCATGCCTGTCTGGTGCCCGAGTGATCAGAATGGGTTCGGAGATTTGACCGTTTGGTTTGATGTGCGCAGAGGGGAGGGTATACAATAAACTTCTTTTTAGGGGATAAAACTTGAGGTGCAGCCCAAGCACCGAAGAACAATCCCTATACTTGCACCAAGTATTTAAAATTGCACCGATGGCATATGTTTTCAAGCTGGAAGGCCTCCCAAATTCCTGAATGCATTCCTCAACCTCAGTGGAAAAACTCAGCACCACAGTGCTTCTCTGAAGTGCCAAACATCCATACTCAATCTCCATAGATTGTTGAGAGGAAGAAAGGGTAGACTCAGAGGAGAGGGGTTGATCAAGAATACCCACTGAGGTGAACCGAAATTGAAGGAGAAAGGGATACCAGTTACTCCTCAACCAGGACGGAACTGAGGGCAATACTGCTGCGTGATTCTTCTGTATTTTCAGATTCACCCTGGAGATCAGTTGAAAAAGTGAAAAGCAACAGAGAAGACAGGAAGGCCAGGAAATCGTTGTTGCACAGGCTTGACTGCAAGGGAGAAGGCTGTGGAATTGAGGATGGAGAGCATTGTCATCTGTGGTCAATAGGTCTAGCCATGGAAGATGGGACCTCCTCATAATTATGCTGAAGAAAACAGGATACAGGCACAGGGATACAGATGAGGGAATCTTTAAACTCAATAGGTCTGCAGGTACAGTCTCCTTCCCCAGAAGATAAACTGCAGATAGAGAATGAAAATGTGCCTTTACCCACAGGCCTATCATTCGAAAAGGAGCAAAAGAGAGGGACACATTCCTCCTGGCAATTTACATAGGACCTGCCAATCTGATTATCCCTCTTAGCACTGCAAGAGTGGGCGAAAGAACACCAGTGCTTTGAGAATTGTCTCCAATTTTCCCAATTGGAGGAATTGAGACTCTCCAACTTGCTCTATTTGCCCATGGCTGAAGAGCTGTTCAAAGTCACACCCACCGCACATTGATTGCATGTGTTATAAGTATCTGCTGAGTTGGGAGGATTATCGAGAACCCTCTTTGTAAATTAGAGTATTAACCACTTTCGAAGATCTTGTCATACTGCTGGAGTCACAGGAATTAAAGTCTTGTAATCCTGATAATCCAGAAGCTCAGGAAGTGGTGAACTAAGGGAAGCAGATGCAAATATTCCAATGGCACACAGGCCAGCATTTAAGCCATTTCTCCTTGACCCCTGAGCCACATCATTGTCGAGGCTTGACTCTTCTTGAGCAGCAATGATAGGTGGCACTGTGGAAAAGTAAATTTTGCCATGTTCTGTGTCCCTACGCCTCATCCATCATATGTTATGTGTGCATGACCAATATGCATATGTTATTCCCCATGTCCGATTAATGACGCAATTCTAGTTGTGTCCACCTCTAGTATGCTAGTTTCCAGTCCTCGTGAATAATACGAATATCAGGCCTATGTAAAGTTATGTTGCCACGTTTCTCAGTGTGCACGTTATTCCATTATAAAGTCCCCGTTTCTAGGCCTCAAAAGGGCCCGGACATCAGATTCAGCTCCTGTCTCCTGAAAGCCTCGCTGAGGAGCGATACAGCCCCCACCTGTATCCTCGACCCTTCACTTACTTCCTGCCTCGCAGTGCCCGGTGCAGCTTGGCTCTGCCTCTGAGTCTGCCAAGAGTATGTTATGATTCCAGCTATCAGTTCAGTCCTCCTTCTCTGCATTCCTGAGCTACTGAACTGCATCAATAGTTTCCGTCATTGTCTAGACTATTCGGCTCCACGTTAGAGAAATACTGCATTTACTGGTCATTTAATATTCTTCATCACGCACTACATGTAGAATAATGCATGGTCCAGTCTTAGAATCAAGTTAGCTTTTCCCCTCATGACTTCTAGTTTATATCAACATGTTCCCTAAACACCAGATACCAGATAGGGTTTAGGTACATGTCGCTCCGACCCTCCAGACTCTAGTCTCTGCTCCTAGCACAGAGTTCGTAGCCCCCAGCTTCTCCTAGTAATACGTCATTGCCAGTTTTCGCGCACCATTAGGTTAGAGGTCCCGGCTCCTTAGGTAGCCCCCTCCAATGTTTCCGCCCATTCATGACATATTCTGTTACGTTTGCATCACATGTCTATGTATACTCCCAGTTACACCTCTTTTACTGTTATCTTTCGCGACTGCTACGCGTCACGCCTTCTGCTCCACCCACTGCTACGCCTACTGCAATGTAATGCTATGTGTTTGCGCTATGTATATAAGTCGATGTATTGTTATTAAAAGTTAGCGCGCTCATCCCAGATCAAGCCCCGGCAGCTGCGGGGCCCCAGTTGTCCTGCTGGGCCCTGTTACCCCTGTTCTATGCAGGTTGTCCTGATCCTGTCCTTATGCTGTAATAAACCTGCAGAAACTCCTACTACCTCGAATCTTGACTCTTATTTTATTGAGCTATCTGTTATTCATTCATTCATCCAAAAATAGATCCGGTATTATTTATTTATATACCACATAATGGCGCCCGAATAGGGACTTGCCCTTTCCCCACGCGTCGGTGAAGCCACGCCGACCCCCTGACCCTCTGCAGCCGTGACGGAACCATACCGTGCACTGGCAGATATTTCTGCTCCAAGTATCCCTCAGGCCCACGGAGGAGACGGAGGAGGCGGTCCAGCATCCGAACGAGACGGTGGAGGAACGCGGCGAGTCCCGACCAGAGCCCAAGCCGAGAGTCCAAGGTCCGAGGTATCCGGAGGCCCACCTGTAACTGAAGTCCGAAGTTCGTCGTCCGTCGTCCAGTCCAGTCCGAGGCCTTCCGTTCCGTGCTGCCCGGTGAGTACCATTGCTGGGGTAGTATCTAGACAGGACCAATCTAAGTTGACTCCTGGTCCGTGGGTTGGTGGTGCCCAGACTCACAAACGAAGTGTTCACCTAGGTGGATACGGGTCTTGATGCGTTCCTTTATGGGACCGGTATGTTCCGTACTGTTACAGCAGTGCATCCAGTAACTCTAGTCTGTTCCGTTCTCGAGAAATTCTGTTCTGTTTCTGTTCTCAGTATTCCAGGTAATATTCTGTTCGAACTGTTATTTATAATGTTTTTCATGTATTTTTAATGTTGTGGTATGAGTGTGACGTGATTTCGTGTTTTTATTGTGTATTGTATTGTGTCCAGATTACAGTTCAGTCATGCCTATATTTTCCAAGTTACGTCAGTTAAAAACTAGAAAGGGTCTGTTAGAGGAAGCAGTTCCTGTTCCGCCTAGGGACAGTCCAGGTCACTTTATGTATCAGAAACATGGCATAAGCGCCATATTGTATCTAGATTTATGGGTAGAGTATACCAAACAGTTAGAAGAAAAGTATAGATGGCCCGTATCGGGTACATGGGATGCCGAATGTATCATGCGAGTAGAAGAAGCATTATGGAAAAAGAAAGCCAGACAGTCACAGAAAGATGCCATCGAGTTATGGCGTAAAGAAGCTCATAGAAGAACGGAAAAGGAAGTCAGAAAGTCGGAGTTAAGTAGAGAATCCCAAGAACGAGCCCAAGAAAGAGAATTAATCGAGATAGGTGAACAAGTCAAAGCCGAACAGTCAGACAGACAGAGGCATGCCCTTATTAAGGGTATGTATCCTCTTCTTGCCGAAGGTTTGCCAAAAGCGACCCCAGAGGCATCTAGTAATTTCCCGCCACCATTAATTCCGACCAAGCTACGTCACAAACCGACCGCAGCTGATATTTTTATTTCGTCCTATCTGGACGACACAGTCCCCGAATATGCAACTCCTGTTCGCGCTCCGCCAGTCCCTGTAAATCAGGCACTTCCCGCTCTTCCAGACACCGGAGTACCTGCTACGGTACCCCCGGTCCAGCCAGCGTTTCAACTTCCCGCTCCGCCACGAAGAATGTCAGTCGACGATTCTAGTCTAGGGGCCGCAGGAGGAGGTCCTCCTCAAACCCCGCCGCCACACAAGCGTTTAACGTTAGCCGAATTACATGCACAAGCATCACAGCGTACGCCTAGATATCAGTCTGTTGCAGAAATAAGAAAATCCCTTGCCGAATGTTGCTATGATCCAGTCCCAGGCGAGGATAATATGGTTTTATATTCATTCCGCGTAAGAAAGGTGGCCGAGTATCTGGTCACCTTACCGAATATGAAAGAAGATCTAGACAGAATATATCGTTTCATCCGTACAGGGGATGATCCAGAAAGTATTGGCGAGACTATGTCTCAAAGGAAAGCCGAGATCCAGCTCATGATATTAAAGTTCCTGATCAATTGTCTAATAAGAGAATAAGATTACCCGTCTAAAGATCCCGCCGAAATGAGAATCCTGACAAGGTGGAGTGATAATATAGCCGAGGGTAAGCACAAGACCGTCGGTGCCATGGAGAGTATGTACAAGAAAATTCGTAAAGAAATAATAAGGTTACACGAACAACGTAAAGCAGCACAAGTAAGCGAGAAAGAAAGTATCTCTGATCCTGAAGAGGAAGAGAACGAGAATCCCGCCAGAATAGCGTATGTAGGAAAATCTAGATTTCCAGATCGTCATTTACGCCTAGAACACAAGTCTATTTTTCATCATCAAGCACCAGAACAAGGTTCTCTAGAACAAGTATTTCAAGCTACCGATCACATTCTGAAATCACGAATCGGTTATAGCGAATTAAGTACCATGCATGAACAAGAACTAGCCCGATCAGCAGTCCGATGGATTACTGATTCTACCACTTTTCCAGACGAAATAGTGGCACAAATGTTTCTGAAATTGCCCCCAGCCGAGCAACGACTGGTGGGTATGTATATGATCCAGCACCTCATTACTCTGTATGAGGGTCAACATTCTGATCCAGGTCCGTTGCATGATATCCTGAACGAGTTACTCCAGTATAGATGGAAAGGTCTAGGTACCGATTTAATTAGTGTCATTCTAGAACAACGTCACAAATATAGAACGTTCCTGAACCCGCATTTTGTTCATGTCTCACCCCCAGAAAATAAATCATTCTACATAGACAGACAGAATCCGTTACGAGAAGTCCACCCAGTCCAAGGGGCGGGTGGCGTAATGCAACGAGTGTTTGTATACACTCCGATTTCAAAGATGGAACTTCTTGAAATGAAGAAATTAATTCCCTGTCATGACAAAGATCCAGCAGGGTTCCATAGAGAATTAAAAGACATGCTCCGTATGGGAGAATACACTTACCCAGATATCATTAAAATGTTAAAGGTCCTGTTACCCGCAGGGGTGTATGAAAAGCTAAAGGAAAAGGAATGGGAGGTGGGAGAGAAAAAGATCGATTGGACAGCTCTAGAAGCTGAAGACAAGGCACGAGTACCAGGTACCGGTCTTGGAGATAAATGTAAAGAATTACCAGAATTACTGATTCAAGTTTTACCCAGATTATTGACAACTAGGAAAGAAGACTGGGATGCAATCTCAGCCTGTAAACAGAAACAAGATGAAGATATTAGTGATTTTTATTCTAGATTTGAGAAATGTTTCAGTATTAATAGTGGTCTCAAGACAAGTAGTGAGTCATACCCTCATCTTTTCGTTACCAAATTAGTCGAGAATTCAAGTCCACAAATTAAAAACCGAGTTTTGAAAGTCGAAAGCACCTGGCAAGCAAATACCCCGTCCCAGATGCTCCAGATGCTCCAGTATCACCAGAATAGAATCAGGGAAGAGCAAGAACACGAGAGAAAACGTATGAAAGACACGAAAATGAAAGTGCTAGTTGCACAAACTGTTCCTCAAGACAGTCAGAAGAGGGGTCCGAATCAAGCCAGTCCTACACCTGCCAGTCATCCTGCAGCTCCCGTTAGAGGGAACTGCAATTATTGTAAACAGCCAGGTCATTTTATAAACGAGTGTGCAGTTCTGAAACACAACATAGCTACTGGTAAGACTAAAGAAAGACCACGTCCGCCTAGACAAGAACAAGTTTCACAGATTCCTCAGCCACAGAATGCACAACAGACAGTTACAGCACCGCAGCCTATTGCTGCAACACAGCATGTCACATCGCAGATGTACCAGTATGCACAGTCCGAGTATCCAGAGTACCAGCCATATTCATGAAACAGCCTAGAGAGGGAGGTAGGCTTGCCTCTCATCGAGATACCTGTAGATCAAGAAGGTCCCTATGTTCACAGTCAAGTATTAGGGAAAGACAGAAAGTTTTTGATCGATACAGGGGCAAGTAGGACCACAATTAGTCACGCCGAAGTTCCAGGGGCTCCGCTCTCAGGCTCAAGAAATGTTTCCCTTGGATTTTCAGGAAAGCCAATAGTTAATGAGATATCTAAGCCAGTTACTCTAGAAGTAGGTCCATTGTCCCGTACTACTGATCTGTTACTTACTAAGTCATGTCCAGAAAATCTATTAGGCATTAAGACACTGAAAGAATTAGGTGCAGTTATTTGCTGTTCCCCAGAGGGAATACGTCTGTTCCTACGTGACTTTAAGGGTCACTATGTATTACGAGATTTTGATTCAAGATTGTCTAATGTTCCGCAGCATTTATGGGCGCAAGGTCCAACTGATGTAGGTTACATGCAAATCACACCCCATCGTGTGACTCTCAAACCAGGTGTAGTGTTACCCCGAATCAGACAGTACAGATTGCCACCTGAGGCTGTAGCAGCCTTATCCAAAATTATTGACAAGCTCATGGCTCAAGGAGTAGTTGTAGAAACTGACTCCAATGTATGCAATTCTCCGATCATTCCAGTCATGAAACGTACTGATCCGAATGCACCCCCAGTATATCGATTAGTGATTGATTTACGAGAGCTTAATAAATGTATTATTCCGCAGTACCCAGTTGTCCCAGACATCTCTTCCCTGTTAACAGCCATTGATTCCGAAGCCATGTTTTTCACTGTCATAGACCTCAAGAATGCATTTTTTAGTGTTCCAATTCATCCAGACAGCCAGTTTCTTTTCGGATTTTGTTTAAATGGAAGGAGCTATATGTTTACACGCGCTCCTCAAGGTTTCACAGAAAGCCCTAGTATTTACAGTCAAGCACTTAAGAGACAACTAGACAACATTCACATGCCAACTGACACTGCCCTGCTCCAGTATGTCGACGATCTACTGATCACAGCCCGTTCTGAACGTGCCTGTGAGCGAGCATCACTTACAGTTTTGTATTTCCTTGCCGAGATGGGGCACAAAGTGTCCCCTTCGAAGCTTCAATTCTGTGTCCAGCAAGTGGTATACTTAGGACACTTGCTGTCCAAGAGGGGTAGGCAGTTGACACCCGACCGTATCCAGTTAATAGCGAGTCTTCCCCAGCCCAGAACCCAGAAGGAGGTACGTGCCTTTATCGGCCTTACTTCTTATTGTAGACAATGGATTCCCCAGTATGCATTTCTAGCCAAGCCACTGATACAGTTAACGACACAGGAGGCAGCCGTATCGACTGTCCTCCCTTGGACATCTGACCATACACTTAGTTTCAACGAGTTAAAGAAAGCCCTATGTCAAGCTCCAGTTCTAGCTACACCGAACTACAGTAAGCCTTTTACACTTTTCGTTACTGAACGCGAAGGTACAGCATTATCTGTTCTCACACAAGATCAAGCAGGACAATACAAGCCCTGTGCTTATTTTTCGAGCACATTAGATCCAGTCGCCCAGGCGTTGCCTGCGTGCCTCAAGTCAGTTGCAGCCACAGCACTAGCTATCAGACAAAGTGATTCCATAGTTTTAGGGCATTCCCTGACCGTACAAGTTCCACACTCCGTAGAAGTTCTTTTAAACCGAACACAAACACAGCACTTGACAATTGCACGTTTAACAGGTTATGAATTGACACTGTTTCAGCCACACATAGAAATTAGACGCTGCAACGTCCTGAATCCTGCTACACTGTTACCATCAGTTAGTTCAAATCCAGACCCACATGACTGTGTGGAAGTAGTTAACATTACGACAAAGCCAAGACAAGACCTGACAGACATTCCGTTACCAGATCCTGACCTGACACTTTATGTGGATGGTTCATGTATGAGAACTAGTACAGGAGAACTAGTCGCCGCGTATGCAGTGACTACTGACACTGAAGTTATTGAAACACACCGTATTGATACCCTGTCCGCTCAAGCAGCAGAGCTAGTCGCTCTGACACAAGCCTGTATACATGCCAAGAACCTGAAAGTTAATGTTTACACAGATTCACGTTACGCATTCGGAGTTGTACACGACTTCGGAGTGCTCTGGCAGGAGAGAGGTTTCATGACTTCTCATGGAACCAAGATTCAGCATGGTCTCCTTATTCAAGCCCTGTTAGATGCCATACATTTACCGACATCCATTGCTATTATGAAATGCAAAGCACATACGAAAGTTACTGACATTATTTCCCAAGGTAATGATCTAGCAGACCGCACAGCCAAGCTTACAGCACAGACTCCAGACATTCCAGTTAATCAGACACATACTCCAGATCCGACTACATGCATGACAGTTAAGGACCCTACTCAAGACGTCATAGATATCCAGTTACATGCTACTCCTGAAGAAATCAAGAAATGGTCTGAACAAGGAGGGGTCCAGACAGATCAAGGATGGTTAACGAAGGGTAGAGCCACATGGTTTCTCCCCGACTCTATGGTTCAAGTCATTATCAATACCGCACATAGTCCAGCCCATTTAGGAGAAAAAGCTATGTTAGACAGTATCCAGAACATTTGGTTCAACAAGCATTTACGAGCTGCAGACAAGCAGAAAGTCCGCACCTGTATGATATGCTGTCAGTTTAATCCAGGTAAAAGTGTCCCGGTGGAACAAGGTGGTTTCCAGCCCCCTGACCACCCTTTTGAGGTCCTCCAGATGGATTATATTCAAATGGAGCGATTTCGAGGTTTCAAGTATGTCCTTGTAGTTGTATGCGCTTTGTCCAGATGGACAGAAGCATATCCAGTCCCAGATTACACAGCCGCGACCACTGCCAAGCAGTTGGTTCGTGAGTTTTTCCCTAGATATGGACTCCCTAGAGTCGTATATTCTGATAACGGTCAGCCATTCTCCTCAGAGTTAATGAAGCACGTTTCCCTTTTGTTAGGGTACCAGTGGAAGTTTCATTGTGTACGCCATCCTGAAGCAGCCGGTCTGGTCGAGAGACATAATCAGACCCTGAAAATCCGTATTGCCAAAGTTTGTAAAGAAAAAGGTGTGGACTGGCTAGTAGCTCTGCCAGTCGCTTTGTTTTATATGCGCATGGTCGCACATTCCAGATCAGGTCTGTCCCCGTATGAGGTCGTATTCGGCCGCCCCCCTAATATGTGGGGTACTCCTAGACCCCGAAGTATTACCGATGTTTCATGTAATATGCTGACAGATTACCTAGCTTCCTTGATGTCTGCCCTCAACTCATGTCGTTCACAGGTTGCTGCCGCCTTTCCAGACAATACCGAGGTGGCACCGCACGAGATCGTTCCAGGCTCCCTAGTGATGGTCCGGAATTTCGACAGATCAAGTCCGCTGGAACCACGTTGGAAGGAGCCACGTCAGGTCCTCCTCACCACCCGTACAGCCGTGAAGTTGGAAGGCAGAAAGGGATGGATCCACCTGTCTCATGTTAAACTTTTTAAAGGACTGAAATCCGTTTCTAAAAACATTTCCCAGGATTTGAAGGACTGCCAGAATATTGCTCTTAAGGACTGTCCCGCACAAGACATTATTACAACCCCTCCCTTGTTAGAGAAAACTCCGCAACAGGAGTATAAGTTAAAGCTCAGGTCTAGTAAAATAAGTCAGTCAGTTTGATTGTATAAGTCCTCCCCTAGGTGAAACGGTTAGACTGTTTCTGACATGTATAAAATAGACCCCCATAGTGAGAGAGTCAGTAATAACTCAATTCAATGTATCGTTTTTCTGAGTTTCGTATTATTCATCAGCATAATGATTTCCTGCACCAGCTATGCGTTCTATCTGTATTTTCCAGTTCCTCATGCTAATATGTCTGCTAATGCTACAGTAGAGCACACGTTTAGTGATCTGCCTCCTCACGAATATTCTTACCGCCTTGCTATGCGTAACAACACATTTATCCGTATGTTACATTATTCACACCAGACCAGCAATGCCACTAATTGTTGGGTGTGTGGTCGACTCCCCCCTTTCCAGACACCGAAGGGAGTTCTGCCACTTTTTCCTTATCCATTCTCACACAATGGTTCGTGTGGAGCATGGTCCACGTTAACGTCATCCTCAACAGATATGTCTTTTCTTAACAGTACATGTTTTCCAGACAAGCAAGGTCTCCCCCACAGAACAGGTTTAGATCTAGAAAATGAAGTGTATAATTTAGGTAATTATTCGTCGAATTTCATGGTCCTGAATGTTCAGTCTGATACTACTCCAGACTTACCTGCCATTTCAGTACTACCAGTAAAAGGTGAATTATGTGTCCGTAGTTATGGTTCTGTACACGTAGGACATAGTGAATGTACTACTGTTATCCAGTATAGTGACAGTGGGAAATCTGTTTTCAAAGCTTCACGTCATTCTTATTTTATTTGTGGTCAAACTGCATATGTCCGTCTGCCCCTCGATTGGGAGGGAACCTGTTACATTGCTTTCCTACTGCCACCTGTTTTCCTAGCCCCATCTGATTATCACAGAAACACACATCTAGTACACATTAGACATAGAAGGGAGTCCCCAATTGTCGATTATACTGAAACTACTCTAGAACAATATACAGATTTCAATAAAGGTTTCTTCTTCTTTGTAGGACCTGTCCAGAATAGTAAACTGATCCGTAGGTTAACAAGAACCCTTGAAACTGTAGTAAATGAGACTGCCTCTGCTCTAGGTAACTTAACCGAAGAACAATCTGCTATGAGATTTGTCGTTTTGCAAAATCGTCTCGTCCTTGACGTCATACTGGCCGATAGGGGCGGGGCCTGTAGAGTCATCGGATCTAGTTGCTGCATTTTCATTCCAAATAACGCACCGTCTGTTTATTCAGCTATAACCAGACTCCATAAAATTGCCCATCTGTTACACCAAGATCCAGGCACCTGGACATGGTCCGGTTGGTTCTGGAATATAATTTCCGCCTGGGGATGGAAAGTCCTGTCCTTTTTAGGTATTGCAGTAGCGATCATATTTAGCTGCTGCCTCTGTATACAATGTGGCCCTGCGATTTGCAGCATGTGTGCTACCTCTTGTATTCCTAGTCCCAAGCCCCGTTCTAAATCCCGTTCCAAGACAATTCGAGACGAGCAAATGATACTGTATGAAATGCTAGATGGTATCATGAAAATTGATGTTTCCTGATGGAAACGTAGTGACAAGGAGGGAATGTGGAAAAGTAAATTTTGCCATGTTCTGTGTCCCTACGCCTCATCCATCATATGTTATGTGTGCATGACCAATATGCATATGTTATTCCCCATGTCCGATTAATGACGCAATTCTAGTTGTGTCCACCTCTAGTATGCTAGTTTCCAGTCCTCGTGAATAATACGAATATCAGGCCTATGTAAAGTTATGTTGCCACGTTTCTCAGTGTGCACGTTATTCCATTATAAAGTCCCCGTTTCTAGGCCTCAAAAGGGCCCGGACATCAGATTCAGCTCCTGTCTCCTGAAAGCCTCGCTGAGGAGCGATACAGCCCCCACCTGTATCCTCGACCCTTCACTTACTTCCTGCCTCGCAGTGCCCGGTGCAGCTTGGCTCTGCCTCTGAGTCTGCCAAGAGTATGTTATGATTCCAGCTATCAGTTCAGTCCTCCTTCTCTGCATTCCTGAGCTACTGAACTGCATCAATAGTTTCCGTCATTGTCTAGACTATTCGGCTCCACGTTAGAGAAATACTGCATTTACTGGTCATTTAATATTCTTCATCACGCACTACATGTAGAATAATGCATGGTCCAGTCTTAGAATCAAGTTAGCTTTTCCCCTCATGACTTCTAGTTTATATCAACATGTTCCCTAAACACCAGATACCAGATAGGGTTTAGGTACATGTCGCTCCGACCCTCCAGACTCTAGTCTCTGCTCCTAGCACAGAGTTCGTAGCCCCCAGCTTCTCCTAGTAATACGTCATTGCCAGTTTTCGCGCACCATTAGGTTAGAGGTCCCGGCTCCTTAGGTAGCCCCCTCCAATGTTTCCGCCCATTCATGACATATTCTGTTACGTTTGCATCACATGTCTATGTATACTCCCAGTTACACCTCTTTTACTGTTATCTTTCGCGACTGCTACGCGTCACGCCTTCTGCTCCACCCACTGCTACGCCTACTGCAATGTAATGCTATGTGTTTGCGCTATGTATATAAGTCGATGTATTGTTATTAAAAGTTAGCGCGCTCATCCCAGATCAAGCCCCGGCAGCTGCTGTGCCCCAGTTGTCCTGCTGGGCCCTGTTACCCCTGTTCTATGCAGGTTGTCCTGATCCTGTCCTTATGCTGTAATAAACCTGCAGAAACTCCTACTACCTCGAATCTTGACTCTTATTTTATTGAGCTATCTGTTATTCATTCATTCATCCAAAAATAGATCCGGTATTATTTATTTATATACCACAGCACCTAAACTTCACTCTCCTCGGATAAGTCATTTCCTAGGTCTGTTCGGAAAAGTGCTCTAATAAACTAGAGATTCTGGTAGGAGACAAGATTTATTGATGTTCAGAAGAAATCCGTGATCCTGAAGGAGACTGCACACTTGCTGGACATCCTGCTCTGCCTTGAAAAAAGCAGAAGAGGCAGTTATATGATTTTCCAGATAGGAATAATCTTTAATACCTCTAGAATTCAAGGGACCTGCCAGTGGTGCCAACAGCTTTGTGAAAACCCTCAGAGCTGAGACTAATCCAAAAGGTAGGACCTGGAATTGGAAATGCCTCCTCAGAACGGCAAACCGAAGGTACTTTTGACAAACTATATAGATAGGGATGTGCAGGTAAACATCTATCATGTCTAAAGACATCAAAAAATCTCCCATTGTGATCAAAGAAATGATGACCTCAAAGAGAAACCATCTTAAATGGAGTGTGAACAATGAAGAGATGGGATTCCCCTTGTGCTTTCTGAACCCGGAATAGGATGGAATAGTATCCCTCGAACATTTCTTTCTGAACAACTGTAATTATTGCTGCTTTACCCTGTAGAAGCTGGATCACCTCCAAAAGAGGCTTTACATGGACAAGATTTTGAGGAGCAGGAGTGTGAGAAAAATGATGAGAAGGAAGATCTTAGAAATGTATGCTGTTGCCTTCTGAGACAACTACAGAGCCCAGGCTTCCTGCCCACAACCCCTCCTCAAAAGAGCAGAGTATTAGATTTCGCACAAGGGGGACCAAAAGCTCTCCTGTAGCCAAAGCTTCCGCCTGTAGTGTAAGTGCATACTGGAGCAATAATTTTTTTATTTTCCACTGATTTCTTAAGCAGGTCTTCAAATTGTTGGCAGAAGACTTTGGATCCAGTAAAAGAAGCTTCATAAGCACTGATTTTAGGGCTGCATCCGCCTTCCATAAGCGCATCCATGTACTTCTTTGAGCAGCAATGGCAGCTCCCTTAGGTGCAGCGAAAGCACCAAGATAATAAAACGAAACATGTGATAAGAAGCATATTTGCTGCTTCATGATTGCAAGGTCCTTTCCTTCCTGGATCTGCTATGCAAAGGCTTGAAAAACTCTCAAGAGGGACTGTGCAGTTTAGGTGATGTATGTGTTATGCAAAGTTTGAAGCTTTGTGCGCTCTTTTCACAGCTCACTCAATTGTTTTGTCCGCAGGATCAGCAATCATATCATCCTCTGACACAACCATTCCTTGAGTAGAAAGAGAAGCCATTAAGTAACATATATTTATTGAGTCTGGAAATTCCTCAGCAACATTTTCTAATGGATATCTCCTTATATGGAATATTGGAAAAGCTTGCTTCTCTACCTCCTTCCACTCGTTAGTGAGAACATGGAAATTAGCACACGGAGAGGTAGAGATGGCAGCTCTACCTGATGATATAGAAAGAAAAGTCCTTGTCTCTGAGGCTGGGTTAGCAAACCCCAAATTGTCCTTAGAGTGTTATAGGAGATCTGAACATTCTAAGCCCTGTACCAAACAGCCTCCAAATTCTTCATCAGGATTGCCAAACTGATCATCAGGGACTTCTACTCCAGGAACTTTAGCAAGGGGAGGGCTTTCACAAGCTGCCTCAATCATTTGTTGCAGAGCTGCCATCACCGGAATTGCTGAGGAAGGATTCAGTACTCTGGGTTCTCCAGCTTCATCCATCTCCATACCTTTGAATTTCTCATGCTCACAAGAGCTGAACCAAGTGTAAATGTACGAAAAAGCAACCAGCAAATACTTTCTCTATCTACCAGTTTTTATAGAGACCATGAAACACGGTCCATGAAGTCTCGCAATGGCCACCATATTAGGTCAGGCAAAGTGTAAGCATGCACTTCATAACAAACAGTCTGCGTTCATCAACGCACAAAGATGAATCTCTGAATTTGCCTATGTTCATTCAAGTAATACTCAAGAATAAATGATTGCTCAGCAAACCATGTTAATTGGACCTGACCTTCCAATCCCGTATGTGCAGCAAGACAGTAATGATCGGTACCTGTTGTCCCAAGAGACTTCTATTCCAAGTCTCAACAAGGGAAAAATATACATTAAATAAACTAATATACATAAGCAAACGGTAATTTAGTGTCAGGGGCAGACGCTTACGAGGAACCTCTTGCTGTGGATAGATCAAGAAGCCCAAGTTTTAACAGTATTGATCTACTAGAGGTAAAGTCGATCCCTTCCAGTACCCACAATGCCACCAACACTTCATAGCACCTAAGCAGTTTGTGCATTCCAGAAAGAGCCCCGATTGGAGGAAAAAGCCAGAAAGCAAAACATCTCCTAGATGTCAGCAATGCTCCAGGAGGATGAATAGAGACGGCAGTGAGTAAAGCATAAAACAGCCAAGGAGCCGGAGAAAGCTGGAAGATACAGTGACTAGAGACTAACAAACGCAGGAAAAACCCAGTGAAAATGTAGGATTTCCCCAACCTTGATGTCAGAAAATCTCGATTTTATTAAAGACACGAAGCAGCATTTTCAATAGGTCTGAAATAAAAATAAAACATGCGAAAAACCATATCAATTGACCAAACAGCACATTTAAGAATATCATTCAACAAAGCTCCTTGAAGGAAAGCTTGAGAAGCAGAAGCACCACAAACAGAATGTGCACCAAACATGCTACATCAGACATTCTCATTACTTTTTTAACTCATCTTGCCAAAGTTAAGGATGAAACGTCTTTGTGGGGTTTCCTGAAATAAATCAGTAATTGCTTGACATTAGATCTTAAAAGGGAAGTTTTCCCTTCATACTCTTTGACACATCTGACAACACATAAATTCACATACTCATCAAAATAGGAATAGAAAATTGTTTGAGAATTAGTTTTGCTTCTACTGTTTAAATAGAAACATATACCTTCGGGGAAAAAAACTCTGTTAGAGATTTTTAAAGCTTTGACATTGGAGACTCTTCTAAAAGAGACTAAAATGAGAAGGATAGTCAATTTGAAGGAGAGTAGTTTAAGAGATAGGGAATCGTTTGAACCCAGACTGTCTAAAAACTTCAAGACTTTAGAAATATCCCAAAGGGAGTTGTATCTAGAAATCGGAGGTTTAGAAATTCTGATACTTCTTAGCAATCTCCTAATGAGTACATTTTGACCTACAGCATACCCATTAACTAAAACATGGTCAGCGGCAATAGCAGAACGATGAACATTGATAGTTCTATAAACTAGACCTCCACCAAACAATTCTGAAAGATAATTAGCTATCGCAACTACATCCACCGAAACAGGATCAAATTTCCTTGCAGAACACCAGCAAACCCATTCTGCCAAGCCAATTGATAGATTTTCATGTTCCTGGTGCCCAAGATTCTTTAATGAGGTTTGATGCCTCATCAGAAAGTTCTGGCCCTTCCCATAAATTCCTGAAATTTTCCAAGCCATCATTCTCAGCTACCCTCCTAGAACTAAATCGTGCAGTTCTCCTGAAGGGCCAAGAAGAATTTCCGGGAAAACCGGTAATAAGAGGGGATAGTCCACTAGCATTTCCAACAACACAGGGTACCACACTTGAGACTTCCAAAGGGGGGTCACAAGAACCAGAGAGGTCTTCCATTTGAGGGTCATTGCAGCTACTCGAGTAATCATAGAAAAGGGAGGGAAGGCATATCCTTTCAGGTTCCTCCAGTCTTACCTGAAAGCATCTACGCCTGAAGATTCCGGGTCCGGATGCCAACTGAAGAAGGTCTCTAGTTGGGTATTAAGTCTGTCTGCAAAGGTGTCTACTTGGCAAGGACTTAAAAAGACTTTCATGTTTAGAGACCAATTGCTTGAGTCCCTGTGGTTCCGGGAAAACCAATCTGCCTCCAAATTGTTCAAGCCAGGAATGTGTTCCGCTTGTACGACAATATTCTGTTTCAGACAATAATCCCAAAAAACTTTGGCCAAATCTGCCAGATCCTTCGATTTTGATCCTCCCAGTTTGTTGACATATCTCACTGCTGAGATATTGTCCATCCTTAGCAGAATTGAACATCTGGGAGAGTCTCTTGCAAAACTTTTTATTGCTAAAGAACCTGCCAAGAGTTCCAAACAGTTTATATGTAGGTTCCTTTCCTCTTCCTTCCTAAGACCCCCGGTTGAGACTGAACAACAGTTCGCACCCTATCCTGACAAGCTCCCATCTGACTCTGTCACCAGGTCCGGGAGAGACCCAAAAATAGCTCTCCCATTCCACGCTTCCATATTTTTTAGCCACCAACATATATCTTCCCTCACTTCTTGAGAAAGATTTATCTCTTCTGAATAATTCAAGCCATCCCTTAGGTGTTTACTCTTCAGGCGTTGAAGAGCCTGATAATTCAAAGGACCAGGAAAAATGGCTTGGATAGTAGAGGACAGTAAAGCTATTACCCTTGCTAGCATTTGAAGAGACATTTTGCCCAAAGATAAGACATTTCTTAACTCCTTTTTTATACGTTTGAATTTTTCCTGAGGAAGTTTCAGTTGACCATGGAGAGTGTCTATCATAAAACCAAGGAATTGAGTGACCTGATTTGGAATTAGACAAGACCTTTGTCTGTTCACTACAAATCCTAAATTCTCTAGAAGATTTATTGCTAAAGTGGTGTGATTTATCACCCTCGATTTTACTTGATCCATAACGAGTATGTAGTCTAGATAAATAATTAGGCGTATCCCTTGCTCTCTCAAGTAAGCTGCCACTGGCCTGAGGACCTTGGTGAAACACCAAGGGGCCGAGGAGAGACCGAAGGGTAGGCAAACAAACTCTCATGTTTTTCCTCCCCATCTGAAATGTAGATATTTCTGGGGATCTTGTCAAATAGGAATAGTTAGATAGGCGTCTTTTAGATCTAATCTTGTCAGCCAATCCCCTGGTTGAAGAATATCTCCTATTAGTTGTAGACCCTCCATTTTGAAGTGGTGGTATTCCACCCAATCATTGAGACGCCTTAGGTTTATGACAGGTCTCATACCTTTCTCTTTTTTTTGGACAAGAAAAACATTGCTTATAAACCCTTTTGTCAATTCTATTGATTCTCTGATGGCACCTTTCTCCAGAAGGTCTTGAACCTCTTTTTCTACCAACTTGGATAATCCTGCGTCGAACCTTATGATCTCTGGAACACGGTCTTGAATAGGTTCCCCTAGAAAGTCCATTTGATATCCCATTACAGTTTGTAACACCCAAGGGTCCTGAGTTATTGACAACCAATTGTTTGCAAATTGGGCTAACCACCCACCTATTATTATGGGGGTTACAGAAAGGTCTTGCTTACCAGAGCCTGTTGAGCGACGGTCATCTCATGATCCTCTTCCTCTAAACCCTTGTCCTGAGTAAGAGTATTGGGGTAGGAAGAAGCTAGGTCTATATCCTATCTGAAATGAGGTCCTTGAAATTGGTTGCCCTCGGCCAGAAAATTGACCTCTAGATCGCCCGGCCCCGCCAAAAACACGTCTATCGAAGACTTTTTTAATGTCTGATTTGGATTTTTGAATGGAGCTGAAAGCTCCAATGCATTTGGACATCTCTTTGATGAAATCGTCCCCAAAGAGAAGACAATTAGCCTCCTGCCCTCCTTAATTATTGGCAAGTTCCACTAACTTGGAGTCAATTTTAAGAAGGATGCTCTTCCTCCTTTGACATTAAGGGCTGTATTAGTATTGACAAGGAGGCACACTGCCCTTTGAATACACTGTCTTAATACTTCCAAATTGAGGATTGAATTGCCAACAAAGGCTTGTTCGGTCATATCAAAAAATTTTGTCTAGGGGCCAGACAGGTCTAGGAGCTATCTTGGCACATACGTAATCCCTTATCTAGACCTTTTCTAGGGTCTCTACCACCTTTGGTGATGAAAGCAATTATTTTAGGGTCCAAATCAGGAGTTTGAATAATTTTATATGGGAGAGATGGTCTAGGGCATTCAGATCTGACGCATAGCCTCACATCTTTCGGAATTGTTTTCTTAACCAGAACTGCAGATAATTGGCTACATGTGCAGCTGGAGACCATTCAGGAGATAAGAGGTGTTTCAATAGGGATGGATCAAACATAAGTTCCCCAAAGGGGTCAGTTAGCTCCCCATAGTTGAGATCCTCCAAAACAGTCTTAAAGTTGTCCTTAGGGGGTAAAGACTCCGATCCGTCTGAGTCAAAATCGGAGGAACAACTTAATTCAATTTCAGCGCTCCCCGAGGAGTAGTCATATAGCACAACCTATGTTTGCGTGCATTAATGGATTCTATTTCTGATTCCTTAGATGGACCCTTGGCATGGTCCCCCTGTGTGTCCTCGACACCACCAAAATTGATGTGGGAAGAAATTTTCTTGGAATCAGAAAATGTACCCTTTTTAAGCGAAGGACCGGAGGTTTGTACGTTTTTAGGCTTCCTAGAAGCCATTGCTCTATTTTTAGAGAGGGGGTCTTCATTAGTTGACCACAATCTTTCCTCGTCCGAGGAGCCTTTTTTCTCCAGGTATAAGATTTCCAGTTTCTTATCCATTTTTTCCTCAAGGTCTCTAGAGAAGGAATCCAACATTTCCTTAAATTTATCCTCAAGGGACTTCTTGGAGGTGGAAGGAAGGCTTTGGTTAGCAAAATCTTGATGGTCCATTTTAAAAATAAAAATGTATGATGCCAACAGGAAAATTAGTAAAGATAAGGCAGGGGACAGAGGGTTAAACACGAGGGCAATCGAGACTTGAGTTGTGAGGGATAACTGTCAGTAGGCAACTGCCGTTAATTTAAAAGCAAAATGACGTGGCAAGCTTTGTAAGGAATGGGAATCATCCCAATCAAACAAAATGGCAGCTGAGACTACGTAATCACGCAGTCTCGGCGCCCAATAATGTCCCTTGACGTTTCCACTTAAAAAAAAAATTATTGTCAAAACAGAGATGCGATGTTGACAGACGGAGAAGTGCGGCTGAATGCGGGGCGGGAAGGCGGATCGGCTTGAGAGCAGGGAGCTAAGGAAGCTCGCTCAAGCTGAAGATCAGGTACGCCCAGTACGGCGGGGGGGGCAGGCGATTGCACAGCAGCGCTCGGAGCATTATTAGAGCTCCTAGCAACGTGGCCCTGTGACGCATATGGTTACCAGGTGGTAACCATGGTACGTCGTTCGCCCGGGAGCAAAGCAGTAAGGAAAATCAAAGGAAAATAAAATGTAAAAAGCAAAGCTAAATCAAGTTGAAATTAGGCAAAAATGCTAACGGATAATAGTATACATGAAGAAGAAAACACAGTGCAATAGTATGGGGGAAGGAAATAGGACGGAAAGAGTAACCTTTCAAGAGCAGGAAGTAAGCTGAAGAAATACTGTAAAAACAGGGATATGAAGCGTAAAACGCTAATAGAGAATCATTCCACATTTTATAGAATGAAGATATTAAAAACCAAGAGAAAATAAGATTAAGTAAGCAGTATAAATAGCAGAGAAGCAGTATAAATAGAAGAGCTTATGAAAAGAGCTCTCGGTGTTCTGGCCTTGTATTAGGTTGGAATTCTTTGGTCCTTCAACGTTCTAAGTTATTTAAAATAGCTATGGTATGCTAATTAAAAGATGATTGCAATAAGATTAGCCTCCGGTCTTGACATAAAATCAGGAGCAAGGCAACTGAAGGAAGCGACCCAACTAGGGACACTCAGGTCACTCACGACCTTCTCTTGCCTTCCAAGAAATTAAGTCAATGATGCAGTAGAGAATACACACTAACTGGTTTATTAGTAAATACACTGCAATGGAGTACAGCCTGACCAGCCCAATGGGATGACTGTGAATGGACTGACTCTAACAAGCATAAAGTTACATTATGTATGTTGCGGAGCCCTCAAAGACCCGCCTATGATGGAAAAGTACTGGTAAATGTCATAATACAATGGGGGTACATAGCATAGGTTTCGATTCCTCAGCCGGGCACAAGCTATCTACTGCCCAAGGTCATCTAGTTTATCCTCCCCACTAGACAGGTGGGAGAAAGCATGACGGGAAAGGCATGCGTTAATGAGAACACTTGTTAGTACAAGGAGCCAAAGCTGAGCATGAAGAAAGAAAACTTATCAGGGACCATTTCTCGTAAATAATGAAGTAGCAGTTTCGATTATAATACAAGATGGCGTCTACTAACGGGAAGATGTCAGCACAGATGCTAATCTTAATTCACACCCCATCTACTCTTATTGATTGCATACAGATACAATAGGAATTATTCATGAGATAGCTACATAAATGCTGACATAATACCATGAGAAGCACAAGTAATATGGCAGTGACGCATTTTGATTCCAACACAACACACTGACAGGACTGATAAAGCACTGTGATGCAAATAGTAAAGGAAGTAAATGTGTTTGTTTTTAACCTTAAAAAACAGGAAATTACCTTAAGAACGATGGTGCAGCCACATTAGATTGGGATACTCCCACAGGCAACAATGGTGTGGCAGCCATCTTGTATTGTGCATCATATTACTCCCTGGAATCCTCACTACAGAATTCTTGGAAGAAAGAGGACTCAGGAAAATGGAGGTGCCGACGTCGTCCCCTTCCAGGAGCCCCCCAGGGAGAAGAGTGAGGGCGTACATTTATTGAGGGAGTGCAGCAGCCCATAAGCACTTCCAAGGACCTGTTTGCGTCCAGGAAGCCCTGTGTCCAGCCTGCCCTAAACCAACCTGTAGCTGCCATTGGGTGGGTTGCGGGCAGCAGCCTAACCCTTATCTTACATTAAAACCAGACTATAACCTTACCAGTGCAGAAAGAAAAAAACAGTAAAGGTCTAGAAGGAAATTTTATATTTCTATGCTTCTGGGTAGACAGTGGCCAACTTGGATTATGAAAATATTCAAGCTTTGTAATCAATGTCTGCAAGGTAGAGAGATTAACTCTCGTGTAAGGACTGTGATGAGAAAGTCAGAAGAGGAGGCAATGTTACCTCTAAAAGAAAAAGTTCTGTTCAAATATCTTTGTTTATTACAAAAAGCTATCTATGACCTGTGACCAGCATATTGGTCACATCGATTTACTTTGTATAAACCAAACCGCAGCTTGCGATCTAAACAGGCCTTCCTTTGGCACATGAGTTTTGTCCCACTAAGATTGTTGGAAGAGCATTCTCAGTGGTGCCTGAGATCAAGTAAAACAGCTTGCCCAGTTTTTAAGATTGCAATCATAACTTTGGCAATTCAGGAAAACTTTGAAGACCTGGCTATTTACCCATCTTTCAGATAGGTGAGTGTTCTGGACTCCACACTTCATTCCTTGATTATATTGGTTATTTTAGTGTGAAGATACTGTTGTGGGGAATGTGTCTTTTGTAACAAAACACATTCATTAAGGAAATGAATGAATAAACAAATAAATAAATAGGCACAGCTTATTACCAATCCATCTTTAAAAGCATATTGCCGTTACCATGTCTTCACCATAAATGAGTTAGGTCTTTATTTTAACATTTCATAACAAATAGATCAATCCCATCGTATTGAAGGTAATCTTTCATCCAAGACCCACAGGACCTGATTTAGAGTTTGGCTGAGAGAGCATTTGGTGCAAAGGCAATGGAGTACCCTCTCCGCCATACTGATGTTCGACCCACCTCGTTTAGAGATGGGCATAACTGGAGTATTTAAGCGGCAGCGACTACTCTATATCGGCTGCTAGCATACACCTTCAATGGCCCAACAGAGTAAGGCCATTGTAGATTTGGCCATTTGACAGCTTGCCCAAACTAGAGTGGCCGGTCAAATGGCCAGTTGTCCCTGTTCATCTTTGCCAGTTAAAACCTAGCAGTAAGGAGCAGTGAAAACTTGTAAATGACCACCTCGCCATGGGAGAAAACTCCCTTGGCGAGGCGGTCATTGTTTTTATCATTTTCAAAATCAACATTTTGTTTTCGAAAAATAAAAAATATTGAAGGTTTGCCATAGGACTCCGTCATGCTGACGGAGCTATTGTTTAGACTTTTCAATGCACTGATGGGACCTGCCATGATGGCAGTTCCTGCCAATAAAAGAGATGTCCACTGGCTGACTGTACATACTCTGTTCACCAAACTCTAATGAGGCCCTTTTTCTAAAAAAAATTAAAAATATATTGAATGTTTGCTTATGGCTCTGTCATGTTGATGGAGACATCTGCCAAACTTTCAACAAACTGACAGGAACCAGCTTGACAGTGATTCCTGCCAATACAAGAGATGTCCGCTAGGTCAGTGACATCTCTAAATTAGGCTGGTGGAGTATCCTTGGCAGTAAAGAACTCTGCCATGCGGACAGTACATACGCCTCCGGCCACCAAACTCTAGATAAGGCTAAAAGTCTTTTGCATCACTCCCGAGGTAGGCATTCCCCGTACTCCAATTGGAGCTGCTAGATGGTTCATCACACAGCTCTTGCTCTGTACTGATTAATCTACACTGAGCCTGGAGCTGCTTTTGTGATGTTCATACAGACCCCTTTCAGACGCAGCATAGATTTATTCTCCCAGAGGAGGATTATCACATTACAAGTCCTCTGTCACCTGGATTAGTAAGAGGGTATAACTAACACCCAAACCCTTGTCTAATGTGGCAGTCTGTCAGAGTCCAAGTGTGTAATATCTCTATCCAGGCCTTAGTAAGTATCATTTAATAACAATACACCCTTAAAGGCCTATTGCCTTTCACATTTTTTACACAATAAACAGAATAGGTTTAAGGCATTTGTTGTCACATTTAATAATAAATCGATCAGGCCTACGGTATTAGGCATACCTTTTCACATAAGGTATAAAGCATTTGAGCAAAGACATAAAGGCTTATTAAGATGAATACAACTTTTTCTACCTGTAGATTGGTTCATCACACACCTCTTCCTCTGTCCTGATTAACCCACATGGAGTCTGCAGCTGCCTCTGTGTTGTTCATAGAGGCATTAGCAAGCTCAACATGGATGAATCAGCAAAGATGAGGATCAGCGCATACAACATAGACAGCAAGGTATCATAGTAGCTGTACAGAGGCACCTCTTTTTGCGCCACGTTACAAAAATGAGACGAAAAGCTTCCTTTTCTTAGCAGCTAGGGCACACTTCCACAGCAACATTATATTTTTCCTGAAACTCTACATATCTATGCACTATTCCTGGTTAAGTGAGAATTGGGAAGACAGTTAAGGGAAGCAGGTAAGGCGGCACTGGCCTACGGGTGCCACCTCGAGACAGCCTTTAGTGGCAGGATAGGAGGTCACCATTAATGAGATAAAACCCTAGCTTATAGCATGCGAGAACAAACTAGTTATGTCTGTATATCATTTAAAAAAAAAACCTGTATCAGAGTGCGGAGAGTAATATTGGTTACCTGAAAAGGAAGAAGAGGCAGGTTTCGGGAAACAGGCAAAATACCTATAGCTAGGAGAAAACAGAACATTGAAGATGCCATGAACAGACCACAAAAGGTGATACATGTTTTGCAGCATCTGCAAACTACAGCTCAATTTTAGGCTCTCTACACACTGTGGTTAAAGCACAGGCTCAAAGGCAGCGGACCAACTTGAGATAGGGAACCTGCTGGACTGTAACCCATGAAAAACATGCGCATTACATGAGGATGGTGTATTCTGGGTAACGATCAGTCCTTGGAAATTTGCTGGATTATATATTAATGATTTCCCAAACTCCTTTCACCGTGGATGGCTACACAGAGGAATTCACACAATATACTGTTCAGTCTTTATTAAACTGAATGCCCTAATCTAGTGAAGATAACATGTATGCATGTAATTATAAAAAGAAACACAGTAGTGGCAATGAAAGCTATTAAAAAGCTAAATATTATATAGAATTGTAACATTGCGATGGCGTTTCAGAAATTCATTGGATTGAGTGATGAACCGTTCTTTGTTTACCAACCCCTCCCATCTAGCCCCCATTTTAGCTGTCTAATGACCAAAAGCGCCCGTCTGAGTTTCTTGATGTGGCCTCTAGCCTTCTTAACTTAGTTGATCAAAAAGTCTGTTCTGTTCTCAGAGAAGGTGACTCTCTGTCTCACTGACTTAGTTTTGGTATTCCCTGATCTGACCTGACGTCTACTTTTCTGAGTATTTTGAAAAGGGCAGGACTCATGATGAATGATACAAAATGATAGGATTAGCATATTCATTCTGTCACATCTTCATCAAATTAGATATTACATTGATACATGTACATTAATAATTGATGCACTATCAAACTATAATAAGGAAAATGGTATATGTTGTACACGTGTAACCAGTACTAAATGTAGTACACATTTGTAAATGAAAAATGTGAGCTCACAAGCATTAATATATGGATGTACGAAATGCAACGGAGGTATATAAGCAGGAAACACAAAGCTTACGTCAGAAGAAGGAGTGGTGTTTGGAGTTTTGTAAGGGACAGAGGACCACTAGCGGAGGGTTAAGGAGGGCTAAGGATGGGTATGAAAGATCCTAAAGCTAAAGATGGAGACTGGCTGAGAGGTACTACTCTTTCTTAACTTAGGTCCTTCTTCTTTTCAGGCAAGAACAGTGGAAGGGGTAGGCGGTGGAGGAGACTGTATAAGAAGCAACACTGTTCTTACCATAAGTTTCTCTTTTCTCCAGGTGGAAGGGGCTAATGGGCTAGAAAGACTTTCGAGAAAGGAGAATGACCCTGCCCTTCAAAACTCCAATATTAAACCGCAATTCTCCTATCATAGCGAAATGAAGATAGCGCAAGCTAAATACTGTGAGGATAAAATCACCCAGGATTCAAGCTCTCCAAAGGAATTATTTAGAGTGGTCAAAACCCTGACCACCCCTCATGAAAGTAATATCCTCCCTCAAGCCACAAAAGAAAGATGCAATGACATAGCATCTTATTTCCACAAAAAAGTGACAGACATATATGACCCGTTCCAGAATAATACTGGATTTATTTCGGAGAAGGAAACTAAGGTCAGAGAATTACCCTCATCTCCAATTCTAGCACAATTCCCTAGACTTGAGGAAGAGACTATTCTCAATCTAATTAAAGCAACTAAATCTGGATCCCCTCCAGACCCTGCACCTCCACATATCCTAGCTAAAGCGATGAAAGTCATTCTGCCATATATAATGGGATTACTTAACCACTCACTAGGCACAGCTCTGGTTCCAAAACTCTGGAAGCACGCAGTTATCAGACTCTTGCTAAAAAAAGCTCATCTAGACCCAGCAATACTCAGCAATTGGCGTCCTTTTTCATTACTGCCATTCCTCGGCAAACTTCTAGAGAAACATGTAAATCAGACATTGGCAAATTTTTTGGAAGCTGTTGACACCCTTCGCCCTACCCTGATGTGCTTTTGTGCGCTTCGTAGCACAGAAGCAGCATTACTGGTGGTTAAAGGGGAGTTCAAGGCTCTATTAGATAACAGAGGGCCGTACGCCATTCTCCTACTCGATCTAAGCACAGCTTTCAACACCGTTGATCATGCCATCTTAAAATACAGAATAAGGGAAGTAGGAATCCAGGATAAAGCTATGGATTGGCTAGCTTCTTTTCTGGAGAGCAGATCTTATCAAGTGATGGAAAAGGATTGTTTCTCAGATCGCTTGCCAACTATCTGTGGTGTTCCACAGGTTTCGTCACTCAGCCCTACACTATTTAACATTTATGTGCAACAGCTCTTCAACATAGTGCAGGAGTTTGATATATCGTCTGTATCCCATGCAGATGACACCCAGTTGGTTGTGTCTCTGACAAATGGACCCAATTCAGGAAGCCAACAGTTGATTACCTGTCTGGAGAATGTGGCCAACTGGATGTCAAACAGTTGCCTGAAGCTAAACGGATCTCATGATACTGGGAAACCTTGCCATACACAAACCCCTGATTCACTGGCCAAATGATATGGGCAACCTTCCTGATCCCAAACCTGTTTTAAAAAAATTAGGAATTTGGCAGGATGGTACGCTCATAATAGACTATCAAACCAATACATTTTAAGGAATCTGTTTTTCATTACTCAGAATGATTAGGAAGATTATCGAATTGATCCCACATCATTTTTTTAAAAACGTCATTCAGACCCTTAGAGTCTCTCACCTGGACTATGCAACTCTCTTTATTTAGGCTCACCGAAATATGTACCAAAGAGACACCAGGTGGTGCAAAACACAGCAGCCAGGCTTTTACTAAAAGTCCCAAGCTACGCATCGATCGAAGCAAGAATCAAGTTTAAATCCCCCTGTATTGCTCACAGGGCCATAAATAAACAAGCATTTGCAATGCAATAGGTCTCGCTTTAGGAAAGTTTGAGCTATTGGTATTGTAAATGACACATTTTGTATTTATTTGTTGGTTTTGAAAATAGCTAAATTAATAGCATGTCATTTACAATGCCAATAGTTTTAACTTTCGCAAATGTGACACCTATAGCATTTGTAATGCAATATGTGTTGTATTTACGTGACTTAGATGTATTGATATTACAAATAACAATGGCTTTCATTTCTTTTTAAAATAATTAATACTTAAATAAAAGTTATTGTAATTTATGATGGCAATAGCTTAAACTTTTGTAAATAACTTTTGTGAAGATTATGTTCAGTGTATTTTGTGACGAAAATTCAAGAACAGAAGTGAAATATTAACATCTTTTTGTGACATTTAAAATAAATCTTGAGACATTGCGAGAACATATTTGAACCAGTTGTTGTTGAATGGTTGCACAGATTGATGCTGTGGTACCGCTGAGTGATGTTGTGGTGGCGACGAGTGATGCTGTGGCGTTCAGTGATGCTGTGGTAGTGCATAGTGATGTTGTGGTGGTGCTGAGTGATGCTGTGGTAATGCGATAGATAGAGGGAGGGCGATAGATAGATAGAGGGTGGGCGATAGATAGAGGGATGGCGATAGATAGAGGGATGGCGATAGATAGAGGGAGGGCGATAGAGGGAGGGCGATAGATAGAGGGAGGACGATAGATAGAGGGAGGGCGATAAATAGAGGGAGGGCGATAGATAGAGGGAGGGCGATAGATAGAGGGAGGGCGATAGATAGAGGGAGGGCGAAAGATAGAGGGAGGGCGATAGATAGAGGGAGGGCGATAGATAGAGGGAGGGCGATAGATAGAGGGAGGGCGATAGATAGAGGGAGGGCGATAGATAGAGGGAGGGCGATAGATAGAGGGAGGGCGATAGATAGAGGGAGGGCGATAGATAGAGGGAGGGCGATAGATAGAGGGAGGGCGATAGATAGAGGGAGGGCGATAGATGGAGGGAGGGCGATAGAGGGAGGGAGGGCGATAGATTGAGTGAGGGCGGGCGATTGAGTGAGGGCGGGCGATTGAGTGAGGGCGGGCGATTGAGTGAGGGCGGGCGATTGAGTGAGGGCGGGCGAGTGAGTGAGGGAGGGCGAGTGAGTGAGTGAGGGCGAGTGAGTGAGGGCGAGTGAGTGAGTGAGGGCGATAGCGATAGAGTGAGTGAGTGTGGGCGATAGAGTGGGTAAGTGTGGGCGATAGAGTAAGTGTGGGCGATAGAGTAAGTGTGGGCGATAGAGTGAGTAAGTGTGGGCGATAGAGTGAGTAAGTGTGGGCGATAGAGTGAGTAAGTGTGGGCGATAGAGTGAGTAAGTGTGGGCGATAGAGTGAGTAAGTGTGGGCGATAGAGTGAGTAAGTGTGGGCGATAGAGTGAGTAAGTGTGGGCGATAGAGTGAGTAAGTGTGGGCGATAGAGTGAGTAAGTGTGGGCGATAGAGTGAGTAAGTGTGGGCGATAGAGTGAGTAAGTGTGGGCGATAGAGTGAGTAAGTGAGGGCGATAGAGTGAGTAAGTGAGGGCGATAGTGAGGTGTAGAGAGAGGGGAGTGGCGTAGAGAGAGGGGAGTGGCGTAGAGAGAGGGGAGTGGCGTAGAGAGAGGGGAGTGGCGTAGAGAGAGGGGAGTGGCGTAGAGAGAGGGGAGTGGCGTAGAGAGAGGGGAGTGGCGTAGAGAGAGGGGAGTGGCGTAGAGAGAAAGAGAGAGAGAGAGGGGCGTAGAGAGAAAGAGAGAGAGAGGGGCATAGAGAGAAAGAGAGAGAGGGGCGTAGAGAGAAAGAGAGAGAGGGGCGTAGAGAGAAAGAGAGAGAGAGGGGCGTAGAGAGAAAGAGAGAGGGGCGTAGAGAGAAAGAGAGAGGGGCGTAGAGAGAGGGAGGGGGCGTAGAGTGGCTTGCAGGTGTTGTTTTGGGTGCGTGAGATATATGTTGTTGTGTATGTTGGACTCTGATTTGTGAGCAGGTGGTGGGATTTGCCATGTTGGTGGTTTGTGTCTTCAAAGCAGTGTGTTTTATTGGTGGTGGTGTGGTGGAGATGGACAAGAAATCTATTTTTTATGAGAATCTTTTTTTGTATGTAGAGTGTGGATGGTAAGTCGTATTGTTTTATTTATGTATGTGGAACGAAGGAAAAGATAAAAGTATTTTCTTAAGAGTGTGTATGGTGGTGTTATTGTTGTAGTTTGTGGTCGACACGCCAAAATTGTCAGTACGGAATTGCTCTCTAATCTGTCAAACTAGGACACAGGGTGACAGCCAGACTGGGTGGCTGGGATAAAGGAGGATGGGGAGGAGATGGGGGGCGACAGCCAGACTGGGTGGCTGGGATAAAGGAGGATGGGGAGGGCTGAGAGGAGAAGGGGAGTGGAGATGGGGTTTGAGAGCAGTGTCCGAGAACTAAAGCGTTCAGTCTCAGGAAGAGATCGAGGCGCTCTGTGGACAATTTGGAGGGTGCTCGAAGGGAGAAGGGGGCTGAGATTGCAGATTGAGAGCCTGCTGTAGCACGGGTGTCCCTCACATTAAGGGTGGGGGTACGCTTCAAAGGAAGGAGAGGGTAATCCCACAGGGGGCTAGAGTGTACCCTAAGGAGGGAAGGAATGAACTCTTGGTGAGTGTGTACGCAGGGAATGAATGGACACTCGAGGAGTGAGTACACAGGGAAGGAATTGATACTCGGTGAGTGAGTACGCAGGGAAGCAATTGATACTCGAGTGATTGCACATGGAAATAAATAATGGACACACGGTGAGTGAGTAGACAGGGAAGGGATGGGACTCGGGTAGTGAGTGCACGGGATGCTTTGGTAAAGGAATCCGTCGGTAATCCCCGAGGGTGCCCTAAGCCAGAGGAGCGATGGGTGTTCTCTGAACGAGATAGGGAGCTAGTGAGTACCTTTTCAGAGAGAAGGGTTGGGCGCTCTGTATGTTGGTACAAAGGGTGGTGTTTTGGTAAGGCACGAAAAGGGCGATCCATATGGGAGAGAGATGATGCCTGTGGGGGGTGCGTGAGGGATCAGCATGAGGAAGCGCTTGCCCACTGAAGTAGACGCCTCTTGTCGAGGGAGGTGTAACTTAAGCCGTCGGGAGACTTAATGAGCCTAGTCATTTGACCAACTGCACTGAATGCTGTGATGTTAACCTATTGCGGAACTGGTGATAGAATACGAGTCCCAACATGCAAAGTGCTGTCCAAAACAGCTAGGACTAGCTGTTGGTGTTCCACGTGGCAGATGCAGTGATGTAATGCAAATAATGCCCCACCCCGCAGAATGTGAAGAGGACCCCCATACCTCACAGATACTCACTGTCCTTTGGCTTATGATGGGTTAGTGGGCCCCTGAAGGGTGGCGCCTGCCGCTCTGCAGGTGACCCGTGTTACTCCGCTGGGGTGATGAACACTTCAGTTCTGTATACAAAGATTAAGGCAGCATCAGGATAGACTCTTTCGAGGAGTCTCAAATGTTATGATGAGAGGGGATTAGGGTACAGAGTGATAAAGTGCTTTGCTGAGGATCAGAAGGAAACAGGGCAAATTTAAAGCGGCAGTAGGCCACGTAGCACTGCACATTGTTGAAAGTATCGGCAGAGGGGGAAAGGGTTAATGATCTGAAAATGCCGCCAAAGTAAACAGAGGCAGGCAATGTGAGAGTGCTGGAGGGGGGAGTGGATATGCAGTGCGAGGTCTCAGCGTTGGCTCTCCTCTGTGAGAAATCCACAGCTGCGTTTGTGCTTCCAGGGTGGAGAGGGTTCCGAACACGAGGAGGGAGGAGAAAGCCAAAAAAACGATGAGGAAGCAACAGAAGGGAAAGTTGAGGCGGGGGTAATATAAATGCCGTCCAAAACATAAATGAGTGGAAAGGGCCGCGGCAGTGTTTATACGCCACATCTAGAGTTAGAAATTGTAACCTGCTGATGCATAAGCCGGATAAGCAAGAAACAAAGCCGCCAATTATATGAGAGTGAAATGGTTAATAAAAATTGTGCCTTTAGCCCGGATGGTTGAGCTAAGTAGAAAATATTCATCTTCAAAGCTGTTGCGTACAATTAGCTGCAGCTTCCAAAAGAGCGTTAGGGTTGGGGATGAAGCTGTTTGAACTATATTTAAATCCTAATTTAAACAAGAAAGGGTGGAGGGGGCAGGGGAGGAGGGGGCAGGGGAGGAGGGGTCCGGGGAGGAGGGAAGGGCCAGAGGGACTTGATGGGAGTGGTGGGGGGGAGGGGGAGGGTATAGAGAGGGGGAGGAGGAGAGACAGGACAGGGGGAAGCAGCAGAGACACGGCGGGTAAAATAAACAAGCCTTTCACCGTAACACGGCTGGCAGGGGAGGGGGCGGAGAGGGGAGAGGTGCGACACGGCAGTAGGAGGAGGAGGGGGGAGGGGAGTAGGGGAGGCACGGCCTAGCGGCAGGCAGGCAGGGGAGGAGAGGAGGAGGGGGGAGGAGAGTAGGGGAGGCACGGCCTAGCGGCCGTGCAATCAAGTAGTGAGGGGGCGGAGTTGTGGGAAGGCTGAGAGAGAGAGTAGGCGGCTGGGTGCATGTGCACGCGCTTTTAAGCTCAATGCACATGCGCATTGAGCTTAAAAGTCACGGGCACTGCAAGGAATCGCCACGATTCCTTGCAAGTTAGATAAAGTGTGGATGAGCCCCTATAGTCTCGCTTGCTCGATGCGCATGCGCATCGACAGGCGAGACCTAAAAAGGCCCAGTAAAGCTCAGACAATTGATATCTCTGTACATTCCTACCAAACACCATAGATCCTCCCAACTGCAGCTCCTTAGGACAGCTAGAGTAAGAAGGGCAAGATGGGGAGGCAGATCATTTGCCCATCTGGTACTGAGGCTGTGGAATGCCCTCCCACTCGATCTTAGATCACTGCCCAACAAAATCTCCCTCAGGAAAAACCTAAGACTTGGCTGTTCCCCCGTTAATTTATATGTGGTTGTAGCCCTCAGTCAGCACTCACCAGCGCAGGGAAGCCTTCGGGCAGCCATGCGCTTTACAAAACTCAAATATAACCATAAACATAACGGCTGCAAAACTAGAAAGACTCTAGGAGTGAGTCCAGATCCTCTGCCAGAAAAGGACTGGGCCTGAATCCAAGCTCAGGATTAAAATCTAAGTCCAAGTGATCATAAAGCCCAGCATATTCGAGTCACTAAGGGCCTGATTACACATTTGGCGGTCCTGGAGCAGGCTGCCACACCAGAGCCCCGCTTAAGGACTGCCGAACTCAACTGCCTGCCAGATTATGAGTAATCTCGTGGTCCTGATGGTGGTCCTTTGGCGTTCCCATTGCGGTGTCTATTAAAAAGGACAATGGGAATGCCAAAGCCCGTTCCTGCACGGCATGAACTGTAAAGTCCGTGCCATGCAGGAAAGGGGGTGACTGCACACAGGGGGGCACAACATGTGCCCCCTGCAGGCACACCATGGCCCTGAGGTAACAAGGAGGCCCCCCTTTCTTTCCTCACCACCACGGTTTTCATGGCGGCCTTATCGCCATGAAAACTGTGCTGGCGAGGAAACTCCTAATATGCTTGGCGGTGCCGCAGCAGGACCACCAGCATATTAGAGCCTCTCACTGGTGAGGGATCAGTGGTTGCCACAGGCACGTGGCAGTCCCACAGCCGTATTCGTAAGTCGGCAGGTCAACCGCCAGTCTGGTGGTCCATGGACCTCCACCGGGGGTTTAGCGAACTCGTAATCAGACCCTTAATCTCCACACACTTAAAAACCCAAAAATTTACCTGACCACGTGTAATGTAACAGGCGCTTGTGTAAGTTTAGAAATGGGCCTTCTGGTTAGCTGAGGCATGCACCTAAGCCAGTCAGAACCCACCACTCTAGTCAGTACAAGTAAGGTACACTCCAAAGATAACCTGTGACCACCCTCTGGTAGCTTGGAGCAGAGCAGACAGGCTTATTGACACAGGCAATGTGTAAAGTATTTGTGCAACACACTCACAGCAACTCAGTGAGACACCACAGGGGTTAAAAAATAATACTTTATGTGTAAAGAAAATGGTATGATTAAAACGATAACAAAATCCAATAATTAGATCATCCTTGTGCAATTTTATAAATAACTTAGATCAAAGCAATAGTAAGTCAGATGGATCGGTAAGGCCCCTTTCAGAAAAGATGCAGTATAGGGTCAGAAAGTAAGCAATATAGAGGCAGTGTTGCTTACAGTGGTAGGCAAATGTTTATTAAGCATTTCAAGCATGCGCAGCTTTGCCTCAGAACCTGGTGCGCTTTTATTAGATGAAATATGGCATTTGCAACTTTACAGGGACAACAATGACTGAGAATGCAATTCGCTCTTATTATATGACTTACGCTTCTTTCAGTGGGATGGGGATTGTGCTACCGGAGTCCGTAGCCCTCGACCATGAGAAATGTTGTTCGGGGAGCTCAAGCCTGCTCGAACTCAGTCCAGCCGGTTAACCTAAGGTAAAAATCCTTTGAGCGCTGGAGCCGCTCCTGGCCTGACTATTGATGCCACAAGTGAGGGACTGTGAAATTCTGCTTTGAGGACAGCAGTAAACTGATGTCGGGACCACCCGGATCCGGTTGTCCCTAGCGGTTAGAGTTAAATTTGGCACAATTGAAAATTGATTGCGGTTGTCCCCACTGCCAGGGGTGAAGTCGAGAATCCTTGGGACCGCCCGGTCCGACTCTATCATGGGTCGGTGCGCTCCTTTTTGGAGACTTAAGTTCCCACCTGGAAAGTCACAGTGGGACAGGGCTGATGTATTGCTCCAGGGAATGATACGGGCCAGCTCTATCTGAATGAACAAATGCAAGGTACACAAACACAAGCTACTGGTTGGAAAATGCAAATACTATCCAAAACATGAAGCGGGGCATCCATGAAGCGGGTGCCGTGCCTTGCTGATACCTGAGCAGAGGCAAAAAAAATAACATAATGCGTCCGAAGAAACATAAATAAAAAAAGGAGTAAAGCCACATTTAACAGGGGCAATCCCTGGGGAGGGTCAAATTCACCAAAATGCGGGACTAATTAAGCATATTCACAAAACAAAAGCAGACATTTAAGAAGTGTACTAGCAGGAACAAATTGAAAAGATGGGAGGTGCTTGAAGCCCACATTGAAGATACTATTTACAACAAGGGGTGGTGATGGACAGAGTCTCTGAATTAAGCAGAGTACTCTCACCCAGTCAAGAGATCAGGGCTAGATCCAACACCGTTTTTTAGCTCATTGCACCATCCCAGTTGTCATGAACTATCAAGCCACTCCCCCTGTCCCTGGAATTAGCAATATAGCCACCTATTTAGGTGTCAAAATTTGTGCAGATACTGATTCCATAATAGGATTGAATTATGAACCCTTATTAAAAGAAACTGCTATGCAACTCAAGAAATGGCATAAACTTCCTATCAATATCATTGGTCGAATAAATTTAGTAAAAATGAAAATCCTGCCTAAATTCTTATATCTATTCCGCACTATCCCTCTACGGGTCAATAACTCCTTCTTTTCTAGATTAGAAGGTATAATTGGCAGCTTTGTATGGGGGTACAAAAAGGCCCGGCGTGCTTTGTCATTACTTAAACTTCCCTTTTGTCAAGGAGGATTGTTATTTCCGGATTTTAAATTATACTATTGGTCAGCATTTATGTCTCGGATCCGCAGCTTAGCTGTTTTGGAGAACTGCACATACTATCACAAGTTTTTATTAGGACTAGATGCCAACATGTTTGTGTATAGGATGAATGACCCCAATTATTTTAAAAGGGTAAAATTCAAGACCATAAAGGATACTATGAGCATTTGGCGATCTATTATGGCTAAATGCAATACCTCTCTATTTCATAGTCAAACACCTGTTTGGGGCAACCCCGGCTTTCCTATTATTTTTCATGATACAGCTTGTCAAGTGTTCTTAAACTCTGGTATTAGACTCCTGGGGGATTTATTTGATAATCGTGGTTTTATGGCTTTTGATAAAATGAAACTATGCTTCAACTTGCCAGAAATAGCGAGGTTTAAGTATTATCAGATCAGAGATTACCTGGTGAATAAAATAGAACTCACTATAATTCTAGAATCTGAGATTTGGGACTGCATTTATAGGGATGATGATAAATCTATCATTAGTGTGGGTTATAAGCTTTTCTCTGATCTCAAGATTAGCGATGTTACCAGTTTAACAGAGAAATGGAATAGGAAACTAACCATTAATATCTCTTCAGATTTGATTGTTAAAACATTTACAAGCCTAAATACAACAGTGATATCTTCTGGCTTAAAACTGCAGATGTTCAAAACAATATGCCAATTATATTACACGCCTGACAGGATACTTAAATGGTCAACGAATAACACTTTCTCAGATAAATCGAAATGCCCTAAATGTGATTTGAGGGGGGCTGACATTGTTCACATGTTTTTTACCTGCCCTTGCCTCAAGGAATATTGGGAAGGAATAACTAAGGTTATCACTGAGAGGCTGGATCAACCTTTCTTATTTTCAAATATAGATGTATGTGTAGGCATTAATGGGGGGGAAAGGTTTAAAGATCTGCTAAATGTTCTAATTACTTGTGGAAGGTTAATTATTGCTAGAGTTTGGATTGAAAAGAATCCACCAACAGTTCTTGAATGGTGGAGGTTAGTGTTTGAAATTTATAGTATGGAATCCGCCATTGCAGATTCAAGAGGAGGGCAGGCCAAGCGAAAAATTGACAGAATATGGGGCCTTTTTATGTCTTAATAGGTGTCTTTCAAATCACAATTTTGCCGAATGTTTTTTCTTATGTTTATTTAATGGTAATTATGTAACATTGCCATCTTCTTATTTTTATTTGTGTTTTAATATTGAAAAATGAATTGTTTATTATTGTACATGTGATTCTTTGATGCAAATAAAAAACAGTTAAAAAAAAAAAAAAAAAAAAAAAAGAATACATAATGGGTTCCAAAAGTCAAGGGGTACTTCAAATGCAATGATAACAGGACTGATGGGTTCTTAACATTGACATTTCACTAGTCATCAATACTCTAAAGCCCATTTCCCACAATTCAACAAGGTGGACACTGTCCTAAACATAAGAACAAAGTGTCCCAGGTTCAGTCTTAACAAGGACTAAAGGAATATGGGTTAAGGCGTCATCATTTCAGTCTCTGCTGAACCGAATCTATGAGATCATCATCAGAACAAGATGTTTCTGAAGATCCAAGACCCCTCTGAAAATAAATTATACAAAAAAGACATAACAATGAACTATACATACTAAGTTACACAGTAATTCCTGCACCCGGAAGAAGTGAAAAAGGGGGAGGGATCTACACTGAATAATTTGTGAATAGACACAGAGCGTACCAAAATAATATAATAAAAAGTGCACAAAGACGAAGCCATGTCACAAAGAAAAGAATATTAAGTGAGTCATTTGAATATTTAGTTAACATTTTCTAAACACTTACAGGTACAATAATCAAAAGAATTGTGCAGGAGCAGTTAAATAGCGAAATCTGGAAATGAGAAAGACAAACCATATATCGGTGTTTCTTAAGAAAACATAAATAAGATAAGCTGTGGTCTCACAAAGTTGGACTTTGCAGAGTTGGACAGACTCTGTCTGTCGTACTCTGCAAGACAATTTGACTTACAGTAGAAAAGGGGCTGGAACGACGTCAAACGCGAACTGCTTAGCACTGCAATATCAGAGAATGACTGGAGTCAAAAGGGCTTAATATTGAAAAGGGCTATTGTTGGAAAGTGGATTATTGGTAGGGGTAAATTTACATCTACCTCTGGAAATAAGGCCACTAACACAAACTAGGGCTCAGAATCGGTCTCTGAAAATTATTCCAATGCTTTTCTTTTGGTAGCTTGGCTGCGAGCAGGCAGGCTTAACTTCAGAGACAGGCATGTAAAGCATTTAAAAACATCACTTCAGTAAATAATGAACATACAGCACAGAATAAAAATCCAACATCAATTTATAAAAATAGGACATATTTTCATCTTTAAAAGGACAAGAAAATGAAAATGATCCACTGTAGGGAACTAGACATGTGAATATTTATGGTTTAAATCTCTTCATTAATATTTCAGATATAACAAGCGAAACAGGACCTCATGCTCCTTCTAAACAGTGCGTTACAGACTCCGAGTCAGCAAAGACAAGTTTACCAAGTAATTGCTAGGAGCTGGTCAACAATACAGATCTATGTATAATACCCCAAAAGGAACCCAACTAGACCCCCCCCCCCCCGGTCCCCCGCTGTCCACAAATCAAAATAGAAAACAGGGAAGCAGTAGCAAGAGTTTTAGCGTGTTTTGGCCTTCCGCGAGCGTGTGTGCCCGCTCTGCTCAGGGATTGGGGTATCAGCCAAGCGCAGAAGTCGCAGATATCGGGGGCATCTCAGCTCCCGAAATTCCCCTGTAAGCAAAGTCAAAAAGGGACTCCACAGCTAGGGAAATTCCTCTCCTCTGCCCGCTAGCACGAGAGATAACTTCTCCATGCCGAGCACCATCCACAACCGGTGCAGCCAACCTGTGTGAGGGGGTCCTGTGAGAATCTCCAGTGCGCTAAGATGTTTTGTGTGGCCGCCCCCAGAGCGATGGCGCTGAGGCGGCCCGCTGTGATTTCAGAGGATACATTAAGGAGTTAGGCAGCCCCAGGAGTATGTACGCTGGGAAACGCAGGAGTTGGGTGTCCAAGTGGGTGTCAATGTCATCAAGGATTGTGTTCCAATAGTCGCGGAGCCGCTCACAGCTCCAAAGCAGGTGTTCAAATGTGCCTAGTTCCCCACACCCTCTCCAGCAGCGGTCACTAATGCGGGATTCGAATAAATGGAAGCGCTCTGGTGTATGGTACCAATAGGTGGCTATTTTAGTCAGTGTTTCGGTAAGGCCTGCATGGTAGGCCGAGTGTCAGGCCCTGTAATATATGCCACGCCATTCTTTATGTGTGAGAGTTCTTCCCAGCTCTCGCTCCCACCGAAGCCGGCCTGCATTGTAGGTATGGGCATTCGCCACAAGGAGATGTTGGTATAGGTCGGAGATTAACTTTCTGTCAGAGGTGCGTGTGACCAGCCATTTCTCATAGGAGGTGAGGTGGCATTGTGCTCCGGGCCGAATCTGTGGGTGGAGAGCCCAGTGTCGCACCTGTAGATAGGGTAGCCTGTCCCCTTCCGGAATGCCATATTCATCTCTCAATTGCTGAAATGGGAGGATGCCGTCTAGATTAAAAAGGTGCCCTAAAGGTCCGCAAGGAGAACACCGCCAGGCCGCGAATGCTTTGGGGTCCAAACCCGAGGTGAAATCCGGGTTAGAAAACAGAGGGGTCAGGGGAGAGGGAAAGGACGTCAACTCGTGCTTAGTGGCGACCCGATCCCAGGCCTCCATGACGGTGCTGGTGATAAAGGACGCATATAGATTAGGTGGCCGATAGTGCCTTGGAAGGAAGGGGATCCCTTGTAGGGGCATGCCAGGAACTGCCTGGTCTTGGAAGAGCCAGTGTTTACTCGACTCCAATTGATGCCACTCTACCAGGCTTTGGAGTTGAGCCGCGTAGAAATAAAGTTGCAGGTCAGGCACCCCAACCCCACCTTGCTCGGACGGGAGAACGGCAATAGCCTGCTTGAAACGTGGTTTGTGGCCCTGCCAAATTAAACATGCCAAGTCAGACTGCGTCTGCTGAATCCAGCCTGCCGCTGGACGCAAGGGGAGGGTCTGAAACAAATATAGTATCTGGGGGAGAAGTGTAATTTTGGTGGCAGCGATCCTCCCCAGCCAGGACAAGGAGTGATGCTTCCATCTCTGGAGTTCCCCACGGAGTTGTGTACGAAGCTTGGCATGGTTCGCCTCCACGGTGGCTGGGATAGTGGGGCCCAAAAGGACACCCAGATATGGGACTGTGGAGTCAGACCACTGCACAGGATGCTCCTCCTGGATGGCAGCGAGGGTCGAGTCAGCCAGAGAGATGTTAAGGGCAAGCGATTTATCGGCATTGATCCTAAACCCGTAAGCCTGTGCGAAGTTATGCAGCTCAATAACAATGAGCCCGAAGCGATTGGACCGGGTCGGTGAGGGAAAGTAAGATATCGTCGGCATATAAACTAATTTTGTGAACATCCCCCCGAACTTAATTCCCGCAATAAGGGCATGCTGCCGAATCCTCAGGGCTAACGGCTCCATGTAAAGAGCGAATAAGATAGGGGAGAGGGGGCATCCCTGACATGTCCCTCTACCGATCGGGAAGCGAGAGGAAGTGTGGCCGTTGACTCGCACTGTGGCATTAGGCGACCGGTAGTAGTTCAAGATTCGAGTACATAGGACCGATCCCAGGCCAAAGCGAAGTAAAACCTGCTCAAGATAGGGCCAATGAACCCTATCGAAGGCATTCTCGGTGTCTATTGCGAGTAGCATGCAGTTCCGGCGCGTTCGCGACCCGGCTTCAATGAGGTGCAGGACCCGCTTGGTGTTATCGCTGGTTTGACGCTGTGGGATGAAGCCGGCCTGGTCCGGTTCCACTACCTGTGTCATGTAGGGTGCTAGCCGGCCCGCTAATATGCTCGTGTACAGTTTAAAATCAATATTGAGAAGTGAGATTGGTCTATACGAGCAACAGCGGGTTGCGTCTCTCCTGGGCTTCGAGATGACGGTAATCAAGGCCTCCAACATTTCCTCAGGGATCGCCCCAGACAGGGCGAAAGAATGAAACAGATCCCGCAACAGGGGGGCCAACTGGTGGCAAAACGTTTTGTAAAAGGCCGCCGAGTACCCGTCCGGGCCAGGGGATTTCCCCACTTTAAGGCGCGATATAGCCGCCACTATCTCATCCAGGCCAATTTTCCTGTCTAGGAGCGCCGCCTGTACCGGATTCAAGGCGGGAAGGGATACACCTTCCAGGTACACCTGGCTGTCAGTTAGGTCAAGCGGATCACTGGCATAAAGGGACTTGTAGAATGCTCGAAAGCTTCCGCTATAGCCACATCGTCAGACACCAAGTCGCCCGGAGCAGTGCGAATGGCCTGTACCCCATGTTTCTGGCGTTGTTCGCGCAGCTTGTTCGACAAAAGGCGACCGAATCTATCCCCTCCGGAATAGTAGGAATGACGGAGGCGGAGAGCCGCGTATTCTGCCTTGTCTTGGTCAAGGGCGGCCAACAGTTTCTTCTCCATGCACAGTTGGCACCAAGCCCGAGTAGCCCCGGTGCGCTGGTGCATTTGTTCTAGCTCGGTGACCCGCTGCGAGATCTCTGCCCGCTTCAGCGCTCTTTCCTTATTATTGGCAGCGGAGATGGAGATAAATTCTCCCCTCAGGGCGGTCTTAAGGGCGGACCACTGCGTTGCCAGAGAGGTCTCGGCATTGGCGTTATGGGCTAGACATTGTGTGATGGTCATCTTTATCCGATCCACCGTGGACGGAAGATGTAGGTGAGATTCCCGAAGGCGCCAGTGTCTTTGAGGTGCAGGTGTAGCGGGCAGCGAGAAAGGCGCCACCACAGGTGAGTGGTCCGATAGTGATGCGGGCAAGATGTCGGAGTCTATCGCTAGCGCCCCCAATGAGGAGGAGCATAAGAAATAGTCCAGCCTGGCATACATTTTGTGAGCCCCTGAGTAGTAGGTGTACGCCCTGCTGTGTGGGTGGAGGTGCCTCCATAAGTCAATAAGATCTAAGTCACGGAGGTGTGCCAGGCCCGACTTGGAGATTGCTCCCACTTGGCCCGACCTTTGGCAGGAGCGATCGGTCAAATTATGAAAAACTAGATTAAGATCGCCCCCCAGAAGTAGATGTCTCTCCGCGTTGGCTGTGGCAACCGACAGGGCCCTATGAAGAAAACCCTCCTGCCCCTCGTTGGGAGCATATACAGAGCCCACCACCAGGATGTGACCCGCCACCAGGAACCGATAGACCAACAAGGGCCCCTTGATCTCCGCCTCCAGCTGAAGTACCCTACCCCGGAATGTATGGGACACCAGTATCGCTACCCCCACGATCTTCTTAGAGGAGGAGGAGAATCGCTGTGTAGGAAATGCACGGGATTTCAGCCGGTGCTGGTCCTTAGATAGTAAGTGAGTCTCCTGGAGGAGGCAGATGTCTGCAGCAGAGTGCTCCAAGAGGGACAGGACGGTTTGCCTCATGACGGGGTTATTCAACCCTCGAACATTAAGCGATAGGACCTTGAGCCGTGAGTGGGTCATCTGTACTTCAGCAACCGGCCCAAAGAGTAGAAAGCTGTCTGCTGGCCGAGTGCCAGAGAGGGAAAGGACAGACAGCTGCTGAGTGTGGTGCGAACTAACAAAAATAAAAAGTGTGGACAGAGGAACCCACCCCCCAACAACCCCACAAAAAAAATCCAGACAGGGAACCCCGACTCCCCCCTACCCCTTACCCCCTTGCCCCCCCCTCTGCCCCGCCGTGCAAATGACAAAGCCATGCTTCCAAACCTCGGTGTCATAGCAGACGAGTGCCCAAGGGCCAACCCGGCAAACTCCCCCCTTACCCTAACCCCAACAACCCCCACCCCCCCCAAGAACCAAAGTCTGTCGCCCCAGGGCGATCAGTAAAAGCATCCAAGTGAGGAACAAGGTCAATCAACCGGAAAAAAAAACAGAAAAAAAGAAGGAGACCCCACCTCCCACTGCCTACCAATACGGCAAGATTACTTCAACAAGAGGCCAGAGACGTTCTCGGCCCGGATCTCAAGTGCCCTCCGAGGTCCCGCTGGCAAGGGCCTCCGTGGCAGTCACCAAGGCATCGTGTTGACTCTGCGCTATCTCGGAGGCAGGTGGTTTCCGCAGGCGTCGCCTCCTGGTCTGCCTCGTCCAGCCCGATGGGGAAGTCGAAGGCTTCACGCTCTCGTCCCTTGCGCCCTCTTCGGCACCCGAGGGTGCCAGGCCCAACAGGTGGCAGGCGGCCTCTAACGAGCGGAGCTGGTGAATTTTGTTTTTGAGAGGGAAGATGAGGCGAGAGGGATGTCCCCAGGAGTAAGCAATTCCCTGCTGCCGCAGGTGATCAGTCACAGGCCGAAACTGTTTGCGTCTTTGAAGTGTGAGGAGTGCTAAGTCTTGATACAGGACCGGTGAGTGGCCCTGTAAGGAAATTGGGTGCATTGCTTTCGCTTTAGAAAGGATGAGTTCCTTAGTCTTGAAGTCCTGCATACAAACTAAGATATCTGCGGGAGGAGCCTGGGGACCACGGTGCGGGCCCACTCTATGTGCCCTGTCCAGGACGATGTCCGCTGTGTGGGAGGCACCTAGAATGTGGTGGAAAAGGCCTGAAGCGCAGGCAAATAGATCCTTGGTATCGTCGGTGGACTTCACCCCTCGAATGCGAATGTTATGCCTTCGGGAGCGGTTTTCGACAACCTCGAGATGTAGCTGCATGTCCTTGTTGTGGTCCTGAAGCCGGAGGACCTCCTGTTGCAGGGTCGCCAGGTCCGCTACCGTGGTGTCGCTGTTCTCTTCAAGCGTGGCGACCCGTTCACCTATGGAGTCTATGTCTCTGCGCACTCCTTTAAGCTCTGAGGAAAATTCGTTTTTCACTGACTGTATATCCTCGCGCAGGGTGAGAAAGAGCGACTCCAAAAAAGCCTTTGTTATGGGCTCGTCCCCAGACGCTGCAGGTGGTTTGGACGCCGCCGCCCCTGGGTCCACAGTCGCCATGTCAGGATTGGGCTGGACGCGGCCGAAGATGTCCTTCAGGGGCTTCCCCTTCACACTCCGGGCTTTGGACATGCTTCTTCGTGGCCCGTGGAAGCCGCCCCCAGATGGGTCCAGGAGCGCCCTCAGAATGCCCGTTCGGAGAGGCGCTCCAGTTACAGTGGCGATCCGGAGAGAGGTAACAGGATGGTGGAGAAGGTGTCCGAGACAGGGACCCGGGCCGGTCCCACCCGGCGCTGGCACGTGGAAGCAGGAGCAGTCGGCGTATGTCCAACATAGCAGCCGGGTAGTGCTCACGAGCAAGAAGGGGCGGTCATGCAGTTGGCCCAATACCCCGAAGCGTGATGTGCAGGCTGAGGCCTAGGCAGGCCTATCCTCTTCCCTCCGGTGTTCGTCGGTTCCAGGTCTGTGAGAAGGCGCTGGGCGTGAGGCCACAGTCCCAAGGCAACCCCGCGGGGCAGCGTGACTCCAACCGACCCCACCCGGAGCCGGGGATCTGCGCTACACGGCCCTTCTCTGTCAAGACCGGCTGCAGCAGCACTCAACCCGCGCCCCGAGGGTCACACCGAAGCCTCCCTCTCCGGCAAAGGCGTCTTCAGGGAAACACACACCAAGATGCCGTCCTCTTGCCGCTGGGGATGGCACAAACGAGCCTCAGTTGCCGGCACTGGCCGAGCTCCTCCCTTGGTCACTCCCGTAGGGCCATCGTTGGGGAGACGATGGCACGTGGCTCCCCAAGCACCCCTACTAGGCCGGGGATCTGCAGGCCCACAGCTGCGGGTCCCGCGCAGCACTCGACTCAGACCCGGCAGGGGCTGCCCCTGATGTGAAGAGCAGATCTTCTCGTATGCCCACGTGGCAGATCCCGGATGGCAGTTCCGGGATGGACGGGTACTGGCAAACCACGCGGAGCCCAGCAGGCGCGGCCTGCGCGTCACCACCTCGGCCTCCAGGCCCGTAGGTGTGGGGAGAGGCGTCCCGCCCGGGGGAGCAGGGCCAGCCACAGGGGGAAGCACCTCACCCCCGAGACTCCCGGACCGCCCACAAACAATCCCGGGGGCTCCGGCCACCTCGCGATGGGCCTCCGCACTCACCAGACTGGCCAATGCGTACGCGAGGTCGGTGCTTCCGTGGGCCCCACGCCGCTGATAAGGGCCCAGCACCTCCAGGCGGGCCACCCAAGATGGCCGTTGCTGAAGCCTGGAGACTACCCCTCACCTCCTCCGCTGCCGACCAGGTGGGCGCCCCGGGTTGCAAGCAGGCAGGCGGCTGGGACGGGTGCAGCTGGCCCCGGTTGCCACCGAGCGGCACAGCGTTGTTGAGGCGGCTGGGATCTGAACATTGGAAGTATTAAGAAAAACGCTAGAAGAAACGACCTGGCCTTACCACGTCCCAAAACAATTTGTTTTAGAATGTGCTGCCGTTGCACTAAAAAAGAACTATTTTGAATTCGAGGGAACCCTCTTCTTACAGATTGGGGGACCTCGATGGGAAGCACGTTTGCTCCCAGTGTGGCGGGTCTCTACGTTTTTGACTTTGAGAAACAATTTATACTGGCAGAGTCTAATCCCTATGGAGAGCTCATTGTATTTTGGAAAAGATACATTGATGACATCCTTGCCATTTGGCAAGGACCGGAGCAAAGGTTGAATGAGTTCATCGCTTGGATAAACACCTGCGACAAGAATTTAAAATTCACACATTTAGTGGATAGCATAACAATGGTCTTCCTCGATTTGGAAATAACTAAGGAGGATGGAATACTACATACCAAAACACATCATAAACCAACAGCAAAGAACAATGCATTGAGATATGAAAGTTTCCATCCCCGGGCCCTCAAGGAAAATCTGCCCTACGGCCAGTATCTCCGCCTTAGACGTAATTGTAGTAAACTAGAAGACTACAAATGTCAAGCAAAAGAACTAACAAAAAAACTATCTGACCGGGGCTATCCGAAACACATCCTGAGCAAAGGACAGTAGAGAGCTCGCAATCAGCCAAGGGACGCCATCCTGGAAGGCAAAATCAAGGAGGTAGAACCAATGCCATTAACATGCGTCACCACATTCAACAGTTTATCTAACAGAGTGACGAAGTCAATTAATAAACACTGGAAAATCTTAAACACTGGCAATCTCCATTGGGAGAAACCTCTTTTTTCATTTAAAAGAGCACGTAGCATCAGGGACACTCTGGTGCATACTCGACCAAGAAGAACTAACGTCACGGAACAACCAAATGTACTGAGTGCCTGGGGTCTTCCAAAAGTGACAGGACACCATCCCTGCGGCAATTGCAGCGTCTGTCACTTGACAACAACGACAAAAACACTGCAGCTGACCAATGGAGAAACATGGACGCAACGGATACATACAAACTGTAACAGTGTAAACGTGGTGTGTCTGATCACCTGTCCATGTGGACTACAGTATGTGGGAATGACCGGAAGAAAAGTTAAGCAACGCATCTGTGGGCATAGAAGCTCCATCAGGTGCAAAAAAGTCTCTACAAAACTCACGGAACATTTTTTGTCAGTCAATCACACCACGAATGATTTAAGGTGGACGATAATTGAACAAATACAATCAGGCGATAACATAAACCACCGTCTATTCGTTGGATATATCGTTTATCAACTCATACATCTGTATTGAACGATAATATTCCATGGTCCACTGTTAAGAATAGATAATGAATAACATGCTCTTCTGACTATTTGAAAAAAAGATACCTCACTCCGCTGAGTTGAGATTTTATAAAACATCACATACAAGACCAGAGATATTAACTTAATATTTGTGTCCCTTGGTTAATAATTGCCATCTCTCGTTCCCAAGTCTTCCTCTGACACTACTATATAATAACATTCTGAGTCGAAACTACAGTCATCGACCAAATATTTGCTGACCACTAATTGCTATCTCTTTTGAGTTTTGTAGTCTTTATTGATGTCTGTTTGTGACCCATTTCCCTAATAGACACATAGTAAACTTGCTTATGGGAACCGATATGATGTCAATAAAGTTTTTTGACTTCATTACAAAACCCGGGATTCCCTTACATCAACAAAGTATTGCTTCTTTTAACACGATCCCTTAGGGAGCAACCACGAGTTCAATCTACACGTGCTCCAGCAGTCCAATGAATAGGGCTTATTTAAATACACGGAAGTCGAGGACACAGTATCCCCGGGACACGGTGCAGGAAGGATAGGTTTCTGGCGGACTCATGCCGACCGACAAGTAAGTGATTAGGAACAACGGACCCTTGCCTAGTCTTCCGCATAACCGGGCGCTTTTCATCTACGTACTACGTGGCCGGATTCAGAGGACAGGGCTGTAACTGGACCTGACTTACACTGTTCGTCCCCTCCTCTCTTTGAAGGAAATATTTCACGATCCCCTCCCCCTGCCATAGCATTCCTATGTAGCAAAACCAAATATGGCTCCCTGACCTCCAGGCTATTTATCACCTTATCAAAGCAGCCTGGCTAATCCACTTAACTCTGGCCAATCAGTTCAGAGCACCCTAGGACTGAATTTCAGCTTACAGACAAGAAAGTCTTATAACTCCTTGTCCGTACATTTTAGGATAAATTCAAAAATACCATATTGTTGGATTTATCAATACCATTCCAGTAAGTCCTTGAATGATATTTTATCACCTCTTTGACACTAGGTATTTTTTAATGACTTCTTGCAATGTTAACCTATGTGGCTTGGAATCTGCAATGGAAAAATTACTTGAGCAATTTTTCCAACACCAGGGCTTATAAAACATCTTTTATAAGGACCCTGCCTATATCTACAGGACCACACACCTCTGGGATACCTGTGGGAGACTTTTGGGGTTCTGAATATGTAAAAATATGGCAGATCCTCACTCCACAGTGCTCTTAGCACAAAATTCAATTTTGGGAAACACTTTAGTGCAATGTGGGGAGTGAAATGTGCAATTTCACTAACCCCAGGGCATATAAAAACCATTTTATAAGGACTCTCTTCATAAATAACTAAGGGGCTCATTATGATGGCGGGAGGACCGCTACCGCCGGGCCGGTGGTGGCGATTCTCCCGCCATCACAATGAGATTTACCCACCGCCAAATTAGGATGGGAGTGGGTATCGCAGCGGACCAAAGTCCGTTCACAGCTTTTCAACCAGTGGCAATCTCAACGATTGCCTGGTGGCGGAAAAGGGCCATTAATATGGGGGCGGTGTCTAGCAGTCACCATCCGCCAATTAGGATGTGCCCTGGTAGAGGCCTTTCCATGGTGGGTTTGGGGGCCAGTTGCGGGCCCCCTCTGTGTGGGGGAGGGTGTAGGGGCACAGGGGGGTACCCATGTGGTGCCTGCCACGTTGTGCATGGAAATGCACATCGTAGCATTTTAACATTGTGAACAGTGCTGCAGCCAACAGCACCGTCCACAAGTTAAAAGGCCAGGATGCGCCCGCCTTACTGGCGGGCACTTCCTAATTGGGCTGGTGGGACCGCCGCACATCTGGCATGCGGGCCCAGCACTGCTATGAGGGCGGGCGGACTGATGTCTGCCCGCCCTCATAATGAGCCCCTAACTACCTAGCCCTGGGACACCTAGGGTAGACCCTAGGGTTACGTAATATGCCCACACATTGTAGTTTATTAATTTTTAAGTGCCCCAAACACCAAAGTGGAGTTTGGGCACAATTTGCATTTTGAAAGCAGCCCTGCAACACAGGTCTGCTTTTAAACTGACCTCAGTCTTCAGCGGTGCACACATGCAAGTGCAGAAAAGCTGCTGGCCTATAAACTGCCATTATATGCTAGGGTCTTAATGGTAGTTTTAATTCCTCTGCCCTATAATGTACTGGGTCCTTATAGGGGAGGTCATGCCAATCATAGAGGTACCCTAATCCATAGCGTACCCTAGTATATGTAGCTGTTTTCACTGTATTCTAAGTGTCTTTTCAGCATAGCACTGGCCCTGGGCCTGTTTCGGCAGAGCTCAGGGACAGTCAGAGTCAGTGACCACCAGCCCAGGGCCCAAGAATGACCTTGCAACAGCTACACAAAGTCACAAGCCCAAAGGAGAGAAAAAGGCCTCATTATGCTTATTGCCATCCATAAAATGCGCAGTAAACGGGGAAGGGGGGGTCAGAAAAGAAGAGTTTGGGGTAGAATAGACCCAAATCCACAGACGTCATTCAGAAAAGCCTTGAGAAAATGCACCGTAAACAGAGGCTTACTTGTTACCTTTTCTGACACGCCTAAATCAAATCGTGTCAAAATCTAGAAAGAATAACACAAATAGCTGTAAGTATCACATAGCCAGCGGCTCAGGACAGCTAACAAAGCTGAGTTCAACATTATACTTACTCAAAGGAGGCAATCAGGGGTCCAAGGACACTTTCCACACAATGGGCCTAATTATGAAGTCGGGTGGTCCCAACCACAGCATTACAATGCGATCGCACATGGTGTGGTTGCATATTCCCATTTGTCTATGGGAGGTGTGCTGCACCCGTAAACTGGCCGTAGCACAAGCTTCCATAGAGAAATGGTGCCTGCCATGCGGTGCAGGGATTAACGGGTGTACCAGAAAGCCCGACATGGAAAGCCTGCCAGAAACCAACGTCGTAATGCCTACAGTGGAAACGCTGTCCATTGGGCTTATGGGCAGGCCTATGACTTAAGCCCATCGGAATCCAGCCGGAATGAGCGGCCGGTTTCACTTTCGACCGCCTGCAGCGTAATGCGGCGGTCGAAACTGAAACACCTTGCATCGGATTCTGGACTGGTGCTGAACTATGCGTTTCTTTACTGGGGGAGTTTTTTTCCTATGTAGACCAGACCACAAGAGCACTCGATGCAGTCTGCAGCCTGTTGATGTGGGGCCAAATAACCAAGTTGCCATCTCTGTAGTACCAAATTCATTCAGGGTTGGGTTCCATCTGCTGATGTACTTGTATCTCTTCCCAGCAGCACCTCTCACTGCCACAACCCTTGTGACATGCCCACCAGTAAACTCCCAATGTGCTCCACCTGAGTTCCCCTCCAGAACTTTCATGCGCCGTCAGGAGCCTTGTCCCTTTTGCCCTCTCCAAGTACTGCCAGGCAATATGTACCACCTCCTCATTTGTACCCTCTGTGCCCATTGGCATAACCTCCCCTCATGTTCCATATGTGCCTTCTACAGTCCAACCAATATCACCCTATTGTTTCTGAGACCCCACTCCCTCGATGTCCCAAAATGCACTCACCCTTTAGGCTCCCCAGACCTCAGTGTCTACTTCCGGAGAAATAAAGGGATGGCTTATTGAGTGGTACCAAAAACAGTGCAGAAACAATTAATAGATGTGAAGACGCTGAGGCCCATGCTTATCATGCTTTTTATCAGTATTTACATAACAGGGGTTGGAAGAAGGACTGGAGTGCACAGAAAACTCAACAGTTTATATTACAGTTTTTTTTACTAGCCGGGTATATATGCCAAAACGTTTTCTCTCTCCTTTTTAGCTATGTCTGGTGTGCCTATTAAAGAAGCCACCATCTTTAAGAAAAGCTTCGCTCTGCCTACAACCCATCTTCAGAATTCCCTTTCAATGCATCTGTACAGCTAATGTGGGGCCCCTGGAACTCTCTGGAAGAGGACATTGATACTTCTACAGGTACCGTCCTGTTACCCTTTTTCTCGCACCAAGGTGGTGCCCTCAGAGGTGTGAATCGACAAGAGAACTAATTGCTTGTCTGTACTTCTTCAACAATTATGTAGCTTATTGAAAATCAAGCAAATCAGGACAGCTGTATATCGTTTCCAAATTGATAACTTGGTAGAAAGGTTCAACCACACCGGTAAATGCTATAGCAATGTACCGATTTCAAAGGAAAGGATTGAAAAAAACTAGGGACGCTTTCTTTAGAAAGGAGGTTCGGTAGTCTGTGAGTCCTCGTGGAGCAGAGGACCTGACAAGGCATATGCTGATGACAGGACTGGCTGATGAGCTCTACTGTGTTTATAGGCAAGTGGGGACCCCGGAGGGTATGAGAGGAGTCAAGGAAGGAAGAATGGTGGGGAGTAGAGGACCTTTCAATATGGAAGGCCACCACATTAAGAGAGAGAGAGTGAGTGAGTGAGAAAGAAAAAGAGAGAGAGAGAGAGAGAGAGAGAGAGAGAGAGAGGCTTTGACTATCACTGGACATAACTAATTGTACTAATGCAATGAGTCACTGTGGTGTGTTGTCTAAGAGACAGCAACTGTCAATGGACCCTGACACTGAGACACTATAATCATGGGGTTAAGACTGAGAGATATGAGCTGACAATCATATGTACTTACTTACCAAGATCCCAACATTAAATATTCAGCCACCACTACTCCTTGAAAGCATCTTTTATTGTCAAGATGCAACATTTATAACATATGTTACGCTATGGACAATTATGTACCAATATATCTTTCAACTCATCCTTCAACCTTCTATAAAGGAGTGGCTCTGCTTTCCTCAAGCGATGCAACTTCATATAACAAATTGTTAAATTGACTTAAATAAGTTACTATGGGCAGATGTATGAACACATTTACTAGTTGCAAATCCTGTGATTCACAAATGGGAGAGTTTTCAAATAGAAAATATGCTTTTAGGACTTACCCATTTACTGAATCAGTAACAGGTTACGAATCACTAAATGGGTTTAGGAAACCATACTGAATAGGTATTTGGAAGGGGGTGCTTGGGATGCATCTTCCAAATACTGATTCCTTATTGTATGTTTTAATGCTTTGTAATTAAAATCTGGTTGCAAAACATTCATATTTTACCAACTACAGGAAGGTAGTGTAACCCATACGCAAACTCTTTCCTTTTTCTGAATGGTCTAAAAAACATTTTTGAAGGAATACCTACTCTTAAATACCTTTTGAAAGTTTAATTTTCTTTTAATGCAGCCAATTTCCCTTCAAGAAAACAGGCTGCATTAAACAAAAAAAAGGATTTCTTTATTTAAAAGCAATCACAGTCCTCGTGGCCTGCTGACCCCGGCATGCATTTATGTGATGGCAAAAGAGCAAATGTGTCGAGATTTGCAACCTACCTCATGAATATTCATGAGATAGCTTGAATTGTGACCCACTACAAATCAGTATTTTGTGAACCGATCTTTCAGTACTTATGCAAAAACAAATGCATTTTTCAAATGTCAGTGTGCAATTTACGACCCCTTTTACAAAATGCATTATTAGTGCAGCAAGCCCTTGATCGTTATGCCATTGTTTTAGGTGTAGCAACCTATTGTCCACTAATTGCTCAATTTGACTATGATCAAAAATACATTTTAATCCAGTGTAAAACCTATTATGATCATATGCCATTGGAATGTTACAATTGACTAAGGGCATTTAGGAAGATGTAAGAAACCAAAAATAAAAACAAGCCTGTTCATAAGTTAAAGAATGTGATCTACATACAAAACAAGATTCCATTGCATAACAAAAGTAGGTAGCTTACAAGAGAAACTTTCGGATAGAGGTAAGAGAACAGAAGGGGGTCGGCAAGATAACCATGACTCAACCAACAGAGGCAGATGCATTTGACCCAGTGCTAACCAAAATAACTAATGGCATCTTAGAAAATGAAATGCCCTTGTTGGACAAAGGTTTTTGTTTATACTGGAGGGCAGCCAAACTTAGACTAAAAGCTGCCAACACTGACCTATGTGCCGCCAACTCCTGTTTCAAACTCTGTTTTTCTGAGTGAGAAACAGCATGATCCATCTACAACTGTTGTAAAGAAGCACTCAAACAAGTCAATGTCTGATTGAGAAAAGAGAAGGAAGAATAACTTAGCTCTACAAATTGTGCTCTGCAGTGTTATGCAAAAAGAATCGCAAGCTATCCCTGGGTGGAATGTGAAAATAGATTAAGGTGAACTGCATGACGGCCACCAGTTAAACATTTACCAAGTCTTCAATTTTTCAAAAACAAACTTCAAAGCAGGTTTTTTTGGGACAAGGAATAACTACTGACAATCAGACAATGTCTAGGTCAATTCCACAATGATGGAGTATCCCCTCTACCAAACTCTAAATCAGCCTCGATGTCGCCTAAACGCTGGTGCATCCAGGAAATATCCTGCACATCCATAAAATGCACTCATAGGATATTACAATATGTGTCTTTTAAGTAATTAGTTCAATCCAATGTCCAGACTAATATCCATCTTTGAGAAAATCTTCTTTTTGAGGGGGTACCTCCAATTTTTTTGCTGAATTTTATTGCTGGTGTGAAGGCATTGCACACTGGGGCACTACTGTCCAGTGCCCAATGTGTGTGTTTAGACCTCAAACACATGTAGAAATTAGCTAATAGCCGATTGAAGTATTTAAATTACCTATAAAGCCATAATTAATGGTGTAGAAACAGCCTCCTGCCATTGTAATTTCAATATCACTTCTATTGTACCATCAAGTAGTGTGACTAGATAAACATGGCTTTATTGTAGCCTTCGGGCTGCAGTTTAAACCTGCAGTGTGACCTGTTATAACCCTTTTGACAGATAAAAACCTTTCTTTAAAATACTAGTAAGTCACCACATGGAGGCTTTGTAGCCCACAAGGTAGGGTCCATGGTATTTAAAAGAGGGACATGTAGACAATTAATGTTAGCATGTCCCTAAAGTGTCAAGACCCACAAAAGGAAATGCCCAGTTAGGGTCACCTGGGTCACTAATGACCACCTCTCAGCCTTCCATATTAAATGAAGAGTTGGTCAGACAGTAGAGAATACAAGCCAATAAGTGTTTATTAGATACACTCAAAGTCTCAAAGTGGAGCCCGGTCTGCCCAGTCTCTAGGAGTGCTGCAGAGGGACAGAAATCAATAAGCATAAAGACACATTATGTACACTTCGTAACTTGGGCTAAAACACTCCCATAGTGGAATTTTCCAAGCAGATGCAGCTGGACAGTGAAATACAATAATAGGTTTTGATTCTCATAACTCTCACCTCCTTATTGGTTGTCTCACCCTGCTCCCGCCACCAGACAAGTAGGAGAGGGCCTCTATCTAAAGGGAAAGGTATGCGCTAATAAGAACAGTCTATTCATTAGTGTAGCAAAACCTAACATTGTATAAACGAAACATAACTGAGGCCTTTTCTCGGAAATAGCAAGGAATTTGTTTCGATTCTGGTTAGAAAATGGTGCCACGGATGCTAACTTACATTAAGCAATACGCGGACATTAACATTTCTAATCTAACAGACCCTCCTTTTAGCATGAAATCAAGAAAACAGAAAACCATAAACAATAATAATAATAATAACTTCTTTTGAGGATTTCATGTTTTCAGAATCAGGGGAAGAAACTGTGAGGAGGGAAGAAGTCTCAAAAATACCCTTGTCGATGTTCATAATATCGTCTATTTCCTTCTGCATCATTATTGCGGCATTAGTATCATGAATTAATATTTTCTGTTTAGAGGTGAGAATAGTGGTACAATAAGAGCAACAGAAGGGGAGGCACTTAAGAAGCGCACAGCAGAGCAATAATACCACAATCAGATAAATCACTTTTCCAAAAATCCAGCCCCAGCTGCCAAAGAGAGACCAACTCCAATTCCCACTTTCCATTCCCTTGACATTATCAAGAATGTCTAAAAGGTGTTGGGTATTATTCTTTTCCATATTCGTTATCCTGATGACACACCGATCGCCAACTACTGTGCATACACCACCACTCTTAGCCAGAATGAAATCCACTGCATATCTAGTCTGTTCAGAATATATTTGCATACTCTCCAACTGAGTGGTAATGTCGCGTAAATCTCCCACGGTAGTATTGGATAAACTTTGGAGCTTGCGTCTGAAATGTTCTATAGCTTTCTCACCTCTAGCCACCAATGTGAAAATAGAGGAAAGGATATATCCAAAAGTAATACCATTGCTGTAAATATTGACCTCTATATCTGTCACCCCTTGATGGAGCAAGGTTTCATACATATAGAAACTTGCTCGGATTCAATCCTCTCGAAATAACATGTAACTTAATAAACAACATGTTTTGTAAGTACTAATAATTGTACCACACAACACTTTTTTAGTATCTAGGGGAAGCTTGCGTATGTGCTTTTACTAACAGTAATCTGAGTGTCATCTACGTGGTGTGACGCATCTTTCGCTTTTGTTGGCAATTCTTGCAGCTGCGCACTAGTATTAACCCCTTAATTGCTGCCGTCGGCCAACGGTCGTCACGGCCACTACCTCCCCAGTGCTGCGCACGACCGTTGGACGTCCAGTTCAGCACTGGATAATGGACAGCGCAGCACTGGGGAGGTTTGTTTACAAGCTCTAAAGGGGTTAAAGATGGCCGCTCCATGTCTCACACACTGATGCACATGTTGCTGCTTGAACTAAACTGTGTTCGTCCTGCTTAACTATTAACCCCTTCAGTGCTAATGACAAGGGTAACTCGTCATGGAGTTTCCATTGATTTCAATGGAAATTACATTGAAGTGCCAGAAGATGCTTAGCATCCAAGTGGTTAAAGCTATAGTTAAAATAAATTCATGGGGTTAGAGTAGAAATAAGTGGTATACAGTGCATTCATTTATTTTTGCATTCTAATGTGTCTCTCTTTGACTTTATTATTAGCTCGTATTTGGGCCTGAAGGGTGCTGTAAACTCCAATTTGAAAATCCCTGGTCATGAGCAGTCCAGCACACAGATCCTTGAAGACATGGCATTGAATGACAGCCAAGTCCTGACTTACTTGCGATGTTCATGAGAACTTTATCTTATGATTCGAAACATGAGGAAGGGAAAGCACAAAACTTTATACATTGTTTATTAAAATGAAATAATATTGCTGGGTGGAATAAATTTGTTGGAAAAGTAAATTATGGGCGTGTACATTGATCAACTTTATTGAATGGAAATGATCTCATACTGGTATGGTGTGATGACCTCTCCTCATTTTTCTGACCAATCAAATAAAGGGAATACACGAATTTGCAACACTGGGGGGTGGTACATTGCCCTGGAAAATGGTATGACTAAGGTAAGCTCAGATAGTTAGTTTGTCCGACTTGTCACAGATCTGTCACTGACCCAACATATGCTGGAGGAGAATCGGGAGCAGAGTACTGGTCGAGCACTCTGTCAGAAGAATCGGGGTTTTGCTGAGGGAAAAGATTCGATGACCCAGTCGGGTCCGAGTGATAGCCAGAGAGGGGGGTGACGCTGGCGTTGCACTTAGCTGAGGTTACCTGTCCTGATCTGCACCTGTCATGTCCTGTTGGCACTTGATTGGTCAGGAGCCCTTCATTCTTTGTCCCAGCCCGTGGCCAGGGTTGGTCCTGGCACCATTCTAGGTAAATATAATCTATGTGGTATGTCCTTGTGCCATTTCCCTTTCTCACCCTTCCCAGGTACCAATGTCTAAAACTGTAGCTCTAAAGTCTTGCAGAATTATTTCTTTAATAATTATTTTCTTACTTGAGAAATCTTTAATTTCACTATTGTGGCTGTTAACTCACAAAATATTGCATAGATAAAGTGTCTAAAACTTCCCCGAGTCTGTGGTTACTTCATGAAGGTAAACGTTATTAACTACCTATTATGCTAACACCTTTTGATCCTTAGGACTTAGAATACAGGTGACAAGGATTTGGTAAGTCATGGTGTACAGGTATAAGTCCTAAAAGTGAATAAAATTCTGATAGGCAGGAAGTTAAGCTGTGTGACCAGTTCGAAGTGTGAATGTTTATGGGCCCAGGTAAGTATGGTAAACTGAGCTGGTAATCCCGCGTCATCACCCTTCACAGAAGTCTTTGGTCAGAGTTCTTTTAATCCATTTTACAAGGTACACCCAAAGGCAGTACTATCCCAAGGGCCACATCGTCCGTACCATTATGGACGGTTCACTGATAGAATATCAATGGCAAAAACATTGGTGGTAAAAATATCGGGAAAAAAAATATAGATAGTAAAAATATCGACTCCCTATACTTAAAGAGGTAAGTACAAAAATATCAAAACAAAAATATTGAAGTTAAAAATATAGATGTATTAAATATTGATTTAAAAATAGAAATAATTTAAATTAATAATTAATGAAAATATAAAATATTAATATTCTCTTTAACAATATAAATTACATTTTCTATACATTTTAACTAAATATAAAAATTACACTTAATTAAAAAATATAAACACACAAACATAATAATTTATACTTATAGATATATTTACTTTAAAACAATTTATTAACTATTATCTTTATTTAAATTTTAAACTTTTAAATTATAAAAATAAAATATATGCATATATCAATCATTTAAAATGTTAAAAATATTATATAATTAATTAAAACATTTAACTATTAAAACTAAATTAAAAAGTACATTTCACAACACAATAAATACAACAGTTGGGAAACTGTTGCATAGCGAAACAATTACATTTACTATTCCAACTGCAATAAGTACAACTGAAGGGAAAGTGTTGGATAGCGAAGGGGTAAAAATCCCTATTCCCACTCCAAAGAGAGTAACAGTAGGGACAGTGTGGGATAGCGGAGCACTACAATTTACTATTCCCACTCCATTGACTGCAAAAGTAGGGTAAATGTTGGATAGTAGAATAATTACATTTACTATTCCAACTCCAGTGATTGCAACAGTAGGGAAAATGTTGGATAGCGGAGGGGTAAAAATGACTATTCCCACTCCAGTGAGTGCAACAGTAGGGAAAATATTGGATAGCGGAGGGGTAAAAATTACTATTCTCACTCTAGTGAGTGCAACAGTAGGGAAAGTGCTGGATAGCAAAGGGATAAAAATTATTATTCCCACTTCAGTGAGTGCAACAGTAGGGAAAGTGCTGGATAGCGAAGGGGTAAAAATTACTATTCCCACTCCAGTTAGTGCAACAGTAGGGAAAGTATTGAATAGCAAAGGGGTAAAAATTACTATTCCCACTGCAATTAGTGCAACAGTATGGAAAGGACTGGATAGTGGAGGGGTAAAAAACTATTATTCCCACTCCAGTGAGTGCAACAGTAGGGAAAGTGCTGGATAGCGAAGGGATAAAAATGATTATTCCCACTTCAGTGAGTGCAACAGTAGGGAAAGGACTGGCTAGTGGAGGGGTAAAAAATATTATTCCCACTCCAGTGAGTGCAACAGTAGGGAAAGTGCTGGATAGGGAAGGGGTAAAAATGACTATTCCCACTCCAGTGAGTGCAACAGTAGGGAAAGTATTGGTTAGCGGAGGGGTAAAAATTACCATTCCCACCCAGTGAGTGAAACAGTAGGGATAGTATTGGATAGCAAACAGGTAAAATGTACTAATCCCACTCCAGTTAGTGCAACAGTAGGGAAAGTGCTGGATAGCGGAGGGGTAAAAATTACTATTCCCACTCCAGTGAGTGCAACAGTAGGGAAAATATTGGATAGCGGAGGGGTAAAAATGACTATTCCCACTCCAGTGAGTGCAACAGTAGGGAAAATATTGGATAGCGGAGGGGTAAAAATTACTATTCCCACTCCAGTGAGTGCAACAGTAGGGAAAGTGCTGGATAGCGAAGGGGTAAAAATTATTATTCCCACTTCAGTGAGTGCAACAGTAGGGAAAGTGCTGGATAGCAAAGGGGTAAAAATGACTATTTCCACTCCAGTTAGTGCAACAGTAGGGAAAGTATTGGATAGCAAAGGGGTAAAAATTACTATTCCCACTGCAATTAGTGCAACAGTACGGAAATGACTGGATAGTGGAGGGGTAACAATTACCATTCCCACCCAGTGAGTGAAACAGTAGGGAAAGTATTGGATAGCAAACGGGTAAAATGTACTAATCCCACTCCAGTTAGTGCAACAGTAGGGAAAGTGCTGGATAGCGGAGGGGTAGAAATTACTATTCCCACTCCAGTGAGTGCAACAGTAGGGAGAATATTGGATAGTGAAGGGGTAAAAATGACTATTCCCACTTCAGTGAGTGCAACAGTAGGGAAAGTGCTGGCTAGCGAAGGGGTAAAAATGACTATTCCCACTCCAGTGAGTGCAACAGTAGGGAAAGTATTGGATAGCGGAGGGGTAAAAATTACCATTCCCACCCCAGTGAGTGAAACAGTAGGTAAAGTAATTGGATAGCAAACGGGTACAATTTACTAATCCCACTCCAGTGAGTGCAACAGCAGGGAAAGTATAGGAGAGCAGAAAAACTAAAATTACTAATAATATTTTAGCAATTGAATTTTTTTTAAATAATCTTACAAATAAATAAACAATATTTTAATAATATACAATTAAATATATTAAACATATAAAAAGAACACATATTATAATGTTAATTACATATATAACAAAAACCTACAAATATGATATTTAAAAAATACATTTATAAACAATATTTATTTAAAAGGAACACATATTCACAAAGAAATTATTTAACACATAAATGTATTTATTGTATTTCCTACCCTATAGCACCACACCAATAAATAGAGACATCAAAAAAAATTTGAAATGTATTTCCATAATTAACATAATTAATAATGAATGTAAAATATTTTATTAATAAAAATAATAAAACGCATTCAATGAGTACACATTCTTTAACACTATAATATCCACAACACATACCTAAAATTAATTACACAATCAGAATTATTAATTACTAATTAATTAATTTAAATTAGTTAACAAATAATGAATAATTCATCAATAAAACATAAATTACTTCCCACCATTTACACCTATAAACAGCACAACATACACCTAAAATTAATTACACAATTACCATCATTAATTACTACTTAACTAATTTAAATGATTGAACAGCTAATTAATAATTTATCAATAAAAAATAAAGTACTTCTTCCCACCCTTCACACCATTTACACCTACAAACACCACAAAGCACACCTAAAATTAAACACTCACACCCAGTCAAAAGATCTGGGTTTAATCCATCACCGTTCTTTAGCCCACTCTGCCACCCAGTTCAGACATGGCCATATGCAAATCAGTCTGACCCTGTGCCTCATGGGAACAGTCCAGCCCGAACTGCCACGCCATGCCTTCCCTGGACCGGAAACAAGCTTCCGAGGACCGGTTTCTGGCATTACAGCTGTCTTCAGCCCGGCTTGCTTGAATCCAGTGGCAAAGTGAGCAAGGGACTCACGTCTGAGCATACCCTGCCACACTTATGGCGTCCAAAGCGGTACAAAAGTGGGTGGTGATGGACGAAGCATCTGAACCAATCAAACACTCACACCCAGTCAAAAGATCTGGGTTTAATCCATCACCGTTCTTTAGCCCACTCTGCCCCCCAAGTTCAGACATGGCCATATGCAAATCAGTCTGACCCTGTGCCTCATGGGAACAGTCCAGCCCGAACTGCCAAGCCATGCCTTCCCTGGACCGGAAACAAGCTTCCGAGCACCGGTTTCTGGCATTACAGCCGTCTTCATCCCGGCTTGCTTGAATCCAGTGGCAAAGTGAGCAAGGGACTCACGTCTGAGCATACCCTGCCACACTTATGGCGGCCAAAGCGGTACAAAAGGGGGTGGTGATGGATGGAGCATCTGAACCAATCAAACACTCCCACCCAGTCAAAAGATCTGAGTTTAATCCATCACCGTTCTTTAGCCCACTCTGCCACCCCAGTTCAGACATGGCCATATGCAAATCAGTCTGACCCTGTGCCTCATGGGAACATGGATGGCGGTGTCTATCAGACACCGCCACCATATTAGGCCCCTTTTCCACCCGGTCACCTGTTTGACGGGCGGAAAACCGGCGGACAGTCTTTCCTTCTGCCGGGGTCCCCCCGCCATACTAATATGGCTGGAGAAATGGGTGGCGGGCGGGGTATGATGTACGGCGGATTGCCACCGCCCGCATGGCGGGGACGATCCGCCCAACATCATAATGGACCCCAAATTATTCAATACATTTTATGTAATGAAATTACTTTCCACCCTATTCCCCTATAAACCCACAACCTGCTACGGAACTAAAAACGCAGATTTCAAATAAAACAGAATTAATAACTACTATAAAAAATTTATAAAATTGATATCATTAAATTACTTTCCACCCTATTCCCCTTTAAACCCATAACCCACTACGAAACTAAAACCGCAAAACTCAATAAGAAGAAAAATTAATAACTACTAAAATTAATCAATAAAATGTATATAATTAAATCACTTCCCACCCTTTTCCCCTATAAACCCACAACCCACTACAGAACTAAAAACACAAAATTCAATTAAAAAAACATTATTAACTACTAAAATTTTAAAACATATAATAAAATACAAACAATTCTTATACAAATACACAAACATCACACTCATATAAAATATATACTAAAATACATAAGATTAATATAAAATTGATATTTTTAACAACTATATTTGTACAAACAATATTAAACACTTCGATAATTTTTTAATTGATATTACTTACCTAAAATTGACATTCTTGACCACGAGGATTTTACTGTCTATATTCCTGACCCACAATATTTTTACCACGATATTTGGGCAATTCGATATTTTTACCGCAATATTCTTTCTCTACACCATTATGGTTATTAGAATAAGTCCTGTTAGACAAAAAGAAAAACCCTGGGTGTGCATAAATCGGTCTATCATAATCCACTGCAGAATATTGGGAATTCCTCCCAAATGTACTGGGGTCTTCTGAATTCTCTGAAGGGAATGTGGTCTTATGCAATACTATCCCTGAACAATGTATATACAATGAGGTATCAGTATAGTGATCATTGGACAACAAGCAGGATAATTGCCAGCTTCCCAGGGAACTGGCCATTCCCTTTAATGCCAACCCACCAAAGTTATATTCTGTTTGTCCATATCGAAATTATCACATTACATATTATTGTCACACCGGGGTAACCCTTCCTCAATGGCTTTCTGTGGTAAATGCATGGCCCCGAGTAACCAAACCCAAACACTCCTTTTACTTCTGCAAAATCAGATGGCTGACTATAACTATAATGTACAAGTGATAAAGGGTATGCAGTTCATAGACTAGTGACAGATTGGGTGGGGTAACAAGCTGCCCCTTCTCCAAAGAACCTCTTATGTGTCTAAGAACACATTGCTTGGGGGTGCTCTTTTATTTCTGGTTGGGGAGATAACCTTACTCTTTTTTCGTAAAGGTATACTTTGATCATGTTCCAAAAACCATGATACACCACACACTATTATTTTCGATAAAATCACCAGGACAATACATATTATTTTCTGTTTGCAGGTCCACATCACATTGTGCTGAGCAACAGGAATGACTGGCTGCTCTTCCTCAGCAACCATTCTACCAAAGGGATGCATAACAAATGATAAAAAGGAGGCAAAATGCAAAAGAAATATGCAAGTTCCCAGTTTCCATCAGAGCCTCACTGGTACAGGCTCGTATTGTCCATCAATACGTTGGCACTCTTGAGCACCGGCGGTGGAACTTGCTCTGTCCTATGCTCATATCCCACGTCGAACAAGATGGTATACCTTCAGTGTATACTTCAGTCCTCCCTATCTATTGTTCAAACAATTAAGATAAAATTAGCAAATATTCTACACTAGTTTCAGCTAATTCCATTGGTACTACACCTCAGTACAACCTATCTTACCCAGTCCATACCTAATCTCTCTTCTCCTCAGATGCAATTTCCCTCAGCCGAGGGCGCAAATTGTACCTGGTAGCCGCAGGCACTGTGTGATCGTTGAACAGAGGCTCTTGAATAGCTTGTATTCCTGGAGGAACAGCCGCATTCAATTCTTTGTAATTTTCCTTATCCGCCTGCGTCCACGTTACTTGGCCATCACTGAATGGGACAAACTGAGGCACCGGCTCGCACTTGGAGTCCCCGATGCAGTCCTTGACCCACTGATCATAGGGTGGAGGTAAAGGACTATGGGTGACATGCACCCAGTTCTTATGGCCAGCAACCTTCACAGCAGTACGTGTCACCAATAGTAAATGTTCTGGCTCCTTCCAAGGCGGTTCCAAACTTTTCTTTCGCTGAAAGTTCCTTGGGAGAACACAATCACCAAGCTGAATGTCGTGGCCGGGTCCCTTTGTTGTAGAAGGCAGGGACTCCCGCACCTGTTGGTGAATAGAGCGTAAATTCTCAATTAACTGGCCAAGATAATAAAGCAACATAGGCTTCTCAATGTCAGAAAGTCTACAAGGCCTCGGGACGCCCCAGACATTTGCCGGGCATCCAAACGCAAACTTGTAGGGAGACAATCCTGTCCTAGAATGAGCTGTTGTTCTTGTTGACAAAAGAGCTAATGGTAAAGCATGTGGCCACTTTAACCCTGAGATTCTCTGGTATCTTTGCCAGTTTCAGTTTGAGAGTAACATTATACTTCTCAAGTAAACCCGCTGACTGTGGATGATTAGCGGCATTAAATTTCTGCTTCACATGAAGACCCTCACAAATTAATTGAATTACTTTTGCATTAAAATGTCTTCCGTTGTCACTCCAGATAACTCGGGGCAAGCCGAAACGAGGAAAGAACTCCTTCAGGAGTACCTTTGCCATCGTAATAGCTTTAATTATCTTTAGTGGGATAAGCCTCAACCCATTTACTGAATGCACATATCACCACCAAAACATACTTCAAATTATTGCATCTCTCTAATTCAATGTAGTCCATTTGAAGGACTTCAAAGGGAAAAGTAGGTGGTGCAAATTTACCGGGGGTGTAGGGGTACCCTTCCCAGGATTATGCATCATGCATACCATGCAGTACTTTACAAAGTGTGCAGCTGTCTTAGAGATGTTATCATTCTGCCATACAGTGTCTAGCAATTTACAAATGCCTTTCGCACTAATATGAGCTGGACCGTGGGCCATAGTAACCACAGGAAGAACATATGCATCCAGCAACATCCACCTCTGTTTCCCTGATTTATCAATCCAACATCCTTCCCCATTTAGCTGTGCAGTACTTTCCTGCCACACAGCTAATTCTATTATCGTGGCTTCACTTCAAAGATGACAACTTCAGGGACCCACCTGGCTGGACCTGTTACAAACATGCATTTCATCTTTGTTTGGGCTGTTTCCTTAGCTGTCTGATCTGCAAAAGCATTTCCTCTTCCCAGGTGATCAGTAACCTTCCTATGGGAACTACACTTGGTTATAGCCAATTTCTTAGGAAGCGTTAAAGCGGTCAAGATCCTCAATATGTGGTGCCCATGTTGAATTTTGGTACCATGAGAAGTAAGGAAGCCCTTCTCTGCCCAGAGTTGCACAAAATTATGCAAGACCCCGAAGGCATACTGGCTGTCAGTATAGATGTTGACAACCAGTCCCTCACTCAATTCACAAGCTCGGATAAGAGCAACAAGCTCAGCAGCTTGAGCTGACGGATAGGGGTCCCTTGATGTCTCTACCACTGTGCGTAGCGTGGTGACAGCATAAGCTGTCATCGTGGTGCCAACTGGTAATTTAAAACAAGAGCCTTCGACATATAATTTGCCTTGGGGGTCAGATAAGGCATTAGGCAGGTCTACCTGTCCCTTCTTCTCTTCTTCCGTCCGGTAGATACAATCATGCTTGTCGACTGCATTGCTCTCAGAAGAGAGGGGTAGTAACGTGGCTGAATTCAGAGTAGCACATCTTTTAATTATAATTAGGGCTCCCGGTTTTCCATTTAAAGTGATTTTTACATATAAATACAGACGGAAAACAAGTTTTCCTTTATCTGTATTTATATATAAAAACGGGAAAATACTGGTATATTTTGTCATTGACATCAATAGAATCACCCCCCCAACCATCTGGTGTCTCCCTCTCCTTAGAGGGTTAAGAGGTGTCGGCCCAGGTGAGACAGCTTCCAGGCGCACACACAGCCACACTCGAGTACTTCACAGGTCTTTGAAAGACCATTTACATGTTAATGAGGCTTTGTTGTTCACCTCTCAGTCCCGGCCTCTTCACTCTGCCGATTGCTCCAGCATCCGTCTTTTCCTCGCAGACTGGGTTTTACAAGAGCAGATTCTGTGTTGGAGTGCCTGGTTTGCAAAGAGGATTATAACGAGGGAGAAACAGTAAGGCAATTGCCTTGCAATCCCCTATTCCACAACGACTGTATAGTGCCCAGGCTGGACCAGCATGACACGTGTCCTGTGTGTCAAAAAAGTTTAACTGGACAGAACACAGCCACAAAGACATTCGCAGTAAAAGTGTTTCTTCTTTTTTTGGATCCATTTCATTGTGGTGCTTTCAGATATGCCAACCCTCCTGATTCAGGCGGGAGGCTACTGATTTGAAGGCTAGTCTCCACCCTCCAGATTCAAGCATCCACAAACCCGATTCCACAAGATGCAGCAGGAATTACAGAATGGCCTGCACCGAGTCCTAAAAGGCTCGGCGTCGTCCCCTGCTTCATGTTGTTAATTAATAAGTGTGTGACGGCGAGGGGGGTTGCTTGCTGTGTTTTGGAATGTTGCACGGCAGGCGAGGGAAGGCCTCCGTGTACCGGCTCTGGTTCACCCCTTGCAGGCTGCGGCCTCCTTCACAAATGAGGGTGCACCGTCAACAAACCTGTCTCCTGGACTGCTTCACGAGCGCGGGCGCGAGGCCCCAGGGACTGCTGGACTTTCTGACAATTGTAACTCTTTTTTACATCTTTGAAAGTTAAACAAAAAAGATAACCAATCAAATGCCTTCTAATAAACATAAAGTGCCAATGATAAATGTGAGCAGAAATAATAACAGAGAAAGAAAAAAAAACGTGAGAAAAAAATATTATAAACACCATCTTTCGAAGAAAAAATATTACAAGTAGCACGTTTACAGTCCTAGATGAGTATTGTTTCTGTTTTTTTGTAGAATTTTACCAGTGGTTGTCTCTCTGACGTCAATGAACAATCGTGTGAACATTGTGTTGACTCATTGGTAGCTCTTCCAGTCTAACACCTCTGAATATTACCCCGGAGAGATGGATCACAGCACTTCAGGTGGCTGCTTTTTGCCCCAGCCTAGGGAAAGCACACAAAGAACACACCTGCACACCCTAAAAAAGTGGTAGCGAGGAGTAGATATTTATTAAATATGTAGATCTTGTGATAAACTTGGAAGGGCGCGTTTGTACCTTACATAAATAGGGCTCCTTATGCACAAAGGATGCAGCAACATTTGTTTCCTTCCCCTCCCCCAAAGCAGTCTATCACAATATTCCGCCTCAAACTATCATTGGTGCATGCAGGTGAAACTTTCAATCACGCAAAACACAGTAAAAGAAAAGATGAGCCAGACATTGGCCGTGATTCATGAGTTGTTGGTAGAGTTCTGAGACAAATGGCTTGTGATAGCACTTTTAAGCATATTTGGGACATTCTGCAAATGGTAACGTTTTCAGATGAATGTATAGTGTTGACCAATAACAACCAAGCGCATGTGTGCACTCACAATTTAAATAAATGTGGAAAAATACTAGCCGTAGCAACGTCTTTTCCTTGTGACAAAAATAAATGTGGATAAGTACTTAAAAAATGCCCAAAAAATAAATATGGATAAATACAGACGGAAATGGCAAAAAAATAAATACCATAAAACCGGGAGCCCTAATTATAATGTGTTTAGCAAACAATGTCAGTTCATAGCCAATAAAACGTGCACTGGTGAGGTGCTGCGTCTTTGACTTATTCAAAAGTGTATCCACAGCGTCGGGTACCCTAACTGTGAGGTCAGTATCAAGCACAAGCCCAGCCGATTGTCTAATTGAAACACCACAGCTGTGACCGCTCTTAGACAAATCGGGAGGGCCCTTGCGATGGGATGAAGCAAAGCAGAGAAATAAGCCCACAGCCGTTGCTTATCCCCAAATTTCTGTGTTAGGACAGAGAGCGCGCAACCAGCCATCTCATACACATAGAGCACAGACGGCTTAGCATAGTTAGGTGTACCAAACACTGGAGCCGAGCAAAGCGCAGTTTTTAATTGCTCGTAAGACTGCTGACAGTTAGGCGTCCAAGGAAAAGACTCATGCACTTCTTTCTTTGTTAATGCAAGCAAAGGCTTGATTAGCAATGAGTAGTTGGGTATCTACTGACGACAATAGAAAGTGATACCTATAAAAGTGCGCACATCCTTTTAAGTGTGTGGAAGGTGCATTTTAACAATAGTACTGATGCGCTCAGGGGTCAATCTCCTACCCTCCTTTGACAGTAGGTGACCTAAGTAGGTTACCTCCTGTTGACAATACTGAAATTTAGAAAGGGAAACCGTATGTACATAATGGGCCAAATGCAACAACAATTTAACTGTACTATCTCTACAACCCTGTTCCGTACCAGAAGCTATAAGTAGATCATCAACATACTGCACCAATACATTACCTGAGGGAAGCCACAAGGAATCCAACTGACCTTTTACTACTTGGCTATAAATAGTAGGACTTTCCGTATAGCCCTGAGGAGCATGATAGTATCTAAAGCTCCTACCAGCCAGTGTGAAACCAAACAAGTATCTACTGTCTGGATGGATAGGAATGCTAATGAAAGCATTTTTTAAATCAATAACAGAGAAGAATTTAGGGGTAGAAGGAGTCATTGTCAGAAGTGCAGTGATATCAGGAACCACAGGAAACTGCGGGACCACTATTTTATTAACCTTGCGCAGATTAATCACAAAACAATAAACATCATCAGCGTCCTCAAAGGAGCCTAAATGTGCCCTTTCAAAAATCGGAAGAATAGGACTATTATAAATATTGCCAGATGTCTCCTCAACTACTCCCTTTTGTATAAAATCCTAAATAATCTGAAGAAGCGCCCGTTCTCCTGCATGCGGTATCATATACTGGGGAATACGAGACAAAACAACATTCTTTTTAACTTGTATAGAAACCGGTGGTATATGCAACAGACCTGTGGCCCATACAGTGGGTGGGACATCAGCAAATTCAACTGGAAGGGGTTCATCCTGAGACAAACATTGTCTAGTACCTGCATCCTGACCCATGGTAATATAGACACCCGTGGGAGAGCAATACATTGTAGCATACAACTTCTTCAACAAATCCAAGCCCTTCAAATTTTTACAATTGGATGTCAACAAAAACGGAGGATCCACAGTAAAAGGACCAATAGTCAATGCAAGGGGGCGTGAAATGGAGCTAACAACCAGTACACCTGCAAAACCTACAGAAACATTATTACGGCCAGACAGGGCTACCCCAGGGACCGTATGTCAAGAAACAGAACATTGTTGCACCTGTGCCCAACAAAACTTTCTTGATCGAGGCTTGAATTCTGCCGTGACATGAGGACCACGCTGATCTACAGGTATTGGAACTGGACCCACTCCCTGACCTTGGCTGTCCTAACCATACGACATACCAGTCGCCTCATCCATATAATAATCATCATGATAATACTGCCCATCACGAGGGTCATCAAAATAGTTATTATCAGAATGACCCTGTGAAGCGGTAGCATTCTGAGCTCTCTCTGTCCAACGACCTCCTCCACGAGAACCCCGTCCTCTAGGAATCGCAACCTTCTGCAACAGCACAGGACCCTCACTACACCATTGACCCTCCTCCTTACAATAGACACAGTGATTTGGCCCCGGAGGTGTTGTGGAAGGCTGTCTACTGGTACGCCGAAGCAGTCTTAAGGGACCACTCCGTCCCCTACTATTTCCCCTAAACACCTGCTTTAACAACACCGTCGTCTTCAAGTTCTTAAGTTTCTTATTAGTCCAATTCTTTTCCTCCTTATCTCGATGTTCATAGTACTGAGACATATTTATAATAACAGAGTGGGAAGAGGTGGACCAAGTGCTATCGGATCCCTGTAAACGAGTCGCAATTTGAAGAAGAAGATTAGAAACAAATCTGTCGACAAACAACCAAACTCCTCCCTCAATATACATATTCTGCCCACTATAGTCGAGGAACGTATATTCAAACCGGGTAAAGAAATCAGACACACTTTCATCCTTCTTCTGCAGACAAGCCGTCAATTTATCCCAACTAACCTTCTTAGGAGGAATAAGAGAATGCAAGCTTTTTATCTTGGCAGGTTCCTTGATCCAAGCGAGTTCTCCAAAGTCTTTTATCTCCCTGAGACTTCCAACTGGAGGCAAACTCTACTTGAAGCCCTTGGAGAAAACTCTAACAACTGGATGATGAAAGCACAACCCAGTCCTTTCCCTGCCCAACTAACCTTCTTAAGCGGAAAAAGAGAATGCAAGCTTTTTATCTTGGCAGGTTCCTTGATCCAAGCAAGTTCTCTGAAGTCTTTTATCTCCCTGAGACTTCCAACAGGAGGCAAGCTCTACTTCAAGCACTTGGAGAAAGCTCTAACAGCAGGATGATGAAAGCACAATCCAGTCCTTTCCCTGCCCAAGATAGAAGCAGCAGGCCAACACAGCAGAACATGCAGCAAAGCGGCAGTTCCTCCTGACAGCTTTTCCAGCTTTTCTTCCTGGCAGGTTCCTTAATTCAGCAGTAATCTAAAGTTCTGGGGTCTGGGCCCCAATATTTATACCACATTTCCCTTTGTTCTCCTGTGGTAAAAGTCTCTCAGCTCAGTTGAAACCAGTTCTGTCCTCTCTGGCCCAGCTTCCCAGCAGCCCAATACTTGTCAGCATTCAGCACAGCCACTTAGCAACAAAAGACTATGGCCATATTGTACAGAGTTCTTAAGTCCCCAGCATCTACTGCATTCATGCCAGATCTTGGCGAGGTATGGCAAACTTGTCCATGAGACTTGATGAAGTGCATTACTGTTTTTTTTTTGGGGGGGGGGGTGAATATAGTTTGTGTACCCTTGTTGTCTACTGTCAGTCTGGCAGGGTACAACATGGCATATGAGAGACCCAAGGATTGTAGTTTCTTTTTCACTTGTACGAATTCTCTCCAAGCAGCCAGCATCACCACAGTGAAATTGGAATAGAAAGCATTGTCATTGCTTTGGTACTGTGTGACTCCTTTTTCCCAAGAGAGGCGCAACACAGTGTCCTTATCCTGGTAGTTTAAGATCTTTTCTATGATCATCCTAGGGGGGGCTCTGGATGAGGCTGCACCTTTAGAGACTTGTGAGCACATTCCACTATTAACACTGAGGACAATTGCTCACTACCAAACATCTCTCTCAGCATATATTCCACGTAGCATTCGAGGCAACCTGTGTTGGTGGATTCTGGAATGCTCATTATGCGCAAGTTGCTATGGCGCAAACGTGCTTCCAAGTCCTCAATTTTAGTTTGAATAACAGCTAGGATCTTATCCATGTTCAGCTGCTTATGGGTGAGAGCCTGCAAGTCATCCTCCACTCTAGATATGCGTTGTTCCGCCTTTGCGAGGTATGTTGCATGTTTGTCTATCTTGGCAGCCATAGTATCTTTTCGGATATTTAAGGCCTCTATCTTGCCATCTTTAGTTTGCAGACTCTGTTACATGACCAGCAAGGTGGTCTCCAAGGATATGCTAGGTTGAGGTGGCGGCTCTTGGTCTGAGTCTGAGTGCTCATGCTGTGATGGCCTGGGTATCTGTTTGGCCATCGAAAGTGAGAAGGGTTTTAGTGTAGTTCCTATATTCCCAATAGGCTCTGCGCATTGGAATAATATATCCTATAGGTTAGACGTAGGACTGAGGTCGACTAGGTCTCTATCGAATATACTAGACTTAATTGCGTGCGCCAGCTAGCTCAGAGGTCACTAGAAACTTTCTCGAATCAACAAGAAGGAATTAGTTTCTGACAACCGCATAAACATGTCAACTTTGTTTCCCAAGAATAAGAAATGTATCTCTAGAGACGTGGAAACAATATATAGTTATTTTACTCAGTCAATCGTGCATTCTTCGTTTCACCAGAGGTGCAGAGAAATAGAGAGACGGGATTTTCAATAAAAGTATTTATTAAACAGTCTTCTGTCTCATGCAGCAGAAATGAACTGCTACAATCGTAATACTGGTTGCAAAGCACAATGCGTACAGTACGAAGAGTATTATAAAATAATACTGTAAAAGCATGATATGGTTTCTAAGCCATAAGATACATAGAATACATACATTAATAAATAAAGACTAAAAAGTACTCAACTGGTGCTTCTAAAATACGCCTACCCCGGTATACCTAACCTAGGTCTAGTACAAGGGAAGAAATAAGTGAGGTGTAGCTTAGTTTCAGTATTCTTTGCCAAGAATCTATCCAAGAATTCTCTAAGGGTCTAATCAGCTCCGTAACTTGGTTTTAGAATGAAGGAGGTCTGGTATCTCTCTCTCAGGATTCGATTACCCAACAACTCACGAGAGTAGCTTGGAAACACTGGAGTTGAATTTCTCAGCAAGAGAAAAGACAGCATCTCTCTCAGTGCATCTGCTGGAGGGTCGGCTTCCTTCGGCACTTGCTTCGGCGAGCTGTGTCGTGTAGGTAGATAGTCGAACTGCTCTAAACCACCGTGTGTTTGCCTGGACAAGTGTGGGCATATTTATACCTCGAAGGTGCCTAGTTTGATGTAAGGTTGGACATAATAACGTCATCAAAGACGCAGTTCTTTGAAAACTCCATGAGTTCTTGGATAAATCAATATTCAAGCGAGGGGAAGTCCCTGACTGCTGAAGGAGGGTTTTTCCAAGAAATCGTTGTGGATTTTCGGAACTAGTGGAAGTAGAAATGCCGTATTTGGACTGCATAGGCTAAGTCTAAATATTGTTATGATTTCTATACCTATATAAGGATAGGGTGATCTATACCTATATATGGGCATGAATCGGGAAAATTACACTAGGGTCCTAAATTCATATACAACACCCACTCAACTTTATTTTGTTTAACGTTACTAAATTATAAGCACTAAAACATATCTGAAGCATGTGTTTACAATCCCACCCAAAATACACAAAATGCATTTGATAAGGTTGCACACGAAAAATGAGCATTTGTACAGTACGCATTTAAAAGCAATAGGCGTCATTCAAAACATGAATTATGATGTTGGCAAAGCTAACCGAACGAATCATGTAATGACATTTATGAAATGGCTCTAAGTTACAGAATAAAAGGTCGAGACCATTCCATAGCAGAAATAATATACTGTTTTGATTTGAGGACAAGGTCAAATATTGTCTTTGGGAAGTATTTAAAGAATTCATGTTCTCTAAGAATAGTTCTACTTTAAGCAGATTTACTTTGTGCCCAAAAAAAAGATTTTCACGTTTTTGGGGAAAAGTCAAAATTAGTCATAGAAAAATAGAATTCCAAAGCTTTGAAGGATTGTTATGAAAAGTGAAGGCCAAATTTAGAGTTAATGGAACGTTGTGTGCAGATTTCAATAGTTATTCTCGGTGTCAGGAGAAAACATCAAATCGTCTAGGCTGGCAAAGATATCGTCTACCACAGTAGGTGAAAGTGGAACTACTTCATTAAGTAGATCAATTGTGCACAGATGAGAAGCATCGCCGTCAGCGTCATCCGCATTAACAATGTTCGCAGCAGATGGTACCTGTGGGCCTGTTGCTCCACGCACCTCACCATTAGCTGTAGTTGCTGGTGAGATCTCTATGAATGCGGTCATCAGGATTGGCAGCCGCTGGGGGCAACATGATGCATGAGCCGGTGCACAGTCAAAATATCGACTACAAAATATCGACTGGACACAATATCGAGTTTTAAATATCGAATGGACAAAATATCGACAGGACAGAATATAGACATCAAAAATATCGTTATTAAGGTAAGTAATGTAAATTCGATTGTTAAAAATATTGACATTTAAAATATAATATAGTTTAATAAAATTCTCAAATTTTTGATAAGATTGAATTTTTTATAGTGATATTTATGTTATTATGTGTGTTAAAAGTGTGTATTTATGTTATAAATAAATTTAATTAATGAAATTTTTATTTGTTAATTTTTGCGTAATTTAATTCTGTAGCGGGTTGTGGGTTTATAGGGGAATAGGGTGGGAAGTAATTTAATTATAATTAATTAAATATGTAAATTAATGTTATTCCTTTTTAATTATTTAATTATTTGTTAATAAATTTATATTTGGCAATTAATTAACTTTTAATTGGATATTAATTTTAATTAAGTGATTAATTGCTAAATATGTTAATTTTACTAATTTATTTTCTGTAGCGGGTTGTGGGTTTATAGGGGAATAGGGTGGGAAGTAATTTAATTATAATTAATTAAATATGTAAATTTATTTATTGTTATTCATTTTTAATTAATTGTTAATTAATTTATATTTGGTAATTAATTAACTTTTAATTGGCTATTAATTTTAATTAAGTGATTAATTGCTAAATATGTTAATTTTACTAATTTATTTTCTGTAGCGGGTTGTGGGTTTATAGGGGAATAGGGTGGGAAGTAATTTAATTATAATTAATTAAATATGTAAATTTATTTAATGTTAATCATTTATAATTATTTGTTAATTAATTTATATTTGGTAATGAATTAACTTTTAATTGGCAATTATTTTTAATTAATTGATTAATTGCTAATTATGTTAATTTTACTAATTTATTTTCTGTAGCAGGTTGTGGGTTTATAGGGGAATAGGGTGGCAAGTAATTTAATTATAATTAATTAAATATGTAAATTTATTTATTGTTATTCATTTTTAATTAATTGTTAATTAATTTATATTTGGTAATTAATTAACTTTTAATTGGCTATTAATTTTAATTAAGTGATTAATTGCTAAATATGTTAATTTTACTAATTTATTTTCTGTAGCGGGTTGTGGGTTTATAGGGGAATAGGGTGGGAAGTAATTTATTTATAATTAATTAAATAAGCTAACATATTTATTGGTATTGTTTTAGAATTAATTGTTAATTAATTTTTTATGGCTAAATAATTAAATTAGAATTGCTAATTAATTTTATTTTATTGAACATTTGCTAATTATGTAAATTTAATAACATTTTTTTATTGTATTTAATTAGATTTTATTGTAAATTAATTTTTAAATGTGAAATTATTAATTGTTAATTTGTCATTAATTTGTATTAATAGTTAAATAATTGTAATAATTAATTTTAATTTGTAATTTTAATTGATTAATTATTATATTATATTAAATTCGTAATTAAATTTAAATAATTTTTGATAGATATTAATTTATATTTATTAAAATAATATATGAAGTATTTAATTTCCCTACTGTTGCACCTACTGGAGTGGGACTAGTAATTTTAACCCCTACGCTATCCAACGCTTTCCCTACTGTTGCACCCACTGGAGTGGGAATAGTAATTTTTATCTCTACTCTATCCAACGCTTTCCCTACTGTTGCACTCTTTGGAGTGGGAATAGTAATTTTTACCCCTACGCTATCCAACGCTTTCCCTACTGTTGCACCCACTGGAGTGGGAATAGTATTTTTTACCTCTACGCTATCCAACGCTTTCTCTACTGTTGCACTCTTTGGAGTGGGAATAGTAATTCAAACCCCTACGCTATCCAACGCTTTCCCAACTGTTGCACTCTTTGGAGTGGTAATAGTAATTTTTACCCCTACGCTATCCAACGCTTTCCCTACTGTTTCACCCACTGGAGTGGGAATAGTATTTATTACCCCTACGCTATCCAACACTTTCCTTACTGTTGCACCCACTGGAGTGGGAACAGTAATTTTTACCCCTACGCTATCCAACACTTTCCCTACTGTTGCACTCACTGGAGTGGGAATAGTAATTTAAACTCCTACGCTATCCAACGCTTTCCCTACTGTTGCACTCTTTGGAGTGGGAATAGTAATTTTTACCCCTACGCTATTCAACGCTTTCCCTACTGTTGCACTCTTTGGAGTGAGAATAGTAATTTTTACCCCTACGCTATCCAACGCTTTCCCTACTGTTGCACCCACTGGAGTGGGAATAGTATTTTTTACCCCTACGCTATCCAACACTTTCCTTATTGTTGCACCCACTGGAGTGGGAATAGTAATTTTTACCCCTACGCTATCCAACACTTTCCCTACTGTTGCTCTCACTGGAGTGGGAATAGTAATTTTAACCCCTACGCTATCCAACGCTTTCCCTACTGTTGCACCCACTGGAGTGGGAATAGTAATTTTTACCTCTACGCTATCCAACGCTTTCTCTACTGTTGCACTCTTTGGAGTGGGAATAGTAATTTAAACCCCTACGCTATCCAACGCTTTCCCTACTGTTGCACTCTTTGGAGTGGGAATAGTAATTTTTACCCCTACGCTATCCAACGATTTCCCTACTGTTGCACTCACTGGAGTGGGAATAGTATTTTTTACCCCTACGCTATCCAACACTTTCCTTACTGTTGCACCCACTCGAGTGGGAATAGTAATTTTTACCCCTACGCTATCCAACACTTTCCCTACTGTTGCACTCACTGGAGTGGGAATAGTAATTTTAACCCCTACGCTATCTAACACTTTCCCTACTGTTGCACCCACTGGAGTGGGAATAGTAATTTTTACCCCTACGCTATCCAACGCTTTCCCTACAGTTGCACTCTGTGGATTGGGAATAGTATTTTTTAGACTTATGCTATCGTACGGTAATATTATTGGATATTATTTAATTATATTATGTTAATATATATATATATGTTTTAACAAATATGATTGTAAAATAAATTTTTTATAACTTTCATTAATTATTTAATTATTATAAGTTAATTTAAGTATTGTTAAGTATATTTTAGTAATTCATTTTTAATTTTAATTTAATTTAACACTGTTTTTAATAAAGTCGATATTTTTTAAAACTATATTTTTGTAAACGATATTTTGTACTCGATATTTTTTACTAACCTGTTTGCAGATACAAACTCGATATTTTGTCTGTAGATATTTTTTCCTCGATATTTTTGCAAGTCGATATTCTGGCAGTCGATATTATTTCAGTGATCCGCATGAGCCGTTACCGGACCTAGCAAAGCGTCAACATCGGTTGGCAGTGCTGATGGAAGTGTAAGACAAACGTCCAACACGCATTCTTCTCCGCAAAGCAGGCATCGTAGAACAGGTAAGATGCAATTTTGCCAGATTGGTCTGAACGAGAGAAACCATGTGGTGTTCAGATCTCTTAAACGAGCCAAGCCAAGAATCTGTGTAATTCTGTCACGGTACCACATGGCTAGGAGGGCGTCCTCCATGGTAGTCTGGGTATCGCTGGTGACTGGACTTGCCATATCGGAGCAGAAGGAACAAAAATAGAATTCCTGCTAAGAGTCCCAAAAGAAGAGGCAGGCCGCCGAACACAGAGTGCACGAAATTTGGAAAATGCCTAGGACTGCTTGAAATGATGCTAACTGTCCCGAAAAAACTGTCTTAAATACATGTACAATACCACTTTTTTCAGACATGTTTAAGATACGACCTAACATTTCTGCGAAATGTATTGGACAGTTTGTTGATAATAGGGCATGTATCTCCACAGAAGTCCTTGTGACTTGCAGATCATACGTTTCTCTGGACGAGGTCAGTGGCACAGTTTTTTGTAAAAGAATGGCTTTCATTCTGCTTAAAGTATCTATTCGTATAGAAGAGATATTCAGTGAAGGCCATAACAGCGACTTCCCGTCTGTCTTCGTTTTAGGAAACAATACTTGCATACAACAAGTGACCCTGGCTGACACACTAACGAGATAGGCTATATCTGGCATCATTCCACAACAGCTGTGATCACTCAACATTATGTAGCTACCATTGGATGGCTGCCTAAAAACTGGATCTATAACTGCTGCTAGAGAACCGTGCAGGTGGCAAGAAAAGTTCTTTGAAGAACCCTCGCAGTCTCCGTGTAAATTAATACCTTGACATAAAAGTGTACCGCTTAGTGAGTTCTTACAATTGTTTCCACTAAGAAATACCTCCTTTCCCCCACTCCAACATTTGTCTGTATATGGTAAATTCCAGGTTGACTAAATGTACTCTTTACCCGACCTTTCATACCGGCCCGCTGGTATGTGTCTTATACTGAAACTGGAAAATCGTCACTGGTATCGTGATGGTGCCATGTATTATCCTTTCCATGACTGGTTTCTCAGAAACAGTTAATGGTAATCTTTCCAGTTTTTCTATGGTCAGCACTGTATAGTCTGCTCCTCTTTGTGCCAAAGAGATTTGTTTATCTGTAAGGTTAAAGACAGTAAACAATGACGTGGTGTTGATTAGACGCCATTGCACGTAGCCTGAATGGAGATTTTGTAATGTCCAGCCTGGCAGTATTATAAAACGTAATTGAGACTGGCCATGTTGTAACATTAGCAAGTCCTGTTCTATTATGTCAATGGCAGATGATACAATGCTGTCCAAAGAATAAATTCTGGAGGACAGAGTTGTTAACCCATTGTCCACTACAGAGAGAGCTTTCTCCAAATGAATACGATCAATTTCTCGTATCCTTTCTGCAGTTTCCAATTGTGTGACTTTCCATGCTTCATTGTAAGCAGAGTATATACTGGCGTATATGAAACGTTTTTGACGTGGTTTACGAGGTCCAAGTAAGAATTCTCGTAAATCAACGCCCTCTTTAAGTAAAGTTAGTGTTGTTTAATTTCTGGAAGTGTGGATTTCTGTAGCCAATCAAGGCATAGTTTTCCTACACTGTATGTTGTAACTATCCCTGGATGTTGTCTTTAGGAATATCTTGGGTCTGGCCTAGTTACTGTGAACTCTTGTGTTTTGTTCAGTAATCTATCTTGACAGTTACTCATGTCTGTGGGCCAGATTAACCATTTTTTCCAATCAGGATTAGTTCTGTTCTGTTGTAAAATCTGTTTTACGTCTACTTCCTCATCTGCAGTGCCATTACTGTCAGGTGTGGCTTTAGGTATGGACGGTTTGTTTAAATTTTTTATCTTAGCTAAGCCAAGACAAGATGTTTGTTGTACAGTGTCATTTAAAAACATTATTTGTTCTGGGATAATGCAGGCTATGAATAAGGCTTCCAAACCTTGCACCTCCCAGTCTTTTGTGCCCCAGACAGTTTTTGTCTCAATGTTGTCTTTCCGAAAGTTAAAACCTAATGTAGACAGCTGAGCATAAAAGTTCGCAGAATAAATTTGTTTAGTATTGGTCAGTATGTTTTTCATTCCTGTCTTATTTACATTTTTGAAATAAAACGTTTCTGGATTTGTGACATTATAACCTGAGAAGTACGGAAACTTTTCATAAAATGTTTTAGAGCTGCCTTTTGGTGACGTTCGACAATGTTCCCATTGATTATAAGTAAAAACATTTCTAGGGTTTGCAGATTTGTGCAAGTAATGGTGACCATAATAATTAAAACAATATATTTGTTCATAATCTGATGAACCTTCTAAGTATTCATGTTTTGCGAATTTAGCTGACATTTCTAAATCTGTCATCATATTATTAACAGTTTCAAAGTCCCAATCATCAGAGAATGTGCTGGGTGAAACAAAGTCACTCAAAGAAACCTTAAACTGGTGTGGAATCTTCAACAGCTCCACCGGGCCATAAATGTCATAATCAGTTGTGTCCCATGCTATACCACCAGGTATAGGAACGGCTGTGATGTTCACTGATGACAGGTCTCTTCGTTCACGATGAGATGATTTGTGAGGTTTCAGGAGCAAGTTGATGTTCTTACTTGCTGTGTCCATTGCACTGTATTTTCCATCTATCATCTTTCCCAAACTTAAAACAAGAATGAGCCAAAGTAGGAGAAAAAGTACACCTAACACAATCCAAAATTCAACCCATGGTGAAACCAGATATATTTTTTCAAGTTGATGAAAGAGTTCTGTTATTTTTTCTTTGAAAGTTTTATTTGCTGGCATAGTTTCAGGTTCACTGGGATCCTCAGAAAATGTATCAAAGTTGATGAAATAGCCAGAGGCAGTTCTGTCAATCGTTGGGATTGCATCCGTATTTTTCGGAATCGCTGGAGCTGTTTCTTCCTTTGTCATTTTAGTATAGTCAGAGGCTATATCATTGTATACAGGTGTTTCTTGATGAACTGATATTTGGGGTTCAAGAGGTACAAGTTCCATTGCTTTGTTGCATAGTCCTTCTTTTCTTACTGCAGGTTTATCAAAGGCGATGAGTCTTTCAGTTTGAACCTCTTGGATTGTAGCAAGATTTGGTCGTCTACTACATCTCGGGAGTCCACTGGGCCTTCTACTTATTATCGGCCACAATGTGTGGTTTTACCAGGTCAATTGACGTAGACCTGTTCTCCTTTCTCCCAGCAAGGGGCGGCAGTAACACTGTTCTTGATCCGTGGATGGCTATTACAGGTCTGGCTTTCTGTAAGAAGGCCCAAATTCCTTCTTATCTGCGATATTTTCTCTGACAGGCCTTGCTGTGACAGGTGGTTTTTCTTCAGTGGTCGTTGGCTTTTGTGTTGTGTTGCTCTGACTTCTTCTTGTTTCATTTAAGTCCTGTAAAACAGGCAAACGGTCTTTGATATCAAAGGGTTTTTGTTCCACCACTGAAGTCTGACGATCAAGATCCTGGATGAGCATTCTAGTACCGAACAGTAATTCATATGGAGTGACTCCACCCAGAGAATTTCTTGGAAGATTATTAAGACTACGTTGGACATTTATTAGATGTTTGACCCACCTGTCACCCGAACCTAATGCCCTAGCTGTTATAGATTGCTTTATGTCATGTTTTTTTCTTTCCACTACCGCATTTTCCTCAGGATGCAATGGACTTGAGTACCTCAATGCAACGACCAAGCTGGCCATGGCCTCTTTGTAAGCTTGAGAGCTAAACGCAGGACCCTGGTCAGAATCCAGCGTGCCGATTGTGTATGTGCCGATAAAGACTCGCAAATCTTTTATAGCAGTTCGGGCGTCAGCTGAGCGCTAAGGTCACGTCCAAATGAATCTTGTCCTAATAGTTGTGGGACCGCATCCGTCCATGGTGACCTCTGCGTGCAGAAAGTCTAATGCTGTCTAACAGTGGTGTCTGTACTGGGCTGGCTACACTGTAGTCAGGTACTTGGTGGCTTTCAAAGCTATGATCTCTGTAAAAGGTATCACAGTTAATTCCAAATTTGTAAACTTCGACGCTCATTCCCGGCCACCAGTACATCTCTTCTAATTCTATTAGAGATTTTAAGATCCCTTGATGTGTCAGACCCTCTCCCATATGTGCTTCGTGAACCAAAGCACCTCTCTGGTTCCTGTTTGGAATTACTCTATTCCCGACTCCAGGGATTTGAGCAAAAGGAACGGAGTTTGCATCAATTATGTATGTATATCCAAGTGGAAAATTTATAGGTAACGCTGCATAGCTGCCTTTCATTGAGGCGTTTACTGCTACCATTGTTTCACCGTCTATTTTTTTTTTTGAATGAGTGATTGCAGCTACGGAAGCCTTTTGCACAGCTGCCTTCGCAGCTTCATCAGCCAATGAATTCCCTGCAACGTGAACGCCATCACGCTGATGACTCAGTGTATGAATCACGTGATTCTTTTGTAGTTCTTTTTGTAATAGAACTACTTGTTTCCAAAGCAATTTATGCTTAATTGTGCCACCTTTTGCATCTTTGAAACCCTTTTGAACCCAGTTCTGCAGATATTCATTGTAAGACTGGACGCAGTAATACGAATCGCACACTATGAGTGTGGGGAATTCGCGATCAGTATTTTCAAGCGCCATCCTGAAAGCCTGTAGTTCAGCTCGCTGAGCTGTACAGTCTCCGAGACTCCTAGACTTAATTGTGTGTGCCAGCTAGCTCAAAGGTCACTAGAAACGTTCTCGAATAAACAAGAAGGGATTCGTTTTTGACAACCGCATAAACATGACAACTTTGTTTCCCAATAATAAGAAATGTATCTCTGGAGTCGCGGAAACAATAGATAGTTATTTTACACAGTCAATCGTGCATGCTTCGTTTCACCAGAGGTGCAGAGAAATAGAGAGACAGGCGTTTTTAATAAAAGTATTTATTGAACAGTCTCCTGTCTCATGCAGGAGAAATGAACTTCTACAATCGTAATACTGGTTGCAAAGTACAATGCGTACAGTACGAAGAGTATTATAAAATAATACTGTAAAAGCATGATATGTTTTCTAAGCCATAAGATACATAGAATACATACATTAATAAATAAAGACTAAAAAGTACTCAACTGGTGCTTCTAAAATAAGCCTACCTACGTCTAGTACAAGGGAAGAAGTAAGTGAGGTGTAGCTTAGTTTCAGTATTCTTTGCCAACAATCTATCCAAGAATTCTTTAAGCGCCTAATCATCTCCGTACCTTGGTTTTAGAATGAAGGAGGTCTGGTATCTCTCTCTCAGGCCTCGATTTCCCAACAACCCGCAAGGGTAGCTTGGAAACACTGGAGCTGGATTTCTCGGCAAGAGAAAAGACAGCGTCTCTCTCAGTGCGTCTGCTGGAGGGTCGGCTTCCTTCGGCACTTGCTTCGCCGAGCTGTGTCGTGTAGGTAGATAGTCGAACTGCTCCAAACCACCATGTGTTTGCCTGGGTATATTTATACCTTGAAGGTGCCTAGTTTGACGTAAGGTTGGACATAATAACGTCATCAAAGACTCAGTTCTTTGAAAACTCCATGAGTTCTTGGATAAATCAATATTCAAGCAAGGGGAAGTCCCTGACTGCTGAAGGCGGGTTTTTCCAAGAAATCGTTGTGGATTTTCGGAACTAGTGGAAGTAGCCATGTCGTATTTGGACTGCATAGGCTAAGTCTAAATATGGTTATGATTTCTATGCCTATATAAGGATAGGGTAATTTATACCTATATATGGGCATGAATCGGGAAAATTATTATTATTATTATTATTCTGAGTTTTGTATAGCGCCTGGTTACCTATAGGCCTCCCAGCGCTTACCAGAACATAACACTACTAAAGAATGAAGGGATTAAACAGAAAACAGAAAAGTTTTTAAAAGTTTTCGAAACCGAAGCAGGCTAACTTCCGAGCGCAATTGTAGGGGCAACGAGTTCCACAAAGAGGCCACATTTATTGAAAACCTTCTGCCACCCGTTCTTGCCTTCTTCACCCTGCCAACCTGAAGGAGATGTTGATCGTCAGAGCGAAGAGAGCGAGGGGCCTTGTAGGGCTGGACCATCTCCCCCAGAATAGGTGGACCTACCCCGTGCAGGACTTTGTGAGCGATACAAAGTGACTTAAATTTCACCCTGTCTCTCACAGGGAGCCAGTGCAGTGCCATCAACGCCGGGCGAGCAGATTGACGCCTAGGGAGACCCGTCAGAAGTCTGGCTGCCGCGTTCTGCACTTGCTGCAGTTTATTCAGGGTAGATTCGGGTGCACCCAGGAATAACGCATTGCTGAAATCCAGCCGCGAGATGATAAGTCCCTGGATGAGAAGCCTTCGGGTGGTCACTGGGAGCAGAGGCAAAATCTTCTGGGCTGCGCGGAGCAGGCCAAAGCACACGCCAGCAGTCTTTTTGGCATGAGTTTTAAACGATAGGTCCTGCTCCAGCCATACCCCCAAGCTCTTGATCTCCCGTTTGGGGGGGGGAACCGGTCCCAGACAGTCTGGCCAGCTGCTGGAGGACAAAGATGGAGAGGAGTTCCCCAGCAGCATCAGTTCCGTCTTGGAGCCATTTAACTTTAGGGCTGAGCTGCACATCCACGTGTAGATCTTCTCAAGACATGTGTGCAGCCGGTCGGGATGGTACGCCGACTGGGAAAGGCCTACCACCAGCTGAGTATCATCAGCATAACTGATGATTTTAATACCCAGCGGCAGTACCACACTCTCCAGGGGGGCCATGTAAACGTTGAATAAAGTAGGGCTCAGTGATGAGCCCTGTGGCACACCACACTGGAGAGGGGTTGAAGATGATTTTTCATGGCCTTCCCACACCTCAAATGAACGATCTTCCAAAAAGGAAGCGAACCATTTGAGGGCCAGACCCGTGACCCCCACCCCTGACAGCCGTTGGAGAAGCACCTGATGGTCCACGGTATCAAAAGCAGCGCTGAGGTCCAGGAGGATCACTGCCACTGATCCCCCCGCATCCAGCATGCTCCTAGCATTCTCCACGACCGCCAACAGGGCAGTGTCAGTCCCCTGACCGGGACGGAAACCCGTTTGGGAATCGCCCAGGAGGGAATTGGCTTCCAAGAAGTCCGAGAGGCGTCTGTTCGCCAGCTTCTCAGCCACCTTACTGATACCCGGCAGCAAGGAGATAGGCCGAAAGTTGGCGAGGTCAGCGGGATCAAGGTTAGGCTTCTTCAAAAGGGCCTTAACCACCGCTCCTTTCCAACTGGGGGGGACTACCCCATGGGCAAAGGACAGGTTTATCAGGTCCGTCACCGGGCCACCAATCACAGAGGACACCTGTTTGAGATATTTAATAGGTGCTGGGTCTTTCGGAGAACCGCTCTTCATTGAGCCCAGAGCCGCCAGAACTTCCTCCATAGTAACCGGGCCCAGGGAGGCCATCTCCACCGATTGCATCTTAAATTGAAAGCTGGAATTGTCCACCAAGGCGGGGACCTCACCTAGCCGGGGGAGGGAGGCCAGTATGTTATCAATTTTTCTTTTGAAAAACGAGGCCAGTTCAGTGCATTTTTTGCGAGGGTCCTCATGTAAAACCCGGGGTTCAGGGGCATTAAGTAGCTCCTTAATAACCCTGAATGACTCTTTAGAAGAGTTGGCCGCAGAACCTATACGCTCTTCAAAGAATCTTGATTTTGCCACCCGTATAGCGGATTTATACCTACTTAGAGCCGTACGATATTCTTTGCGACTCGCCTCACTCCAATCTCTCCTCCAGGACCGCTCTAACTTCTTGCACCCCTTCCTCAAGGTTCTCAAGTCCGACGAATACCAAGGTGCCGAACCCATTCTCTTCCCATTTGTAAGTTGTTTCTTTTTGGGAAGGAGGGTATCCAGAGAGTGCACGAGCCAGGTATGTAAATTCGCATCAGCGACTATCGGATTGGCTCCTTGAGGGGGCCGCGTGGCCTCCAGGTGTACCGCCCAAGTGTCAACTGGGAGCCTCGACCAGGCTCTCTCAAGGGTATGAACCCTTGGGGCTACCGCAGCTGGACTATCAAATTGCCAAGTCGCGGACACCAAAAAGTGGTCTGTCCAAGGCATGGCAAGAGCCGGAGATGGAACAAAATGGTCCAAATTAGAAAGTATGGGATCGAGCAGATGGCCCTTCTCATGAGTCGCGCCCGAGTTGACCAGGTAGATTCCAAACGAGTTGAAATCGTCGATCAAATCGACTCCAGCAATGTTCGTAGGGTCATCCAGATGGATATTAAAATCCCCGAGGACAACAAAGTTGGCAGTAGAAGAGGCAAGAAGTGCGGTGGTTTCTAAAAGAGAGTTAGGGAAGCTACCCAGGGGTCCAGGGGGGCGGTAAATCAACAAGCCTACCAGAGATACTGTAGGTGACAGCCGAAGGGAGAACTGTAAGCTCTCACAATCAGTTACCCCTCCATTCTGGATCTTACAAGCGAGCGTGTCTCTATAAAGAACAGCAATTCCTCCTCCCCTCCCTTTCGGTCTATCAAGGTGGAGTATATGAAAGCCTGAAGGGAGTGCTCTAACCATGTCAGGGCCAGAACTGGGGGAGAGCCAGGTCTCAGTGAGAAACAACACATCGAGCTCGTGGTCCAGAATAAGTGAATGGATTTCAGTGGCATGGCACGACAAAGACCGACAATTAAGTAGGGCCATAGAGAGAGCACGTTTCACAGCCATTGAATTATGGCCAGAGAAACAGGCTCTACATGGTAGAAATGGACTAGTCCCCACCTGTGCAAATCTACAAACAGTTGGGTGCGGTGGACGTAAGGCGATGAGAGCGTCCCTCCCATAACGGAGCTTGGTAGTAGAAGATGGCAAAGAGTCGGGCATGATGATAGGCCCTGAGCCCGTCTGGGCCCGGACGGGCACAGACGGGCTAAACTCTGGCGTAACTCCGGCGTCAGTTCGGCGTCCCCGCTGCGCGTGACCGCTGCGCGTTGGCATTGCTACCTTTATGCACAACCAGCAAGGTAGAAAAAGGACTGACTGCGCGCTGCTCCCCCTCAACAAAGATGGCCGCCTCGAGAAGGGCGAAGGACCCGCAAAGAGCGGTGAGTTTGTGGAAAAGTAAATTTTGCCATGTTCTGTGTCCCTACGCTTCATCCATCATATGTTATGTGTGCATGACCAATATGCATATGTTATTCCCCATTTCTGATTAAAGACGCAATTACAGTTGTGTCCACCTCTAGTATGCTATTTTCCAGTCCTCGTGAATACTACGAATATCAGGCCTATGTAAGTAATGTTGCCACGTTTCTCAGTATGCACGTTATTCAATTATAAAGTCTCCGTTTCCAGGCCTCAAAAGGGCCCGGACCACAGATTCAGCTCCTGTCTCCTGAAGCCTCGCTGAGGAGCGATACAGCCCCCACCTGTATCCTCGACCCTTCACTTACTTCCTGCCTTGCAGTGCCCGGTGCACCCCGGCTCTGCCTCTGAGTCTGCCAAAAGTATGTTATAGTTCCTGCTATCAGTTCAGTCCTCCTCCTCTGCATTCCTAAGCTACTGAACTGCATCAATAGTTTCCGTCATTGTCTAGCCTTCTCGTCTCCATGTTAGAGAAATACTGTATTTAATGGTCATTTAATATTCTTCACGCACTACATGTAGAATAATGCATGGTCCAGTCTTAGAATCAGGTTAGCCTTTCCCCTCATGACTTCTAGTTTATATCAACATGTTCCCTAAACATTAGATACCAGATAGGGTTTAGGTACATGTCGCTCCGACCCTCCAGACTCTAGTCTCTGCTCCTAGCACAGAGTTCGTAGCCCCCAGCTTCTCCTAGTAACACGTCATTGCTAGTTTTCGCGCACCATTAGGTTAGAGGTCCCGGCTCCTTAGGTAGCCCCCTCCAATGTTTCCGCCCATTCATGACATATTCTGTTACGTTTTGCATCACATGTCTAAGTAAACTCCCAGTTACACCTCTTATTACTGTTATCTCTCGCGACTGCTACGCGTCACGCCTTCTACTCCACCCACTGTTACGCCTATTACAATGTAATGCTATGTGTTTGCGCTATGTATATAAGTCAATGTTTTGTTATTGAATGTTAGCGCGCTCATCCCAGACCCAGCCCCGGCAGCTGCCGGGCCTTATTGTCCTATTCCCATGCAGGTTGTCCTGATCCTGTACTTATGCTGTAATAAACCTGCAGAAACTCCTACTACCTCGAATCTTGACTCTTATTTTATTGAGCTATCTGTTATGCTATAAGTCTAGTCAAAAATAGGGTATTATTTATTTATTTACCACATAATGGCGCCCGAATAGGGACTTGCCCTTTCCCCACGCGTCGGTGAAGCCACGCCGACCCCCTGACCCTCTGCAGTCGTGACGGAACCATACTGGCCAAGTGCAGATATTTCTGCTTCAAGTATCCCTCAGGCCCACGGAGGAGACGGAGGAGGCGGTCCAGCATCCGAACGAGACGGTGGAGGAACGCGGCGAGTCCCGACCAGAGCCCAAGCCGAGAGTCCAAGGTCCGAGGTATCCGGAGGCCCACCCGTAACTGAAGTCTGAAGTCCGAAGTCCGTCGTAGTCCAGTCCCGTCCGAGGCCTTCCGTTCCGTGCTGCCCGGTGAGTACCATTGCTGGGGTAGTGTCTAGACAGGGTCAGTCTAAATTGACTCCTGGTCCGTGGGTTGGTGGTACCCAAGCCCACAAACGAAGTGTTCACCTAGGTGGATACGGGTCTTGATGCGTTCCTTTATGGGACCGGTATGTTCCGTACTGTTATAGCAGTGCATCCAGTAACTCTAGTCTGTTCCGTTCTCGAGAATTCTGTTCTGTTTCTGTTTTCAGTATTTTCAGGTAGTATTCTGTTCGAACTGTTATTTATAATGTTGTTCAATGTATTTCCAATGTCGTGGTATGCCTGAATTGTTTTCCCAATTGTTATTGTTTTTCGTGTATTGTATTGTGTTCCGATTCAAGTTTAGAATGCCGCTCTTTTCCAAGTTACGTCAGTTAAAAACTAGAAAGGGTCTGCTGGAAGCAGCAGTTCCTGTTCCGCCTAGGGACAGTCCAGGTCACTTTATGTATCAGAAACATGGCATAAGCGCCATATTGTATCTAGATTTATGGGTAGAGTATACCAAACAGTTAGAAGAAAAGTATAGATGGCCCGTATCGGGTACATGGGATGCCGAATGTATCATGCGAGTAGAAGAAGCATTATGGAAAAGGAAAGCCAGACAGTCACAGAAAGATGCCATCGAGTTATGGCGTAAGGAAGCGCATAGAAGAACGGAAAAGGAAGTCAGAAAGTCAGAGTTAAGTAGAGAATCCCAAGAACGAGCCCAAGAAAGAGAATTAATCGAGATAGGTGAACAAGTTAAAGCCGAACAGTCAGACAGACAGAGGCATGCCCTTATTAAGGGTATGTATCCTCTTCTTGCCGAAGGAGTGCCAAAAGCGACCCCAGAGGCATCCAGTAATTTCCCGCCACCATTAGTTCCGACCAAGCTACGTCACAAACCGACCGCAGCTGATATTTTTATTTCGTCCTATTTGGACGACACAGTTCCAGAATATGCAAATCCAGTTCGCGCTCCGCCTGTCCCTGTAAATCAGGCACTTCCTGTTTCTCCAGACACCGGAGTACCTGTTACGGTACCCCCGGGTCAGCCAGCCATACAAGTTCAGCCCACGTTACAATTACCGACCCTGCAAGCACGAAGAATGTCAGTCGACGATTCTAGTCTAGGGGCCGCAGGAGGAGGTCCTCCTCAAACCCCGCCGCCTCACAAGCGTTTATCAGCACTCGAATTACATGCTCAAGCATCACAGCGTACTCCAAAAAGTAATAAGTCTGTCACAGAAATCAGACAAGCCCTTGCCGAATGTGTCTATGACACAGTCCCAGGCGAGTATAATATGGTTTTATATTCCGTACGCGTAAGAAGGGTGACCGAGTATCTAGTCACCTTACCAAATATGAAAGAAGATCTAGACAGAATATATCGTTTCATCCGTACAGGGGATGATCCAGAAAGTATTGGCGAGATTATGTCCCAAAGGAAAGCCGAGATTCAGCTCATGATATTAAAGTTCCTGATCAATTGTCTAATAAGAGAACAAGATTACCCGTCTAAAGATCCCGCCGAAATGAGAATCCTGACAAGGTGGAGTGATAATATAGCCGAGGGTAAGCACAAGACCATTAGTGCCATGGAAAGTATGTACAAGAAAATTCGTAAAGAAATAATAAGGTTACACGAACAGCGTAAAGCAGCACAAGTAAGCGAGAAAGAAAGTACCTCTGATCCTGAAGAGGAAGACGAGAATCCCGCCAGAATAGCGTATGTAGGAAAATCCAGATTTCCAGATCGCCATTTACGTCCAGAACCTAAGTCTATGTTTCATCATCCAGCACCAGAACGAGGCTCTCTAGAACAAGTATTTCAAGCTACCGATCACATTCTGAAATCACGAGTCGGTTATAGCGAATTAAGTACCATGCACGAACAAGAACTAGCCCGATCAGCAGTCCGATGGATTACTGATTCTACCACTTTTCCAGACGAAATAGTGGCACAAATGTTTCTGAAACTGCCCCCAGCCGAGCAACGACTGGTGGGTATGTATATGATCCAGCACCTCATTACCCTGTATGAGGGTCAACATTCTGATCCAGGCCCGTTACATGATATCCTGAACGAGTTACTCCAGTACAGATGGAGAGGTCTAGGTACCGATTTAATTAGTGTCATTCTAGAACAGCGCCACAAGTATAGAACGTTCCTGAACCCGCATTTTGTTCATGTCTCACCCCCAGAAAGTAAACCATTCTACATAGACAGACAGAATCCGTTACGAGAAGTCCATCCAGTCCAAGGGGCGGGTGGCGTAATGCAACGAGTGTTTGTATACACTCCGATATCAAAGATGGAACTTCTTGAAATGAAGAAATTAATTCCCTGTCATGACAAAGATCCAGCAGGGTTCCATAGAGAATTAAAAGACATGCTCCGTATGGGAGAATACACTTACCCAGATATCATTAAAATGTTAAAGGTCCTGCTACCCGCAGGGGTGTATGAAAAGTTAAAGGAAAAAGAATGGGAGGTGGGAGAGAAAAAGATCGATTGGACAGCTCTAGAAGCTGAAGACAAGGCACGAGTACCAGGTACCGGTCTTGGAGATAAATGTAAAGAATTACCAGAATTATTGATTCAAGTTTTACCCAGATTATTGACAACTAGGAAAGAAGACTGGGATGCAATCTCAGCCTGTAAACAGAAACAAGAAGAGGATATTAGTGATTTTTATTCTAGATTCGAAAAATGTTTTAGTATTAACAGTGGTCTCAAGACAAGTAGTGAGTCATACCCTCATCTTTTCGTTACCAAATTAGTCGAGAATTCAAGTCCACAAATTAAAAACCGAGTTTTGAAAGTCGAAAGCACCTGGCAAGCAAATACTCCGTCCCAGATGCTCCAGATGCTCCAGTATCACCAGAATAGAATCAGAGAAGAGCAAGAACACGAAAGAAAACGTATGAAAGACACGAAAATGAAAGTGCTAGTTGCACAATCTATTCCTCAAGACAGTCAGAAGAGGGGTCCGAATCAAGCCAGTCATCCTGCGGCTCCCGTTAAAGGGAACTGCAATTATTGTAAACAGCCAGGTCATTTTATAAACGAGTGTGCAGTTCTGAAACACAACATAGCTACTGGTAAGACTAAAGAAAGACCACGTCCGCCGAGACAAGAACAAGTTTCACAGACTCCTCAGTCACAGAATGCACCACAGACCGTTACCGTACCGCAGCCTATTGCTGCAACACAGCACGTTACATCGCAGATGTACCAGTATGCACAGTCCGAGTATCCAGAGTACCAGTCATATTCATGAAACAGCCTAGAGAGGGAGGTAGGCTTGCCTCTCATCGAGATACCTGTAGACCAAGAAGGTCCCTATGTTCATAGTCAAGTATTAGGGAAAGACAGAAAGTTTTTGATCGATACAGGGGCAAGTAGGACCACAATTAGTCATGCCGAAGTTCCAGGGGCTCCGCTCTCAGGCTCAAGAAATGTTTCCCTTGGATTTTCAGGAAAACCCATAGTTAATGAGATATCAAAGCCAGTTACTCTAGAAGTAGGTCCCTTGTCCCGTACTACTGATCTGTTACTTACTAAGTCATGTCCAGAAAATCTGTTAGGCATTAAGACGTTGAAAGAATTAGGTGCAGTTATTTGCTGTTCCCCAGAGGGAATACGTCTGTTCCTACGTGACTTTAAGGGTCACTATGTATTACGAGATTTTGATTCAAGATTGTCTAATGTTCCGCAGCATTTATGGGCGCAAGGTCCAACTGATGTAGGTTACATGCAAATCACACCCTATCGTGTGACTCTCAAACCAGGTGTAGTGTTACCACGAATCAGGCAGTACAGATTGCCACCTGAGGCTGTAGCAGCCTTATCCAAAATTATTGACGAGCTCATGGCTCAAGGAGTAGTTGTAGAAACTGACTCCAATGTATGCAATTCTCCGATCATTCCAGTCATGAAACGTACTGATCCAAATGCACCCCCAGTATATCGATTAGTGATTGATTTACGAGAGCTTAATAAATGTATTATTCCTCAGTACCCAGTTGTTCCAGATATTTCTTCCCTGTTAACAGCCATTGATTCCGAAGCCATGTTTTTCACTGTCATTGACCTCAAGAATGCATTTTTTAGTGTTCCAATTCATCCAGACAGCCAGTTTCTTTTCGGATTTTGTTTAAATGGAAGGAGCTATATGTTTACACGCGCTCCTCAAGGTTTCACAGAAAGCCCTAGTATTTACAGTCAAGCACTCAAGAGACAACTAGACAACATTCACATGCCAACTGACACTGCCCTGCTCCAGTATGTCGATGATCTACTGATCACAGCCCGTTCTGAACGTGACTGCGAGCGAGCATCACTTACAGTTCTGTATTTTCTAGCCGAGATGGGGCACAAGGTGTCACCTTCGAAGCTTCAATTCTGTGTCCAGCAAGTGGTATACTTAGGACACTTGCTGTCCAAGTGGGGTAGGCAGTTGACACCCGACCGTATCCAGTTAATAGCGAGTCTTCCCCAGCCCAGAACCCAGAAGGAGGTACGTGCTTTTATCGGCCTTACTTCTTATTGTAGACAATGGATTCCCCAGTATGCATTCCTAGCCAAGCCATTGATACAGTTAACGACACAGGAGGCAGCCGTATCGACTGTCCTCCCTTGGACATCTGACCATACACTTAGTTTTAACGAGTTAAAGAAAGCCCTATGTCAAGCTCCAGTTCTAGCTACACCGAACTACAGTAAGCCTTTTACACTTTTCGTTACAGAACGCGAAGGTACAGCATTATCTGTTCTCACACAAGATCAAGCAGGTCAATACAAGCCCTGTGCTTATTTTTCGAGCACATTAGATCCAGTCGCCCAGGCGTTGCCTGCGTGCCTCAAGTCAGTTGCAGCCACAGCACTAGCTATCAGACAAAGTGATTCTATAGTTTTAGGACATTCCCTGACAGTACAAGTCCCACATTCAGTAGAAGTTCTTTTAAACCGAACACAAACTCAGCACTTGACAATTGCACGTTTAACAGGTTATGAATTGACACTGTTCCAGCCACACATAGAAATTAGACGCTGCAACGTCCTGAATCCTGCTACACTGTTACCATCAGTTAGTTCAAATCCAGACACACATGATTGTGTGAAAGTAGTTAACATTACGACAAAGCCAAGACAAGACCTGACAGATATTCCGTTACCAGATCCTGACCTGACACTTTATGTGGATGGTTCATGTATGAGAACTAGTACAGGAGAACTAGTCGCCGCGTATGCAGTGACTACTGACACTGAAGTTATTGAAACACACCGTATTGACACCCTGTCCGCTCAAGCAGCAGAGCTAGTCGCTCTGACACAAGCCTGTATACATGCCAAGAACCTGAAGGTTAATGTTTACACAGATTCACGTTACGCATTCGGAGTTGTACACGACTTCGGAGTGCTCTGGCAGGAGAGAGGTTTTATGACTTCTCATGGAACCAAGATTCAGCATGGTCTCCTTATTCAAGCCCTGTTAGATGCCATACATTTACCGACATCTATTGCTATCATGAAGTGCAAAGCACATACGAAAGTTACTGACATTATTTCCCAAGGTAATGATTTAGCAGACCGCACAGCCAAGCTTACAGCACAGACTCCAGACATTCCAGTTAATCAGACACATATTCCAGATCTGATTACATGCATGACAGTTAAGGACCCTACTCAAGATGTCATAGATATCCAGTTACATGCTACTCCTGATGAAATCAAGAAATGGTCTGTACAAGGAGGGGTCCAGACAGATCAAGGATGGTTAACGAAGGGTAGAGCCACATGGTTTCTCCCCGATTCTATGGTTCAAGTCATTATCAATACCGCACATAGTCCAGCACATTTAGGAGAAAAAGCTATGTTAGACAGTATCCAGACCATTTGGTTCAACAAGCATTTACGAGCTGCAGCCAAGCAGAAAGTCCGTACCTGTATGATATGTTGTCAGTTTAATCCAGGTAAAAGTGTCCCGGTGGAACAAGGTGGTTTCCAGCCCCCTGACCACCCTTTTGAGGTCCTCCAGATGGATTATATTCAAATGGAGCGATGTCGAGGTTTCAAGTATGTCCTTGTAGTAGTATGCGCTTTGTCCAGATGGACAGAAGCATATCCAGTCCCAGATTACACAGCCGCGACCACTGCCAAGCAGTTGGTTCGTGAATTCTTCCCTAGATATGGACTCCCTAGAGTCGTATATTCTGATAACGGCCAGCCATTCTCATCCGAACTCATGAAACATGTTTCCCTTTTGTTAGGGTACCAGTGGAAGTTCCATTGTGTACGCCATCCAGAAGCAGCTGGACTAGTCGAAAGGCATAATCAGACTCTGAAAATCCGTATAGCAAAAGTTTGTAAAGACAAGGGTGTGGACTGGTTAGTAGCTTTGCCAGTCGCTCTGTTTTACATGCGTATGGTCGCACATTCCAGATCAGGTCTGTCCCCGTATGAGGTCGTTTTCGGCCGCCCCCCTAACATGTGGGGTACTCCTAGACCCCGAAGTATTACCGATGTTTCATGTAATATGCTGACAGATTACCTAGCTTCCTTGATGTCTGCCCTCAACTCATGTCGTTCACAGGTTGCCGCCGCATTTCCAGACAATACCGAGGTGGCACCGCACGAGATCGTTCCAGGGTCCCTAGTGATGATCAGAAATTTCGACAGATCAAGTCCGCTGGAACCACGTTGGAAGGAGCCACGTCAGGTCCTCTTGACCACCCGAACTGCCGTCAAGTTGGAAGGCAGGAAGGGGTGGGTCCACCTTTCTCATGTAAAACTTTTCAATCCATTGAAACCAGTCTTCAAAAACATTTCCAAGAACATTTCCCAGGATTCGAAGGATTGCCAGAACATTGTTTTAAAGGACTGTCCCGCACAAGACATTATTACAACCCCTCCCTTGTTAGAGAAAACTCCGCAACAGGAGTATAAGTTAAAGCTCAGGTCTAATAAGTCAGCCAGTTTGATTGTATAAGTCCTCCCCTAGGTGAAACGGTTAGACTGTTTCTGACATGTATAAAATAGACCCCCATAGTGAGAGAGTCAGTCAAAGCTCAATCAAATGTATCGTTTTTCTGAGTTTCGTATTATTCATCAGCATAATGATTTCCTGCACCAGCTATGCTTTCTATCTGTGTTTTTCAGTTCCTCATGTAAATATGTCTGCTCATGCTACAGTAGAGCACACGTTTAGTGATCTGCCCCCTCACGAATATTCATACCGCCTCGCTATGCGTAATAACACATTTATCCGTATGTTACATTATTCACACCAGACCAGCAATGCCACAAATTGTTGGGTGTGTGGTCGACTCCCCCCTTTCCAGACACCGAAGGGAGTTCTGCCACTCTTTCCTTATCCATTCTCACACAATGGTTCGTGTGGAGCATGGTCCACGTTAACGTCATCCTCAACAGATATGTCTTTTCTTAACAGTACATGTTTTCCAGACAAGCAAGGTCTTCCCCACAGAACAGGTTTAGATTTAGAAAATGAAGTATATAATTTAGGAAATTATTCGTCGAATTTCATGGTCCTGAATGTTCAGTCTGATACTACTCCAGACTCACCCGCTATTTCAGTACTACCAGTCAAAGGCGAATTATGTGTCCGTAGTTATGGTTCTGTACATATAGGACATAGTGAATGTACTACTGTTATCCAGTATAGTGACAGTAGGAAATCTATTTTCAAAGCTTCACGTCATTCTTATTTTATTTGTGGTCAAACTGCATATGTCCGTCTGCCCCTCGATTGGGAGGGAACCTGTTACATTGCCTTCCTACTGCCACCTGTTTTTCTAGCCCCACCTGACTATCATAGGAATTCTTTCTTAGTACACACTAGACACAAGAGAAATCTCCCGATTATCGATTATACTGAAACTGCCGCAGAGCAATTCATTGATATAGATAAAGGTGTTTTCCCTTATTTAGGTACAGTTGTAAATAGTAAGCTTATCCGTAGGTTAACAAGAACCCTTGAAGCAGTAGTAGATGAGACTGCCTCCGCTCTAGGTAATTTAACTGAAGAGCAATCCTTTATGAGAATTGTCGTTTTACAGAATCGTCTCGTCCTTGACGTCATACTGGCCGATAGGGGCGGGGCCTGTAGAATTCTCGGATCCAGTTGTTGTATTTTCATTCCAAATAACGCGCCGTCTGTTTATTCAGCTATAACCAGACTCCATAAAATTGCCCATCTGTTACACCAAGATCCAGGCACCTGGACATGGTCCGGTTGGTTCTGGAATATAATTTCCGCGTGGGGTTGGAAAGTCCTGTCCTTTCTAGGTATTGCAGTAGCGATCATATTTAGCTGCTGCCTCTGTATACAATGTGGCCCTGCGATTTGCAGCATGTGTGCTACCTCTTGTACTCCCCGTCCCAAGCCCTGTTCTAAATCTCGTTCCAAGACAATTCGAGACGAGCAAATGGTACTGTATGAAATGATAGACGGTATCATGAATATTGATGTTTCCTGATGGAAACGTAGTGACAAGGAGGGAATGTGGAAAAGTAAATTTTGCCATGTTCTGTGTCCCTACGCTTCATCCATCATATGTTATGTGTGCATGACCAATATGCATATGTTATTCCCCATTTCTGATTAAAGACGCAATTACAGTTGTGTCCACCTCTAGTATGCTATTTTCCAGTCCTCGTGAATACTACGAATATCAGGCCTATGTAAGTAATGTTGCCACGTTTCTCAGTATGCACGTTATTCAATTATAAAGTCTCCGTTTCCAGGCCTCAAAAGGGCCCGGACCACAGATTCAGCTCCTGTCTCCTGAAGCCTCGCTGAGGAGCGATACAGCCCCCACCTGTATCCTCGACCCTTCACTTACTTCCTGCCTTGCAGTGCCCGGTGCACCCCGGCTCTGCCTCTGAGTCTGCCAAAAGTATGTTATAGTTCCTGCTATCAGTTCAGTCCTCCTCCTCTGCATTCCTAAGCTACTGAACTGCATCAATAGTTTCCGTCATTGTCTAGCCTTCTCGTCTCCATGTTAGAGAAATACTGTATTTAATGGTCATTTAATATTCTTCACGCACTACATGTAGAATAATGCATGGTCCAGTCTTAGAATCAGGTTAGCCTTTCCCCTCATGACTTCTAGTTTATATCAACATGTTCCCTAAACATTAGATACCAGATAGGGTTTAGGTACATGTCGCTCCGACCCTCCAGACTCTAGTCTCTGCTCCTAGCACAGAGTTCGTAGCCCCCAGCTTCTCCTAGTAACACGTCATTGCTAGTTTTCGCGCACCATTAGGTTAGAGGTCCCGGCTCCTTAGGTAGCCCCCTCCAATGTTTCCGCCCATTCATGACATATTCTGTTACGTTTTGCATCACATGTCTAAGTAAACTCCCAGTTACACCTCTTATTACTGTTATCTCTCGCGACTGCTACGCGTCACGCCTTCTACTCCACCCACTGTTACGCCTATTACAATGTAATGCTATGTGTTTGCGCTATGTATATAAGTCAATGTTTTGTTATTGAATGTTAGCGCGCTCATCCCAGACCCAGCCCCGGCAGCTGCCGGGCCTTATTGTCCTATTCCCATGCAGGTTGTCCTGATCCTGTCCTTATGCTGTAATAAACCTGCAGAAACTCCTACTACCTCGAATCTTGACTCTTATTTTATTGAGCTATCTGTTATGCTATAAGTCTAGTCAAAAATAGGGTATTATTTATTTATTTACCACAAGTTGACCAATTAGGGTGCAAGATAGGATGGCAGAGGTGGGGGTAAGTGGGCCAGGCAGTTTTAAAAACGAGGATTAAGTATTCTAAATTAACTACAAAAGAAATACAAAACGGGAGCTTAAAAACGAGCGAGCTACCACTCCACACACACTTCTATGAATAGCGCCACACGCTGGTAAAGGACGCACTGAGCAGGGTTGCCTACCTTTATGCACAACCAGCAAGGTAGAAAAAGGACTGACTGCGCGCTGCTCCCCCTCAACAAAGATGGCCGCCTCGAGAAGGGCGAAGGACCCGCAAAGAGCGGTGAGTTGACCAATTAGGGTGCAATATAGGATGGCAGAGGTGGGGGTAAGTGGGCCAGGCAGTTTTAAAAACGAGGATTAAGTATTCTAAATTAACTACAAAAGAAATACAAAACGGGAGCTTAAAAACGAGCGAGCTACCACTCCACACACACTTCTATGAATAGCGCCACACGCTGGTAAAGGACGCACTGAGCAGGGTTGCCTACCTTTATGCACAACCAGCAAGGTAGAAAAAGGACTGACTGCGCGCTGCTCCCCCTCAACAAAGATGGCCGCCTCGAGAAGGGCGAAGGACCCGCAAAGAGCGGTGAGTTGACCAATTAGGGTGCAAGATAGGATGGCAGAGGTGGGGGTAAGTGGGCCAGGCAGTTTTAAAAACGAGGATTAAGTATTCTAAATTAACTACAAAAGAAATACAAAACGGGAGCTTAAAAACGAGCGAGCTACCACTCCACACACACTTCTATGAATAGCGCCACACGCTGGTCCTAAATTCATATGCAACAGGGTCTGCTATCTGTCCGCTTTACCCATGTAAAATCATTATTAATCTCCTCACCCATGCACAATGTAAAAATGGGTGCCGCTGCACAGCAATCTAATAGTTAGGGTGAGCACTCTTCAATACACAGATTTCTAAGGATGTATGCCAACAAGGAGAGGTGAGTGAAGGGGCCTATATCATTTTTAGAGCTGAATGATCCGGAGGGCCCCCTGTGCGCTCACCAAGCCTTCGAGTGTTCCCTGTTATTGCACTGCACACACTAATTCCGATAGTGTTAAGTACAGAAGGATGATGAATGGACTGCTGGGAACTGACAGGGCCTGCAGCCACCACAGCTCAAAGCATGCACTTTCCCAATCTTCTCACTCCACCAGTGCTTCTCCAGGGCCTCCTGACATCTGTGGTGCATGCTTGCTTCACCAGCGTGGCATGTCAATGCCCCACAGCAAAGTCCTTGCTTCACACCTAATGCTGTGCACTGAAACCAGGGGGAGAAGGTCCATATTGAAGACCACCGAGCCCAGCAGGCAGGCCATGGTGCATGTGTACCGTGGGGACCTGATGCAACAGCTGCCCCTACTTAAGCTTCTTGAGCTACAGTTATATACGGGGCCCCCCTCCTCGGACTCACTGATATCCCCACGGGTCCTCACACAATACAGGGATCAGCAGCAGTAATACCCCACAGGCTCCACCTACAGTCATAGACCTTTGATTCTCTGGAAAGGCTTCGTCTCACGTCCCCAGTGGCCACTACGTCCCAGGAGGCCGGGATCACTGCCCCAGTATTGGACGCACAGCAAATCATAGCAATCTCGCCACAACTGGCCGGAGTTGAAAATCAGGCAGGGCTGCAAAACTCTGCTCTAGTTCCAAGTCAAGGGTGTCGGACTCGGCAACGCTTAGCTTGTATTGCTGTCCTCATAAGCTAGGTTCCGCCATCTTAGGTTGTGATATCGCTCGCCCACCACATTTCGCAGTTCCTCGCTATTAGGGCATCCCACTGCACAGATCCACACCCATATATGGAAATCCTTCTGTGGGATGCTTATCTCCCCTGTATAATTGTGGATGGCTCGCTTGGTGGATTGGAGTCCTGGCTGGCTGAGCTACACTAACGGGCAGCCATCTTGTTGTGGGCTCTCTAGCGCAAACCCAAAAAACTATTTTTAATAGTTATTAGAAACCTACGTCAATGCTGAAGTCTGTTTTAAATAAATATTAAGGAAAGGTACATTTTAAAGGGTTAACTTTTACCTTCTTGAGCTTTCAGGCAGCTAATTTACATTTGTTCTCCAGACATTCCCAGCTGGTGCCCACCCATGAATCAGATGTGAATGGGGTGTGACATTCTTCCAATGATAATACAAAAAATATATATGTGTAACCTGCACACCTTATGTATCTAACAGTGAATTTCTAACTTTTGACCATCGGTGCAGACCCGCTGCCTGACTGACCCCTGTCAGGTTCCAATAATAACTGCAAAATCAGACACAACTGTGTCCCTTGCGGGAGTGCACTGTTCGAATTGGCCCCAGTGCCAGGGTGCTTTACCCACGTATTTTAGAAACTAATAAACATCCGTATCAATATTTCAACCTTCAATAAACCTTCAGTGTCTCAAAAATCTTGATAAACAGACACAAACCAAATTTATCTTCACAGAAGCGTTTCTTTTTACTTTACTCTTTCAAAATACTTTGTTTCTGATATTTCATGATATTGTTAGCATTTTATCATATATTCACAATTCGTTTTCATTGAGAACATAATGCAAACTTATATAATTTTCAGAGCTCATACTCCACATCATATTCATATAATACAACAAATGTATCAAAACTTGCGCCGACTTCCTCCCAATGCATTTCGATGCCGGAGCATCTTCGTCAGGGGAATTACTATATGAAACAAAATTTCATGTAAGATAACAGAAACATGACTTATTCATTCCCATCACAACGTTTATATACATGATTCACATGCTGTATCAACTCTCTACTAATAAGTTTCATGCAATTATTGATGTCTGACAATATTCAAGCCAACTAGCAATTCAAACAATGTAGTGAAACTACTGTGGTGTTCCCTATACATGCCATTCGATGTTCTGATCAGTGCAACCCATATTTGTTGCTTCCCAAAACGTGACTCACAAGTGGCCAGCACCAAACCTTAATGTGTAGAATAGAAATGAACTTGTGACCAAACAAGAAATGTACCTGAAGTACGTGATATAAACAGATTCTTTCTAAATAGGGGAAATACAAGAAGAAAATGAGTATAACTGTGTCCAATCGTATGAAAAGTCCAACACCATTACCACTCTACATGCACCCCCTGCTTACTTCCAAAAAGGCGTCACGCGCCACGCGAATTCTGTATCTGCAACAACTGCAGCACCGTCTATGAAACAGGAATACAGGCTTTAACCCACGTGTTGTTACTCTGCGTGATAACTGTAACATAACCCCACACAATGATCCTTACCTCGTACTAATTTTCCTAATCCTCCTCTGCTCCGATTTCTGAAAGTTTGCCGAATGCCGGCAGTGCATGACGGGACCTGTTTTAAACGTCCGTCATAAACATAGGACTGGTGCCCCTCCCGGATCGAGTCGTCACGGTATTCTACACGTCAAGCATAATTCTGCAGTGTTATCTCGGACTACACCTCAATGTGAAAGCGCTAATATTTTAAAAGCGTCAACTCTGTGTTTTATGTGTAATTATTTCCGTGACTGCGAATACTATTATCCCGCGTGGTGTGCATAGAAAAAGGACTATCAAAACATGCAGCCTCATCCAAAACGTCATTGTAATCCCTAATAACATGAAAAAATAAAAATAAAAATAAAAATGAAATTAAGCGACGTGCTACCTGTTACATGTGTGCTGCAAAGCCACAGCTAATATCCATATTTACAGATGCCCCTGTGCGATAAAAAATGATGTTGTGAAAATGGTCATCGTTTTATCCACCTACATAGGTTGCGCTTATCAAAAAATCAAATCCTGTATCAACAACTTATTCATCACCACAAATACATATTTGGATATTATTTACAAAAATAATTATTGTGCACTCATAAATAACATGCAAATTCAATTTTATCATTCAGCCCCCTTTTGACCCTTTTGTTCTGCTTGTTCTGTCCTCTTGAGGTGGATGGTCGCTTCTCTGGCCTGCCTCTAAAAAAGGCTCTCTGTCAGTGCCACTGGTGGATGCTCCATGCTCTGTCATTGAAGTGGGACTCATCATTGGTGCTGGAGGTCTATTAGGTCGAGTGTCCTGTTCAGTCGCCACACTCTCCTCTGATGAAGCTTGTGTTTTTCTAAATGGGCGTCTCTGGGCATATACCTCCGCCCAGGTATACACCTCATCCAACTTGTAGTCAATCGTATCCCTACGAAATTTCCTCAGTTTTCTCTCATGAACCTCCTTCTCGTGTGCCTCTATGGTCTCGTTAATGTCTTTCATTGCTTGATCCAACTCTTCCTTTGTCATGCGAGAATCTAAATCAGTTTTCAAATCCTGAATTTCAGTTGCCAATTCTTTCAAAATATCCGCTAGTTCCTCTATTATTAAAAGTAATACTTTTAATAATAGAGGAACTAGCGGATATTTTGAAAGAATTGGCAACTGAAATTCAGGATTTGAAAACTGATTTAGATTCTCGCATGACAAAGGAAGAGTTGGATCAAGCAATGAAAGACATTAACGAGACCATAGAGGCACACGAGAAGGAGGTTCATGAGAGAAAACTGAGGAAATTTCGTAGGGATACGATTGACTACAAGTTGGATGAGGTGTATACCTGGGCGGAGGTATATGCCCAGAGACGCCCATTTAGAAAAACACAAGCTTCATCAGAGGAGAGTGTGGCGACTGAACAGGACACTCGACCTAATAGACCTCCAGCACCAATGATGAGTCCCACTTCAATGACAGAGCATGGAGCATCCACCAGTGGCACTGACAGAGAGCCTTTTTTAGAGGCAGGCCAGAGAAGCGACCATCCACCTCAAGAGGACAGAACAAGCAGAACAAAAGGGTCAGAAGGGGACAAGGCTCAACAAGAACAAAGGAAGCCCAAAACAAGGGGGAAAAACCGTTAGGAGATTTGGTGGTTAACATTTCAAGTACAAATCTTACTGATAGTCAATTGATCATTCTCAATAAAGGAATGTCTTTCGTACCTACGTACAAAACCAACCCATTGGAAACTGAAGTAGCACTGTATAAATTCACGAGGAAACTTCGACTCAGGTGGTTTTTTCATAATCTACCGCAATTTCCAGAAAAAGAAACAACGACTAAAGTTTTCAAATCAAAAAGCACTTTCATTCCTCCTTCTTCACACAAGACTTTGGATTTATTTGAACTACTTGTGAAAAAGGATTTGGAAGATATACATAAGAAGGAATCGATAAGTACAAATTTGACTAAGAAAGAATGGGCAACACTCAAAGCATTGGGCGAGAATCACAAGCTCACATTTCAGGCAGCAGACAAGGGAGGAGCCTTGGTGGTGATGGACACTGCCTACTACAATCGAAAAGTTTCAGCACATGTGGAGGACACCGATACATATATTGCTCTGGACACAGATCCCACTGGGATGTTTCAAACTGTACTTATTGACATTCTTAAGAAAGCAAAGGATCTGGGATGGATCAACGAAAAGACCTATAGATATCTAGTGACTGAATATCCTAAAAGACCTCATATCTACATGCTGCCCAAACTGCACAAGAATGCGAATGATCCACCCTTTCGTCCTATTGTGGCAGGATGTGGCTCGATACACGAGCCTATAGGAAAATTTCTTGATTACTATTTGCAGCCACTGGTACAACAGTGGGACTCTTACATTCAAGATACTACAGACTGTCTCAAGAAGTTGGCATGTGTACAAATGCCAAGCGAATGTGAAACATGGTTGGCTACCATTGACGTAACAGCCCTATACACGTCCATCCCCCACGGGGAAGGTATAGAAGCGGTGGAATGGATGCTGTTGAGGAGTGAGTATGAAGAATCGCTGAGTGTTTTCTTACTTGAGATTTTACAATTTTGTCTCTATCATGGCTATTTTTCATGGCAATCTCAGTTTTACCTTCAGAAGACGGGTACATCCATGGGGTTTACGGGGCGCCCACTTACGCGAACATCTTCATGGCCAAGTTTGAGCACTCACATATATTGGAGAATCCGGACTGGACTGGACATTTGAAATTGTACGCACGCTATATAGACGACATTCTGGTCGTGTGGCAAGGATCGAAAACACAGTTAGAAAAGTCAATAGAGATCCTAAATGAATGTCATCCCAACATCAAATTCACCCACATCATTGACCAAAATACCATCAACTTCTTGGACATTACAATATCAAAGCAGGGAGACCAACTCAACACGAGATTATTTAAGAAACCAACTGACAGAAACAATGCACTACACTACTCTAGTTTTCACTCACAGAACTTAAAAAACCACTTGCCATTTTCGCAGTTCATCAGAATTAAGAGGATTAGCAGTGATGAAGCACAAGCAACAGCAGATATAGAGGATTTGTCACAACAATATAGTTGCAGAGGTTACCCAGAGCAAGTTCTAACAGAAGCAAAGAGGAAAGTGTCAGTGAAAACACGAGAAGCTCTATTTGAAAAAGTACAGAAATCGACATCAAAAAGAGAGGTCTGTGTGTTGAAACAATCAACTATTACACCAAAGATTAAAAAATGTATATTGAGAAGATGGGAACTCATTGAGCAAGAAGAAGATTTTAAATCAGTTTTCTTTGAAACCCCAATTTTTGCACTGTCAAGATCAAAGAATCTCAAAGAGTTGTTGAAAAACAAAAAACCCAAGCCAGAGCAGGCTAAAACTAAAGGAATGCAGAAATGTTTTAACTGTGGTCACTGTGGTAATATATTAGTGGGAGACATATTTACCCATCCACACACAGGCAAACAGATCACACTGAGACACACTTCAGATTGTAACACTAGTTCGGTGATATACGCAATCAAGTGCCCGTGTGGCCTAGTGTATGTGGGCCGCACCATGAGAAAGATTAAAATAAGGATCACCGAACATAAGTCAAACATTAGGCTTGGTAACGAGAAATCAAGTCTTGCGCAACATTGGAAAGAGAGGCAACACACTATTCCTCAACTCAGGTACACTGTACTAGAGCAAGTATTGGTTGAACCCCATGTGGACCCTAATGTAAGAATTGCTCAAAGAGAAACTTTTTGGATGAGGTACCTTCATACCGTTAAACCTGGGGGGCTGAATGATAAAATTGAATTTGCATGTTATTTATGAGTGCACAATAATTATTTTTGTAAATAATATCCAAATATGTATTTGTGGTGATGAATAAGTTGTTGATACAGGATTTGATTTTTTGATAAGCGCAACCTATGTAGGTGGATAAAACGATGACCATTTTCACAACATCATTTTTTATCGCACAGGGGCATCTGTAAATATGGATATTAGCTGTGGCTTTGCAGCACACATGTAACAGGTAGCACGTCGCTTAATTTCATTTTTATTTTTATTTTTATTTTTTCATGTTATTAGGGATTACAATGACGTTTTGGATGAGGCTGCATGTTTTGATAGTCCTTTTTCTATGCACACCACGCGGGATAATAGTATTCGCAGTCACGGAAATAATTACACATAAAACACAGAGTTGACGCTTTTAAAATATTAGCGCTTTCACATTGAGGTGTAGTCCGAGATAACACTGCAGAATTATGCTTGACGTGTAGAATACCGTGACGACTCGATCCGGGAGGGGCACCAGTCCTATGTTCATGACGGACGTTTAAAACAGGTCCCGTCATGCACTGCCGGCATTCGGCAAACTTTCAGAAATCGGAGCAGAGGAGGATTAGGAAAATTAGTACGAGGTAAGGATCATTGTGTGGGGTTATGTTACAGTTATCACGCAGAGTAACAACACGTGGGTTAAAGCCTGTATTCCTGTTTCATAGACGGTGCTGCAGTTGTTGCAGATACAGAATTCGCGTGGCGCGTGACGCCTTTTTGGAAGTAAGCAGGGGGTGCATGTAGAGTGGTAATGGTGTTGGACTTTTCATACGATTGGACACAGTTATACTCATTTTCTTCTTGTATTTCCCCTATTTAGAAAGAATCTGTTTATATCACGTACTTCAGGTACATTTCTTGTTTGGTCACGAGTTCATTTCTATTCAACACATTAAGGTTTGGTGCTGGCCACTTGTGAGTCACGTTTTGGGAAGCAACAAATATGGGTTGCACTGATCAGAACATCGAATGGCATGTATAGGGAACACCACAGTAGTTTCACTACATTGTTTGAATTGCTAGTTGGCTTGAATATTGTCAGACATCAATAATTGCATGAAACTTATTAGTAGAGAGTTGATACAGCATGTGAAGCATGTATATAAACGTTGTGATGGGAATGAATAAGTCATGTTTCTGTTATCTTACATGAAATTTTGTTTCATACAGTAATTCCCCTGACGAAGATGCTCTGGCATCGAAATGCATTGGGAGGAAGTCGGCGCAAGTTTTGATACATTTGTTGTATTATATGAATATGATGTGGAGTTTGAGCTCTGAAAATTATATAAGTTTGCATTATGTTCTCAATGAAAACGAATTGTGAATATATGATAAAATGCTAACAATATCATGAAATATCAGAAACAAAGTATTTTGAAAGAGTAAAGTAAAAAGAAACGCTTCTGTGAAGATAAATTTGGTTTGTGTCTGTTTATCAAGATTTTTGAGACACTGAAGGTTTATTGAAGGTTGAAATATTGATACGGATGTTTATTAGTTTCTAAAATACGTGGGTAAAGCACCCTGGCACTGGGGCCAATTCGAACAGTGCACTCCCGCAAGGGACACAGTTGTGTCTGATTTTGCAGTTATTCTTCCCATGATCACATAATAGGCTCAATTGAATATGCAGGGTAGGGACTGTACCCCTCCTGTTGACATCTCAGCATCAAATCCTGAATGACAGGCCTGTATGAACTGCATAAAAAGGTTTTGCACCCTTCAAAAGAAGGACACAGGATGCTAGGACAGTTCTTGTGTACTTGTGCGGACCCTGATTTTCTCCTACTAGGCTTCTGTCTCTGGGCTTGTTGTGGGTACAGTGACTGCTTTAAACTGAATTTAGTGATAGATTTGGGAAGACACTAGGATTACCATAGTACACACCCCACATATACCTCCACTCAGAGCCCAAGTGTAAAATGGGTGCAAACTTGCACCATCTTGAAAATGCCCTGACATTTGGAATTTTGGACCTCTTTGCAGTAAAAGCAACATTGACTACTATAAACGTAGGTAACTATGGGCATCTTAAGGCGCCCCTCACTCACAGGCTGGTGAATCCAACAAAGTTGGCCTGTTACCCATCCTTTCTTTGAACCCTGCTGGACTTGTGAAAGGGTACCAGGCAGACTAAACCTGCTGCACTTGACATGTGTGACCTGTGAAGAGGACCTCAGAATTTTGGCCCCCTTCCACTTGAAATCCTAGGGCAGAAAGATCTTCAAGGATCATGTGACTGATACCCTGGTGGCTCTGGGAACATAACAAGCATGAGTAGGACATTCCTGTGAAGTATCCCTGCTGATCAGTAGCAACCAGACCTCGATTGGGCTTTGCAGTTGCCCTCTGCCTGACAACCTGACAGTCTCTAAGTGCTCTCCCTCAGGTCATGGGGCCTCAGGTGTGTACTCCTGTGGTTGTTTGGGCATCAAAAGAACTTTGGGAAGTTTTTCATGACTTTTGCTCTAGAGCTTCAAGGAAGCCAAATGCGAAAAATTGACAAATGATTCTCATGCAAATACCAGAGGGCCAATGTTAAGTATATCTTATTCATTTCTGCATTGAATGTGGATGTCATTAAACAATTGGTCAATTACAACATGTAACAGTACATCACTTAAATATTGGAAAGTGGCTGAAGCACTGCATAGTCAAGTGATATTACAAAATATTAAAATTAACTATGGGGCTTATTTACAAGCCCCTCGCACTGCTGGTACACCACTTTTTCCCCATATTAAAAGTGACACACCGTTGGAACAAGGGGCTTGTAAATACGCCCTGTATTTATTGTAAGAGCCCTTATTCTGTTAGTTGTCTTTATGGCTGAGATTAGATGAATCTCTTGAAGTTTACTGTGGCATGACAACGTGGTCTAAAAGAGCCCTAATGAAAGGAAGAGGACATCTTTTTTTCGTTGTTTATGGTTCAATGGTAAAGATGAGTAGCATTTACAAAAAAGACATGAAATACTGTCAGAGATTTAGAATCACAGATGAATTTTGGTGCAATGATTTAATTAAGATATTTCTTCAAATGCCTATATTTTGCTTCAGTATAGGCATAGATTTACCCACGTAGGGGCTTATTTACAAGCCCCTTTCACAGCCGGTGCTTCACTTTTTCCCATATTAAAAGTGATGCACCTGAATCACAAGGAGCTTGTAAATGCCCAGTAGTATTTTGGGAGCAAGTGTAAACACAACCTGAAAGTCAAATGATGTATTTTATTTATTTTATTTCATGTAGTTTTATATAGCAAAAACTTGACTCGAAGGTATCAGGTATCAGAGCGCTTTACACGAGCACCAGTTGCGTTACATGAGGACACAGTAGTAGTTAGATCTTTGAACGTAGTGGTGCATAATACTTGTCCTGAACTGCAGTGAGCAAATGATGCAAGTGAACCTGACTTCTTTTAAGTGGGGTCTCCCTCTATACAATTTTGAAAAAAATAAGGGTCAAATAGTGCATTTTAAAGCCTCATTTTCATATAAATTTGCTTAAAAGCAATGGGCTATCAGAGAGCATTTATTAAACATTAAGCAATATCCACGTCAAAGCAGCTAGATGTTTCCTAGGAGTGTATCCACTTCTTTTGTCAAAATGTACCAAGGGTAACTTCCCCATATGTGAACATTTAACTCTTGTGTGCCAGCATAGGTGCCTTCTTATGACAAGAAGAAAATGAGTTACTTACCTGTAACTTCAGTTATCCAGTCTCGCGGTATAATAAAAACATATATAACATAGTCATAATAGCATTATACAATAGGCTACTGTGGACAGCCAAGTCACTACATTAGCCTATCTTAGTCTTTTTGCAAAAAGAACTAAACTTGGAACAAAGCCAATCTTAGAACCTTCCACAGAGTGGCAAACCTTCAGATTTTCGTAGCACAAGAGACAGTAAGTATGCCATAATGATAAGGTAAGCCTCTCCGGGGAGGAGGGGAGGTCGCATGCGAATCTATGAAAGATACCAATACTGGATAACTGAAGTTACAGGTAAGTAACTCGTTTTCTTATCCAGTATTGGGGTATCTTTCATAGATTCACATGCTTAGAATCAGAATAGCTACAGTAAACAATCATTCGATGTATAGTGGATGTGGATATCATAAAAAAACACAATAGATACCTTGCAAACGTAACACAACAATGCAATAACATTTTAACACTAACAAAGGGCAAATAATAAACATATGCATTAAATAGATATATGCAATAATGAACATGTCAATAGCAAAACTAAGATCACCTCCTTACAGAGGCTTACCTTATTTAAAAAGGTTTCGCAACACTGCTTGACCCACTGCTGATTCAGCCTCTGTTGCCAGATCCAGGCAATAATGCCGTGTAAACGTGTGTACATTTTTCCACAGCAAATCTTCTCCAATGGCACACCAGCAAAAAGCGCAGTAGATGAGGATACTGCCCTAGGGGAATGAGCCTTAGGTTTGTTTGACAAAGGATGTCCAGCTTTGAAATGGCAGAATTGGATAGTAGATGCAATCCACCTTGCGATAGTGGACTTCGTCACCGCTGATCCTGGTTTCTGAACACCATAGGAAATAAATAATTGGTCGGATTTTCTGATGGACACAGTACGTGAAATGTAGAACTTTAAACATCTCTTGACATCCAAGGCATGTAAAGATTTCTCAGCAGAGGAAGACGGATTAGGAAAGAAAGAGCGCAATATAACAGGCTCATTAAGATAGAATGAAGAAGGAACTTTAGGTATGAATGTGGGATTAGTTCTTAGAAGGACATAGTCATTGGTAAATTTCAAATAAGGTTGTTTGATAGGGAAAGCTTGTATTTCACTTACTCTTCGAGCAGAGGTGAGTGCCAATAGGAGCGCTGTTTTCCATGAGAGATATTTTAAATCGGCTTTGTGAATGGGCTCAAATGGATGCTTCATTAGTTCTTGCAGCACAAAATTCAGCCTCCATTCTGGAGGAAGAGCCCTAATAGGTGGAAAAGTTCTGAAAAGCCCTTTTAGGAACTGTTAATCAAACAATTAGAACAAAGGGATTCTGCTCCTGTAGAGCGTCTGTAGGTAGAAATGGCCGCTAGATGTAGTTTAACAGAAGCAAACATGAGACCCGATTTAGACAATGATAAAAGATAAGACAGAATCTTATCTGGAGAACATTTAAAAGGATGTATATTCTTGTTGCTACACCAGGAACACAAATGTTTCCATTTTAACGCATAACTTTTCAAGGTAGAAGGAGCTCTCGCTCTAGCAAGAATGTCTCTGCAGTCTTGAGGTAAATTTATCTCCTTAAATTCCATGAATTCAGAAATCATGCATGAAGTTGTAACTGGACTGGATGAGGATGGAGAATCTGGCCTCTGCTCATTGACAATAGGTTCGGGATTGCTGGAAGACGGTACGGTTTACGTTTTGGATAGTGGGAGAAGCTCTATGAACCAATGTTGACGAGGCCATTTCGGTGCAATGAGAATCATGCAGCATGGTTCCATCTTGAGCCTGCGCAGGAATCTTGGAATCAACGGGAAAGGGGGAAATGCGTAAGCAAAAATCCCCTTCCATCTCATCATGAAGGCGTTCCCCTAAGAGCCCTTCTCCGGATCCCAACTTGCAAAGAATGGGCACTTACGATTGTTCCTGGAGGCGAAGAGATCCAGATTTGGCTTGCCCCACTTCTGAAATATATACTCCACAAATGTTTGTTCCAGCTCCCATTCGTGACAGGATTTTGATGTCCTGCTCAGAGTGTCTGTTAGGGTGTTGTGGATCTCTGGAAGATGTTCCACCTTGATCTTGATATTGTGAGAGAGTAGCCATTTATAATGCTTTGAGCTTCTTGAGACAGAATGTGAGACCGGGTACCTCCTTGCTTGTTTAGGTAATGCATGCAAGTGGTGTTGTCGGTTCTGATCAGAACCGTTGACCCTTGAAGTCTTGGGAGAAAAGACTGCAGTGCCAGGAAAATGGCTTGAAGCTCCAGAAAATTGATGTGCATCTTTGTCATTGCAGCAGACCACTTCCCTCTTATGCAGAGATCTTGAAGGTGAGCACCCCACCCTTCTAGGGAAGCATCTGTTGTGAGGATGAAATCCGGTACAGAAGGTTGAAAGGTGAGCCCGACGGAGGCATTTTTGGAACGCCTCCACCAGGAAAGAGTTTCTCGAATAACTGGAGTTATTTGCACTAGGTCGTCGAACGATCCCGAGATTTGCAGCCACTGACTGTCCAGTTCCTCCTGAATTGGTCTCATTCTCAGACGGGTATGAGGTACTAGCAGAATTGCTGATGATATTATCCCCAGAAAAGATTTGATCATCCTTACAGAAGCAAACGTTCTTTTTAGGAGGTCTGACGCCAGAGAAACAAGTTGAGATTGCCTTTCTTTGGACAAGAATGCTTTGTCTCGGATGGTATCCAGCATTGCCCCTAGAAATTGAATCCTTTGGGAAGGATAGAGGACTGATTTTTGAATGTTCAGAGACAGTCCTAGAGAGTGAAAGACCTGCAGGCATTTGGACGTTGCGTGAGAAGCCTGCAGAAAGGAAGGAGCCTTTATTAGTCATCATCCATATAAGGGAACAATTGGATGCCATGCAGCCTGAGATGTGCTGCTAGTGGAGCTAGGAATTTGGTAAAGACTCTCAGAGCTGAGCGTAAGTTGAATGAGAGGACTTTGAATTGGAAATGTACACCTGCCACAGTAAATCGGAGGAATTTCCAGTGTTTGGGATGAATTGGGCTGTGGAAGTACGCATCCTGGAGATCCAACGTTGTCATGAAGTCAGCATGATCCAAAAGCTGAAGGATTTTCTGAAATGTGACCATGCGGAAGGACTTCCTTTGAAGATATTTGTTCAGTTTTCTTAAATCCAGGATTGGCATCCATTCCCCTGACTTTTTCTTTATTAGAAAAAAGCGGGAATAAAATACCTTCCCCACCTGAGAGCGAGGTACTCTTTCTATCGCTCCTTTCGAAAGAATGGTTTTTACCTCCTTTCTGAAATGAGCTAGATGTGGTGGATTCTTCTTCAGAGGTGGGTGAGGGGGGGGGGGAATTGATCAATTCTAGGGTGTGACCGAATTTGATAATGTCCAAAACCCACTTGTCTGTGGTTATTTTCTTCCAATTTTTGAGATGCTGGGATATATTCGGAATTTGGTGGACAAGTTGTGACATATCTGGCGCATTTGTTTTTTTTTTTTTAAAACCTTTATTGGAAATAAGGTGGACACAATTACATGTTAACAGAAACCACATCCGGTCAATATCACAGAGACGGGCAATGCAAGTCAAAAAATCAATACACATACCACCCGCCTCCCAACGTCCACATCAACACCCAGGATACGGTTGTACCATAACGGCACCAGGATAAAAGAGGTTATGTTTTCATTTTTTGTAAGGGTTCAGAGATAGAGCAGGATCCGACATCATACAATCTAGCAGCACCAGAGAGAGGGAACATCGCAGTTCAGGATATACACATTTGGGACCGCTGCAGGCAGGGCGCAGACATTAAAGCGCACTAAACAGGATAGGCAACAAACAGCACATCACGCCCTCCAATGCAGCACACGCCCGCTGAATCAAAAACGAGACACGATGATAACCTCCCCCATACTGGCCTGAAACATAAAAACATCCGATAAACTACCTACTATTCGGAATCCCAAAAAGAGAAAAGAAGAACAAAAAAAGAAGCCCAAGCAAAGCAAGAAAGAGAAAGAGGCCCTAGTAACTGAAAAAGGGAAAAAGAAAAAACAGAGAATACCCCCCACCCTGCACCCCTGCCTCCGGCTACGGCCTCCCCCTCAGCAGTGTGCCTGTCGCCCGCTGTATGAACCCGAGATTTAGAAGAAAGAGAAAAGAAACAACCACCCGTCCAGACTAAAAACCCAAGCGAGGGAAGAAAAGAAAGAAAGAAAGGAAGAAGGAGATAGCGCCACAGCTCTTGTGAAGAGAGGAAAAGGGAATAGAAGGTCATAGAAAATAACAAAGAAAAATAAAAAATAAACCCCCCCCCCCCCCTACACCTCTGCCGATGGCTACGACCCAACCCCACTAGCAGCGTGTCTGTCGCCCCCTAAACTACACCCCAAGGAAGGGAAAAAGACGGAGGAGAATGCAACGTCCCCCGCCCCGCTCGCACAAGGCAACACAAATCCAGTACACACAGGTCCACGAACTGATACACGTAAGCGGCATTAGAAAGACATAGCATTAAAGCATCTCCCCATCAGTAGCTGGCCGAAGAATCCGCCCCACATCACACGGAAAAATTCAACCCTGCCCCGCTTTAACACGCCCGTTGGCGCGTGACAACCATACATTCGCCCCACCATACAATGTCCAATGATCAGAGTTAACAGGAAAGCAAGGCAACGCCAACACCATGCGAAAGTTCTGCAGCAGGGAACCATCAAGACACAACCAACGATTGTCCGAGTTCAGCAACAAAGTACCAAGCCAGCCTTCCAGATCACGACGCCGCCAGGGCAACAAAGAGACGAAGGCCACGTCAGCCGGGTGCACAGGCGGTGCAATTCGAATGGGCAAAGTCGGTGTTCCGTGGAAGTGGTCCGCCCGAGGTGTAGGGGCATGCCCCCCTGCGCCACTCATGTGATCGGCTGTGTGGGACTTATACACCACACCTGATGGATCCCCATAATCGATCATCTCCAGGCGTGCAACAGTGGATCCGAACGTTGGCGCAGTGCCGCGAGCTGCGCTTACAATCACAGGATTTACGTGACTTCCACCCGTCGGAGGAGCAACAATGGCGTCCAGCTTTAGTCCAAGCACTCTGACTCCTCCCACCCAGGCAGCATGGAGGGAGCCGAGAGCAACAAAGAGGTCCCGACCCGTGGGCTTCATCATATGTTTCTGGGCCAGTATCAGTCTTTCAGGGTGCAGCTCCGCACACAAAACGGCAACAGAAGCCCTGTCAAGTGTAGCTGATAGAAGAGCTTTGGTAGATCCACTAGGCAGGGGTCGTCACTATCATCAATAAATAAGGGCAAGCCGCCATAGTCCACATGAATGTGCACAAACCGTGCAGTCTCCGATGCCCCGTGCGAGGCGCAGGCAGAAGTGGCGCTGTGAGACACAGAAGGTTGTTACAGCGGTGAACCCTCCAGGCACATGCAAAATCGGCAACATTTGCTGCACTAACCACTGGAGAAGCAGGGTTCACAAATATGGTCCAATGTCGACACGGACGGCAGTGCCGTGCCCAGCCAATATGGCGGCCCCCTTCTTCACCGATCCACACCAGCGGGATAAAAACAGGATATAGTCGTGCGGGCTCGCAACGAGGGAGTCCTGAAGCATAGCAGCTGTGGCCGGAATAGCGCACTTACCCCACCTCCGTCAGCGCGGGAAATGTGTCGACCCCCGCAGTCCCGACTGGGAATCGTCCAGGCCCGCACAGCCGCGTCCTCAATCAACTGCGGTAGCCGGAGCCGATCTCCAGCACCTCCGGGCGCAGCCCGACTCCGCCGCAGCCCGGGCAGGGAGGAGCCCAGGACGGGTTCTCGATCACGCCAAAACACCGGAGTTGCCGTCAAGTATGCCCCAGACCATCCGGCGTATTATCGTGCCGCTCACGAGCCTGTGCGAGCGGGAGCAGGCAGGATTTCAACAGGATTAACGGTGCGGGCAGCGGAGCTCGCTGTCTAAGCGGCCATTCCGCTGCCCGGTCCTTCCGCTGCCCGGTCCTCTGGCGCATTTGTTGAAAAATTGTCACTGTTTTCTAGCAGAGTCTCTGCCTTGAGGTTATCGTCTTCTGCCCTGCTGTCTATAAACGGCCGCTGGTGGGTTCCTATACTACTGCTGCTGTTGCTACTGTTGGTATCCATATCGACCTTGACCGCCCTGGTATTGGCATTTCTGATATCCTCCACAAAATTAATATGTACCTCTGCCTCTCGCTCCTCGAAAAGGCGTTTTTATGTATTGTAAGGTACCCAGTGCCCTGGCGGTATCAGTATCTTTTTTGATTTCTTGTAACGCCTCGTCTATGTGCTTCCCAAATCATAAGTCCCCATCAAATGGCATGTCCAGAATCTTTGTCTGGACCTCCGGGTGAAAGTTGGTGGATTTCAACCAACCCTAATGTCTAAGGGTTGCTGCTCCGGCAAGTTGGCAAAAACCCAAAGAAGCCATATCCATAGAGATATCAATAACCTCTGACGCAGCCCTTTCGCCTTCCAGAAGTATTTTTCTTGCATCCAGTTTCTTATCCTCAGGCAGATATTCGAGATAAGAGGAAATGTCAGACCATAATTGGCGTCATATCTGCCTAAAATTGCCAAAGAATTCGTAGCATGAACTGTAGCACCCGCTATGGTAGTAAAGCGTTTACCGATGTTGTCTAAGTGCCTCCCATCCTTATCTGGTGGAGCCGTTACTGGCATAGATAGATTTCGAGACTTCCGTTGGGCCGCCTGTGAGATGACGGAGTTGGGTCTTGGGACCCCAGAGAGGCAAGCAGGAGCATCATCCGGTGCTTTATATTTTTTATTGATTCTAAGGAGAATCGTAGGTATTGAGAATGGAGTTTTCAATATCTTTGTCCCTTCTTCCCAAATATGATCTATTATCGGGATTGAACGAACCGATTTCCTACTTTGGTCTTTAAAATCATGAAGAAAACACTCTGTGTTCTGTACCGATACTGGAAGATGAAATCTAGCTGCTGCCCTTTCCATGATAGCGTGAAAACCTCCTATATCCTCAGGAGGGGAGTCAACCGCTTGAAGGACTGGTGAGGATGGTCATGGAATTAAGTATTCATCCCATTTATCCACAGTTGTGCGTGAGTTTGGTATTTCTCCTTCTTCAGTCACAGTGTCACCATCATCATCCTGAAGGAAATGAGTAGGCAAAACCACCTGAGGCACTGAGACAGGAGCAGCAGGGGGTTGTTCAAGAAACGGTACTGGCAGGAAGCGTGCATTATAATCTCTCAACATTGCAGTGAGATCTTGCATCAAAGCCGCAGGCATTTGAACCATAGGTTCTTGATGAAAAGATTCCTGAGGGCCTCTTAAAGATTCACAGGGCTCGTAATATTCCTCATCATCTTCGTCGTCCTGATATTTAATTCGGAGCTGAGAAGGATCATGTGCTGGGTCAAAGGGTCCTTCATCATCTGACTCCTCCAGATAGTGGCTAGGAGGTAAAGGTGAGATATGGGAAACATCCTGATAGAATTGTCTTAAAGATGACAATTTAGAAGTTAACACTGGCGTAATTTGCAAAGATGTAGGCTTTTTACGCTTCAGCGTCGATGGAATATACATGGACGGCGAGACAAGTCAGTATCCGTTGATATTGCCATTATAGAAAAAACCGTCGACGTTGAAATAACTGAGGTCATCAACAGAAAAACCATCGTCGATGAGAGTGGTATCGCTGTCGAAAGTGGGCTCGTCGACGGTAGTGTCATCGGCGGTGGGCTCGTCGACGGGATTTGTATCATCGTTGACAGTGTACCCGACAGTGTACCCGTCGACAGAAGCTGTATCGTAGTCGGCGGCGGTGGCATCGTCGACGGCAAGGATGTTGACGACGACGTAGGCGTTGACGAGATTGGCATCGTCAATGGCGATGAAATATTAGTCGGCGGTGCCGTCGACGGAGTCTTCGTTGACGATGGGACTTTCTTCATCGTCGTTGAGCAATCACTCACCTTCTGAGGAGATTTCATAGTCGACGGAGCACTTTTCGACGTCGACGGAGGCTCAGAAAGGGATTTCTGCTGCTTTGAGGCAGTTTTTAAAGAAATCTTCAACTTTTCTCCCATTTTTACCTCAGAAGACAATGAGGACTTCTCTTTTTTAGAGGAAGAGTGACAATCTCTGAGTGAGATTTCTTCAGAGTCTTACTCTGTCTCTCAGGGGGATCTCCAGATCTATCCCTCTTCTTGACCTGAGGGGTGGACGCCTGAGGACTTACGCTGCCTTCATCTACAGAGACTACATCCAATGAAGCCTTCAGCTTTTCTAGCCAGACCAAAAGTCTTCCTTCTCTGTCCTTCAAGGGCTTGGCAGGAAAGGTTCTACAGATCCTGCAATCCTTGACCTTGTGAGCCAGATAAAGGCAGTAAATACATTCTTTATGTGGATCCTCAAAGTGTAATCTCTTCTTCCCACATGAAGAACAAGGCAAGAACAAGCTTTTCTTTGAAGAATCAGACATAATTTCTCACAAAGATAGCTAAAGTTAAGGAAAAACTGAGCAGAACTCAGGGAGATTCCCTGTCACACGAGGTGCGGTAGAAAATCTGAGGGGTTGCCTCTCTGTGGAAGGTTCTAAGAGTGTCCTGCAGCCTGATTGGCTGTGTTCCAAGTTTGGTTCTTTTTTGCAAAAAGACTAAGATAGTCTAATATTGTGTCTTGGCTGTCCACTGTAGCCTATTGTAAAATGCTATTATGACTATGTTATGTATGTTTTTAATATACCGCGAGACTCCCACTGCATCGGCGGAGATGATTCTAAGCATGTGAATCTATGAAAGATACCCCAATACTGGATAACTACATACAAGATGCCTGTGTCAGAGTTTTGTCATTGATTATATTCATATACAATGGGTTACCCGTATGTCAACATGTACCTCTAATAAGTCAGAGCCAGAATGTTGTCATTGTTGCATGCTCCCCCTGCCTACATCCTATATCCTATGATTGTTCTTTTAAAATGCCAAAAATGATGACCTGTATACCAGAGCCAGGATTTTGCCACAGATGTCTCATATTTCAAGAATTACTTACAATATGCCAGCAGCAGGAGTTTGCCAGGGCTGGTCCTTTTGCCAAGAATTAAGTCTAGTATGCCTGTTAGGATGATTAACTTAGAAATCTGGATATGACAGGAGCAAGGATATTTTCAGCACTTCGCCAAATCCACAGCCACCTCCACAGTACTATTGTGGAATTATACAATAGGCCTGGCAAAAGGGGGACAGGACAAAAGAGAGAAACAGAGACACTTGATATCATCCCACACCTAGTTACACAGCTGGGCGGCTTAATCAGCCATGCCAAAGCATTGAGATTTGAAGAGTAAAGGAGAGCTTTAATATAACCATCAAATTTAGGAAAGAGGTGTTAATGCTTGGATTATGTTCAAGGTGACAAGTAGATAACTATAAACCAAAAATATTTGTTCATATTGCGTATGTAGGTTCTAGCTGTCAGGAATTGTAGCATAGCCACAGTGGTCGAGGGTAAAAGAATCAAGAAACAGTTTGGGTTTAAACCGAGTCGGGGAAACATTTGGTATCCTGTAATAAGGAAATCCCCACTCACTCAAGATGGCCGCCGCAGTGGTCATTAAGCAATGGGTAGTGCCAGTCTAGTGAATGAGTCCATCGCGCTGAATAGTAACTGCGCACTTCAACAAGACAGCGTGAGGAGACACAGCTCGTTTTCACCGCTCCGCGTCATAAATCCAAGACGGGAGTTGGTAATAGTGTTTTGAGTTAAGTATTTAGTAACCTTTGAGTTCAGAGCAAATATACGTTCTTCTGAAGATAATTTAGTTCGTTTGGTAAGGGTCGCTGACAGGAAAATTCAGCGACTTCTTCAAACTCGGCCACATTTCTACAGTCTGTCAGAGCAGAGAGAGTTCGTGATTCAGTCACCGTCTACAGGCGTTCAGAGCAGTCGGAGTACATGCTGTGAAACTTTAGACTGCCGCAGGAATGCTGAAGAAAGAGTCACAGCTTCGTGACGAGTTCAGGAGAGCAGTAGCAGAACTCTGAACTGCGCCATCTGGAAAGTCCATTGGAGGAGCTTGAACAAGTAAGACTCTGTGGCCAGTGGGCTTCCCTACCTTCCTTCCGCATTTGCGCTTGCCCTATTTCTTTCCTTTCCCTCTACCCTTCCTTGCACCTTTTTGCGCGCTTTGGAAGGACTCTTATGGCAAAGACTCTTTCATAATCCCTGCTGGAAATCGTTTGGAAGAGAAAGATTACAGCATCTGCACGTAGTCTCCAAGGTATAGAGAGAGAGTGAGAGTTAGAGTATATCAAAGAGCCTGAATGAGTTATCGAGTAATTGATAATGAAAGTCTTCTTTTCCTCAGATAAAGACTCCCTGCAGAAAATCTAAATTAAATACAGAAGAGAAGCTAATACCTTAAGCACTACTGGTAGGACAAGCTTTAATTATTTCATAGAGTCATTATAGTAGGTGGGTTGTTGTCTTATGTTTCCTTCCCTCTGTGCATTAGGTGTCCCCTGAAGAATAGACTGCAGAATAACTTCCTCGGAAGTCCAGCAGCCTAGAGGGTGTCAGCAGTGTCAAGGTGTCTCTTCTTTTATCCACTTCCCCTTTTCCCTTCTTCTGGTGAAACTGCTAAGTTAGCGGTGGCACTGGAGGTGGGGAGATTGGGATCAGCATCTATACTGCCCCTGCGGAGAGTTGGAGACTTCTGACAGATTGAAGTGCCCACGAATATTCTTCGCCTGGGCAGTATGGCTGAAGGATTGGACCTCAAGGCTTTGGGAAGCTTGCTAGAGGAGATTCAAAGAGAGATAGGTGCAGTGAGGGAGGAGAATAAAAACTTGAAACAAGAACTAGTGGCCTCTCGTCAGGAAACAAGAGTATTAGCTCAGAAGTTAGATGGGTTGGCAATGGGAAATCCAGTTCAGAGTGCCCCCACTTCTAGTACCAGTCTTCCCAGCACTGATCCTAAGTCCGTAGCTCAGGTAATTCATTCTGTTTCCCCATTGATTCCGTTAGCTGCCCCTGAAAGATTCTCTGGGGATCCGCAAAAAGCACAGTTTTTTTGACACAGTGTTCTTTGCACTTTATGTGCCGCCCAACACTCTTTCCAGATGCACAGTCTAGGATTGCCTTTATATTATCTTATTTGTCTGGGGATGCAGCTAATTGGGCAATGCCTTTGGTCAGTGAAGATGATCCTATTCTTTCCGATTTTGCCAAGTTTAAAGTTGAGTTTCTTAGAATTTTTGACAGGAGACGGATATCTCAGGCCACTGACAATGAGCTGCTAGAACTCCGCCAAGGATCTAAGGATCTAATTACATATCTTACTCAATTTAACAAACTCATCATAGAAACCAATTGGCCCGAAGAGAAGAGAGCGGCTCTTTTTTATCGTGGATTGTGAGATGAGTTGAAGGATACTTTAGCTCAGATCCCTAATCGTCCTACAAATTTCACTGAACTGGTTGATTTGGTGTTAGAGTTGGATTTTCGAAATTCAGAACGTAAAGGTGAGCGGAGGAAGGATTGGAAGTTGACGTTTCCTCGTTTTGATCGGATGAAGATCGAGAAAGGAACAGGAGGGAACAACGATCCAGAACCAATGCAGATTGGGGCCGTAAGAGGTCCTTTGAGTCAGGAAGAAAAGGAACAGAGACGGTTAAAGAAGTTATCTCTGTATTGTGGAGGTTCCGGCCATTTTGTGAGAGAATGCCCCAAGCGTCCCAAGATTCCAGTGAAGGGAAACGGTTCCAGCCATCAGTAGACGGAGTCGCTCTGGTGGTAAAGGATGACAAGACGGCTCCTGAAACTCATCGCATTTTGAATACACTGCAGTCAATGATTCCACATGTGATCTTACACATGACCATACGGTTCAGAGAACATCAGATTCAGGGAGTTGCTATCATGCTGGATTCTGGGGCTACGGGCAATTTTTGCGACATCAAGTATGCTCGTCGAAGGGGAATTCGGGCCATACCTAAGGAAAAGAAAGAACCTGTTCGCGCCGTAGATGGAACGAACTTGTCGTCAGGGCCCATCACCAGTCATACTGAAGAACTTGAATTGATTAAATCTGACGGTCATCGGGAGGTGTTACAGTTCAATCTCATAGACGCGCCACAGTTCCAGTTAATATTGGCACTTCCCTGGTTAACCACCCATAATCCCACCATTGATTGGGAAAGTCGCACAGTCAGTATGCAGTCCAATTATTGCGAGGAACACTGTTTTGGTCCAGAAACAAGTTTTGAGGAACCTACTGTAGCAGCGTTACTCTCCTTTGGGGGTCAATCAATTGGAGTCATTCATTCTGGAAAAATTCCTGTAGAATATCAAGATTTGGCATCAGTCTTTAGTGAACAAGAAGCTGAGAATTTGCCGCCTCATCGTGTTTACGACTGTACCATAGATCTTGAGCCTGGGGCTGCTCTTCCATGCAGTCGGATTTATGCCTTGACAGAAGCAGAGAACAAACATTTGAAGGAATATTTGGATCGTTACCTGGCTAACGGTTTTATTAGACCTTCTCAGTCTCCGGTATCTTCCCCTTTATTCTTTATACCAAAGAAGCAGGATGGGAGTCTGAGGACTTGTATTGACTACCGCGCACTTAACCAGGTGACGATTAAGAATCGTTATCCGCTGCCACTGATTTCAGTTCTCCTTGACCAAATCAAAGAGGCTCAGATCTTCCCTAAACTTGATTTGCGTGGTGCTTACCATCTAGTTCGCATGAAAGAAGGCCACGAATGGAAAACCGCATTTAGAACTAAGTTCGGCCTTTTTGAATATTGTGTGATGACCTTTGGATTGTGCAATGCACCTGCGGTATTCCAACACTTCATCAACGATGTGATGGGCGATTTGATTGACAAGATAGCAATCATTTATTTGGACGACATTTTGATTTATTCCAAGGATCCACAAGATCATTTCAAACATGTCAGAATGGTGTTGGAGCGTTTAAGGATGCATAGTCTGTTTGTGAAACTAGAGAAATGTGTCTTTAATGCCACTAAGGTCGAATTTTTGGGATATGTCATTTCCTCCGAAGGAAATACAATGGATCTAGGAAAGGTTCAAGCAGTGGAGGATTGGCCAGCCCCTCAAAACATTAAAGATATTCAGATATTTTTGGGGTTTGCCAATTTTTATAGACGGTTCATTCAAGGTTTTTCACAATTAATTGCACCAATTACTCGCCTTTTACGAAAAGGAGTCAAGTTCGAGTGGTCGCCGGAAGCTGGAAAGGCCTTTCAGGAGCTCAAAAACAGATTTGTTACTGCCCCTATCTTGCTACACGCAGATCCGGAGGAACCCTTCTTTGTTGAGGCGGATGCATCCGACCAAGCCATTGGGGGGGTTCTTTCGCAAAGACATCGTAGTACTGGACAACTTCATCCAGTGGCCTATCGTTCTAGCAAATTGACTGCTGCCGAATTGAACTATACGATTGCAGAAAAGGAACTCTTGGCGGTGAAAGATGCTTTCGAAGACTGGAGACACTATCTGTTGGGAGCGAAGCATACTGTCACAGTATATTCTGATCATAAGAATCTCCAATTCCTTAAATCTGCTAAGACTCTCACTCCAAGGCAGTTACGTTGGTCTCTTTATTTTGCAGATTTTGATTTCGTGATCACCTATCCTCCGGGTCCAAAGAATGGTAAAGCAGATGCCTTATCCCATTTGAACACTGAGGATAGTGAGCATCCGGTGGAACCGCATCCGATCATTCCTGAAGCCCAGATCGTGTGCACTGTCTTTCTGGATAACTTTCAAGAAGAAGTTCGTAAGAGTTTGTCTTTAGAAAAGATTCAAGAGTGGGCCCTTCAAGGAAAGGAAAGACGAATTCACCAGCAATTACCTTATTTCAAAGAGGCGTTATATCTTCCCACGGAAGCATTACAACAGAAGGCTTTGCAAAGTTGTCACGATCATCCTTTAGCAGGTCATAAAGGCATTTCCAAGACTCTGGATTTGGTGCAGCGATATTTCTGGTGGCCTGGGTTATCCTCTCATGTTAAACAATACGTTCAATCTTGTGAATTATGTGCTAGAAGTAAACCTAATAGACAAGCTCCCCAGGGATTGTTGCAGCCTCTACCTACTCCTGCCCACCCTTGGCATACTATCTCTTTGGATTTGATTGTGGAGCTGCCTTTGAGTAAGGGATTTGACACCATTTTGGTGATAGTGGACACTTTCTCCAAGATGAGTCATTTTATTCCCATGTCTGGAATCCCTTCGGCCCCAGAGTTAGCACGAGTGTTTGGAGAGAGTATTGTCAGGCTTCATGGGGTACCTAAGGTAATAGTTTCAGACAGAGGTCCTCAGTTTATTTCTCATTTTTGGCAGGCTTACCTTAAGGGGTTGGGAATTGAGAGCAGATTATCCACAAGCTACCATCCTGAGTCTGATGGTCAGACGGAGAGACTCAATCAAGAATTGGAACAGTATCTCCGTTTGTTCCTCATCGATCAGGGTGGAGAATGGTCAGAAAGATTGTGGATGGCGGAATTTGCTTGTAATAATGCGAAGAGTGCCTCCACTGGTTATTCTCCATTTTACTTGAATTTTGGGCGCCATCCTAACCCCTTCCACACCCAGGAAGATTTAGAAGTCCCAGCAGCTAAAACCTTGATCACAGATATAGCAGCACTTCATAAATCAGCTGAACAGAATTTAATTGCAGCAAAGGAAGCATATAAGAAAGGTGCAGACCGACACCCTCGGTCGGCTCCTCTTTATAAGGCAGGAGATCAGGTCTGGCTTTCTACCAAGAATTTGCATCTGAAGGGTAATAGGAAGTTTCAACCTAGATTCGTGGGCCCATACCCTATCAAGCAAGTTTTGGGGCCTGTCACTGTGAAACTGGATTTGCCAGCTAAATTAGGAATCCATCCAGTTTTTCATGTGTCTCTATTGAAAAAGACTAAGCCTCATATGAGATTGAATAAACCACTAGAACCAGTAGACATTCAAGGTCATGCAGAATATGAAGTAAAGGAGATTTTGGACTCAAAATACAAGAAGGGAAAACTTCAGTATTTGATTGATTGGAAGGGTTTTGGTACTGAAGAGAGATCTTGGGAACCAGTGTCTAACATTCATGCCCCCCAGTTAATAAAAAGATTTCATGCACAGAAACCATTCAAACCAGGACCGATAAATCGGTCTTTGAGAGGGGGTACTGTCAGGAATTGTAGCATAGCCACAGTGGTCGAGGGTAAAAGAATCAAGAAACAGTTTGGGTTTAAACCGAGTCGGGGAAACATTTGGTATCCTGTAATAAGGAAATCCCCACTCACTCAAGATTGCCGCCGCAGTGGTCGTTAAGCAATGGGTAGTGCCAGTCTAGTGAATGAGTCCATCGCGCTGAATAGTAACTGCGCACTTCAACAAGACAGCGTGAGGAGACACAGCTCGTTTTCACCGCTCCGCGTCATAAATCCAAGACGGGAGTTGGTAATAGTGTTTTGAGTTAAGTATTTAGTAACCTTTGAGTTCAGAGCAAATATACGTTCTTCTGAAGATAATTTAGTTCGTTTGGTAAGGGTCGCTGACAGGAAAATTCAGCGACTTCTTCAAACTCGGCCACATTTCTACAGTCTGTCAGAGAGAGTTCGTGATTCAGTCACCGTCTACAGGCGTTCAGAACAGTCGGAGTACATGCTGTGAAACTTTAGACTGCCGCAGGAATGCTGAAGAAAGAGTCACAGATTTGTGACGAGTTCAGGAGAGCAGTAGCAGAACTCTGAACTGCGCCATCTGGAAAGTCCATTGGAGAAGCTTGAACAAGTAAGACTCTGTGGCCAGTGGGCTTCCCTACCTTCCTTCCGCATTTGCGCTTGCCCTATTTCTTTCCTTTCCCTCTACCCTTCCTTGCACCTTTTTGCGCGCTTCGGAAGGACTCTTATGGCAAAGACTCTTTCATAATCCCTGCTGGAAATCGTTTGGAAGAGAAAGAATACAGCATCTGCACGTAGTCTCCAAGGTATAGAGAGAGAGTGAGAGTTAGAGTATATCAAAGAGCCTGAATGAGTTATCGAGTAATTGATAATGAAAGTCTTCTTTTCCTCAGATAAAAACTCCCTGCAGAAAATCTAAATTAAATACAGAAGAGAAGCTAATACCTTAAGCACTACTGGTAGGACAAGCTTTAATTATTTCATAGAGTCATTATAGTAGGTGGGTTGTTGTCTTATGTTTCCTTCCCTCTGTGCATTAGGCGTCCCCTGAAGAATAGACTGCAGAATAACTTCCTCGGAAGTCCAGCAGCCTAGAGGGTGTCAGCAGTGTCAAGGTGTCTCTTCTTTTATCCACTTCCCCTTTTCCCTTCTTCTGGTGAAACTGCTAAGTTAGCAGTGGCACTGGAGGTGGGGAGATTGGGATCAGTATCTATACTGCCCCTGCGGAGAGTTGGAGACTTCTGACACTAGCCCTGATCATGTATACATTCACTACCTTTGATACCAGCATACAACAATGCTTCTGTGCTGATGTACGTCCACTGGAGTTTGAAATAGTTTGTAACCCTCATTATTGACTTCTTAAGGAGTAAACAGTGCAATAGAGTTCATAATGCTATGGATGGTTCCTTATGAAACAAGGTGTTAATGAGTTTGGAAATCTTTACGGAAGGCTACTTGTAAAGAACCAAGTGCATAGAGCCTGTTTTCTCTATGGATGACTCCTTGTGGAACAAACAAATGCAAGTCTGTTACAGCAAGATACTTCTTCAGCTCCCAGGTGTCTTTGTCAAGTTCAAAGAAGATCAAATAACAGGATTAAAGCATGAAGTTCCAGCTGCAGCATCTATGTATAACAACTGCCAAGCAAGGATAATATAGACCATTTGGAACTTATACTCTGGGCTTCAAGATGCCTGCCACCTTCAGAAAGTCTTGTGAGAGTCTGATTTGAGATCTAACTTGGTCAAATTCTTTGTACTTTTGATCTATAAGGACTGAAAGCAATGGTAACAAAAATGTATTATTTACAGTAATTTTATTGAGAGCTATGTAATCAATACATGCTCTCATTTTTGTCTGCTTCTTAGGTACAACAACAGAGGTAAAGAATTTGGAGACTGTGATGGATAAATGTAATGGATAGATTTTCATTAACATACTGCCTAAAACATTCTGTCTCAGACTCTGTAAGTGTATACACTCAACTACAGGGTATCATAGTGAAGTGTTAATTACATCAATCTTTCAATCATAATCCTAATTTTGAAGATCTTATACTTGCTTTCTTCTTACCAAATACATCATGAAAACTTTTCTAACAGACTGGTAAAGAGGTTACCCAACTCATGACACAATATGTTACATAGCCTGCCAGTGCCTTAGAAGAGACATTGGACTTAAGCTAGTTGCATAGGCTCTAAAACTTCAGTGTTTCTCTTCTTCAATGTTTGAATGCAATACAGACATTTTAGTTTAATTCTCACATTGATCATAATACCGATCAGTTAAACAGTGATCTAATAGCACCACAATGTTTATGAGCTCCTCACACTTTGTGAGAGGATTAACCACTTGAGCCAGTACATCTTTTAGTTCTCTTTTCTAACCCCTTAATAAAATAAGTCAGATCACTTTCCTGAGGGAATAGTAGTTTTAATCATTAAACTGTTAAACATTGTTTAGTACGACTATAAATAGTGGTGACCATGTTTGCAATTAAACAATGTATTGTCTAATGATAGAACATAGAATTTCCTATCAAAGATCTCCCTAATTTGTTTTCCGAAATAACAGAAATTATATTGTAAGGAATCATTACTTTAAATTAGTGGAGTATACCAATTAGCAGCATCACCTCTCAAGTAAGACAAAACAAAAGCTACCTTAAAATGATCATCTGGCGATGTCATAGGCTTACACAAAAAAATGCAACTGACACTAAGCAAAGGACAATGTAAACTTTTTACTATTTCTATTAAATCTCTCAGATGGTGCTATGTGTATAATGGGTAAAAACTGCATTTTATTGTCACTAGTCTTACAATCTTTTATAGGAGATGGCACGCCCAGGGGTCGTTTGGGGGCTGTAGGTACCAGGACGCAACTAGCATCTTTTTTAATCAGGTCTTTACAGATAACTTATTTCTTGTTTAATCTGTATTAATTCATCTTGTAAAGCCTTATTATCAGATTCTGCAGTACCAACCTCTTGTTCTAGTCAGTGACTATGTCTACGATTTACGATAATGTGGTTTCAGGATCTGTTGCTTACAATCAGAAAGATAATATGGGCTGGGCAATCTGGCTGAACACACAATATTGAAAATCTGGATCATACAGGAGTAAGGATACTTTCCACACTTTGCCAAATCCGAAGCCAACTCCACAATACTGTCTGAGGAAAGGGGATAGGACATTAGAGAGAAGCAGAGACGCTGTATATTGTCACACACCTGATTATGTAGCTGGACATAATCAGCACTACTGGAGCATTGATATCTAAAAAGCAAAGGAGAGCTTTGGAATAGCTATAGTTTGACTATTGTTTTAACTTGACGTGTCGCCTATAATGTACCTGTTAACACTGTCTTTAGTTCCACAGTCTATTACTGGTTGAAACTCAGCCTTTGGTCTGAGCTGAAGTACATTTTAGAGAACAGAAAGCACCCCAAAAATTATTGTTCTTTTCATTTTAATCACATATAGTAGTTCACAAATCTTCTATAGTGTTGCTTTTTCATAAAGAAATAAGGAGATATTGACTTCACACGTGGCAATCATGTATTCTTTTTGAACTAGGAAAATCTTCATGAAAAGCCACTAGAGGCCATATTTGAGCTACTAATTAAGGATTAAAGAAAAGTAACAAAACATTTTTGAAGTCCTTTCCCTTCCCTAAAATCTCTTTCAATTTTGTGCATATAACATTGTAAGCTGTAGAAGGCCAGCTTTTAGGGATAGGAGCATCTATGTTTTTTGAATGGTAAAAGCACTCAAGGAAATATGGCGAACTGTAGGCACACCCATATTTGTAAATCAATATCTGAGCTGAAATGCAATTAAGCTTTCATATAGTAACTAATAGCTATCAATATTAGAATACGCATGTTTCCGATAAGCGCTACCTTTACAATAAGGACATTACTTTTTGTTCTTGATTTGTATTCATTCTGACAAGTGGATAACTGTACATGAAAGCATTCATTACTATTGTGTGTATAGCTCCTAACTGTGGTCATATTTGTATTCGCTGTCCTTGATATCATCATATCATACAACAATACTTCTCTTCTAATATACTTCCAATGGAGTTTGGAGTATATCTTAACCCACACCACATGTTCCTTGCAGAGTAAACACTGGAACAGATTTCATAATCCTTTGAATGGCTCTTATGAAACAAGTACTGTAGATCGTGTTATCCTTAAAGACTTGTAAGTAAACAAGTGCTATAGAGTTGTTATTTCTATGGATGACTCCAAGTTATCAGAGCTGAATAAACCTGGCAATGCCGTTCCAACAGAAGCGATGGCAGTATCGATGCTTTCCTGAGCCCACTTATGACCATACAGAGAAAGGCTATGCTGGTAAGCAACAGACTGGGGAAATGGGTTGAAACTAGAGAGAGAGAAAAGAGAGATACCAGATATCTTCACCTTGTCTGTTCTTGCTTTCAGATTTAACCAGCACTGCAGAGGCATTGATATCTACAAGAAATAATTATTTTAGTTTGTAATCATACCATTCACTAATTCTGCTACGTTATGACATCTGTTATAGCTTGTGACAATCTCTGTATAACCCACCCTCTGTGGTTACTGACAACTCTATAACTAACTAATGCTGAAAGAGACAATAAACCTTTATAATAAATGCATTAAAAAAACTGAATTGTAATGCACATGCTTATATCTATAACTACTATCAGCAAGTTAGAATCAAGTCTGTGATCTGAATGATTCGCAATACAAATAGTTCATCAGCTGTAACATACTGAATGCTTATAAATATTATGCTTCCACTCCCGGCAATGTGCATCCACTTCTCCATCACTGGCAATACAGTAATACCATGGATTTCAAGTGACCTAAACAAAGTCTGTACCAAGGATTGACTAAGTATTCTTGTGATTAGGAGCAATATAATTTGTAATTCAAATAAGGATAACTCTGAAGATTAGAGTTTATGATTTTTGGAAGGACGACTCCAAAACTTTGTCCATCCCTCATTAGCAACCTTATTAAGAATAATTCTCTCAGAATAAAGTTCTCAACAGCTCTTTATATAAGTGCATACATTTCAGTCTCCTGGTGACAAGTTTCTGACTCAAGCAAACGTGTCATGATTGGCTAGCTAGGAACATTCTGCAACACAAGGAACTTATCCTGAGTGGATCTAAGATGGCTGCTACCACTGCAAGTATGTATCAAAAGAGTTTTGTGGAGATCTAGGAAATTGCAAGATTTGCAAGTGTTGTACTGTGCAAGCATTTCCCTGTAAAATCTCATACCAAGCGGCACACACCCTGTATGTACCGCTGACCTCCTTGATGGAGCAAGGATTCGCACGTAATGCAACTTGCTTGTATTCAGTCTTCTCGACATAAAGTTAATGTACTAATCAACATGTTTGTCCAATTAATATTGCATTACATGACATCTAAGTGAAGCTTGCATATGTGCTTTTACTAACGATAATCCGCTTGCATTAATATGGCCGCTGCTATGCGGGATTTCTTACTGCGCATGCGTCTGTCACACTCACGTGACATGACGTACTCTGCTTTTGGAGGAAATCTTTTGCTTCTGCGCACTAGAACTAAGATGGCTGCTCTATGTCCTCACAAGCAAGAAGCTTGCACTGCTGCTTTTGCTAAGCTGTTCGTTCTGCTTAACTCTAATGCAATAGTTAAATATAAAATATTAGGAATAAAGTAGAGATAAGTGGTATACAGTGCATTCATTTATTCTGTGTTCTAAAACTTTTTCTTTTCTGCTTTTCATGTATTGTAATCTTTGGGCCTGGGAGGTGCTATTACTCCATCTTGAAAACCCACACTGCGCATGTCAAACTCCAGAAGGAGCTTAAGTCATTCGTCATTGAACCACAGCCAAGCTTACAGTACACTAGAAGATGGGCCTGGGAGCGTGAACTTTCAACCCCAGGAGAGGAAGCTGGACTGTACAATACTGAACGCTATTGTTACTGATTGATACATTCATTGCCGGGTGGAATAAAAGTGCATGGGAAAATAAAGTTATGGGCAGGAACGTTAATTTTAATATCATCAAGAAAAGTTAAATTTTGGTATGGTGTGATGACCTCTCCTCTCTTCTTGTCCAATCAAAATTGGGGATCCTTACACTTGCAACATTGGGGGGGGTGGTACACTGACCTGAAAAATAGTATAACTAGGCTAGGCTTAGCTAATTAATTTGTCCGACTTGTCCGAATAGCTGACCTGTCACTGACCCAACGCACTCAATAGGTGATCGGGAGCAGAGGCGCTGGTGGAGCCCTCTGTCAGAAGGTTCGTAACCCCGATCGGGGTTTGAGAGCTGAAGTGCTGGCGAAGCACTTTGTCGGAGAGATCGATAACTCTTACCGGGTTCTGGCTGTTAGCTGCAGAGAGGGAGTAACACAGGCGTTGCAACTTTAACTGCAGGTGCTGGTCTTAGCCCTTGGTGGTCCTGTCCTGATCCAATTTGGCTTTACCTGTCCTGATTCCGATCTGCACCTGCTTGCCTTTATGGTGCCTGCACTTTCGGGATTCTGTCCTTTAAACTGACCCGTGGCCAGGGTTAGTTCTTCACACTATTCTAGGTAAATATTCAATGTGGGTATGTCATTGTATTGTTTCCTTCTCTCTTCCCCCCTAATGTCAAATGCGTAAAGACTGCTTTATAAAAACTCTGCATATTTTCATTCTAATCGTTATTTTCCTAATTGAGAATTTTCGATTGTTCAATGCTTGGATTATGACATTTAAAGATTTTAGATAAAGAATTTAAACCTTTCCCGAGTTGTGGTTATTTTATGAGTGCAAATGTTATTATTCTACCTATTATTCTAACTCCTTTTGATCCCATAGGACTTCAGGTACCGATGACAAGGATTGGTAAGTCGATGGTATAGGTCCTAAATGAAATTTATAAATCACTGATTAGAGTAAGTGCACAGGTTACCTGATTAAATCTCATTTTATGTTGTTTATGGGCCCAGGTGAGTATGGTAATCTGAGTCGGGTGACCTGCGCGCTCTAACAGTATTTCTTTTGGTAACAGCAAGATGGTTAGGGTTTAGTTAAGATAGGTAGTTAGTTGTAGTTAGTTGGTTAATGAAAAATATTTTTGCATATTTGAGATTGTATTAATGATTGTATTGATTTTATGTATTAACAAAAATTGTTCATATCTGTTATATGTTTTGTCTGGAATCCCCGGGGGCGGAATAGCGGGTGGTAGATGGAAGCCACACTGCAGTGATGTCACTTACCTGTAGGAGATAAGTGCATGGTTAGGTAAAACCGGAAGCACTATTTAGGGTTTTTCTGAATGAATGTGCGAATAAAAGATAGCAAAGAGTTCACTTACAAAACTTTTTGTGTGATATCGCCTAGAAAGGGTCACACGGAAGGAGTAGCAGGTTCTTCTGAGCTTGATTGATTGCAAAGGGGTTAGCTGGTGAAACTTTGGCCTTAGTATATCCCAGAAGGGATAAGTCTGAAGAAGTAACAGGTTCTCTAATGCTTGCGTGAAGGGTAGACGGAAGGGATCTACTCGTATTATATGAAGAGTAAGCGGAAGGGATTTACTCGTAGTGAGTGAAATATATCCTTCCTTTGATTTAGTCACTCAGGTGCAGTGGCGAATGTTTTTACGTTGTTGAATAATAAAATCTGTATTTCGTATTACCTTGCAAAGGAGGGAGTCAGCCGCGGAGCTGCACTGACGTCACTCAGAGCCGCACTGGTATTGGTTGAGACAGCGGGTGTTTAGCTGGGGTAATAATTGTAAAAGAGGGGTGAGTACAGGAGCGTGAGAACTAAGTCTCACGAGAAAAGCCTCACAACTATTGGTTGAAGTTATTTGAATTCTAAATTTTGATTGGACACTGAAAAATAAAGAGACGTGCTGGTATTGGAAGTAATTTTGTAAACAAATTGAGAGTTATCCTAATCAGATTTGCCTTTAAATTATATGTGGCACATAGGTCTGATTGTAGGAGGTAGACCCGATAGGGTTTTGCGCAAAAACAGTTTATAAGAGGAAGACCTTGTATCATGTACGGAGAGAAAAGAAAAATGTCATTCATTAAAAGAATTAAGAATTATTTCAAGAAAGATAAAGCAATTAAAACAAGAGAAGGGATTATTATTCCACCACCAAATACGCACGCGTTATACATGATGGTCGAAAGGGGCTATCACACTTGTGGGTGGTGAGAAAATTGGATGGAGTACACAAAAGATGATGGTGTTTTAGCCTTTCCAGAAAATGGTAGGTTTAATGGCGGAGTTTTGTACAATTTGAGAACTCGCATGAATGAATTAGATCCCAGACCTAGATTAACGCAGCATGAGGCATTAAAAGAATGGGAAGCTGAGGCATTTGAGCGAGATAGACCCAGAAGTAACAGGAATTGGAGTAAGTTTTATCCCCGATTTCCAAACAAGACAAGAGGCCAACAAATGAAACAATGGAGACAGTCCATGTTAGTGGAAGGATTATATCCTGTAATAACTTTAGAAGAACCTACAGGAAGTAAAAAGATTGAGAAAACGAAACATTTAATGACTAGTGGTGAATCAGATGATGATTATTTGGAGGATTTATTAATGAAAAATCCTCCACCTTATAATGAGGAGCCAAGCACAGTTAATCCAAATGCTCCGGTCCTGAAAGCACTTTTGATACCGCGAGTGGTACATGAGACTTCGTTAGAAAAAGTACTACAAGACAGAGAAAGAGAAGCATTAAATAAACAAAGAAGTGAGTTGATTCAGAAAATTTCCCAATTAAATACAAGTCCTGAAGCCCTAACAATTCCGGTAACTATTGTCCCAGTTGTTCTTTTATACGGAGATAAGCAGGCTAGTCCTAAAACTCCCGTTCTGACTACCCCTGTAGTTCAGCCAAGAAAAGAACCCTTAATAGTTGATGATCAAGCGAGTGAATATGAGTCAGTGATTTCCCTGATGGATTTGCCAATTAGAGAACCAGGGAGTGACTCGGTCAGAAAAACCACTCCTATAAATTCTAGAGAAGTACAAATGGAGACATCCTCAGGTACAAGAAGTGCCACAATAGTAACCACAGAAGAAATAGGAGAGGGATGGACACGAGAAATAGAGAAACCAAAGTCACAGCCAAAAGTATTGGATATATTTAAATTAAGAGTCGAATTAGAAGAAATGATGGCTGAAAATGTGGGATTGGACAGATTAAATACATTCAGTGAAGATGAATTGTTCATATGCAAAAGTATTACTAGAAATACAAGATGGTTTCATGAAAAGTTAATGGATATGGCAGCTAACATGGGAATTGACATTGGCAAATCTAAAGTGTTACAGAAACCAGATCGAGCTGAATTTTCTGACAAAGATTTGGAAAATATGAATGTGTCAGGTAGAAAAGTACAAATTAGGGAACTTATGGCATTATTGCAGAAATGGGGTGACATAGAAAAATGGAAACTAGGTGGGCAGAGAAAAAAAGAAGAGGCCCGATCAAAACAAACTGCATCCGAATATGTGTTAAAAGAAGCAGACATGGTGGAAAGGTTATGTCCTATGAGAGAGGTACCAGGTGGAGGTTATGTACATGTCCCATGATCCCGACAGGATATTTTGTCATTCACAAATGATGTCCCAAAACTTCAAGAGAAGCCTGTAGAATGGTACAGACAAGTTGAGAAATTTGTGAAGGTTTCGAAATGTCTTTTGAAAGATTTAGATGGATTATTTGACATTGTTGTTCCTGTAGATATGTGGACAGAATGTAAAACTGCTATTGATTAGCCTAGTAATGAGTACCCTGAAGATCCAAAGACAGGAGCACCTTCTGATTACGTTATGAAGAAATACAACCAGGTAATACTCTACCTCAAAGGGAAGGTGCCTGCAAAAGAAACTGATTGGACTAGAATAGATAGAACCACTCAGAATAATGATGAATCTGTGCATGCATATTATGAACGCCTGTTACAAGTATTCAAACAGTACAGCGGTTTGGACAATATTGGACAATATTGACATGAAAGATATGAAAGATATGAAAGATATGACGCATTCATCTATCGGTTTTTGTCAGGATTAAGGCCAGAAATTTCACAATGGATTAAACATCATAAAATTTGATGGCAGGCCAAGCAGATTGATGAAATTCTTAAATATGCAAAGTATTGTGAAGATGAACTCGACAATAAACTAAAAGAATTAAAGGAAAAAGTAATGTGGGCACAAGTAAAATTAGCAGAGCGACAGGAACTTCAATTGAGCCAAATGAACAATAACCAGACTCAAGGTGATGGTAATGGGGGTATGTCAAGGGGAAACTTCAATAGAGAGGAAGCCAAAAAGAAGTTTCCTTCCGGGTGCGGCAAGTTGGGGCACTGGAAGAACGAGTGTAAGGCTGTGCAAAACAGTAACGTGCAAACTAATGATTTAAATCCACAGATGCAGAATGAGGTGCCACGGAAACAACAGCAGCAGGTAATACAAAACCAGTTACCCCTATGCCAAATTATAGGAGCAAAGCACACCAGAGTGTGGATACCACAAATTGGAAGGGAAGTGAGAGGAGAGGAGAGACACAGCAACATCACAATTTCTTTTGAGTGATACATTTTTCAGTGAGGACACATACTGACGGTGCCTGAGAGGGGAGGACGAGGAGTGCGTACTTGGCGCCTCCTTGCCGGTAGATCAGTCAGGTCCATACATTGAAGGAAAGGTTGAAGAAAATGATGTCACCTTTCTATTGGACACTGTTGCTACCCGTTCTACTGTGAGAACAGCAGACATTCCAAACCTACCCCTCACGGGAGAAGCGATCCAAGTAGTGGGCGTTTCTAATAAACAAATTAGTACCCCAGTCATAGAACCAATGGAAGTTAGAATAGGCAATTTTAAAGAATGCATATATTTGTTGTGTGTGATTCAAGTCCAGTGAACCTGTTAGGTAGAGACTTGTTGTGAAAAATGAATTGCACCATCTTTTGCACCCCAAGTGGTGTTGAAATTCAAACCGAAGACGGAATCTATAAATTAATGTTAGCAAACCAAGAAATAGAAAATATAAAGTTAACTGTAGAAGTCCTATCAGAAGAATTACAACAGACTGTAAATCCTAATTTATGGCATTTTACCGGAACAGATGTAGGATTAACGGCAAATGTAGATCTAATAAAAGTGACAGTAAAAGAAGGTGCAGTTTACCCAAATACTTGACAGTACAAAATGAGCCCAGAAATAAAAGCAGGTGTTGCAGCAGAAATAAAGCGTTTGGTTGAAGCAGGCATTTTACAAGAAATAATGAGCGGTCCATGTAACTCGCCCATAATTGGCATAAAGAAGCCAAGTGGGAAGTATAGGGTCGTACAGGACCTCCGAAAAATCAATAAAATTGTTGTCCCATGCTGTCCAGTTGTGCCAAATCCTGCAGTGATTCTGTTTCAGATACCGTGGGAAGCTGGATGGTTCACCGTAATAGATTTATGTCACGCATTTTTCTCAATTCCATTACACCCAGATAGCAAATTTCTTTTTTCTTTTGAATTCGACAGTCATGTGCACGTGTGGAACCACGATCCTCAGGGGTATACAGAAAGTCCATCGATTTTTAATCAGATTTTGAAAAAGTGCCTCGATTCTTTGGTGCTGCCTGGACAGTCAGTCCTGTTCCAGTATATAGACAACCTATTGGTGGCGTCTAAAACTCGAAATGACTGTGTTGTTGATGCCATTGCTTTACTGAATCATTTAGGTGAAAAGGACATAAAGTGTCACCTTAAAAGTTGCAATTTTGCACCACATCAGTGAAATATCTGGGGCACCAGATAGAAAGAGGTGTCCGAGGGTTACCTCAGAGAGAATCAGAATAATCAAAAACATGAATCTACCTCAAACTCAGAAAGAAATCAGACTGTTTCTCGGAGTTGTAGGTTACTGCAGGCAATGGATTGTGGGATTTGCAGTCCTAGCAAAACCATTGATACAAATGACAAAGAAAAGAGCAAAAGACCCAGTAGAATGTGATGACGAAAGCATGACTGCTTTCTTGAAATTATGAGAATGTCTGTGTACAACTCCAGCATTAGGGATGCCTGACTATTCAAAAGATTTTGCACTATTCTGCGATATACGAGATAATTGTGCACTTTCAGTTCTGACCCAAACTCACTTTCTGATGAGACGTCCTGTGGCATATTTTTCTTCCACACTAGACCCAGTGGCATCTGCATTGCCAGGATGCCTGAAAGCAGTAGCTGCAACCTGCATGAGCCTTGAGCAAAGTGAGTCCATTATTATGGGACTGTTATATATGTTTTACTCACGGGAGCGTGTTTTCCACGCGCACTCTCTGTCTGAGCTCGTGGAGGTCACGCTCCATTCTCAGCTATTGCATTCTCGTGGGTTACATTTTCCTTCGAGTGTTGATTTTCTAATGTACAGTGTTCTGGGGGCGGTTATGGTATTTTCTGTTGCTGGTATTATGTAACTGGCTTCCGACTTAAGAAGATGGATTAAACACCTCTTTGCTCTTCAAAGTCTCTTTATTCATTGTATGGATACATTTTGCTTTTCCAACATTGGTGACGACAGGGCACAAACCTGCCCATGCTTAATTAAGAATTAATTTTGGGAAAACTATGGACTTCGAAGTTATTATTTTTGTTTTGACACCAGCTTCAAACAATTAGACTTACGTTCGCTAATTGATAAAACATTTTTTTAAACGTTGCCGATTCAAGTGCAGGACTTTTAACATGAAGACGCAGTGAGTAATGGAAATTTAGCATTATACAAGCCTGCCTGAATCTTTCTAATTTTAATGAACTATTGATTGGAGCTGTGCATCATTTGAACTTCCTTACGCATTCTGAACAACTATACCTAGCGTTTTTGTTCAGTATAATCGAGCGCTGACGGTTCAGTTACACAATATTGTGATTGTTTCTACATTTTTACAGAGTGGGTGGAAAATGGAAACTGTTATTTGTGGAGCGATTTGGGCATCCACATGTGGAACATTTTTAAATTTGATGAAAAGTACCTCTGTGTCTGGTGGCAATGTCACAGTGAGTACCACATTTCTTCGGCATCATTTGAACTTGAGGAGTGGAGCGTGCATCTCTGCGAGGCGATATTCTTTGATTCTCCTCGTGTGCGCCGAGCGTAACGAATAGAGCCTTCAGCTACTTAACCTAACGTGTAAGGATAAACTGCTGACGTGTGAAGATGGATTGTATTTTCATTCGCTCCTGGGCACGCTGTGCGTAACAAACAGAGTGTCAGCACGGATTTCTACTGGACGTGGCTCCATTTTGTTGAACTTTAAGACTTGTTGCTAAGCAATTAGTAAAAGTTTTTTTTTAAATTTCCAGATACACTTATGGGTTTATTTAAGTAATAGGTCTATTGGCACAACTTTTTTTTTCACAGGATTTAGCTCTTCTCAACCTATTTATGAAGCAAACTCCACAGAGAAGAAAAGTTATGATTATACACACAATGGATTCTATAAGGTACCACATTATTACCATTTACAAGCAATTTAATTTAAATGTCCAGTTGTGGATATATTTCACTATTATATTATTTTGGGCTAAATTTAAGATATTCAGAAGTTTATTGTTTTTGCATTTTCAATTGTTTTTTAACATTTTTCTTCTCTATTTGCTCAACATGTCGGGCATTGTTCCACCTCCATCCTTTCTCACATCATCTGGTGAGCCTCCTATGCCATGGGAGGTGTGGGAACCTGTTTTTCTTACCTATGTGAAGGTCTTGGAAGGAGATGATTGCGAACCTGAAAGAAAATTGTCATTATTAAAACACTGCCTAGGAGGTTTTGGTCTAAAAGAGTTTAAATCCCTACCTGCTTTAGTCAATTCTGGGAGAATTAATGTCTACCAATATGCATCTTCACAACTCAATCTGCGTTTTGGAAAAAAGAAAAATGTTGTCATGGAAAGATTCATATTTTATTCATGCAAACAACAACCTGATGAATCTATTGAAGACTATGTGTCAGCGCTAAGGTCTCTTGCTGCTTCTTGTGGTTTTGAACACATTTCATATGTACAAGTACTAAGAGATCAAAATTTTAATGCGAACTAATAGCAAAAAAGTCCACCTCTGATTTGCCATTAAATGCTGCCATTGACATTGCAAAATCTATTGAACATTCTGAGAAATTTGTAAAAGAAATTAGAGGAAATGAAAAGATGGGTGTATTCAGTGTCAACAAAGAATCCAATTTTTCTGATAAGCACAAGAAGACCTTTAATCAAAAAGCTAATCCTTCGGAAAAAAGTGAGAGCAAATACAAGAATCTTAATGCTAAAGTTAAAAGACGCAATCCACATCTACTTTGTTTCAGATATGGTAGTAATAGCCACCTAGCGAATTTTAAAGGTTGCGCTGCTTTCGACAAGATTTGTTCTAAATACAATAAGAAAGGACATTTTAGCAAATTTTGTAAAACCAATCCTAGGAAGGTTAATTACGTACAATGTGTAAATGATGATGAGATACCCTATGACAATGATGAAAATGAGATCAATACTGTGATCAATGTTTGCAGTGATGATGCGGTTTCAACATTTCCTTCTTGTCTCATTAATATTGATGGAATTGATTTAAGATTCTTAGTTGATTCTTGTGCTTGGTATTCCATTATTTCTTCAAACGTTTTTTATGAGAATTGGCCTAACAGATGCTTATGCTACCTGATGTGTCTCCTGAGGGTTATACTGGGCACAAGATTGACTTAATTGGTTATTTTTCCGCTGATATCAAATTTTCAGGCCGTCACACCTTTAGCAAAATTTATGTTGCAAAGTCTGGGAAATCTCTTTTTGGGTGGCCACACCAACATGAATTGGGTATCGAACCTGACCCCAGAGCCAATCCACCGTTTTTGCCATTGATCCTTCTAATCAGAATGAGTCCATTTCTATTGATAATTTAATCAAAGTTTTCCCAGGGGTATTCAGTGGCAAACTTGGGAAATATAAAGGGTTTGAGCATGTGATTAAATTACACGCAAATTCAACACCTGTTCGCCACAAAGTAAGGAATGTTCCTTTGTCTTACAGGGACAAGTTGAAGGATATGTTAAAGAATCTTTGCAAAGAGGGCATCATAGAACTCATAGAGATCTCTCCATAGGTTTCTCCCATAGTTATTTTGGTAAAATCCTCTGGCGAATTCAGGTTATGTGTAGACCTGCGCAGTTTAAACCATGCCATTTGAGTGAATGCACACCCCCTTCCTAACTTACATGAAATGGTTTCTACCTTGGCGGATGCTAAAGTTTTTTCTTGTATCGACTTAGCAAGTGCATACCACCAAGTTGTTTTATCTGAAATTTCTAAACATTTTACAGCATTCATTACACCTGAAGGTCTTTTTAGATATTGCCGTATGCCTTTTGGTTTGGCAAGTGCTGCTTCAGTCTTCCAGAGATTGATGAAAGAAACTCTGGAGGGATTATCCGGTGCTATTGCCTTCCAGGACGACATTTTGGTGTACGGCAAGAATGATGAGGATCATGACCGTAATTTATATAATGTCATTGCAGCTTTATCTGAGAAAGGTCTTATTCTCCGTTTAGACAAATGCAAAATAAAAGCAAAAGAAGTGGAATATTTAGGACATACAATCAGTGGGGAGGGCATCAAACCAAAACAAAAACATATTGAAAGTATCATCAATGCTCCTTTACCCTCTTCAAAAGAAAAGTTAGTTGCATTTCTTGGGTTACTTGAATTTTATGCAAAGTTCATTCCTAATTATTCTGCTAAAGTTGATCCTTTTAGGTGCTTGCTTAAGAAAAATGCTAAATTCATATGATCAAATGAAATGTCTGAAGCATTTGAAAAATTGAAGAGATTTATTGTTAATGCTCCATGCCTAAAACCTTTTATTCCAGGAAAATAATGTATTTTTATGGTGGATGCCAGCAATTTAGGGCTTGGTGGTGTTTTGCTACAAATGGACAATTGTAATGAATGGATCATAGCCTATGCTTCTAGGGCCTTAAGAGATGCAGAGAAAAATTATTCTGTCATTGAAAGAGAATTGCTTGCTTGCGTATGGAGAGCAAAACATTTTAGAAGTTTCTTATGGGGTACTGAGTTCATCATCAAGACTGATCATAAACCACTTGTATTTTTAATGTCCCCTGGTGGTGGTAGATCTATGTAGGCACGGTTAGCCAGATTATCTTCGAGATTATAGTCTTTCCGTTTTTGTATAGAGTATGTTCAAGGAAAAGCAAATATGCATGCTGACTGTATGTCTAGATTACCTATTGCGAGTAAAGAAATTCATCAGGAGGATGATTGTGAAGTAGCTTTTACAACACATGAAGTAAATTTAATACATGGTGGAAAAACTGCTCTGTGTGAGGATATTTGGATTTCAGAAATGGAAAAGGACGTTGAATTAAATACTGATAAGAAATATATTTTGCAAGGTTGTCCGGAATTAAGGAAACTTTCTGGTGAAAGGATGAGTTTTTCTAAGATTCATGATGAATTAGCCATTGTAAATAGATTAGATATGAAAGAGGATAAAATAATTCCGCCGTTTGCTTTGAGAGATACTATTATGGAGTTAGGTCATGAGGGACATCTTGGGATCTCATTCACTAGGAGACAAATCAGGGAAGCATTTTGGTGGCCTGGTATAGATTCATCAGTTGAGCATTTTGTTCGTCAGTGCACGAAATGTTCAAATAGTGATAAATCAGCGGTACCTTTACGTGTCGAATCTCATCCTATTGATTTTCCTGTTGTTCCATGGAGGAAATTGGGTCTAGACATCATTGGTCCATTCCAGGTCCTACCCAAAGACGAATCTTTTGGTATTGTTTTGATTGATTATTTTTCAAAGTGGCCTGAGGTCAAGATGGTCAGAGAGGTAAATTCACAAGTGTGATTGAGTTTCTGGATAACATTTTTTGCAGAGAAGGGATTCCACAAGAAATTGTCACGGATAATGGGCCCCAATTTATTAGTAAGGAAATTGAGTAATTTTTTGGAAAGTGTGGTATTACCCATAGAAGGATTGCAGTGTTCCATCCAGAGGCCAATGATCAAGTTGAACGCTTTAATCGAGTCGTAAAAGAGGCTATCCAATTATCTATAAAAGGTGGTCTTAATAGGCGTAATGCTGTGCAGTCCATGTTACTAGCATATAGGACTTCTCCCAATTCAGTCACCTTAGCAAGTCCCTTTGAACTTTTGAGGGGATGCAAACCAAGCACTTGGTTAGTCCCGTGGTGGCTTAAAAAGTGTTTGAGTGATGATAAATTGACTGCTATTGACTACGATGTTGTTAAACAAAGGGTCAATATGTACAAAGAGAAAATGAAACAAGTCGTGGATAAAAAGAGAGGATCTGGGAGCAAACAAAAAATTCTCATTGGTGATTTTGTTCGTATAAGAAGAAAAGAAAATGTTCATAAAGGTTCCCAATGTTGGTCAGATCCAAAGAGAATTATTGAAGTGTTCAAAAATGCTGTGAGAATAGAAGGAGGGAGTGTTTGGAACCTGAACAGGATCTCTTTGTTCAAGGGCAATTCTCACTCATTTAAGGATACTAATAAAAACGCATGTTTACATGATGCACACAATGAAGTTTCATCCAGGGAGAATCCAAGTTGCTCCCATTGGGACAGCAATTCTCCTAGGAGGAAACGTGAACACCATTTTCCTGAAAGGTTCAAAGACTATGTTATAAATTAGTTAAAAAAAAAAATAGGGGGAGGATGTGCCATATATGTTTTACTCACGGGAGTGTGTTTTCCACAAGCACTCTCTGTCTGTGCTCGTGGAGGTCATGCTCCATTCTCAGCTATTGCATTCTCGTGGGTTATGTTTTCCTTCGAGTGTTGATTTTCTAATGTACAGTGTTCTGGGGGCGGTTATGGTATTTTCTGTTGCTGGTAGTATGTAACCGGCTTCCGACTTAAGAAGATGGATTAAACACCTCTTTGCTATTCAAAGTCTCTTTATTCATTTTATGGATACATTTTGCTTTTCCCACAGGGAGATCCAGTGACAGTGTATCTTCCACATGCAGTTGTGATTTTGTTAACAAGGACCAAGACTCAGTACCTCACTCCTAGTCGGCTGACTAAGTATGAGTGAATTATTGTAGGTTTAGGAAACGTCACCATTGCCAGATGTAATATTCTGAACCCAGCAACACTGCTACCTGATTCACACTTTGCAGAAGTGAAGGGAGAAGTCGAACATGATTGTATCGACCTGACTGAATAAAGTACAAAACCACGTCCTGACATAAGAGAAGAGCCATTAATTGATTCTGAATATGAGCTATTTGTAGATGGCTCCTGTATGAGACATGAGGAAGGAGGTTTGAGTGCTGCCTATGCAGTGTGCACGTTGGGGGGTCCAGTTGAAGCATCCTATTTACCTGGAGTCAAGTCTGCACAAGTAGCCGAATTGGTTGCATTAACAAAAGCCTGCAAATTTGGGAAAAATTGGAAAGTAACCATATACACTGATAGCCAATATGATTACGGGGTTGTGCACGATTTTGGCTAGCTCTGGATGCAAAGGGAGTTTTTGACTTCTTCAGGTACTCCTATTAAAAATGGTCATTATGTAAAAGATTTGCTTGAAGCAATCCAATTGCCAAAAGAAGTGGCTGTGGTCAAGTATGCTGCTCACCAATCTGGAAATGACAAAGTGACAGCTGGTAACCGATATGCTGACCAGTTAGCCCAACATTGCGCAAAATTTAAAATGGCTATAAACAAGAAAATTGAAGTGGGTGGAAACAGCTGCCTACTTATGTTGCTTGAAGATGTGAGAACGTGGGACGAAGTGAGACACTTGCAAAATGAAGCAGAACCAAAAGAAAAGGAAGAGTGGAGGAAGATAGGTTGTCAGAGAAGGGTTAAAGATTGTGTCATTGTTTACCTTGATGGTAGGCCTGTGTTACCAGACTGTTTGCTTGCTCCTATGGCTAGGATGCTCCACGGAGATTCCCATTTGGGGAGAGATGCCATGATACGTTTGTTCAGACAGTCATGGTTCAATGCGAAATTCAGGAACATAGCAGAAGCACTTTGCCATAGATGTTTAATTTGTCAACAAATGAATCCTGGAAAGAAAACTGTAGTGTTTCCAGGAAAGATTGGGAAGGCAGAGGGTCCCTTCATACGATTACAGATTGATTTAATTCAGTTACCCCCTTGTCGAGGACTAAAATACATTCTTGTCATTGTCTGCCTATTTTCAAAATGGGTGGAAGCTTATCCCACACGTAGGAATGATAACATCACTGTAGCCAAGCTCCTACTCAGAGAACTCACACCTAGGTTCGGTTTTCCAAAAACAATTGAATCAGACCGAGGCTGCCATTTTAATAATGAAATAATTGGCCTAATCTGTGAAGCATTCAACGTTAAGCAAAAGCTGCTCTGTGCATACTGCCCAGAGGCTTCTGGAGTGGTAGAACAACTGAATGGCACAATTAAGTTAAGATTGGGAAAGATGTATGAATCTACCCGATTAGAGTGGCCAGATGCTTTACCTCTTGTTCTGATGGGACTCAGAAGTATTCCAGAGCGGAACACAGGCTTGAGTCCTCATGAAATACTAATGGGAAGAGCAATGAGGCAAGCATGGGTGCCAGGACACAAGCTGATAAATATATCTGATGATTTAGTACTGGAGTACTGCAAAGAACTGACTGACCAAGTGCGTTCTATCTCTCACCAGGTTGGGGAAGACGCTGTCGCCAGATAAGCAACTCCAGCACATGACCTGAACCCAGGTGATTGGGTAGTGATAAAGAAACACACTGGAAAATCTTGCCTTGGACAGAGGTGGGAAAAACCATGTCAAGTAATTCTGGTTACTACCACAGCTATAAAGTGCGAAGGAGTTCCACACTGGATCCATGCAAGTCACACAAAAAGAGTGACTGAACCTGATGAAACTGAAGCTGAAGGTTGTACAGCTGAGGGGTCTCAAGATATCGATCCTGAAGTAGCTGAAGAGGAACAACCAAGCACCAGTCAAGATGATTGGATTTCAGTAGTTGAGGTACCTGCAGAATACGTGAGAACCAGAAGTCAGACTTACCTAGACAGTCACAGTGATAGTGAGGACAAGATAGGTCTAGACGAATGTACTCAGATTACAGAAATCCAAGCCAGTAGTAATTCTGAGGAGGACCAGATAAGGAAAGATCAGAATACTCAGACAAATGACACTCCATCAAGACCTCTTGAGTCTGAAGGAGAGACAGATAGGCAATAGGGTGAGAGCTCAGGCAGAAGAAAATCAAGGGTTCGAAGAGCTTGAGCAGGGCCAGATAGGAGTAGAAAAATGTGTTCAGGAAGAAGAAGGTGAATCAAATCAAAGTCAAATTCAGCAGATACCTAAATAAGGCCAGATTAGTAACCAGGCAGCAGAAACAGAAATAAGACCTGGACCTAGTCAGATAGAGAGGGATACAGAAGACAGCATTGAAATAGATGTGCCATGACTGAATGACAATAAGAGAGCACTGGAAGAAGGTCAGAGCACAGTGCCAGCTAAAAGGCTCAGAAAAGGAGACAAGTGGCCTAGGTTTGTCAAAAGATTGAGATTTCGTCTAAAGACAATAAATGAAGAACCAGAACAAGTAAATGAAATAACAAGTCAAACTGAACAATCTACAGTACTACCAAGAAGGAGAAGTCCACGACTGAAAAGACTGAATAACAAATCCAGAGGTCCTGAATGGACTTACATCGTCTTTGAAGATTTTGAAAACGTAGAAATAAGTGATGGAAGTGATGATGAAATAATTGCTGATCAGACTGACGGAGAAGTGAGACCCACTTGAAAAATTTCACAGGTTAAAAGACTGTGTAAAAGCTACAAAGAGGGGTTAAGTCTCCTTGGTCAGAAATGGCTGTTCATACTGTTAATGGAAGACCGAAAAAAACTGTTTAAAAACTTGCTGTAGAATATGCACATGTAGTATAGTGATTGTACTCATAGTATGGTTAGGACTGACAATAGCTATTCCTTACATAATGAGTAGAGACATGAAGAATAATACTAATGAGCTACAAATGATACATACACCTAGAAGAATAGATACACAAGAGAAAGCACTTAGCATTAAACAACAGAAGGTAGATTTAGAAGCATCAGATGAGGAAGGACTACATTATACTGGACTTAAAAACAGAACTCACTTAAATGTATTTGCAAACCTATTAGTACACTATGTAGAAGCTATGGAAATAGAATATTTCTATGTTTGTATGAAGTTACCTGCTTCGGTAGCCGAAGGTGTGACTTACCCTCATTTACCGCTAACATATGGTATTTCATGTAGTATTTTAGCTAGTTTATTCTACAAGAAAGGACCTTTGCAGTATTACTATTCTAATTCAGATGTGATATTTTCTGAACTTCCTATACGTAGAAACCTGAAACCTGTACATACTAAAAGTGATGTAACACGTTATATGGGTGAATATTTTCTAACAATAGGTACAATAGATATAGCTGAAGCACACAAGAATAATTTAACATGTTTATTACGTGAAAAAGAGAAAATATTTTTGAATATGGTTGAGAAAAGGAGAGAAAATTTCCAAAGAAAGGCAAATGATAAGAACCATAAAATTCCTAAATGGGCTGAAAATATAGGGTTCACCCCAAATGGAAGACTCATGCTGCTATGTTGCTGGATTTTGAAAAGAAAGGGAAACTCTGTCCCCATAGAGAAAGAACAAGTTATTATAACAATATATTCATTGGTTCCAGTGAATGTGAACACAATTATAAGGTAATAGGGGTTTGGGGTTTCAAAGATGGAACTGAACCTGTGTTTCCGGGAAATTATTTTATATGCGGAAACAAAGCTTATTACAAACTGCCAGATCATTGGTATGGGAGCTGTTATTTTGGAATAGTATTCCCAAAGATATATCATGTAAACAAAATCACTGGAAACAATGAAGAAACTAACGGATTAATACGTAGCAAAAGGGCTAGTTTTGGAGAAATAGTAGGTGATATATTTAGTGCATTAGTACCTACAGTGGGAGTGGCTCTGAATACGCAAAGAATTTGCAATTTGTCAACAGTAGTGGATCGTTTATCGACTGATACTACTGGAGGGTTCTTAATGGTCAATACCGAATTGGTTGGGATCAGATCAATGGTTTTACAAAATCGACTTGCTCTTGATACATTATTAGCAAAAGAGGGCGGAGTCTGTAGAATGTTGAAAGCGCAACATTGTTGCACTTACATACCTGACAAAAGTGTTGAAATTAAAGGGTACGTAAGAAATATTACACATTAGGAAAAAGAGCTCAAACCACTGCAGGTTGATAGTGTATGGAGGAGACTTATTGATGGTCTCTCCTCTATAGGTAGTTGGCTTTCTAATGTAGAAAAATGTTTTGTAGGTAGAATACTGATGCAAATGGTGGGAATAGATCAATGGGGAAACCATCCCTGGTTCCGCCAAGCTGCACTGCCAAATCGCAGTATAAATCCAAAGAATCAAATTCAACCATGTTTTTAAAAACATGGTTGAATTTGATTCTTTGGATTCATACTGCGATTTGGCAGTGCAGCTTGGCGGAACCAGGGATGGTTTCCCCATTGATTTGTTTTGTACGCTGCGCAAGAGGCGAAGCGCAGAACAAGTTTGCACGCCGGTAAAGTGGAATCAGTTTATATTTGGACAAGAAAAATGAAAGAAGGAAGGTGTGCATCTCACCCCCCTAAGGTCAATGGTGGGAATAGGCCTACTGATTTTAGGGATAATAATTTGTTGCAAATGTCAGAAGCACAAAAAGACATTTACAGTAAATAAGAGAGGGAAAAAGAGAAATATTGATGAGCTTGAATTAGAAGAGTTGAATGGAAATATATACAAGAAAGTGAAAAACTTTCACACAAACAATGAAATGAAACAAAAAAGAAAGTTTGAAGAAATTGAGCTGGGTGAAATGTGAAAAGTTGGCATCTGTTTCATTAATTGATGATGATATAAAATATCATCAAAGAGGGGATTGATGAAGCAAGGATTCGCACGTAATCCGACTTGCTTGTATTCAGTCTTCTCGACATAACGTTAATGTACTAATCAACATGTTTGACCAATTAATATTGCATTACATGACATCTAAGTGAAGCTTGCATATGTGCTTTTACTAACGATAATCCGCTTGCATTAATATGGCCGCTGCTACGCGGGATTTCTTACTGCGCATGCATCTGTCACCTCACGTGACATGATGTACTCTCTGCTTTTGGAGGGAACCTGTTGCTTCTGCACACTAGAACTAAGATGGCTGCTCTATCCTCACATGCAAGAAGCTTGCACTGCTGCTTTTTGCTAAGCTGTTCATTCTGCTTAACTCTAATGCAATAGTTAAATATATAAAATAATGGGAATAGAGTGGAGATAAGTGGTATACAGTTCATTCATTTATTCTGTGTTCTAAAACTGTTTCTTTTCTACTTTTCATGTATTGTAATCTTTGGGCCAGGGAGGTGCTATTACTCCATCTTGAAAACCCACACTGCGCATGTCAAACTCCAGAAGGAGCTTAAGTCATTCGTCATTGAACCACAGCCAAGCTTACCGTACACTAGAAGATGTGCCTGGGAGCGTGAACTTTCAAACCCAGGAGAGGAAGCTGGACTGTACAATACTGAACGCTATTGTTACTGATTGATACATTCATTGCCGGGTGGAATAAAAGTGCATGGGAAAATAAAGTTATGGGCAGGAACGTTAATTTTAATATCATCAAGAAAAGTTAAATTTTGGTATGGTGTGATGACCTCTCCTCTCTTCTTGTCCAATCAAAATTGGGGATCCTTACACTTGCAACATTGGGGGGGGTGGTACACTGACCTGAAAAATAGTATAACTAGGCTAGGCTTAGCTAATTAATTTGTCCGACTTGTCCGAATAGCTGACCTGTCACTGACCCAACGCACTCAATAGGTGATCGGGAGCAGAGGCGCTGGTGGAGCCCTCTGTCAGAAGATTTGAAACCCAGATCGGGGTTTAAGAGCTGAAGTGCTGGCGAAGCACTTTGTCTGAGAGATCGATAACTCTTACCGGGTTCTGGCTGTTAGCTGCAGAGAGGGAGTAACGCAGGCGTTGCAACTTTAACTGCGGGTGCTGGTCTTAGCCCTTGGTGGTCCTGTCCTGATCCAATTTGGCTTTACCTGTCCTGATTCCGAACTGCACCTGCTTGCCTTTATGGTGCCTGCACTTTCGGGGTTCTGTCCTTTAAACTGACCCGTGGCCAGGGTTAGTTCTTCACACCATTCTAGGTAAATATTTAATGTGGGTATGTCATTGTATTGTTTACTTCTCTCTTTCCCCCCTAATGTCAAATGAGCAAAGACTGCTTTATAAAAACTCTGCATATTTTCATTCTAATCGTTATTTTCCTAATTGAGAATTTTCTATTGTTCAATGCTTGGATTATGACATTTAAAGATTTTAGATAAAGAATTTAAATCTTTCCCGAGTTGTGGTTATTTTATGAGTGCAGATGTTATTATTCTACCTATTATTCTAACTCCTTTTGATCCCATAGGACTTTAGGTACCGATGACAAGGATTGGTAAGTCGATGGTATAGGTCCTAAATGAAATGTATAAATCACTGATTAGGGGCGTGGCCAAGATGGCGGAGTAGACGGTCGCTTCTCCCCAGAGCTCCTCCGACCCGTCTGGGCCCAAGCCTACACACTAGCGTTCTCCCTCCGCCGTAACACCGTGGGAAAGGCGGGAGCGAGCGCAGCGAACCGGGACAGCCCTATCACCTACCGGGGGCCCCGGCACGCCTACAACTGAGTGGAACAGCGAGAGGCGCGGCGGCCCGACGCAGCACCCGGACCCGGGAGCGGCGAGTGGGAGCCCTCCAGAGGAGGCGGCAGCCGAGCACCATTGGCGCCCGCGCCTGGCATCGGGAGGACACCTGCGGAGCGGCGCTCAGCCCTGAGGCGCCAGACATTCCGGTGGCTGGAGCGGAGCGGGGACAGGGGCCCGGCGGCGGCGGGAGCGGCCGCCCCCCCTACTAATCGAGGCCGCTGCTTCGGCCTAGGCGGGCGTGATCTGTGTCGGCGGACGCCAGAGCATCCTGTGGAGCCCGCCCGGTCCCCCCCCCTCGCTACCTCACCCGCCTGAGTTTTCCGGAGCACCGGTCCCGTACTGAGGCAGCAATAAAGACGGACCCGGCTGGCCTGGAGCGGCCTGGTGGGGCGGCCGGCGCCGGGTCCCGGAGCCGCCATCTTGCGTGGGCGCACCTGAGACTGGGGACCTTGAAGCACCGAGACCCGACTTGGGTTGCTGCCCTTCACGGCTTGGAGGCCACAGCGCAGGGGACACTCTTGGCCTGCAGGCGCCCACCAGCCCGGATCCGGACCACCGGCCTTGGGCCTTGCTGCCAGGCCTGGCTGTTTCGAGGGGAGGTCCTGGTGCAGATACCCTAGAGGTGAGGAGTCTTGCTTCCTCGTCGGGGGATCAGTGGGAAGCGGGCGGCTGAGCCCCAACGCGCACGGAGCGCACTGATTTGGCAGCCGCGGCCTGGCCCTCCTGCCCTTGCGCCCACACTCGCGGCCCATTGCCCGCCACCACCGCCGCTGCCGCCGCGGACGGCACGCCAACCACACGGCCACCGTTGGGTCCTCGCTGCTTCTCCGCACCGACCACCTTGGAGACCGGGCTGAGAGTTGAAGACCTGCGGCCTACACGGCCTAGCCACGAGGTCCCGCAGCCGCCGCACACACCTAGAGCGGGAGCACCGCGGCGGCGGTCAACCCTGAGTGACTGGAGCCTCCCTCGACATGGCCGCCCAGAGAGGAGGGAAGAAGGGCGAGCGGACCCTCCCGGAGATGTTAAACAGAAACCAGGCGAAAGCGGACAAAGGACATCCATCACCGAGCCAATCGCCGGCTCAACACGCTCCTTTCTGGAGTCCCTCTTCAACTCCCTTCGGGAGGATTTCCAGACCCTGAAGCAGGAGGTGGCGGGCGAGGTAAGGGAAGTGCGGAGAGAGGTGGACAGCCTCGGAGAGAGAGTGGCCGCCATGGAGGGAGCTGACACCGCCAGAGACGAGGAGATAGCGCAGTTGCAACAGGAGGTGATACGCCTAAAAGACCAGCAACTGGATCTCCAAGCCCACACCGAGGACCTTGAAAACAGGTCCCGCCGAAACAACATTCGTGTCCGAGGCGTGCCATCCAAAGAAGAGGGCGCCGACGTGGCGAGCTACCTGCAGGACTTGTTCCACGACATACTGGGCGAACCCGCTGACTTCCAAATCCGGATAGACAGGGCTCACCGTGTGGGACTTGCAAGACGGGCCTCGGCGCCACCGCCGGACATTCTAGCCTTTCTCCCAGATTATCCGCTCAAGGAACGTATCCTCAGCGAGGCCAGGAAGAAGCAGCCTTTACAATTCCGAGGACACCCTGTGGCCCTCTATCAGGACCTGCCTGCCATAACGCTCCAAAAACGTAAGTCCTTTAAAATTGCTACGGATTTCCTGAGGGACCATGATACACCGTATGCCTGGGGCCACCCCTTTCGCATCATCTTCAGGTGGAACGGGATCCTGCATCAGCTTCGCTCCCTTCAGGACACCTGCGGGGTGTTGGGGATCACAGACACGGAGGAGGACGCATCCACGCCACGGCGGCGGCGATCCACCAGGGATGGCTGGCAACAGGTCTCGCGACGTCGGTCGTCGGGACCCGGTGCACGGCCAGATGCACAAACCATCAGAGCAGACATGGTCAGCGCGGTGCAGGAGGTAGCCCGAGACACCGCACCGACGGCCTGAGACATTCTCAGGGGGAGAACACTTCAGCATCCTTCATTTAGCAGGTACGGGACTCTGGGGAGGGGGGGTGAGGGGGGGGGGGCCTGGTGGCTGGACGTCCACTCAGGTAACCTTCCACAGATTTCTTCCTTAATGGGACCAGACTTGGACATTACTACGGTTGGGGGGGGGGGGTACTGGACTGCTTCTTCAGAGTTTCTTGTTGGGGTTAGGGGGGATCCGGGTGGGGCTGGGGGAGGTGTCGGGGGAGTTGGGGGGGTATGGGGGGATGGAGTGGGCGGGTGGGGAGAGCGGGTGGGGGGTCCTCCCTGTCCACGAGTTCTGAGCGGGGCTCTTCTTCCTTTCTCGCCTACGAGATATGAGTGCACAAAGCAGGTGCTCCGCCTGGAGCCTCACCATGGCTCGCCCACTGACCATTCTATCTCTCAACGTGAGAGGTCTGAATAATCCGGTCAAACGCAAAGCGATCCTCTCTCTCCTTGAACATTCAGGGGCGGACATCTGCCTCTTACAGGAAACACACTTACTTCCCAAAGACCATCAAAGACTTAAGCCCCGCTCCTTCCCACGGCAATTTTTCTCCTCTGCACACAGGAAAGTGGCTGGTGTGGCGATCCTGGTGGCCAAATCCTTTGGGGGACGGGTTCTACAAAAAGAGGCAGAGATCAAAGGCAGACTACTGGCACACCGTTTCCTAGTCACCGGACAGACCCTCCTGATAGGATCCATATACGCACCTAACGAGGGACAAGAGGCATTTTTCCACAGGGCCCTGGAGACGGTAACGGCCAACACACATTCACACTTATTACTTGGGGGTGACCTTAACCTAGTGTTTCACAATACAGGGGACCGATCGGGCCAACGCTCTGGCCAGGTGGGGGCGCTCTCAGAGGCGGGTCACACTCGCCTGGCGGATCTAGGTCTCATTGACCTGTGGCGGCATGCACACCCACAGACCACAGCGTACACTTACTACTCAGCAGCTCACAAAACATACGCAAGGCTCGACTACTTCTTGTGCTCCTCTCAATTAGCATCTCGCGCGCGTAACGTAGAGATACAACCCGCTTCCCTGTCGGACCATTCCCCGGTGGTGGCATCCTTCTCGATGCCAACCACGCCTGGACCCCGACGGCATTGGCGTCTGCGCAATAACCTATTGCAGAGCCCGGTGGTGCTGGAGCGAATCAAGACGGCCCTCGGTCAGTTTCTAGTCCATAATGCTAATGGGGACACCACGAAGGCCACTCAGTGGGCGGCTCTCAAGACAGTCCTCCGGGGCGAATTCATTTCACTGGCTATGGCCAACAACAAGGAACGTGCACGAAAGAGGGCCGAGATCACCCAACGCGTGGCGGAGCTGGAAAAAATGCATCAGCGTACAGGGGCGGCACGAGCGTGGCGTCAGCTATGCGCAGAACGGAAGATGCTTGCAGCCCTGGACCAAGATGTGGATGAATATGCCGCCCTGCGGCTACGCCATGCATATTACACAGGTGGGGACCGCTGCGGCAGACTGCTGGCGAGCCGGCTACGGGAACAGCAACAGAGGCGGCACGTACGGACTCTCCAGCACGGCAGCGGTGACCCAATCACAGAGGATACGGCCATTGCCGCTGCCTTTGGGGACTTCTACGCTGACCTCTATGCGGCGGACCGGCTGGACCTGCAGGCGGGCAGCGACTACTTGAGGGGCGCAACCCTCCCCTCCTTGAATGAGGCGCAGGAGAAATTCCTCGACCGCCCAATAGGCTTGGAAGAGGTGATATCGGCGATATCCCGCCTCTAACTGGGTAAATCCCCGGGGACAGACGGCTACTCTGCGGCCTCCTACAAGGCGTTCTGCCCGCTATTAGCCCCATTGCTGCGTGACCTCTTTAACACCTTCGATCGGCCCGGTGCTATCCCTCCAGACCTCCTAGAAGCCGCAATCTCAGTGATCCCCAAAGCAGGCCGGGATCCCACCCGGTGTGGCTCCTACAGACCGATCTCCCTGTTAAATATTGACCTCAAGCTCTATACAGGAATCATCGCGAGCAGACTTGCAATGGTGGAACCCGACCAAGCCGGGTTTATTCCGCAACGGCAAACCAGTGATAATACTAGGCGTGTCCTTCATTTAATAGAGGCGGGGTGCCGAACGAAGCCAGGTTGCATGCTACTTACCATCGACGCTGAGAAAGCATTCGACCGGGTGCACTGGCCGTACTTAGACTTGACACTGCAGAAGTTCGGCCTGGGCGAGACTCTCCGCAACCGTATTCTTAATTGTTATCGGCAACCGACCGCAACGGTTAGAGTCAATGGCCACACCTCCCCTCGATTCCCAATCGAACGTGGTACCAGGCAGGGCTGCCCGCTCTCCCCTCTGCTGTTCGCATTATACATGGAACCACTGGCGTAACGTATAAGACAGCATGACCTAATTGAGGGCATCCCGTTTGGCGGCAACACGCATAAAGTCAGCCTCTACGCTGACGACGTTCTACTCTCTCTGATGAATCCGATGCAGTCCCTGCGGTCGCTCTTTGTGGAGCTCCATACATTTGCGCTGGCCTCAGGCTTCAAAGTCAATGTAGGGAAGTCGGTGGCCCTTAACATATCCTTACCGACGGATGTACTGACGGAAGCTAAGGCGGAATTTGACTTACAATGGCCGGACTCTCCCATCTCGTACTTGGGAGTCCTATTGGCGCCGACTGTGCGGGATACGGCAAACGCCAACTACGAGAGGCTCAGCTCGCGCCTTGGCGAGGAACTTAGGAGATGGAAACACCTCACACTCTCCTGGCTGGGACGCATAGCGGCCACTAAAATGACCCTGCTGCCGCAGATTCTCTATATCTTCCAGACCCTTCCCCTCCGCCCACCAGCAGGTTGGCTCCAAAAGACACAATCAGACTTAGCTCGCTATATCTGGAATGGCCGCCATCCACGCTTTAAGCATCTGATCGCTACGCTTCCCCCTGCGCATGGCGGAGTAGGAATACCCGATCTTACTTTATATTTTCAGGCTGCCCAATTACGCACACTGGTAGAATGGCACCAACTGGAATCCAGCAAACACTGGCTCTTCCAGGACCAGGCGGTGGCGGGCCGACCGCTCCAGGGCGTCCCGTTCTTACCACGCCGCCACAGACCACCCAACCTCTATGCGTCGCAGATCACAAGCACGGTCCTGACCACATGGGACAACGCGGCGGTGCGGCGAGGTCTCACCTCGTTCCCCTCCCCAATGACACCGATCTTCGGCAACCCAGATTTTTCCCCGGGTCTCGACCCGCAGGCGTTTGAGACTTGGAGGAAGACACCTTGCAGAGCAGTGGGACACATGTTTGACCTCAACGGCATCCTTCCCTTCCAGAAGGTGAAGGAGGACTACGGCATACCGGAGACGGACCGCCTGCCCTCTCTACAGGTCCGTCACTGGGTCCTATACCCGTCCATGATGCCTGGAGCGCAGCGACTCCTCACGCCGTACGAAAAATGGCTGCTGACACGCACTTCTGACAAAAAGCTGCTTTCCGATTTGTACCAACACTTACTCCTCACCAACATCTATTCATACAATGCTGGGAGAACCCGGTGGGAGACGGATCTGGGGAGAGAGCTCACACGGAAGGAGTGGGAGGGCATATACCACAGAGCCAGACACTCAGCCTACCACATGGGCCTAACTGAAACACTGACCAAAGTCGCCACCTATTGGTACCACACGCCCGAGCGCCTGCACCGCTGGGACCCCCGAGTCAGTGACCGCTGCTGGAGAGAATGCGGGGGCCTCGGCACACTAGAACACCTGCTATGGAGTTGTGACCGCTTACGACCTTACTGGACCTCCATTTTAGATCTAATAGACATGCACCTAGACACACAACTTCCCGGATTCCCCGCCTATGTGCTGCTTGGCCTCCCCAACCCCTTGATGTACCCCCTGAAGTCCATGAGGGGAGACTTATAGCGATCGCACTGGGGGCGGCGATACAGAACATTGTGGCGCACTGGAAGGACACTCAACCCCCTCTGCAGCTTGGATGGCTGCATAGGCTATGGATGGTACTGGGTATGGAGAAGTTGTCGCTGGCAAAAGCAGGGAAGGGTGCTGAGTTCGCGGAACTCTGGCGAGCATTCCTGACCCTGCTCACAGAGGAATTCAGGGAATTGAGCTGCCCCCGCTACCTGCGATTGCTGCGACTGGCAGATACCCCTCTTGCAGACCCCGCAAAACAATCACATAAGACGAAATCTCGGAAATGAGACATTCTCCGTGAAACCCTTGAAGTGCTGTTAGGCTTCTACTGGTTACTTGCTCAATGGACAGGGAGGGGGTTGGGGCGGGTGTTGTTGGGCGGGGGGTTCGTTGGGGTTGTTCTTCCTTTGTTCTATGTCATAACGCAACTTAAAGATGGCTCCTGACCCTTTACTACGCGGCCGGCCCAGCTGGGTTGTAGGCGGCTTGCTGTGTATAAATGCAACTAAGTGGAGCTTGTTCCAGAACTGCCCACATGCCTGTATTATCACCGATGGGCCCATGCCACTTCGAATGTGAGCCGCTGTACCGCCTTTGATGTCTTTCTTTTCTCAATAAAAAAGATTTAATACTAAATCACTGATTAGAGTAAGTGCACATGTTACCTGATTAAATCTCATCTTATGTTGTTTATGGGCCCAGGTGAGTATGGTAATCTGAGTCGGATGACCTACGCGCTCTAACATCCTCTACTGCAGAAAAGTCAAGCGGTCTGGAGAGCACATCTCGGTGGCTGTCTGCAACACTCAGATGAGAGATGGTCCATGGAACATGAAATAAGTGCTATAGAGTTTGTAATCCTTATGGAGGATTCCTTGTGATACAAACAAGTGCAATTTTATTTATGCAAGATATTTCACTTTATCCAAAATGTCTTTGTCGCCTTCATAGAACAAATAACAGGATTCCAACTCCAAGTCCTGGCTGCAACAACTATGTCATGTAAAGATGATATGGGTCACAAGGAATTTATACTCTGTACTTCAGGATTGCCACCACCTATAACAAGTCTTGTAAGTTCATAGAACATGTAGTTCTTCTTGCCTTTACTAAGGTTTTCAGGAATCATGAACTTCTAATATGCATGGCATATGTCGAGGAAATGCCCATACCCTCTCCAACCTACTGTCTTCCTGTGCTCCTGTAGATATTAACGCTCATGTGACTTTAATTAGCGCAATGAATGTAGCCAGCACACAATGGTAGTCATATCCTATGCTTCCTCTCGACGATGCTAGAGACAGCATTTTGCTTTGACTGCTATTAATGCCAAGAATTATGTTCAATATGCCACCTCCAGTATTTTGCAATGGGTACTCCACATGCCAAGAATTACCCTCGGTATACCTTGGTCAGTGGCAGACGTGCAAGTGTAAATCACTCACACACATTTTCACTCATTTATGCTCAATTACATCCACTCGCTATTGTTCTCACACACTTACATTCCCTTAGTTTAACTGCCTCAAACTCTCACGCGCATTCATACACACTCACAATCACTTGCACCCACTACTATTCACACTGAATCTCAGTTTCACAGGCTCCCTCTCACTTAGTCTCACTTATTCTGCCCTATTCTCATTCTCACTTATTGTTTCACTCACTCTAATTCATTGCTCTCTTCTCGTCACTCACCCTCACTCACTCACTTCCATACACAAATACACACACATGCATGAATGCTGGCACACACACTATCTCTCACACAAACACATTTGACAGATATGTTTCTACTTACCATTAGCTGCTTGCGCTGGTCAACTTCAGCTCCTCAGCAGCTGTTGCATGGGCACTCAGTAGAGGTACACGGCTCCCTCCTGCATCAGGCACTGAAGGAGGAAACTGATAGATGAAGTATGTGATGTACATAACCATGCACTGTGCTGGTTTCAGTGTTCAGGCTCTTGCTTTTCAACTCACCCTCTCCCATCTCATCACGTTGTGGAGTGGCTGGTGATTTCTGGGCCCCACACCACTGACAAAATGGGGGATGGTAAAGCAACAGCCATATTGACAGATAGCACAGGGCCCTACAAGGCTTATGCCTAGAGTGCCTGGAGCTACCGGCTTAGGTGATATTGCAGGGTATATATAACATATTAGTGACATAGGTATGTCAGACCACTGATGCGATCATTCACCATTGGTGTAATAAAAATTGGTAGAAAAGAAGAAGGTCATTGTCCCAATTCCGATACAAACAAGCAGCTACAGCAAGTTTAAATCCACAAACAGATGGACAGACTAGAGACTAAATCAATCCATTGAACAATATCTTAGCTGTTTCCTTATGAATTATTAGACAGAGAGGTGTAAATGAATTGCTCTTGGAAAACTCACTTAAACTATTACTTACATACTTCTTTGGGAAGCTGTCAGTTCTGTTGCACCTTTGGCAAATCTCTTTGCATGCTATTATCTGCTCTCTCTCCTTCCTCTGTCCCTTGTGACAATGTGCTTTTATATTACACAAGGGCCAAAAAAGAGACAGCTTTGCAACATTTGGTGATAGCCTATCCAAATTATAAATGCCTTGCTGGTTGTCATTGTCAGCGGCCATCATAATTACACACAGAAGATTTGGTCTGGGTCCCTACTAAGATCTCATTCCAAATTATCTCCTAGATTTGAAGGTCCCTATCAGATCCTGACTGAAGTGTTAGCGGCGTGTCGGAGGAGTTTCACTCGGTCTTTTGTTCAACATTTGCGAGCAGAAGCACCAGAGAACTGACTATGGCGATTGTATCTAAGCCTAAACGTTTGTTTGAAAGTTTACAAATTCTACCAGCTTTTCAATAGCTTCTTCCCTTTCTGTGTAAATGACCAGGAAGTTTTTATTAATCTACAGATTCAATCATGACTGGACATTCCTAATAAAATGTTCATAAGGGTCACACAACAGCCCATTTCATCGTCATGAAGATGGTCTAACGGATGCATACACCAACAAGACCGAAACGTCGACAACCTCATCTATTTCCGTATTGTTTAGTTTTCCTTTAGAAAGTGTTTTCTGTTTTGTTCAGACTTACTGTTCTATTTATGTCTTTTTGTTTGGAGTAGATGCTTGCAATAATGACTCTTCGGTATTAATAGCACAGAATTTCTTTGTAAACCTAGGTCATTTTTGTGTTTGCTTCAATCCTTTTGTACCCTTTATATTCATACTAGCTTACCCGTCGCGCGTTGCTGCGATCTCCGAAGAAAGGGAATTCAAGGAAACTCGTTATGATAACATTCAATTTACATTGTGTCATTTTTATTGAAACTTATTCATTTTAATATGGAAAACATTTCAAAGTGTCGTTTTAATTCTATTTATTTATTCGAGTGCTTGTGGATACACGATTTTTTGTTTTTCCGTCTGGTGGGTACATCAGTATTCGAAAGATTATGAGGGCCCTGGGGGCCGATATTTAAAACAAATTTATGCCAGAAACCTTTGCGGGAGTGTACTCAACAACTTCCCAAAGTTTCCTGCCGATCGGATGAATGTTGTTTTAATTCTATTTATTTATTCGAGTGCTTGTGGATACACGATTTTTTGTTTTTCCGTCTTGTGCGAACATCAGTATTCGAAAGATTATGAGGGCCCTGGGGGGTTGATATTTAAAAAATGGTATGCCAGAAACCTTCGCGGGAGTGTACTCAACAACTTCCCAAAGTTTCATGGCGATCGGATGAATGGTGTTTTAATTCTATTTATTTATTCGAGTGCTTGTGGATACACGATTTATTGCTTTTCCGACAGGTGCGTACATCAGTATTCGAAAGATTATGAGGGCCCTGGGGGGCCGATATTTAAAGAAGATTTATGCCAGAAACCTTGGCAGGAGTGTACTCAACAACTTCCCATGGCGATCGGATGAATGGTGTAGTAATGCATAAAGGACAAACAGACAGACAGACAGACAGACATACATTCGTGTTTATATATACATAGATTACATAAATTTGATTGATGAAGAATTCACACCCGTTTCACCAATATCCTTTGTAGATTTTTTGGGAAGAAATTGAAAATTGAATTAGAGATTTTTTAACTGCAGGTTACCGTCTGGAACCTTGATATGTCATTGCATGAATTGTCTGACTGAGTGTGCTTAAGTGAACTTCTTGTAGGCACTTTTACCTATTAATACTTAATTTTCCCAAGCCTCCGAGGGTCGATTGGGTTGCCCACTTTCTTTTTCTTAATTACAGATTGGCACCTTTAAGCACTATGAATGCACTAGTCAGTATTCCTTACAACACCAACGAGGGCTCAATTTTGTTTATCTTTGGGTAAATATTCTCTCTCTCTCTCTCTCTCTCCATTAACCAATTCGATCAAAGGTGATCATAAAAGAAAAACAAAAAATGCCTTTTCCGATCAATTTAACCTAACTACTGGAGCACCTCGCTCTTCCTGTTTTCTTTGACGGAGATATTGCAGGTAAATAAATAAATAGCCTTTCTCCCTCTGCTGTCAATGTGATTTAACCCCTTGCATGTCACGGTGGGCATGTGCGTCGGACGGACGGGGACCGTACTGTTAAATATTGCAGGGGTTTGTTAGCATGAGCTGAAAGCCATTTTGTATTTCTGGCAGCCATCTTGTTTGCCATGTGCTGCCACGTGCTCACCATGTGCTCTGTCCTCCCTCAGTGTTGACTGCTCTTGTAATCTGCCTAGAAACGAACTATATTTAGCATCTTCCACCTTCACACATGCTCAGTTGAGCTTGTAGCTGTCCTTGCAACTGTTCCTAGTCTGTAAATGTCAGGATGTGTTCACCAGAATTAGCAACTGTTAGCTCAACCCACTCTGTTAAGCAAGCAGATCTTGTATGCCCATATTAGTCATTTTGCATGCTTACATGTGCCAGGACTGCCCCTTGGTCTTATGATGACTATGTAACCCTAAGCATATATAAGGCCCCAGTTTTCTGTACTCTTTAGACTGCCTCATTCAGTTGCTAAGGCTTCTGTGGGACGTAGTCTCCCTCATTTGAGGTTAATAAAGATGTTACTTTTAAATTTCAGCTTCTGTGCCAATTTCTTCTTTGTTGGTTTAAAAGGACCAAGTATCAGTGGGACCCCTGAGAAGGTTTCTATTTTCTTCAGTACGATTTGCTCAAGCGTGGAATTCGCCTGCATAGCAGGGGAATTCCAGCCGAGCCCAAAGGGTTAAACACCTCCATTAATAAACACTTCAAAACTTTGCAGAGGAGAGATGCTTTAATATCAGAGTTCCCGGCCACTGCCGGCGCAGTGCTCACATGGACCACACAAGTGACCTCTGTGCCAACAGGCCCTCCCCAGCAGCCCCCACCACATGTGGTGGCCATAAGTTGTTTTCTAGCATGTTCCTGAGCTGCAGTGAGTTTGACTGGAGTGAGCGGGGCTGAATCTGGTGAGCATGGGCAACAGGATTTGGACGATAGCACAACCTCTGCTGCATTGGAAAGCACCACAGAGGTTGCACCTGTTGAAGAGGCAGAGGGCGTGGCAAGGAAACCGAAAGCTGCCATTCACCACCTCAGGGGCCAATCACTGCGTGGAATTGGACACAGTGTGAAGTAGCCACGCCCGAAAGCAACAAGAGGAAAGTTGCCACCCATGGATCTATGTGTTATGCATCATAGTCCTCTTGCTGCAAACTATGACAGTTCTGCTGTTGTCGGCATCCCAATTGTGATTATTATTAGGCCCCACATGTATATTTAGACAGCAGGCACAGTCAAGCATACACCAGCACATTCACTAGAAGCGGACTGGCTGCTTAAATAATTGCAGCTCCATGTTGTTGAGCGCCTAACAGACGGTGGTCACTCAGGGCGCTATTCATGCATGACTAATTCCTTTTAGTGTGGTGATGCAGACACCACGTTAAAATGCTTTACTCTAACCCGTGATGCATGGTACTTATGGTGTAATTGCATATCTGCCAAGGTTTCAGATTGCTTATGTGTGACATTTCATAATTTCTGTGTAATTATGAGTGACATTCAATGACTATGAGTGACACTTTCTTCTGCAAAAACAAGCAATGAAGATGAGGGAAACATATAAATATCCAAAATTACACCCATTTGAGCAACGAGAAACTCTGAGAAGATCTTAAAACTGATGCATAGCACCACTGCATAACATAGTTTTCTTGAATTTCATGGTTCTTATTTATACAACAGTACACATTCCTTTCTGGGGCACTGCACAATGTTCTGCACAGACTCAGGATTTAACTGCCTACAGCAAACCCACTGAAATGCACATTGATATCAATCTTCAAGCTCAAACATAAACTGTCACTAGCGGAGCCCACTCATCGTGACTGTACCAGATGAACAAAAGCTCCAAGTACAGGTGTGAATTGACAAGAGTGGAGTCCACTCGCCGTGGCTGCATTATGTTCCATTAAGGCACCAAACGATGTTCCAACCGATGAGGGCAATCAGACATGCATTGCTCATCCGAGCGCACGCCATGCGGAATGTACTAAGAAAGAGGAATCACCAGCTTGGGGCTCGCATAACCCTGTGAGTTGAATTGGTGCATATGCACCCTTACCATACCACTGACTGACCTTTCTAAACTTTGCCTTGACGGCTTACCGCTGCACACCCTGCTCAGCTGCCTCTCCGCTGACGAGAGCAATAACTAGCGGTGAACAGCAGGGTGGGACCGGATTTATACCGCAGCTGCCTTGCAGACAAGGCAGCAAAACAACCCGAGGCATCATGGGACATGAAGTCTCAGATGCACGCATTATATTTTACAGGATTAAAAGAAAATTAAAAGCATGTTATCTCTATTACAGTTCTAGAGACCCATCGGGTCTCTACGTTAAAATGTATCCACTTCACAACTCTGGGGCCGGTTCGGCCCGAGGATATAAATAAATGGGCTTACAGTCACTTGTGGTCTTAGCCGACATACAGTCAGTAATATGGTCTGGGACTACCGACCACCCCCTCCCTGTCATGCAAACCACCACATCAATCCCGAAAGTAACTTAGCCATGCGATGAGTTTCTTTGGAAGGCGGTGGGTCTCATGACCCCCCTGCGTATTTATTAAAATATGAAAACAAAATAAAAATTTGTTAAAAGAAACATTATTTACACAATCATTAATATGCAAAATTCTGACATTAGCTTTACAGCAACGTAGACAGGTATGAAGGGCTAACCTTAACAAATGTCTAATACAGCGTGTTCCTAACCGAATCTAACATCCTACGTATGAATTTTGCATCCTAACAATTTTGGGCCTACGGCAAGGTTGTTAACCGGTGTCTAGTACTTTACAACATGTGCAGCCGCACATAACGCTTATAGGCGTTGGAAGACCATCTCCCAATCCTCTTTACACTGGTGGCATGCAACCCTCTCGCTGTTGCTTCAGTGGCCCCACCTATTCGGAAAGAATGTGTCCCAAATTCCTTGGGGTTCAAACCCGCCTTGGCGATTGCCATTGCTAACACTCTTTGGAACTAGAACCTGGTCAATGGGGTACCATCCGCATGTATTAACAATGCCCCCATTATCCCGGGAACCCGTTGCCTGATGAATGCCTCCACATGTGACACTGGGCAGCACGGGTTGGTCGGTGCCCGGTGTAGTACCAGGCTCTCCCCCCTGGCCTCCTGATCAGTTTTTGATTTCCGTATAGTTATCCAGATCGACTCACTCCTTATCGTGATGTCGTCCAGCTGAAGCCCACCCAACCTGTCCAGTTTGTTGTTGGCCACCAGTTCACTTACCCGCAATGCCCCATAAAAGGCCAAAGCAAACGCAGCTTTAAATAGGAGTACTTCCCCCGGGGAGCTACATGTGTCAGACAAGGCGTCCAATACTAAAGACAACCATTCCAAACCTATTGGCCGTCTGTAATCAGCGGTGTTTGCCTGTAGGCGTCGCCACCCCTTCAATGCCTTCTGCACTAAAAGACTGTTTGTGGGGTCCCTGACACCTTTTAACTGTGCAAAGAAAGAGACAGCCGCTTTGTGTCTTCAAGCTGTCGCCGCTGATCGCCCTTCTCCATGCAGTGCGTCCATGTATGAGGTAAAATTCACCTCCTGCCCCACTTAACTTCCCATTCTTGCCCCAAAAAATTACAATAAGACATGAACGCCCCTTCGTAGGCTGTCTTGGTCCTGGGTGCTAAGCTGGCTGCCACGAGGTTCTGTAGTTGGGGGCACCAATTTGCCAAAGTGTTGTTGGGAAGTGTGCTGGTGAAGCATCTGCGATTCAGAAAAGGGGGTGGTGATGGACAGAGCATCTGAGTTAAACAGAACACTCATACCCAGTCAAAAGATCAGGGCTTGATCCATCACCGTTTTTTAGCTCACTGCACCATCCCAGTTCAGAACCTGGCTACATGCAAATTAGTCTGTCCCTGGCCCAGTGCATCATGGGAACAGGGCAGACCAAACTACCAAGCCAATTCTTTACTGGAAAGGAAACAAGCTTCCGGGGACCGGTTTCTGGCATTGCAGCCGTCTTCGGCCCGGCTTGCTTGAATCCTAATGGTGCAGTGAGCAAGGGACTCACATCTGAGCATACCCTGCCACTCCTATAGTCTCCTTAATGAGGCGGAGTAAAAACTTACATCGTGCTGCCTGTTGATTGATGCATTCCACTACAGTCATGTTGTCTGACCAGAAAACCACAGATTGATTGGACAATTGTTCAGGCCAGACCGTTAGTGCAACCCATATTGGGAAGAACTCTAGAAAACCAATGTTTGCCGTCAAACCGCTTTGTTCCCACCACTCCGGCCACCTTAGTGCCACCCACTTGTTGCCAAGTATGGCGCCAAACCCTACATTGCCAGCAGCATCGGTCCATAGACTTAACTCCGCCAACGTAGTGGGGGGGGCCGCACCACACCACTCTGCCATTGAAGTCCTCCAGAAATGCCACATGTCCTGGCGCACTTCGGCTGACAGTCTCGTGTGATGATGCTTGTCCCGCAGGCCCTTCATGGCCTGCGCGATTGAGTGGGAAAAGGGGCGTGCCATAGGTATCACTCTTAATGCAAAATTCAGCTGACCAACGGTCTGTTGCAGCTGCTGCAATGTGACCTTTTCTTTAACCAAACATTGCTGTAGGGCTGCTCTGAATTTCACAATCTTTTCCTTGGGTAACCTGCAACAACCCTCAACAGAGTCCAATTCAATGCCTAAGAATTCCAAACATGTCGATGGCCCCACCGTTTTTCCTGGTGCCAGCGGGACCCCAAAAGCCCGCATGAGCAAGCAAAATTCCTGCAATGCCCACGCACACTCCTGAGAGCCCGCTACCCCCAGCAAAAGGAAGTCACCCAGGTAATGCATCACATGTTGGTGCCCTGTTGTCTGTCTCATAACCCATTCTAGGAACGAACTGAATGTCTCAAAGTATGCACATGACACGGAGCAACCCATGGGCATACACATATCCATATAGCATTGGCCTTCAAAGGAAAAACCCAGCAGGTGTTGGTCCAAAGGATGTACTGGCAGCAGTCGGAAAGCTGATTCAATATCTGATTTTGCCATCAATGCCCCGGGACCCAAAACTCTCAACATCTCTACTGCCTGGTCAAAAGACGCATACTTTACGCTGCAAATGCCCTCGTCGATTGCATCATTCAATGATGCACCCCTAGGTGCTGAGAGGTTGTGTATGAGTCTGAATTTGCCCTTTTCTTTCTTCGGGACCACACCAAGGGGTGAGCAAACAAAGTTAGGTACTGGGATGTCAAAGAAAGGACCCGCTACCCTACCTAGGTGTAGCTCTTTCACAATTTTGGACGCTACCACCCCAGGGTTGTGTCTAACTGACAACTGATTCCTACACTCTGGCGTCCCAATGTACCCCCCGCCCGCTGGAATCCGAAAACCATGTGTGAAACCTTCTTGCAGCATCCTTGCGGAGGCATGATCTGGGTACCTGTTCAGCCAAGGAATCATAGCCAGGACATCTATGGGTGAGTGAGCGACTTGCAGGTATCCCCCCCCTATTCCTGTTTCCTTTTCCCCCTGTTGCCTGAAGTACTACCTTTTGAACGGCATGCTGTTTCTGGGTGGGATGAGTGGCCGCATATGTAGCATGCATGTCTGAATTTGCAAGTGCCCGCTGCCCTAGTGCATGTGCGCCTGTTAAAGTCCCAACACACGCCTTTTCCACCTCCATTGCCTCTGGCCTTACTGGACACATCCCCCCCTTGCGCTGGCCGAAAGGGCTGCTGGGGCTTGGGCGAATATCCTTTGTTCCAGCTTGTGCCAACCCCTGCGGACTGACCACCTGAAAACTGGCCATGCCAGGAAATGGAATCTACCTTGTCCCAGGCTAACGATCGGTCAAATTCTCTAGATTTCCTGAAGGAAATGTCATATTCTTTCCATCCGTCCCCCCCATGCTTCTCACTGAACATTGCAATTCTACTTTGGTAACAAGCCATCTCTGCCTGCAAGTTGGGTGAACGTTCAGCGGTGACTGCCATAAATACAGAAAAGGCTCAAATCCAATTAATCAGTGTCTCCTCCACCCTGAATTTAGACAACTGAGACCGCCATTCGCTCGGAAACATCAAATCTTTTTGTGACTTGGCATACTCCAACTCCCTGTTATCAATCAACAATGAAAATATATTCACATATTTGTCTGCCCAAATCAGTTCTTTCACTCCTTGCGAAACATGTTAAGCCAGGTTCTCCCCCCTGGAGGGTATTGCACCTTCGCCCAATACTGGCAAAGCAACCTCCTTACCACTCTCAGTGACTCGCGTGGGTTCTAAGGTCTTGTCTTTCCCCGCATCGCTGGCCGAACCTGTTTGGGGAGAAATTGGTGCGCTTGGCACTCCACCATCACTCCTAGCCAACATGATCTTAGCCACCATTGTTTGCGCCTCCGCCGAGGGATCAGCCGAGGAGGGTAACATCCCCCCAATCCCCAACCAGGGGAGTACCAACGCTATTTGCGCCGCCAATTCAGGGGGTACCTGACCAACCCCAGGGGGTTCACTGACTGGGGAGGGTGACGCTGTGGAGGGCACCGGGTGTACCCCTGGAATTACTGGTGGGACCACTGGTGGCGCTAGGGTTTTGGGTACACTTATAGGGGTAGGCAGAGTTGGGGTGGGAGCCTCCGGTGATGTCGGTACTAGGTCAGGGACCGCCCCAGGGGACCCCCCCTACCACCCGTGATTATAACTCCTCTTGGCTCTCACATGCTTAGGTAAAGCATCTAGTTCCCCCCTGGGCTTAGGGGGCACTACTACCTGTTTGGGTCACCCTGAGGGCCCTGCCTGAGCCTCAAGCCTCTCGCCCATTTCCGCCAAGGTCTTCCCCAACTGATCCACTTTCCCTAATCTCCTGTCCATCGCTGACATTCTGCGCATCATGTTCTGAAACATGAGCTCCATGCGGGAACTCCTTGCACCCCGCCTACTAGACATTCCTTTACAGTGAATCACAAACCTACACTGCACAAAACGTCACTTATGGGCACTATGTGCCTTGTACCTGCACCAAAGTTTGAGGCTCACAGGCTGCCCGTATGCACCACGCAACTGTGACCGCAACACATCAGCTAGCCTGGGTGCTTGGGCGAGTGCACTCTAGCCCGGCGGCCCGACAGAAGCAGTGAAATGCAGGCCTGCCCGTGTCCTCGGATCCCAATGTACACCGTACACTCTCCGGCAGCTCCGTCCGCAGCGCCCTCTGAATGTATCCCTACGATGAGAAAAAAGTTAAAAACAATCCTGGCTCGAGGAGACAGTGACCATTGCGGTTGTAAACCTCCTGTAAATACCTATTGCACTTAATAAAATTCAGTAAAATAACCCTTGACTAAAAAAGGTCAACATGCAACTGGGAGGCGTTCAGCTATGGTCTCCCATCCAAGTACTAACCAGGGCCGACCCTGCTTCGCACAACAATGTCGCTCAAGTTCACCACACTTCCAATTGTATCCCTAAACAGTTGTTTCTTGAACAATTCCTTCTTATAGCCTTAAATTGTGGGCTCAACACATCAGTAACACAGCTCACGTTGATGCAAAGCTCAGTGTTTACTCACATACAGGGGATGGAATAGTGGTTAAAATGTCTCAGTACTGCTCAGCATGCCAATTAGGCTAAGTATGTCTTATGGCTCAAAAAATGCCACGGAGAAGGTAAATTATAAGATTATAAACCAATATACCAGGGTGCTTCAGTATGTCTAGATGCCTTTCACTATGACACAATGCTGATTAAAGTGCCAGACTAATGCCCAATATGCCTGGTTGACTCTTTATTTATCACAGTTCACAAGCCATGTTAGATCTTCAAGCTTCACGATTTAATCGCAGCCTATATGCATTTGCCCGCGCTCCGACGGGCTAGTAAGACCCCCAGCGTGCCCAAAATACCTCCGGTGTTTGTGCGCTTTCCCCACTAGCCTTGCGTTTTTGCGCGCTCCTTCACCGCCGCGCCTGCCTGCTTTCCGCGTGGGAGCCCAAAATGATCCCCCAGATTGCGATGCCGCTCCGAGGAAAAATGCCGTCGAGGAAAATTGCCGCTTTCCGTCCAATGGTGATCCCCCCTCGTAGCGCTTTGCCAAGTTCCACCTAAAAGACAGAATAAAAGAAAATTATTTGGCCCCCAGCAGAGGGGCGAGGAGCGAGCCTGGGGAGAGCGGGTGCAAGAGGGCGCTTCCCGCGCTCCCCAGGCCTTTTAAACACTCCCGGCCCCCCGCCTTGACCCGTAAGCACTTCCACCGCTTCCGGGTCAACGCTGGGGGCCTGCACCAATCGGTGGTGGGGCGCCCCCCGATCGCGTCATCAAGGCACGACCCACAAAGGGTGGGGGCACGCCCCACCATCGCAGATACGGGGGAGGGGGGCCGGGCCCCGCCATACGTACGTGGGGCCGAGCGGCCCCCCCTTTCCTTTCCCAAGGCCAAGTGAGGCCTGGCCTACTCTGCCCAATAGGCCTCATCACACTGGCGATGAGGGAGAGCGACCCCTTGCCTCAAGCCGGCAGCGGCCATCGCTTCCCCCATGCCCCTTTGCGACCTGGTGCCGCTGGCTACCACTGGCGGCGCAGCCCTTGCCTCCTGCACCATCGCCGACCTGCCCCCTCACTGCGCACTGCGGCTGCCACCTGTCGTTGGCCAACAGTGTCCTGGCTCCTCCCACCCACCCGCACCTTTCACCTGGTGTACCTAGCTGATGTATTTGGGTGCACAGCGTCCCTTCACGTGGTCTTGGCGGATCACTGTTCGGGCCGCACTGAACTTGCACTGTACCGGTGGTCATGGCCTTCACTCGACGCAGCCTCTGCAGCCTACACCAGTGATTTCCTACTGTGCCAGCCATGCCCTGCTGACTCCACATGCTCCAGCGCACGCAGTGGTCCCTGCCTGCTCTGGCGGTGCCTGGTTTGTCGCACCTGCACCACCAGTCAGGATACCAAACTTACGTGGATGGCTATACGCCGAGGGGACAGCCCATTTTGAGATGCTGCAGCGGCATGTGGACTGTGCACTTGATGCCAATGCCATTTCTGCTCAAGGTACCGTGGCATCACACAGTTGAACTATTCTGGGCACACAGCATCCCCCTCCCCCCCTAGCAAAAGATGGCCTGCTTCATCCAGAGAGGGAGTGGTACTTGCCTGGCTAGACTGCTCGGGCAAGAAAGAAAAAAAAAGATGTATACATATTATACCACAATAATGGGAGATTCACCACCACCACAAGGCCCAACGCACTATACACATGCCTCCGTCACCGCTCTGCCCCCTTGCAGCTAGCTGGCAGACCCCGCCGCAGCAGCGCCTCGATGGAGGTTGTGTCTTGGACAATTAAACCACTATTTTCACGCCACAAGAGAAACTGAAGTGCTGTGAAAAGCTTGTTCCTGATGCACTTTGGCGGTGAGGGGCTCTACGAATTATTTGAGACCCTGCCGAATACGGGGGATGACACTAACGACGAATCTGCAATAACCCCCCCAACAGGCACTTCGACCCACAGATGAATCCCAACAAGCCAAGCAAGTGGACTCAGAGTTGGTAGACATGCTCTTTGCCAGACTGTGGAAACTCATGCATAGCCATTGACCAGCGCGAAGAGATTCGTGCACAAATCATCCAAGGGTGCAAGTCTGCCACACTTCAAATACTAATTCTACGCCAGCCTGGGATATCCTTGAATGAGATCCTGATCCTCGCACGATCTCACAAACTGTTGAATAGCTGGGCAGAGGAGATGGAGGCTGCTCTTATCCAAACTGATCCTGCTCCCACAGCCTTGCGGACACCCAGCTTTAAGGAGGAGAGGATAGACATGGTGCAAAGGTACCCGTGACCAATATACTCATATAGAGCCCCCAGAGAACAACACAAGAAATGTGGCTACTGTGGATTTGATCAAAAACCATCAGAAGCATGCCCACTGACTGGACAAACCTACTCCAAGTGCGTAAGGATCAACCAATATGTGAGTGTATGTTGAGGTGGAAGATAGCGACTGAGAGGCGGAGCCTCCAAAGGACGCACATCGACTCTGCAACATCTGACACTGGAGGAGCACTATGATGTAGAATGGCCCCCACTCACAGAGCCACCACTCACTACAAGGATGAGGATGCAGATGTAATCTCTTTCACCTGACACTCTGGCTACAAGAGACGTCTCCCACCCATGTGCACAGTGCACATGAAGAGAACTCCTGCATTAGCCTTGATAGACACGGAGCATCAGTAAACGTGATATGAAAAGCTCGTACCTCCTCCAACACTCACTGCTATCCTAGCGAAAATCTTCACATATGTGGGCACTGATCCACTGCCTTTATGGGACACCATCAAAGTTGACGTCACCAGCTCTGATTGGACCATCAAAACCAAGTTTCACGTCACTGAAGGCCAAAAGGGTACTCTAATGGGGTGCCATACCACCTGTTATGAACCCCAATGTACCCCAATATAGGCCTAGGTAGTTGCACAACCTTTTACCTACATCTGTCCTACCATTGTTCTACATAACGGGTCTGGCACTGACCTTTTACCTAGTTAGGTGCTGCATGACTGTCGTGTGGTTTTCTCTGAAAACTAGCCTCATGTGTTATGCACGAGGATTCTCAGTATCACAGCAGGATTACCATCTTCTGCATAAGAAGTCTGTATAAGGGTCACCTCTAACGTCATCCTCGGCTGACATGCCCATAGTACACTTCTAGGTAGAACCCCTGAGGGTACCTTTTTGGGATATAAGAACTACATATTCGCTGGGCAAACCAGAGGAGAAAAAGACTTCCTTGCTGACACGCTGACGGGAGACGCTGAGGTTCCTGCATGCAGATACTCCTGCATGCCGTGGTCTGACATCCCTCGCCGGGTGTCCTTCTTGAGACCAAGACAGGGTCCTTCACTCTCCCACATCACATAATGGGGCTGGCTCGATCCTAAAGGGATTCTTGGCTATAAACCTACATACATTCTTGGTACACTTAGGTACATCTAGTTAGGGTCGCAACGTAGGAGTACGCATTATTACTGTCATGTATCTATATGCCTGCCTATATTCATTGTTTTAACACTATGGTGGAATTCTACATTTTCTTTACTCTGCTGGTGCTTATAACTGTATATATTTGTTCATGTCTCATGGTTGTTGCAGCACACGTATTTTACACTAGAATGATGCTGGTTCAATAAATGCTTATTGAAAAACGTCCCCGCTGTTTATTCTGTGTATCTCTCTGAGACAAAGGGAGCATGAGTGACTGAGCGAAAAGTACTGTACTGTTTCCACGATCCCTGAGGGGTCAGGATTGTCATGTTCGATAGTTGCCAGAAGCTATTCGCTCCATGGTAAGAGGGGCTCGTAGTGGCACTGTGAGGTAGCAGGACTACCAGACTAACATATCCTTTGGGGGTGTCTGGAATCAGTCTGGACACCAAACCATTAGTTTATGTTGTCTAAATGCACATATCCGATACCGATTTGTAGGAACTAAACAACACGCCGAGGACTTAGAACTGGTGTTTTTCACAAGACAGATCCATGATTCTCATGCAGACAATGTTAGGAAGGAATTCCCCCAGCTGTTCCAGGGACAGGGGACACTCAAAGATCACCAGTCATTTTGCATGTTGACAAGTCCATAAAACCCGTGGCACTTCAAAACCAAAGAGTCCCTTTTCACCTCAGACCACTGGAGAAGGAATCACAAAAACTGGAGGGACAAGGGGTCATTGAAAAAGTAGATGGCACATGCCATGTGTATCCCCACTTGTTACTGCACCTAAGCCTAAGCAGTATTGTGCCATAGGACTATGACTCGATATGAGAATACTGAACCAAGCTATCCGGAGAAAAAGACACCTTACATCTACCATGGATGATATAATCGCAGACCTGAACGGAATGGTTCTCAAAATTAGACCTAAATTCAGGATACCAGCAGTTGGAGTTAACACCGGAAAGTCGATACATCATGAAATTCTCCACGCACGTAGGTCTTCGGCAATACACACGGCTGAGTTTCGGCATCTCCTTGCAGCAGGGGAAATTCAGAATGCCATCAAACAAACACTCTCTGGGCTGAGAGATGTGATAAATCTGAGTGATGATAGCATCATCTACTCCCTGAGCCTGGAAGACCACGTCCAGCGGCGGGCCACTCTCCAGAGTTTGGCAATGTATGGCCTTACCTTATACTGAAACTAAAAAAATGTTTTGACCAGAACTCAATCAATTTCTACGGATATGTCTTCTCACAAAATGGACTCAAGGTTGATCCTAGTGAAGCAGAGCTATCCGCAGTGCACATATACCCCAAAGTGCAAATGAGGTATGCAGTTTCCTGGGTATGACAACATACTGCGGGAAATTCATACCAAACCTGCCCACTCTAGCAAAGACGCTGCAAAATCTCATGAAAGCGGGCATACTGTGGCAATGGGGACCCTAGAAAGAAGACTTGTTTTGCAGAATAAAGGGGACCCTGTTGGATCAAAGCACCATGGCCTACTTTCACCCTCAGCACAGGACTGAACTAGTAGTCGATGCCAGCCTGGTAAGATTCAGAGCTGTCCTCCTACAGGAGGATGTCAGAGCGAATGCGTGCCAGTAGCCCATGGTAGTTGGGCGGTATCAACCATGGAAACCCGTTAAGCACAGATAGAACGATCGGCCCTCACCATCAGGTAGGCATGCCAACATTTCCACCTCTACCTGTGTGGTCACAAGTTCCGGGTGGTGACGGATCATAATCCACTCATACCACTGTTCACCAGATCGTCCTGACTCCCCCCTCCATGGATAGAGAGGTGGGACATACAGCTGCAGGCAACAAACCCACGGATTTCCTGTCGCATTATCCTACACGAAGCACATTGAGCAGACGGGCCCAAGAAGAAGAGCACACCGAATGCTTTCTAACAATGAACGTAGACAACGCCTGCCGGATTGCTATCAAGACGCCATGGACAAGGATGACAACCTCTTGAAGGTGAAGGAATTCCTGGCCCAGAGACAATGGCATCATTTACTCGATGGAGTCAAGTCAATGACATCAGAGGAGCAGAACACACGTGGTCAGCTCTGAGCGTGTGAAATGAACTAAGTGTGAGTTGCACCAGCCTGGTGCTGCGAGGACAAAGAATCGTCATCTTCAAGAGCCTCCAGAGTTAGATGGTCAATCTCGCTCATCAAGGACACCAAGGGGCCGCAAAGACTGAGGCGAGGGTGAGAGTCAAGGTCTGGTTCCCGGGTATGGACAATCTGGTTGATGAGGAACTCAGGAGGTGTCACACCTATTCCATAACGAGCAGCGATCCGTTCCCTGCACCAGTGCTGACAGAAGAGCCCAGTCTCACACCTTAGTCAAATGTCAGCATCGAATTTGGTAGTTTGCTCAATGGACGGAACACCCTGGTGTTCATGGACTCGAACTCCGAGTTCCCTGTGGTGAAACTGGTACCCTCCACTGCATTCGTCCATGTCCAACCTGCGCTGGAGAAGACCTTTGCGCTACTAGGTCTGCTTGAGTAGTTGAAGTCTGATATTGGACCCCCCTTCCAGGGGCAGGAATTCCAGGACTTTTTGTTCCGCCGTACGATCCCCCCCCCCCATGGCCGCAAGCCAATAGGGAGGAAGAGAGATTCATGTGAACACTGAACCAAGCTCTCTGATTTGGGATGGACCAATGCCAGGATGCCGAAGCCTGCCTTCCTCAGTTCCTCCAAACCTACTAATAGACTCTACATTCAACCACAGGTTGTGCTCCCGCAACGTTATTGCTTAAACGAACGCCCCAAGATATAATTTTGGAAGATCATGACTGGACCCCCGCATGTAGATGTGGAAAAGACTCAAAGAAAGCAACAAACGACAAACGAGAAGGCCGACCGTGATTGGAATGTGAAGGTACCAACCATGCAGGTCGGAGCGCAAGTCATCCTGACAGATCCCTACCCCGGGTGGAAGTTCAGAACACGCTATGAGCCAGAAGTGTGGGTTGTTGTAAAAATGAATGAGACCAAGGTAACTGCAAAGCGTAGTCAGCAGATAGTCGTGAGAAACATAGCTTCAAAGAAATACAGGGAGACATTGTGCCCCCCCAGTCAAAGGCTAGGTGACGACGATGGCCTGGAAGATGGAGAAGGCGTGCCAGACACAGCACATGGAAGAGGTGAACCCCCCTCAACAGGCGGAGAAGGAGCTGAGCACCATGCGGACACCCCCTGACAGGTCCCCGGGCTCTAGTTTGGCACCCTCCGATGTTGTTCCCGATGGAAAGCAGCACGATGAGAAAGCAGGGCCGGACAGGTCGTAACAGGCATTTTCCCACTGGGCCGTCAAGGTGGGGTCCGGCTTTGGGCCCCTGGGGGCCATTTTTGTTATTGGGGGCCGGCAATATCGGCCCCCTGTAACAAAATCGGTCAAAACCGGCCCTAGCAAACAGTTCAATTGCACCCACCCTCCCCCCTGGGATGGGGAGGCCGAGCAGCTTGCCAGGGCCGGTTCGGATCCCAGTCCAGCCTTGCGAGATAGAGTCGGATGCAGCTCCCAGGAGCCAGAGGTACCAACTGCATCTGAACCCTCCACCCAGTAAGAGGATAAGAGACTTTCTTTGCTGATGTATTGCTTTGTGTGTTTGGTTATGTTTATTTATTAAATGATATTAGGGATGTAGAGAGCCATCCGGCCTCCACTATAAAATGTATGCACTTCAACTCTCGAGTGCCGTGCTCGGCCCGAGGTTATAAATAAATTGGCGTAAGGTCACTTGTGGCCTTAGCCAACATACAGACTATGGTGTGCGCGTAAGTCATTCCCATGGCCAAGTGAGGCTTGGCCTACTCTGCCCTATTGGCCTCATAACAACAATGACGCTTGGGCAATGGCAATCATTTAACTTCTTGCTCCATAATACGTGACTTTGCATTTCAGTGCGGTGATGTGGACCACCAAACTGAAATGCGCTAGTCTATCGCTTGATGTGTGTTACTTGGCAGGGCTGTAATTTTCAAAACCATGTCCCAGTCAGACACAATCTTTTAAGAAATAAGGCATTTTGACAATTTTAGTTTTGTTAAACTTCATTTGCGCTTTAATGCTCCAGATTACAATTATTTCACTGATAATAAATTGTGGTTTGCAGGTACTACAATTTTGCAAATAAACAGAACAATTTGCGATATTTGAAAGTCTGAGAGCGAAACAGAGAGGGAGTGACAGTGAGGAAGAAATATGAAGGGGAAGTGGTAAGCCCCATGCATTGAGTAATTTCAAAGCCGTCCCATGTTTTATGTTACTGTCTGATTACTTTCACCAGCAGCTGAGGTCACTCTGAATTGTGGGTTTGGTGTCTAAGTCATAATGTTTATCTTGTTACATGGTTGGAACTGCTTTGTTCTATTTCAACAAACTGTCACTCAAAGTGTTACACATAAGCACACCGAAAACATGGAAATGCCACACGTTGGCAGACTGAAAACTTGGTAGCTGTACATGCAATTGAATGTTTATGTTGTTTCTGGGTGTCTGTCTGAGGTACACGCTCAGTGTTCCAGTTGCCATCCTCAGCCAGAGCGTGGGAATGCTCCGCTCTTTCAAATTCCTAACATAACAATACATATATTTCAGTGGAATTTTAGAGGGCTTTCTCAAAATGAGCCAAACAACTTCTGAAAAGTTTCAAGTCAAAGTATAACAGGACATATAATATCAAACGTGAAGAAGACACCAGTTATTTTATTGTAGCTTAAAACTAGGTAATTGTAATAGCTAACCCAGAAAGGATACACACTGTTTTTAAAACCGTCTTTGATTCTCCAATGGACGGAAGACTAAACCAGAGATGTTCATACAGCAGCATGGCGCCCACCGTAGCGACATTCTTAGATTTTCAATAGCACTCTAGTTCTGTAATAGACCGTTATGCCAGGAGAAATTACTTGTAGTCGTCCTGCTTTCGTGTTGTTGCTCTTCCGATAGTCCTTCATCTAGGTCTTTCGCTAAGAGGGAGGGGGCAAAATCCTGTGAAAAATTGTCCATTTTCTATGTCTACTGGCCGTCTGTGTTAGACCGTAGAGTGCAAGCGCGTTTACATCAGCCTCTGAGACGTGACGTTGCTGTGGCTGCGCAGTGAGGGGCGGGCCCGGGGCGGCGCTGGGTGCTGCCAGCTCCAGAAGGGAAGAGGCGGTGTAGGAGGAGGAAGGAGGATGGTGGCGGAGACCGAGCTCTGAGAGGTGAGTCCAGAGCAGGCTCCTGCTTCGGCGCTGCGCGGGGGCAGCAGGAGAGGAAAGACGGGGATGGAGGGGTAGCTCTGTCTGCGACCACAGCATCTCCAACCTCTCTGTTTGTCTGAGTGTTTGGGGTGTCAGCGCCAGTCCTGGGCCTGCAGTCAGACAGCAAGGGTGGGGGTGTCTTATCCTTAGGGCTCTGGCGCGAGTACATCTGTTGTATAGGATAACCTTTGCTGACAGCTTGAGTCGAAAGTAGGGTGGCAAAGGGAGGTTGGTGAACGGGCGTAGACTGAAGCCCTTGCACCCGTTCTGAGACATAACTGATCGTGCACTTGTCTACCATGGTTGGGCCTGGAATGTCACACCCGTGGTGAACCAAGGCACTATGTCTGAAGTGTTAGAACCCATTTTACGGTACATGTTGCTTGGACGTGATGCACCAGTTGGGGAACGATTCGCGGTAATGGTGGTGAAGATGTATTATCCTCATTGATGTGGGGTCTTAGAGATGGGTCTGGAGCTGCCTTGGGTCGTGAGTTACAATGATCATGCACACCGGGGTTACGAGGTAGCTCCGTAGTTGTTAGTTGTCTTTCATTAGTTCTGCTTCTCTCGTTCTCCCAAGCAATATGGGGATGGAGGTCTTGGTCTCTGGGGCGGACTTTTACCGTGTCTACTACCACTTTAGCCCACCAGTTGCATGCGGAAGGACAAGCTGACAATTTAAAAATTGAGTCAAAATACTGAGAAAACCGGGTGAGTTAGCCTGGTTAGGAAGAAAGTTGTTCGTGCAAACCTCCTCACACAGGCACAAAAATGATCGACTTTGCACACAGAGGTTTTCTTCCAGTGTGTGTTTGAAGGCCATGCATGGCTTGAGCTGCATTGCTGTTGTGCACCTGTGGTGGTGGTGATGACCGTCTAGTGCCAACGCAGTGCCTGGGTCAAGAGTAGTTTTTTTAGTCTAATTACTCTGATTCACCCCCTTTGATGAAAACATGTTGCTTTTTATCCAGAATAACGTAACAGTCGGTACCCTTTCAGTCAATGTATCACATGCCAAATCCCTGAAATAAATTACATATTTGCCCTTATGCTGGAGTGTCTTACAAGCTGAATTTTTTACATTAATTCCTCTTCAGTGTCAAGTTTTTCACAATACGTATTCAGCATCTAAAGTATTGCAATGTTCAGCTTTGTGTCTTACAAAGTAAGGTTGTAAAACCGTTGAGGAGTATTTTTGATTCTCTACCCACATTTTAAATGTTGCCTGTTGGAAGAAAAAGCACAGACGAAAGGATGGTCATGAAAATGAGGCAAAGGGGCAGAGGAATACCACTAAGTTTATTAAGGAGAAGTGCCTTTTTCTTTGAGCGTTACTTACTACTCCGCTTTGACCTGAGTAGACAGACACACAACTTAGACCTTCTACTCATATCTAAGTTATTAATTCTTACTACATATCCCCTTTAGCAAACAGTAACAGGGTATCTAATCTATAACAAGGGTTTTTGCCGTAGTACCAACTGTTATGAATTTTCTTTTAAAGGGGGTGGGGAAGAGTGTGATGAGGCACCGATCTAGGTGAAAGTAGCAGGTGGTGACAGACAAAGCAAGACTCCTTTTTTGGAAGACCTACACTTGTGAGGTAACTTCCTGACTTGCTACAGGACATCGAGCTGGGGTTTCTGTAAGAAGTGAGCATAGCCGGAGTTGCATCTTTGATTGTTCAATAGCTTTGTTCCAAGTCACAGTGCTTAGTCCAGAAGTTTTCAGCGGTACAGCCATGCATACCACATGTACTTCCATGTTGTAGCTATTTATCTTTGAAAGCAAAAATGAAGACTGGTCGGAACAGTATAGTATAAATGTAGTTCTTTAAAGTTTGTACCAGTGATAAGGATACAAAGGCTTCCTCAGGACTCTCTAAAATGAAACTTTTTTCTACCGCAGTATGTCACACGTTATCAATCTTGAGTGGTAATTGTGAATTGGTTGGCTATTTCTTGAATCGCGTTGACCTGATATGATAGCGTACAGTCTGTTGGTGCAAATCTCCACACTCTTGTGCAGCATGTCAAATTTAGTATAGGTCTCCCCCCAAAAAATATAGCCATTGTATAGGGTCAAACTAGGAAAGTAAAAACGACTGTTTGTAATGAAGACATTAGAAAATGACTTTCCAAACCATGACCACCCCACTGTCCACGAGGAAGCTGTAAATGCATGTACAATATTTCCTAAATAAGGCGGTACTTTTTAGCTTTCATTGAATCTCCAGTTGAGGTCCTCAGTCTTGAGCTTATCTCCCTTTTTTCCATTCAACACGAGCTTTATTCTTTATCGAAGCATTATAGTTATTATGGGGGGCTATTGTGCTTGTCAGCTCATCTTAAGTTTTATTTATGCTGGACATTTTGTAACTAATTTGGGAGATTCTCTAGTACCATGATCTGTGCTTTGCAGGTTCAAGGGGACTTGGCAACAACCACTAAACTTTAATAGATGATTGATTCCAGAAGTATTGATTGTGTTGGTGTGTTCATTCAACACGTTTCTGTGACAAGTGCCCCACGAGTAAGCTTGAGCAGATTTTACCTACAGATGTAATATAAGATGTTTCATGGCATCGTCATTGAAGCGCTAATCCAGCTGTAGAAACAGACTAATAACAGAGCATGTGAGTGGAATTTTACCTAGAGTAATAACAATTCTTCCAGTTTAAGATTTTGTAGTTATTTGCACGGTAAATGTCTCTTTATGGGGTCAGAGGGGAGAAACGAATTGAAAGCAAGATGCAGTTTATTTACACGGTCTGAAATATTGGGAGCAAGGCTCTACGAGCTATGGGACAATTGTCAACCTGCCACGTTTCCTCGTTGAGCTTTGCCAAGTTTAATAGTTATTTGACTTTGTTTACCATACAACCCCAGAGTAAGCCCTTCATTTCTTGCCGCTGTGTACAAGAGGGCTACGGTTTTCTTTTTTTTTTTATAATCAATAGCTTTGCATGATTCATATCTTTCATGTGAGAATTTCACATAGTCGCAGATTTTGTTGTAGTGCTGTAATTTTGAAAGCACGTTGGTATTTTGCTGTCTTCTCAGTTCTTCATGTACTAAGAAAAGGGCTTGTGAAATAAGTTGTTAACATTTGCTTTAGATAAGATGTTTATTTCTTCTTAGAGTGGAGTCTACTGGGCTGTTTACAACTTCCACATTAGTATATCTCACCAGAGAAAAATAAATGCAAGTCTTAATGTGTATTATACTGTAATAGCCTGCGATCCCTGGATTTGGTAGTAATTGCCTTTCATTGCCTGAGCAGTTGCTTACAAATTCACCAGTTGTTTAGGTAATAGATTACGAAAGTTGTGGTCTACGAATCAGCTATAATGTAACAACCCTCTCTTGACACGTCGTGGTCGCAGGTCTCCAATCGCCTTTAGAGATCCTTGAAAGAAATGTTGCTTCCTAACTTTACCATATTGAGATGCAATTCAAACCAAAGAAATGGAAATCTAGCTTACACCCCTAAATATCACAAAAGCAGCAATTGTCTCATTTTAGTATTACACGTTCAATCTAGCAGAAGGATCCTTTCTTGTCTGATACCGTTTACCCCCTATACTTCGTTTTACTCAGTTGATGACTAAACACAGGATGAACCACTCCAACTGTAAGTCAGAAAAATGTTGCAAATCTCCAAGTAGTTCGGTTACTGTAGCCATGCACAGGTCTTCTGACTGAGTGCCTCTATAGGGTTACAGGACCCAGAATTGACTTGCAGAATTCTAATTGCATATGAGGATACATCCCTTATTTGTTATACTACATGGCCCCTATATGATTTTTCTTCATTTTCTTGCTTCCCCTTTTCTAGAGTTTTTTTTTCTACCAACCTATATTCTTCAGTATGTTAAGGCTTTATTTGCTAACAATATTCTAGTTCCCCTCTTTACAAAATAGATGGATACTACCCCATCCCTCAGTTATTTTATCCATTTCTCTCTCATTTTCCCATACATTCATTTCCATGTCTGTCAAAATAAACATTGGCCACTGGAAGTCAATATACTATCAGTGTGATCTTCTCATGGTCAGTGGTTTGTCCTGTTCTTGTTTCTGGATGTAGACCCATTCTCCTCAGCATTTTAACCAGGAGGACAATGAAAATGCAAGTTTGCCATTCCCCGATTTTTTTTTTTATGTCTCACAAATGTGTGGGATTTAATTTTTTTCACTGTTACCTTTTATACTTGCAGTGCAACCTCGATATAAAAACAAGTATGAATTCATGCATAGCACAACACACTGGAGATACAGTGCTTGCTTTTCAAAAATATCTTGCGGTGGAAGGTTCCATTAGATGCCGGCAGACCCGGGACCCAAATACTCTAGCTATACCCCGTGTGAATTCATCATTGAAGTGCCATATTTTTCTTCTCCCCTACAGAAACAATGTACATACGTACCTGGTATAATTGTAGTTGGGCAACGTGCGAGTAGGGCAACATGAGATTTGCAGATAATGAAATTCAACTAGTGGCATACTCTCCAAATCTGTTGACTATACAATAGTTGTGTTGGAAGGCAGACTCCCAGACACGTACAGTGGTAGATTTCCTAACAGAATCTCCCATAATTGTGTTCATTTCTCTCTCTTGCTCTGAAAACCTAACCAGGCTGCCTCCGTTTGAAAATGTTCAGGAGGACTTCTCGTTCTTGCGCGTATAGTGCAATTGCTGTGCTTGGGAGTGTTTTTGGCAGAAGCCTTCCTCTGGCTTCAGGCTGGCAATGTGACTGGCAAAAGTCCAGTTAACTATTGCCAAAATCCAACTTCTTCCACTGTGTGGTAATAAGTTGACGGCTACAGAGAACATTTTTCTGAACCACTGCCCAGACAATGTGAGTACATCTATATTTCAAAACAATGGTAAAAATCCTGAGGAAGACTCTCCAAAATTCCCTTAAAAGTATTTCTAGAAATACGTTAAGAGTTTGGCAGGCAGGTTACTCCATCAAAATGTGGTGTATGCTTATCCCGTATGCTCGGTGCCATTGACTATAATTTACTTGTAATACAGTGGATGAAATGTCTTCCATTTTGTGGTCCGCCACTCTCTAAATAAAGCCCTTAGCCACATGAAAACAGCAATCAATCCAAAAGTATGACCAATATGTACCCATTTATTTGAGCCTGCAAAAACGCAGTGACTCGGATCTAAATGATCAAGAATAAAGGTATGGATTATGGCTATTAATTGAGTGAGAACTATTCAAACACTTTACCAATTTAGATGGAACAATTTTGAAGGCTGCATAAGCAAATCAAGTGATGGGCCCTAGAAGGTATGTATCAATGCTTGGCAATTTTAAGTCGCGTTCTAATTCTTGAACTGACTGTTCCACTTCCGTCAGTTCCGAGAACTTCACCTTTTATGTGGTATAAAATGAAGTAAGTTACAAGGCTCAGGCCTGGCTTAGGTGGCCCCTGAGGACTGTAGTAAGGAGTCACCTGCCTCATTTTTTGCTCAGTATGAACTCTGCATATTCGCTATGGTTGTTTGTTCTTCCCTGTTGAGGAATGTGTTCTGCAAAAAGTCGACCCTGTCTCTTCGCAAAGTCCTCTGCAATAGATGTAGAGGTTATTGCTTCTGCAGAAGTGATATTATTGATAACTGATGATGCAGTTAAGGAACGACATTGGTCTTCCATTGGAAGGCTGGCTGTAGACAACAAATTCATATGGCTTATGTGGATATGCAGCGTTTTGCACTGTTTGTGAGTTTTACGGTTCACATCATATGGCAGGAGTGGATGGTCAGTTTTTGCTATTTCACCCATGTACTTGTTATAGTCCAGTAAACACATAGGCTTGGGCACGTCTGCCAACTGACCCCAAACTATTTCTTCAGAAGTTCTTGAATCGTTGTGAGCACTTGTACTTGCTGTCTGAGAATTTCATAGCTAACAATTAGTTGTAAGGCTCAGCACTGACTTTATTCCAAACCTTTTACAAACCGGCGCCCGAGGTTATTCTTTGTCCATAACTATTTGGGATTAGTAAATCTATCATCTCCATTAAAAGGAGTAATTAGGATGCTGGACTGTTGGGGAGCCAAGTGAGCACCATTGCTGTGCTTTGCTTGACACCTTTTATGCACTCTTGACACCTTTTATGCACTCTTGATTGTTCTACACTACCACTGGCTCTATAATAATAATAATAATAATCCACATTTGTAAAGCGCACAATCACCCGTAAGGGTCTCTAGGCGCTGGGGGCCGTCGGGAAGATTAAGTAAGCTATTGCTCAGAGTCACATGGTGCTGGGCTAATCTGCCCCCGGTGCCGGGGATCGAACCGTGATCCCCAGATTCCGGGCCACCAATGTAAAGGTGAGACTCTCCCCTTTCCAGTCATGCCCGGGGGCGAGGGGTGGCCCAAGCTCAAACCCTTAAAATTGTATTTGACATATTCAATTCCCATGGGTCGATTGTGGAGGGTTGGTCCCCTCTGGAGGGAGCCTTGCATTGCAGTATGTTGTAGATTGTTCCGATGAGTGACAGGGAGAGCACTGACTTGCATAAAGTGGGCCTCTGTCTAGAGTGGCATAGTGGATGAAACACAATGCATTGGAGTGCTTCCCAGCTCGATTGGTTTGGACACGTTCCAAACAGTATCCAATACCCTTTTGTATGTTTGAGACCGCTACACCTGCCAGGCCCTCCGAAAGAGGTCGAGCGAGAAGTACCACAGTCAAGATCACTTATCGCCAGCGTTTGTCAAAGGAAGTAACCAACACCATGTCCTTGCGTACTACAGTACCTGTGAGATTGGTTTTAAAAGAATGACTTCAATCATTAGCACACAGTAATGGCAATCCACCCTTAAATGCCATCTGGCTTTAACATATGTTTCCCAGTAAATAATTTAGGTCTACTGTCACTACTCTAAATTTCCATAATAATCAGTTCAGGCATATAGCTTGACCAGTACCTTATCACAAACACAGTCCTACTGTATTGAGCATAAGCTTCCCCACAAGGCAAAAAGTGTATCAAAATCCTTTTTAGGTCTCACTCGAAAGCGCGCGAAGCGCGTTCTTGCTGCGAGAACCATAGTCAGCTCAGCTTAACAACGAGCCAAAGTGGAGACAAGAGATGGGCGCACGCGTGAGCTTCTACCGTGGACAGCATGGCAGAATGAGATTACGACACGCGCCTTGTGAAGAGTTGACGTTAGTTTGTTTGTATCATCGTTTCAGTTTTGTTCTTACTCGTGCGTGCACACAGACTCGGAGCTTACGCCGGGACAGCTGATGTGCACGCTCACGGCGACTGCGTCTCGTGCGCTCCCACCGCAATGCATTTGAACTCCGCATTCTCTGTGTGCGTGTCCTCTTCGTATGGAGCAGGGATGTGTTTGGATATTTCATCAAGGCCGGCGGTCGGCACTGTTCACGCACCACCAGTCGTTCTTGGGCTTCTCAGCTGACCGCAGTTTGGAGTATGTGGCATGGTAGCGCATTTCTGATTAGCCCCCAGGGATTCCGCAGGTAAGAGGAACAATGGATGATTGCGGAGTAGGAGGTGGAGATCTCGACGCGAGGAGGTCTCTGTGGCATTCAGCGCATGGTCTTTGCTTTCCCCTAACCCGTAATGCCTCGCGCTTTGATCCGGTGGATACCTGGTGACTGGACACCATCTTAGCCAACGCTGATATGGTGAGGTCTGCTTTGCATGTGGATTTTTTAGGCAATGTTCTTTCTTACCCTGCACAGTGATTAACTTTCATAGACTGCGTGGTGCAGTCCTAATGGAGACTATGTGATACCTGCAGTATAAGGATGTGTTTCAGCTCACATTGGTTTATACAATGAAAATCAATCTCGGGGGCCTAAAGTACAATGGTGAAACCTTGTTTGTTTGACTATTTTCTCGTAAGGCATTGAACTTTCCGACTGCCGGTTTCATCGTGCAGGCTATGGTTTAGACGTCAATTTGAACTTACAATGTACATTTTCAATGCCTATTAACTGCCGTTTGGGCCAGTTCAGGAGTTTGGATGTGATGGAGTGGGGGCTTATGGGATATGTAGTCCTGTTGGTTGCTGCATGAAGGGGCGGCCTTAGAGCTCTTTGAAATACACACTATGTGGCAGATTTTCACAGTAAGGCATATGCTTGACTGGGTGTGAGCTCTTTGTTGCCCATTGCTGAGAGATAATTAACACTGCATTTAATAATCACGCTATCCCTCTCCATCATAAGGTAGCTGCTTGTTCTATACTGTGAAAGCACACTTTTGCCCAATCAAAATATATACTGAAAAGTCATTTGGGCGATGTCAGAGCTATTCGTTCAGTAACTATAAAATGACGCCTATTTACAAAATTATAGTTGTCATTACAATATGCAACCTTCCTGAAATGTCGTCATCAAAATTCTCAAAATGCAGAGCTAAAGCCCTGAGGCCTTGTCACAGAAAATAACCAGCACCAAAGTCCTTGCCAGCTATGGTACTCCTTGGAGATTCTTATAGCAAAATGCATGCCTATAAGGTTAAACACAGCGTAACGACCACTCACTTTTAAAAGGTCTATTGGTTTGAACATATGATTTCTCCGCAAATAACTCTGGCCTGTTGTCTTCGTAACTTTTTATAATAAAAAGATTCATCCTATTGCGTCAATCAGTGGCTTGTCACTATACCTTTTTCAGTAATGCTGTATTGAGCATAAGCTTTCCCACAAGGCAAAAGTGACATAGAAAATATTTTGAGCAGAAGCATATAACATATAACTGACAACCCGGACACCTTGAACTCCTGCCTGTCGGACGTTCATACTTGGATGGAGGAATCTTCCCTCAAGTTGAACGGTTCGAAGACGGAAATATTGCTGCTTGGGAGTAAAACTCCTCTTTTCCCTTCGATTAGCTGGCCGAGATGCATGGGTGACCTCCCGGTCCCCAAAGAAGTGATTAAGAGCCTGGGAGTCTGGCTAGAACCAGACTTGTCATTTCGCACCCAAGCCAAGAAAACCGCAGGAGTGTGTTATGCCCTGCTTCGGTCGGCTCGAAAAATCTTCCCTCTCCTACCGGTAACATCGAGGAAGCTGTTGATTCAGGGTCTTATAACATCTAGACTTGATTATAGCAACGCCATTTTTTTGGGCGCCCCTGAATCCACCTTCAAGACCCTTCAGCAGGTCCAAAATGCAGCGGCAAGGCTGCTTATGGATGTCCCGAGGACGCAATCAGCGAAACCGGCATTGAAGGCGCTGCATTGGCTCCCAGTGCGGGAGAGAGTGACTTTTAAGGCACTCTGCACTGCCCATAAAATCCTCTCAGGGAAAGGCCCCCTCATCTGAAAAAACGTAGTTATTCCATACAAAGCAAGTAGAACGCTGCGATCTGATCGGAAACATCTCTTGCTAGTCCCTAGAGTCAAAAAGGCCCGTACGGGTGGGAGAAGATTCTCATTTAACACGGCAAAGCTGTGGAACTCGCTTCCTCTAAAATTACGCGCCGAGTCGTGCACACTGCGTTTTCGCAAAGGTCTTAAAACCTTTTTGTTTCCCGCGTAGTGCGCTAATCTGTCCCTCGGTACCATCGGATGTTGTCTGGAAAAGCGCTGGGATGCCCAAGGGTAACTGCGCGCTATATAACATTTTAAATAAATAAATAAATAACTTCCGTCAAATGAAAATCTGTACTCTAGAGAAATGCTATTTGGCTGGAGTTAAAGCCCCTCTCTCAGTAGTGCTTCTGAAAGATCTTCTGATGGTCACAAAAAAGCAATATTTTGGATATGTTCTCCTTTGAAATATGACAGATGTTTGTTGCCTTTCTAACCAAAGGCTGGTTAGAAAGATTTTTTTTTTTATTTTAAAGCAGCTGGATCCTTGATGCTCTTACTTTTCCCTGTGTTATTGGTGCTCGAGGGCATATCCCAGCCCCCTCTTCCAGCATTGAGCACCACAGAAGAGGTGCAGTTGATAGGGGAGACTGTCTCCTTTCCCAACGGTTCGCTCTCCCTACTGTATCCCTGCTCAGGGATTGACACAGGAGGATCGCCCCAAGCGGGAAATCCACACAAGCCAATAGGCATGGCCCCCCCCCCCCCCACTCCCCAAAAGTCCCAACTTTTGGAGGCTAACGCATCATGATATCGAACCCCATCCCATTCTACACCAAAGTGTCTCAACCGCCTTTCTGGCCCCCCAGGAGGAGCAGATTGTGGGATTTACTCCCAATCTGCCCTTCTTAGGAGAGCACAAAGGTGAGTAGATACCAGGTATAAGGATGTGATGGTGCCATCCGATTATGGTATCTGGCCCAATTCCTAAATCCAAGTAAGTCTTTCCACCCTGCCCGGGAAATCAAGTTCAAGACAATATGGGCAGATTCTTAAGAAAAAGATAAATATTTTTGTGGGTGTCAGCCTGACTTGGCATCAGCCTGCATCCCCCAAGCGTGACAGCTTTCTGCACACCAGATTTACTTCTGATGTTCCCTCCAGGGGCCAGAACGCATACTAGACACGAGGGGGTCATATTACAGAAAGTGCCCTGGGAGTGTAACTTTTATTTGTGCTCAATCCTTATATTGAAGTGTATTTTGCTTTTGCTCCTGTGCTATATTACGGACTTGTGTGCAGAGGGGATAAAAACCTGTCAGGAGGTGCACTGACTGTGCCCCACATAGTAGTACCCTGCATTCCATCACTTCTCTCAATTGAAATACTCCTGCTCATAAGGAGGTGTAAAGAACCCATGTCTTGGTAGCAAACAAAAACGATAACCATTTGAAACCTCAGTAACACCACATTGACTTAACAAGGTCCAAATTTTGTTTCCTGTTGTGGGTAACAGTCTCGCAAGTGGGATATTGTTTATCTGGAAAATGTATGGTAATTTTGGACATTCGTTAATTTTAATTAAATGGCTTGCCTTGTTTTTGTTCTAAAAGTCGGTGTGGAAGAAAGAACACATTTTACAAAATGCCTACTGAATCACGTGATATTGTGGGGGAAACGGCAAATTCTAAGTTTTGCCAATCACCTCTATTCCTAAACTCATAATCTTTAGATCATTTCAAAATTTCATAGGTTTCCTTCAATCCATATTTCATTCATTAAAGTTTCAATATAAATTGATTCATGGTAGGTACACGATGGCAAATATTAATCCCCATGTCTGTAGGTGTTGCCTATTTTTGGACAACCAACAAACACTACAAATACCTGAAGCCAGAAGTCTGATGGATGTAAAAATATACTGCCTTCGGGACAAAAAATACAGATGAAAACATTGTACATATTTTGTTTTTTTTCGTATCTACTTTCATTAGTTTTGATTCCAACAATTAGTTTGTTTGGGTAAACCATGATCAATCTACACTAATGGCCCCTTGCTGAATTAAAAGTTTTTGTCCACTTTCCAGAAATAAAAACTTTTTGGATCCAACCATGGGTTACATAACTCTTTTCTCTCTCAATCTGTAAGTAGTTATAAACTGCAAAAGTGTGAAATATTGATTGCTACTTTGATAAATTACAATAAAGTGAGTTTTTAAAAATAATTTTTGGGGCAACTGCCTATTCCTTAAATGTGGAGGATGGTGATCTTAGCGTAGAAAACCTTTTCTTGATGCCTTTCTTAAAAACAAAAACAAACACTTTCTTGCACAGCACATTTTTCCTGTTTCCCAAATAAACCCCAAAACATTGCTGCATTCTCCGGGGCATTCTACACGCTCTGGGTACCACTAGAATTCCCAAATTTGTCCTGGATACGTCTTGTGGAAAAAGGTTATGAAGACTTAAGGATTAATCAAAGCCCACAGGTGATTTTCAGACTTGTGGACTGTTGATGAGCTCCCACCTGCATGCATCACCATAGACAACACTCACAAAAGTGCACAGTGGACTAGACTATAATTATGAGTGCAGAGTCATACTTAAAACAATATTAGAATTTGTAAAGCATACTTTTACCCCTTGGAGCATCTTGAAACTGAATAACAGGTGTCTGTTATCCAACTCTTTGGAACTCATTTTATTTACCATGTAAGACCTGGCTAGACCTGCTCATATTCAAACCTATGGGCTCCAGGCCACATACAGAATCTGGTATTCACGCATTCCTGCATTTTCACAGCTTCTTGGATGTCTCTGTGCAGAACAGCACTTTCCCCTTAGAAAATACAAATCCGAAATAACAAATTTGATAGAACACTGGGCACACATCCAGCACAGCTCAAATACCCATGTAGTTAAGTGTAATAGAACGCAAAACAGTACCACCCATAACAATAACTGCAACTCCTATCAAAACACTTTGGAAATGCACCTGTTCAACAAGGCTCAGACTCCTGTTTCGATCTTGCTGAGCTCGCACCATAACTCCACTCTTCATAAACCAAGGTACCACTCCGTGGCAACGCACAACACTAGGGGTGGGTAAAAAATTCTTCTATGCCGGCGAACTTTTAGTCACTTTGTGTTACACATGTAACATGATGTTCTGACCAAATTCTGACAACCGCCCTGTGGCGGAAGTTTTTCTCATGCACGGTTTGCCAGTGGTAATTTAGCGGGTAAGAGCGAGAATCTGCATCTCTTAATGTAATTTTCGAGCAGTGGCTGGCTACACAGTGAGATTTTCTGTACGTGGGTGGTCACGACCTTTCGTGGTGAGAAAGCTGATACTCGAGTAGAAAATCTACTCAGGTGGCAGCAAAACCAACTCGAGAAGCAGCGCTTCCTGGTGCATTGTGTGGTGCCAATCGCACTGATTTTTCCAGCACAGAACAAGCTCCCGGTGCAAAAAATCAGCACAAGTAGTGCGACGTGCCGATTTACACATGTTCTGGGATCTCCGTGGAATCTCACGGGGTATTCATGTAACTCCACGGAAACTTTGTGAGTTCTGCCCACCCCTAAACAAAATAACCCCAAGGTTAGTGTGGTTTGCAGGATCCAGGTGGCACACACCAGAGTTTAAGGTCTCCGAAGATAGATAAATATATCCCCCCATCAAGCAGTACTAACCATTCTAACACACATGCAACCAAACAAAACAGCATATTGACCACACCCGCGTGGCGGATGACACAAACCATATAATCAGAAAACAGACTATTCATTTTGACAGTATCTACAAAACCAGGGCATGAATGTGCGCTAACCTAGTTCTGTGAGATAACAAAAAAGCAGTGAAGGGCTATAACATTCTGGAGATGCATAACATTGGTTTGGATAATTGCAGGTTTATAAAGGTAACAAATACATCCCAACTGAATACATGTGGTGTTGTGGAGGAGGAGATATTTTCACGCTAAGCATAAAGTAGCACAAAGTAGCAAAATGATTCCGATTTAGATTTGTTGTATGAAAGTGAATCTAATGAAAATCTGGCATGTACCATTCACTTGTGGACCAACATTAGTTACCCCTGTTTCACAGAGACCTTTTGGTTATCGTCTATTGTGCTATCACATTATGGCCTGATTCCAAACCTGTTATCTTTTCAAACCCGTCATCTCCAACTAGTTATTGTAGTTTTTGTTAATGAAAAATGGGCACTCTGATTTATCGATCACACTGCATCATAAGTATGTTTTACACTCAAACATTATAATCAAATTCTGGCTGAGAGCTGCCACTTCTGGTTCCTACTGAGAAAATAACACATTTTGGGAGTATCACTGGGCAGGACCGTGCGTACAAGCCTGAATGTGCAGTTGCCATCATATTCAAGGACCCTGTCAGTTGCACCTCCTCCACAGACTCCTCCATTAGCTACGGAGCATCTCCCATTCAAATTACACATCACAGAACACTTCAACCTTTGAGGAGCCCTCATATACAGACTGTATTATCTAGGATGCCCTCGCATTATGACATGTTACCAGGGTAGCACAATGGTTAGAATGTTGGCTTAGCATGAGAACGTTTAGCTGTGACAGTTGGAGAAACGCTGGTGGTGATAGGTTGGTTGCTGCTTGCTCTCCTTAATGAAAAAAAAGGGATAAAAGGAGTCATGTTTTCAGGATGACATCTTGGTGATAGGCACAAGCAAATAACTCGATAGTACATTGTGGCAGGTGATAGAAATACTGATGAGGAATTGTTTGACAGCAGAGTCGAAGAAATGTAAGATTGAGAAATCAGTTACTTACCCGAGCCATGAAGTTGGCGTTGCAGATATTTCACCTAAGAAGGAGATTGTTGAATCCATCATAGATGCCCCTTCTCCTACTTGTAGGGAAATAAGGTTATTTCTTGGGTTATCGGAGTTTTATTCGATATTCGTCAAAGTTTGTCAAGAAGGCTTTCAACATGAAACAATTATTGAAAGAACATATTGCATTCAAGTGGGATGAGGAATTCTAAACTGATTTCCCAAAAATCTAAAATGATATTTGCACTGTCGTACCTTTACAGGGTTTTGACCAATCTGCTCATTTTGTTTTAACTACTGATGCCAGTTGCAAGGGATGAGGATCTGCTGTTACCCCACCTTTTGCCTCCTGCTTGCTGTCACCTGTTGAAGCAAAGTACTCGGTTATTGAGAAGGAAATGCTAGCGTGTGTGTGGGTTACAGAGCAATTTAGACAGTACTTGTGGGCTCAAAGTTTACGTTGCGCATGTATCCCAAGCCTTTAACCCGTTCGGTGCTGCGGACGGCCCCCGGCCGTACCACGTGACCGTGGGTGTGTGCGGAGGACGGCCGGGGTGTTGTGTTGTTCCTTTAAGCATTGCTTGGTTACTTGAAGTGTTCTAGGATGGAATTGTTGTTGTGCAAAGCTTACAGTTGGGAGCCTTGTAGACGGACCGGTGAAAGACAGCTGGAAGGACGTGTAACTGCTCCAGACAATAAATCCTTTACAAGTTCATTCTGATTCCTGGATTTTGTACACAAGAATTTGGCGACGACAGTCTGGTGCTGAACCTGCGCTATCTGACCATCTAAGTTGAACATTTATGAGTTTTTACAAGAAGATGATGAAGTGTTTTTCTGAGTTTAGGAGTCAAATACTTCTTTACTCTACTACATTAAAAAAACCTTCCAACTGAAGGATTGCCCGGAGGAAAGGATTTCTTGAAGCATCCTTGTATTGTTCGAGGATCGCATTCTTGATGCGTCAGTCTTGCCACCTTAGCAATCGTGAGTACAGTGGTTTAAGTGACGTGTGTTGGGAAGCGATAGCTTATTCATTTGGAGGAAAGAAAAGAAAATAATGGATAATTGTACCTAGCAGCGGAATCACGAGAAGTTTACCCTTGAAAGGCAACTGTCGTCTCTCGTGTTTCTCAAACCATTCCAGCGCGCACTGTAGAACTCTGCTTCCTCGCTCCACGAGTGTGTCACGGTAATGCGTCACTACGTAAGGTCAAGGAACGTAACCTTACGACGCATACGTGCCGCCATTTTGGAATCTAATTGTAATTTCAGATTCACTTGGTTACCGCTTGCGAGCATTTAAGGTACTTTTATTTTCTTTCAATTTTGCTCATTCAAGACGCTTCGTGAATATTCAATTGTTTTCTCATTACTTCTGTTATCGGAACATTATCATGAGAATTATAGGTATTCTAAAAAAAAAAATTCCTGCAATTCTGTTCAGTCAAGACGCTTCAAGAATATATAAAGGCACCTTTATTGCAGTGTACAATTCGCATTATTACTACAACAAGTCTTGCAAGAATTAATTTTATTTCCTGTATCTAGGTTGTTTCTTGTTATCATTGCCTCGTTTGTTAGTACAAGCTCTTCATAATAATGTAGTATTGACTACAATTATCATTTTTGGATTGGAACATTAGTATGGCTACTCAAAAATTTTCGGTCTCTACTCCGCACGCCTTCTGGTACTGAAACAACCCTCAAGTGGAGTGAATGGAAGGATTATTTCCTGAATTACATTGAGACTATTGATGAGTCGGGGAAAATGCATCCAGCTCAGAAGAAACGGATTCTCTTACATTCTCTTGGACCTTATGGGTTAAAGGATTTAATCAAATTTCTAAAACTGCTGTAGCTGGTGATACTAATGTGTTTCTTGCAGCTTTAAAAGATCTTGACGCATATTTCGCTCCAAAGGTGTGCATTGGGATTATCAGGTACAATTTTTTTCAACGCAAGCAGTCGGTAGGAGAAACTGTTGATCAATATGTCTCTGAGTTGAAGAAATTAGGCATGGATTGTAAATTTGGAAACCTGCTAGATCTTATTTGAGATCAAATAGTTACGCATTCCAACAACCAATCTATGCAAGATCGGTTATGGATTAATGGCGATTCTTCCTTGGAAGCGATAATTAACATTGCTCGCAAGGGCAAAATGTCTGTCTGGCAGGTGTGCCAAAGAGTTAATTGACAAAGGAAGTATTCCACCTGTTGTAGCAAAAATTAATACACAGAGCGATCAAAGATTTCAAAAGCAGTATAGACCTCGGAACAAGGTGAACGTAGGTAGTAGTAAACTCAGATGTTATAGGTGTGACAGTAAGGATCATCTGGCCTACAGCAAAGCGTGTCCATCTCTGAAAAGTAAATGCTCAAATTGTTGTATCGTAGGTCATTACACGAGGGTGTGCAACAGGAAGAAGGCAGGCGTCAAATGTGTTCTTGAAGAAGTCTCAGACGATTGTAATACGAATTCAGATGATAATGACACAAGTAATGTGCTTAACTTGTCTGAGAAATTGGTACTTAACATTGATGATGAGGTGATCAAGAATAAACCAGAGTGCCTTTTAAATATTGGAGGTGTGGAAATAACAATTTTCGCAGACTCTGGGTCACCGTACACCATTATTAATGAAGAGTTATGGGTAAAGAAGTTTGTGCAAAAAGAAGGCCATTCCTTAATTGAATCTGATTTTCATCCTCAAGAATACTCTGGGGAGAAGATTGATATGCTTGGCTACAGGTGGTTTACATTTAGATTTAGAGGGAGATCTACCAGGGCTAAGTTGTATGTAGCTAAGAAAGGGCCGCCTGTACTTGGATGGTTAGACCAGGGTAAACTACACATTGTACTTGATCCTAGTAGTGATGATCAAGTTAAAGTAATTGATGATGGTACAAAATTAGCTGAATCCTTATCATTATTCCCTGAAGTTTTTAGTAGACCCTTGGCAAGTTAAAAAATGTTGAGCATCGCATAGTTGTGAAAGATAATCCTACTCCGAAAGTCCACAAATGTAGGAATATTCCTATCTTGTTGAGAGAGGAGGTAACTAACGAGTTGAACAAATTAGTAGCATCTGATGTCATTGAACCAATCAATGGTTCAGAATGGATTTCTCCGTTAGTCGTTGCTCGTCGTAGCAACGGCAACATTTGTTTGTGTTGACCTTCGCCACTTGAATGAAAACATTGTGATTGATCGTTTTCCGCTACCAAAAATCAACAAAATGGTGAGCAGTCTCAAGGGTGGTAAGATTTTCTCTACGGTCGATTTATCTTCCGCTTATCCCCAGATACCCCTAGCGGAGGAGTCCAGGAAGTTAACAGCCTTTATTACTCCTATAGGTTGCTTCTAGTTTAAAAGGATGCCGTTTGGACTGGCATCTGCTGCCGCGGTCTTTCAAAGGCTTATGTTTAACTTTTTCAGTTAGACCGCTGGCACCAGATTCTTCCAGCACGACTTCCTTGGTTTTGGTAATGATAAATTAGACCATGATAAAACTCTTAAGTGTGTGTTAGATATTCTTAAGTCTAATGGGCTCACAGTAGAGTTATCTAAGTGTAATTTTGCTTCGGAGAACGTTTCTTATTTACGACACGAAATAAGTGCGGTTGGTGTCAAACCCAAGGCTTCTTTAATCAATGCCATCAAGGAAGCACCTGTTCCATGTAATAAAGATGAGTTAAGATCATTTCTAGGGCTTATTCCTAATTTGCTTCAAAATGTTTTAACATGAGGCAGTTATTGAAATGCAAAGTTAAATTTGTATGGTCACTTGAATGTCAAGATGAGTTTGTTAAATTGACTTCAATTATTGATAAGGTACATGCTCTTGAAGGTTTCGACCCAAACTTGGATAGCTATATGTATACTGATGCTAGTGGGAAAGGATTGGGAGCGGTTTTGTTTCAAAAGGAGGTCCATGGTCAGGAGGTGATCATCTCATTTGCATCTAGAACATTAACACCAGCGTAGACCAGGTATCCTGCAATTGAGAGGGAGGCCTTAGCCTGTGTTTGGGCTCTTAATCATTTTAGGGCATTTGTTTGGGGGAAGCCTATCACTATATATTGTGATCACAAACCTTTAGTAAAACTTTTAACAACCGAGAGTACAGTGAGTGCTTCGGCAAGGATTGCCAGATTATCTATGCACATGCAGGATTTTATTCATAAAGTGGTGTATCTTCCTGGTAAAGATAATCTTTTGGCTGACTGCTTATCAAGACTACCAGTTAGTATGGAAGAATACGATGGTGAGAACTATGATGACTTTAAAATTGCCTTTGTTCATGACGATGGTGGGTGTGCTGTTAGTTAAGAGGAATGGTTGTCTGAATGCAAGAAGGATTTAGTTTTGGAACGTGTAATTGAGTGCATTCGCAATAATTGGTTGGGCTATTCGAAGAGTGAGGTAGATTTAAAGCCATTTTGGGAAGTTCGATCTCAATTGAGTGTGGAAAGTGATACTGTTTTTAGGGGCGAAAGGATTGTCCCTCCTTCTGGTTTACGTGAGGTTATTATTCAGTTGTACCATGATGGACACTTTGGTAAAGTTCGCACTAAAAGTGTGGTTAGGGATCTCTTTTGGTGGCCTGGAGTGGACAAGGCCATTGAAAAATATGTATGGAATTGTATGAATTGTTCTGCAGCTGATAAGACCTTGAAAACCTTACGTCCACCAATGTTGGAATATGTACCACCCTTATGCCCCTGGGATTCTGTTGCGATTGATTTGTTTGCACCAATTGGTAACGATCCGAAGTATGTTATTGTTTTAATGGACCTTTTTAGGTCTCGGACCTAAAGACTGCGCTTGCGCAGTCTGGGGTCAGAGAATTAATGTCCCTTAGTAGCGCTTTGGAACCCGCCTCCCTGCCCTGTCTCTCCTCCTTTGGCTGGCTTCCTAAACGGAGGCCAGCCATTGGAGGGGAGATGCGTCACTCCGATTTAGCTCCGTCTTTTTCGGATTTGGGGGCGTAAGTTTTGCTGTTCTTTAGACAGTGACGTTGTCTGTCACTCAAAACAGCAAAACCACACCCCCGAATCCGAAAAATTTCAGAAGCTTGCGGCCGCCATTGTTTCAGGGAACAGCCTTGCTGCCACATCTTTCCGTGTATGCGCCTCCTTGTGTGAGTATACAACTGTTACATTGGAAACATTGTCCGTTTATCGTTTATGCAACGCACAGATCCCCGAGTCTTTATGTAGCACAACCGGTTATTATGAAAGCGCTCTGAAATCTGCGGGTAATGATGCGCGAGTCAGGACCATTCCTGATAAGATAGAAAGATATTCGTTCTAAATGCACTGGTTGACCTTTTACAATTGTCGCCTCCACTGTGTCCCACGTTGGCAAAGAACTCTGTTTTACAGTAGTGAGCAGGGCGGATGTGGCCCAGCGCTCGCGGTTGCCGACTCGAGAGCTGAGGATCCCGGCTCGAGTCAGCAGCGCCGTGCAACATACTGTGATTCCGGCCGCCATTGTTTCTGGGAACAGCCTCGCTGCCACATCTTTCAGTGTATGCGCCTCCTTGTGTGAGTGTACAACTGTTATATTGGAAACATTGTCCGTTTATCGTTTATGCAACGCACAGATACCCGAGTCTTTATATAGCGCAACCAGTTATTATGAAAGCGCTCTGAAATCTGCGGGTAATGATGCGCGAGTGCAGCGAGCCAGGACCATTCCTGATAAGATAGAAAGATATTCGTTCTAAATGAACTGGTTGACCTTTTACGATTGTCGCCTCCACTGTGTCCCACGATGGCAAAGAACTCTGTTTTACAGTAGTGAGCAGAGCGGATGTGGCCCAGCGCCCGCGGTTGCCGACTCGAGAGCTGAGGATCGTGGCTCGAGTCAGCAGCGCCGTGCAACATACTGTGATTCTATGCAAATCATTTGTAAAATGGGTCTTACTTCTGCCATAATTCCAAAGGTTGCCTCGCAGTTATCGTATAGCAATGTATAACTGCCCATTTACATGTTCACAATGAGGCACGGACAGGAGTGTTATGCGTTTGTGGCGACCCGTTTCTCCTGGCGGCGGTGCACTGTGGCACAACGTGGGTGATAGTGTGTCTTTGTGCGTCCGCTCCTCCTTGCATTTGATGCTCAAGGCCAGCTTGCACATGCGTAGCCTGGGATCAGTGCTTGCGTTTATTCTTAGGTGCTTTGGCAAGGTGTGCGTTTAAGCGGAGGCATGGTGCAACATATACCTATCTGCGGAGCGCTTCCCTCCATAAAGGTACTTGCACGAGCTTGCCCTGCTAACTGTTTTCGTTGGCCAGTGTTGCTCCATTGATAGATTCTTCCCCCTGATTGCACTCGTGTTTTCCTTGCCTTCTGCCCCGCTGTCCGTGTATGATTGCACTCAGGAGATTAGGGTCTGGTCTCCTGCTGGTCACCTTCTGCACGGCCTCACTGGCACGCCGCGGAAACTGTGAGGCATCGAGGCATAGGAGCTAGGATCAAGGTAAGAGATCTGTGATCACCTGCCTGCCACCCCGGGTTCCACCCGCCTTTGCTGCTCCACCTGCTTTATGCCACCCTCCTCGGCCCGACCCCCCCCCCCCCCCCCCCCTCCCCAACCACTCCCCGACGGTCCCTGTGTCTATTGATTCACTTCACATCTATTGCCTCTTTGCTTTAACTGCCCCATGGCCACTGCTCATTTCCTTTACTTGACCCTCGTCTCTCCTCGTTTACTTCTGACCCCCATTTACTGCCCTTCCCAGTGCCCACCCAACCAGTTCGCCACCATCTATCCAAGCCAACCCGCTCCCTTTTCTTCGGTCCCACCGCAACGTGTAACACTCACTGTCTGTGTCTTTAGCCCCCTTCCACGACAACCTCCTCAATTTACTGCTCCCTCTCGATCATAGGATCTATTCTCGCCCCGCCCCCCCACATACACGTTCTCCGTTCAACATTAATTGTCACTAACATACCCTACCTATTCACTGCCCGTCCCCTGCCTTTACATACCTTCCAGTCTTTAGGTCCACTGCCCCAACGCATTCACTGATTCCCTCTCCTATCTGCATTCCACATTTTCTGCCCTCCCGCCCCCATACACAAACAAGGTCTTCTCCATCCGTTGCCCTTCATTCTCGACCCACTGCTTCGTGTTAGTGATTGGCCTTCACTTTCTCCTTTTATTGCCCTGGCACTTCACTGGTCCCCTGCCCCCAGCCTTGCTGAGGTAACGCTTGTTGACGCTCTGCTCCATAGCTTACACCACCCACACTATATGGGAGGAACCAACCTTACTTACAGAAGAACGCATGTTTTTGAGCGATTTGGGGGTCTTCCAGAGATTTACCGCCCCCAGTATGGAAAAAAGAGCAGAGACCGAGGTCTTACTTATTTCGAGAAGGAAATGATTTCACAGTTTGGGGGGAATGATGGGTACACAGACCGCATTAATTGCATCTTCTAAGGGTGCCCTCTGCAGTAGGCCAGCGTGTTTTCAGTTGCTAGGAGATGGAGGCTGGCGGTCATTTTGCTGACTGGCTCCAGATCACAGTTCTAGCCCGTTCTGCCCCCCGCTTGAATACATGCATTGCTAATAGGCAGATTATCACTTTCTGATCCACTTTGCAGGTCTACCAAAATACTGTAGAGCTCAGAAGTTCGCTCAGTGCTATCGCAGGTGCTATGTAAACAGCCGTAGATTAGTGCAAGCGAAGGTGAGTGACATGCAGGTTGCCCTATTGTGAATAAATTATATTTGACTATCTCACTACCTCACTCTCTCTCTCACTACCTCACTCTCTCTATTTCAATACCTCACTCTCTCTCTGCTAATGCAATAAGTCTCGCATATGCAAACAATTAAGCTATTGCCAATAGAAATGACAATGCCATTTATGTAGGGATACATATTTTTTTTTTTTTAAAGAGCAATGCCAACAGCTCTAACTATAATATTGCAGAGACCATTGCATTGTAAATGCTTGTTTCTAAATGGCCTGTAGTGGAAGTGGTTGAAACTATTGACACTTCCACTGTACTGAGGTTTTTAGACAGAACGTTTGTGTCGGAAGGGTTACCTAGAACTGTCTTAAGTGACAATGGTGTTCAATTTTTGTGGAATGCTGCAAAGCATTACTTCTAGAACGTTGGGGTATGTCATAGAACAACATCTCTATATAATCCCAGTGGAAACGGTGCAGTAGAAAGGTTTAATCAAGTGATTAAGTGAGTTATTCAATCCACATGTGAGTCTAGAATGGATTGGGAGATTCAACTTTTTAAGGCAGTGTGGGCTTATAGAGTAACAAGTAATGAGCATACCGGTGTTTCACCTTTTGTGATGATGAGGGGATGGAAGCCTAGATCTAAGTATAATCCTATTTGGTGCTATGACTCTACTGTTTGTCAATTTTCCCCTTCCTTGGTTCGAGAGAGACTAATGGATCACCGTGCTAAGGTAAAAAAGTATTGTGATGATAAATGTAGTGCCAAGGAAGTAAACTTGGAAGTTGGCGCATGGGTTCGTATAAAGTAACCTGTTAAGGTGAAAAATGGCAAAAGCCAATTTTTTGAGCCAGAGGAGGTTGTAGAAGTGTTGAACAATGCCGTTAGAGTGAGAAGTGGTAAAGTGTTGAATTTGCAGTGTTGCCTTATCTTCTTAACCGGTGGGTATTGATTCTAATCCACAATCTAGGATTCCAGGAAATTTTCATTGGCTAGATGATGATGATGATTTGGAGAATGAGATTGGTCAAAATGTGGTAGAAAATATTAATGGGAGTAGTGTAGAGGCTTCTTCTTCATTGCATTCATCGGAGGTTGTCCAGAATGACAGTACGGTTATAGGTGATGAGGTTAATACATCTGACTTGATTGATGGTGTAAAGTCTATTGATTCCATCTGGTTTTACTAGATCCAGGAAACCTCCCTTGTGGTTAAAGGATTATATAGTTGGAGTCCGAACTTCAACGTAATTTTTTTTTTTTTTTTTTTAAAGATGTGGAACTTACAATTTTTAGTCAGTGAATGTATTTTTAATAAATGCTATTGAACAAATTTTAAATGTTATTTGAATGAACGTATATTTGTTATTTAATGTCATAGCTAATGTATTTTATTTTTATTGAAGTAATTGTTATTTTTGTTGTTTTTCTATAATATTGGGGAAGTGTTGTGGTGTTCCTTTAAGCATTGCTTGGTTACTTGAAGTGTTCTAGGATTGAATTGTTATTGTGCAAAGCTTACAGTTGGGAGCCTGGGAGAAGGACTGGTGCAAGACAGCTGGAAGGACGTGTGACTGCTCTAGACAATAAATCCTTTACAAGTTCATTCTGATTCCTGGATTTTGTACACAAGATGGGGGCTGTCCGAATCCCGCCCACTCCTTATTTCGCCTACGCAGCGGGAGAATTCGCGCAGAGCACAAGGGGTTAATTACATTATTGACCACAGAGGGTTCAGCAAAAGCTACTCCAAGGATTGCTGGTACATCTCTCAAACTGCTAGACTATACATAGTGTAGAATACATACCTGGACATAAGAATAGGGTTGCAGACTATTTAAGTAGATCCCCGCTGCAGTTGCAGGAACAAATTTGTAATCAATGGGATGAGTATAATGTACCATTGTAGATGGTAACGCTCAAGCTGTTGTGCTGAATGAGTGGATGTCAGGTAATGAGGGAGACAAAGCGCTTTGCAAAATTAAAAAATACATTGTGCAAGGATGGCCTACCAATAATAAATTAGATGAAGAATGTAAAAAGATACTTGAGAGCTCAAGAATAGGTTACCCGTTTCTAGTGCAGATTTTGTGTTACGGGGCGACAGAATTGTTCTTCCAGGTCCTTGTGTATAAGAAGTTTGGAAATTATGCATGAAGGACACTTAGGCATTGTTACAGTTAAAAAATGAAGGCTTAGTATTGGTAGCCTGAAGTGGCTTTAGATATGCAAACGTTTGTAAGAGCCGACTCCATCTCCTCCAGCCTCACGCTCAGTTGCGATGTTCCTCAAGGCTACTCCCTGAGCCTCACTTTATTCAACGCATATATGAGCCCCCTAACTGAGATCGTCCGTTCCTTTGGTGTAAAAATCGTCACTTATGCAGACGACTAGTGGTAGCTCTCAACCAGGCGAACACCGTAGCACCCAACCTGAGCGGTTGCCTTGAGGAAGTAACCAACTGGATGACCCCCTCCTACTTAAAACTGAACGGAGAAAAAACTGAGCTGATGCTCCTAGGACACACCCCTATGTTCAACACTAACTTACGTTGGCCCGCCTGCCTAGGACCACCACCCCCCCAGAAATCAAAATAAAAAGTCTGGGCATCTGGCTGGACCAATCACTCACCTTCAATCACCAAGCAGTAATGTTATCCGCCTCCTGCTTCGGCTTGCTCAGACTACTACGCAAAATCCTTCCCCTGCTCCCACTCCAGGCGAGGCAAATTATGGTACAGGGCCTCATTATGTCCCACTTGGACTATGGGAACGCCCTAAACCTGGGAGTTGTTCATAAGCTTCAGATTATCCAAAACTGTGCGACCCGAACCCTTCTTCAAATTCCCCGACGACAATCTACCAAACCTGTTCTGAAAAACCTCCACTGGCTCCCAGTTAAAGAACGAATGCAGTTCAAGGCCCTGTGTATTGCCCACAGAACCCTCTGGAAAAGTGGCCCAGACATCTGCCATTCACTAATCTCTCCCCACCAACCTCCCAGACAGCTCCGATCAGCCACAGCCCACCTCGCCTCCGTCCCTAAAGTCAGGAGAGCGAGATGTAGCAGTCGCTCCTTCTCTTACAATGCAGCAGAGCCCAACCTACTGCCTTTCCGCAAACTTTTAAAAACCTTTCTCTTCAATTAAATTCCCACACCCTGCCTTTCCTTATATCCGCTCTGTCTATAGCGCTGGGACGCCTCAGGGTATCTATAGCTCTCTACAAAAACAACATTAATTTCAAGAGTATGGGAAAGCTGTATGAATGCAGATACAACTGTGAAGGTTTTTAGATCTCCTTTGTGGGTTACAGAAATTCCTAAGGAGTCTTGGTTAGATTTAGCAGTTGATATTTTAGGTCTCATTTTGGACAGCAAAGTTGTGCCTAAATATATTACTGTGATGTTAGATTTGTATTTTAAATGGCCTTAAGTTGAAGGATACCATAAGGTGAAATCTACAAAATTGATGTATTTTTGGAAAACACTTTCTTGAGAGAATGTATACCAATAACCTTACTGAGTAACACTAGACCACAATTCACAGCAGAGAAGTTAAATAATTTCCTTTCCAGGAATGGTATCCTGGTCAAGAATGCATCGTTTTATCACCCTGCGGGAAACTAAAAGGTGGAATGTTTAAACAGGGTGATTATGGGGCGTGTCCAAGCTGCTATCAATTCTGCAAAGATTGTGAAGAATAGTTGTGCAAAATTGTTCGGGCATGCAGAATTTCTTCTTCTGTGACAGGGTGCAGCCCTTTAAAGGTGTTGAAGGGCCATGAACCTTTTCACAAAGGATAATGGTGCTTGGTTGTTTTTTGAACTACAAACGAAGTGGTCCTTTGTGGTGGTTTGGGACAACCTGGATTTAGTTAAGGAGTATTATGACAAGTGTGTGTGCTAGTCACTAGAGGAACTTGCAAGGTTTGCAACCACTGTCAGTCTAAGTGTATCGGTGTTCAACCAAATTGAGCGATAGAAAGATCTGGCACCTTGGTAAGCTATAGAGGTGTAATAAAATCTTGTCTTAGAACACTGAAGAAGTAATAAGAAATAGAAACGTGGTAGGGAATGATATGTGGTTGTGGGAAAAAGATTAAGTGAGATCTAGTACTCATGGGGCTGCTTGTGATGTTGGGGGACTTGCAATGACAACGTCTTGTCAGAATGCCCAGCTTTCCACCTTCATTGAAGATAAAAACATCCTTGACTCTTCCTATTCTGGATTCAGTAGAAATCACAGCACCGAGACCGCCCTCCTCGCCACCTCTGACCACATCTGTTCGCTCCTTGACCAGGGCCACTCTGCATCCCTCATCCTGCTAGACCTATCCGCAGCCTTCGACACCATCTCCCACCACACTTTCGCAGCCTGTCACCATGACGCTGCCATAAGAACTGCCCTCGACTGGATCTGCTCCTTTCTTGCCTGCTGAACCCAAACGATCAGACTCCCTCCCTTCCTCTCCGAACCCACAGAGATCATGTGGAGTATCCAAAGTATCATCGCTCAGCCCCATATTCTTAAATAGCTACATGGACCCCCTCGCCGCCATCGTCAGACAGGTGTCCCTTTTGTAGTGTTGTCACTGTATTAGTCTTGGTTATTGTTTTGAAACCACACGGAGGCTAATACCCCGTCACACTACTGCACTTGAAAGGCAACAGTGGCTAGCAGGACAAGAGGACTACTTTATTGAAACAGTTGAATTTATTTATTTATTTATAGAGTGCAACATTTATCCCAGGGGATGTCACGGCGCTAAGGATTACGGTAATAAGTAGGTGGATGAGGTTAAAGGCCAATCAGTCTTTTGGGAATAGATGTGTTTTAAGTTTTTTCCTAAAGGCATTGTACTCTTTGGTCAGCCTAAGTTCGACTGGAAGCTCGTTCCAGTGCTGTGCCGCCAGGTATGACAAAGAACGGCCTCCTGTTCTAGACTTGTTTATTTTTTTTTGTCGCAACAAGAGCAAGGTGTTGCGATCTTAGTGGTCTGGCGGGGTTATTGAAGTGTATTTTGTTTTTAAGGATCATGGGACCTGTATTGTGGAGTGTCCTGTGAGCATGACCAAGGAGCTTGAAGCAGGCTCTTTGATGCATGGGCAGCCAGTGAAGTTGTTTTAGGCAGTCCTTTGCAGAGCTGTGTTTGCCTTTGTTGCACACTTACTTTGCTGCTGCATTCTGCACCACCTGTAAGTGTTTGAATAGGTAGTCTGGCATGCCCATGAAGAGGGCATTGCCATAGTCCAGCGTGCTGACAGCATGGCCTGTGTGACTGTCTTCCTGCTTTCCAGGGGGATCCACGGGAATAGCCTTTTTAGGAGTTTCAAGGTAGCGAAGCTTTTGCCACATAGAGTTTGTACGTGGGCCTGCGTGGATAATGTGTCGTCGATAGTTTCACCCAGGTTTTTGCCACAGTGCTTGGGTGTCGGGGCGTCTCCTAAAGAGGAGGGCCTCCAGGAAGAGTCCCAAATAAGTTTGGCTTCTCCGAGGAGCAGCATCTCGGTTTTGTCTGCATTTAGTTTTAGGCAGTGATCTGCCATCCAGCCAGCCATTTCAGTTAGGCAGCTGGTAAGTTTAATTTTGGTGTCTTCATGCCCCTTCCCAATGGTGATGGTGAGTTGCGTGTCGTCCTCGTATGAGCAAACCCTAAAGCCACATTTTGTCCCAATTTGTGCCAAAGATGAAACATACGCATTGAACAGCGTGGGGCTGAGGGATGCTCCCTGCTGGACGCCGCATTTCAGTTGTTTTGGTTTGGATGAGTAGGCTCCTAGTTGGACCGTTTGGGTTCTGTTGCACAGGAAGGAGCTGATCCATTCGAGGGCTTATCCATTTATCCCTTTTTTCCGTAGGTTTTCTAACAGAAGGTGATGAGTGACAACAATAGCAGTGTCCATCGGTAACCCTCACTTGGTGGGGTACCATACTCAAGAAAGTGTTTCATTTCTGTGAAGGTGCTGAATCCACCTGTCTTGTTTTTTATTTGTAAGGGGGTTGGCTGTGTAGCAGAAAAAGATCCCCATGGAGTGGTGAGAAGGGATGTTTATGGATACTTTGCTTTCTGAATCTTTGGAACTCTTTTGAGAGTACCAGGAGTGCTCTTCTGTATAACAATATGATAACAAAACAAAACTGTGTCTGGGATATATCGGGTTTCCTGAAGAAGGTGGATGTCAAATACTAGTACCCAAGGAAACGTGTCAATGCTTTAATAAGAATATTTCTTTCACACTAGATCTTTGGGACATTTATTAATTGAAGACAATTTAACAGAAGAGATACTCTTACTTTTTAACCCCTTCTGCGCCGATGACGAGCTCAGCTCGTCATGAGGTTTACCTGTCGTGCGCACATGACGAGCTGGGCTAGTCATGAACCGCAGGGTTTTAAAAACTTCAGCGCGCAGCGGGAAAAACCGCCGCGCGCATGTGGTTAAACAAATTATCTGTTACAGTCTGGTGATTGTTGAATGACATGAGACAACTGTCTAATGTGTTTTCCCGCTTTGTTTGTTTTAAGAATAGGTCTGAGTTGGGGGTATCAACGTGTTTATTTGTTTATGAAATGTTTTTATGCTTATTTTAATTGTATACAACATGGTTGTTTTAAAATTTGACATCGTTGTTTTTAAATGAATTTATAATACTTTGTAATTGAAATACTGCCTGTTTTGAGTTAAGACCTACTCAGTTTTGTAATCCCATTTATTTTTTGGTGATATTGTTTTTAGATATATGTGTGAGTGAAGTGATTTGGCCCACCAAAGAGGATCTGTATTTTTTTTACTGGTCTAATTTGTGCCCTACCTCTTTGGTTTAGGGGCCCCTCTCTTTTACTGAGATTAGTGTTGTTTATGTGCAAATGCTTTACACACTTTTGGAGCTAAGCCTCACTGCTTGTGCGAGGCTACCAAGGTGGTGAGCAGGGGATAGTGTATCCCACGCATCCTGACTAGGAAGAAGGGTCCCTACATGGACAGGGTAACAACCTGCTAACTAGAGACTCTCATTTCTAACAAACCTGCAGTAAATCTTCACTTAATATCCACAAACTGAGAGACAAGGGAGAGAACCTTCAGTAGCTCCCCTCACAAATACAATTAAACTCTCCTAAAGAGAAGGACTAAAATATGCTGTAGAAGAAAAACAGCAACTGATCGAAAATCCACTCTTTAACTACACTTGATGTGCCTCTTGGGGAGTAAAAAGTAGGAGTGTTTAAGAGAAATAGATGCAGGGGGGAATCATTTGATTTTTAGGTCTCGCCGAGGCAGCGCCCATGCGCTTCTCTAGGAGATGAGCTTTAGAAATTGGTCAGCTCTTTTCAAGCACTCGTGCTTGTGCTGGCATCCACATTGCAGGAGCGAGCAGCGGCGCGCGCGGCTACGCTAATTGAAAACAGATGGCCTACGCGCCGCTGCTCGCTCCCGCAAGGTGGATGCCAGTACAAGCACGAGTGCTTGAAAAGAGTCTACGACTCACCTCGTGGTCACCTCTTCATCACACATGTGCTCCCTTCTGTCTTACAGCCTTCTTTCCTCGCTCCTGTTGCGCTCTCTATCTCCTAAGCTCTCCTGCGCCCTCTCACACACTCCTCTCACAGTCCACCGCCTCACTCACACATGCTTCCGACCCGTCCCTCCCCATAGAGGCAGCTGTGTTTCGCTAGTAGGACGGCTAGCAGGGCAAATTTGGTCTCTACTTTCTTTCGCTTATTGCGCTTAAAGATACCTAAAGGCGCATGCCTCCCATGTGTGAAAATCTGTTAGGCCTGTGACTGCTTGTAGCGTGATGTGCACTGTCGTCCAAAGGGATTGTATCATGGGGCATGACCAAACCATGTGGATTAATGGGGCCCGTGGCAGAATCAGGCTGAGCGGTGTCACCCCGGCCGAGCACTGCAGATGCCTGCCTTGCCTTTACAAACTTTGTTAAACGTGGCCTCAGGACGTTTAAATCCCCCTACTCACCTGTAGCTTTCCCTTTATGTGCGAGAGCAGGGTTTGTGGGGGGAGGGAAGAGTTGCAGGACCCCTTTGAACAGCTTGTTTACTCTCTTCACGCAGTTTGAAGATCTAATTCCAAGTTCCTTGGGTCTCTCCACAACAGGGTCACTTTACGCATTTCCTGAACTGCATTGGAAACTGATACGCGTCAACCTACTTGTGAGTTATAAAAAAGTAAAGCAAACGAAAAAATGTCTTTCCTCAGTTCTTTCTGAGTATGCACAATGGTTGTTTTTCCAAAATAGTGTGGTTCAATTTTAAATGGGGACTATCATAAGAGTTTAACATTACTTATTGTGGGAGTCACATTTCAGTCAGACATCACATGTCCTCATTTAAAGCGGAGACAGGGTAATGCACTCACATTCTTTTAAGACTGCAGTACAACACAGTAAAGGTTGGCAGTCCATGAACAGATTGCTTCTGGTCTGGTGCTTCGGAGACCACCTGAATGCACATATAGCAAGGTTCATACACCTCTCAAACAATAAGGCTTTTGTAAATTCAGTGCATAGTTAACAGTTGGAGGTGTTAAGTCCGTCATCTTATTGTGTTAAGCATAACTTCCTGTGACGTTGATTCTTCAGGCTGTTCTATACTCTAGTGATAGTCTCACACATAATGTTATATTGCTGTTGATTTGCATTGAGGACCTTGTCTTTCTGTCTGTGTGTAAAAAACCTTGCAAGTTGTCCATAAATGTTTCCTGAGGCAAGCATGTATTTCTGAATCAGACTGCATGACCCAGTGTGTAGTAATTGTATAGCTCTTCAATCCCTGGCGGCACAGCACCCAGGATAATGTGCTGCATGCCTAAACACTTAGAAGATCCAAAAGGTGAGACCTATTGGCTATGCCAATGCTTGTTTAAGACTGCCCTCACCCACTATGTAGTGACATGCTTCTTCATAGCGCCGCTGTCAACACCCGGGTGCAGACAAACGCACTGGGTGGAGCACTGATTGTTTTAGGAAAACACTCACACTTTTACTCCATAGGAAGTACATCTAGTGTAGTGCATCTTTACTTGCCTGGAGTCTTTTTACTTAGACTTCTAGGTCCTTGCACTAACTTGGCCAGCCACATCACAAACTTTGTTGCACCCTGCATAATCTACGCTAGCATCTTCATCCTCCTCCAAGACCTACATTTTCACCTGGAAGACCGCATTGGCCTGAACTCACAACCCCAGATAACTCTGCCTCATCCAGGATGTCATTGGGCCCACCCACGGTGCCAGACTACTCTTGGACCCGATTTTCTCCTCCTTTGGCAGCATCAGTCAACAAGCTATATCAATCATCTGGACATCTTGTACATAAGTCCTAAAGCTTGAAATAATGTCACACTACACTTTAGTGCCTCCTCCCTTCTTGGGTTCTACAAGAGGCTGAAGATTTAGCTTTCCAAATCAACCCCTGCTATTGGCAAGGCTAGGCATACATACATACATACATGCACAGTGCTAGGATACTCCTGCGGGTGATAGTGCACTTCACAAATGCACATACAATTTCTTTACCAGAACAAAACACCTCTTAGAGCACTGAGATCACTCCAACATTCGATCACTAGGGATTGATGGATGGGCCCTTTCTGACTGGAGACTCTTACTGTGATTTTCACACTTTCAGTACACATACTGAATCAACTGCTTACTACATGCTATTCCTAGACACTCTGTATGGAAAGTTGGCGACACAGTGCTATTCAAGAAAGTTACATTGAAGATGTTGGACTACCTGGGTACGATATTGAACATGATTAAACAGTTCTTACAGATTGTCAATTTTCACTCACAAACTACTCTTTAGCATAACACTGTACTGCCAGATGTTTTGGAGATAATCACTGTTCTAATGGCATGCTTTAGGGATGATGAAACTAAGCAATTTAATTTTAGTTCAAGCCATATAATCCTTCTCAGTTCTCCAGGGTGATTTTTAGTCTACATAAGAATGAACGTTTCGAATATTTACAGAATAGGCACTTTTTTATGAAGCAAACCACTTCACCGTTTAGTTTTTTTTTCTTTTCTTCAGAATAAAGTTTTAAGACTGATGTTTTGGGAAAACATATCAACTTCTGCTATATACCCTTCTTTAATGGAAACAAAACCAGATGATCGGCCATGATGAGCGAAGAAATAATCCACATGGCTATCTGAATCCATCACTCTCCGACCAAATTCCTAACATACTAGCGAAATGCCTTAAAAAACAAAAAACAAAAAAAAAGCTGTTTTTCTCTTTGCAGCAGATACATTTTCCTATATGTGTCAGCTACCCTAGTCTTGAGGCATTCTAGTTTGCCGTCTGTAAGGTATTACGTGATATACTATTGAAACGCATCCATGCAAATTCATATACAATGTTGTGTGAATGCTAAAGGTTATTTTTCATGCAGCAACTATTGCTTAATAATTGATAACAAAATAATAGAAACACAGCACAGTCAACTATTTCTATGACTGGTGGAAGAACTTTAGTGAAATATTCAAACTGGATTGACATACCCCATTGTGAGGGAAACTATACATGAATGTACTTGTCGCTGGAACAAACATCCCATTTCAACATCTAAACTCGCGATTCCCTTTCCGCCTTTAATGGACAAGATTAACAAATGAACTAAACTTAATTGACTAACAGTTTTCTATTTGTACATATGTCCAGACTAAAATGATATGAATACCTTTTTGATTAGTCTTTACCCTTGTCTATATTCTGTTGCAAAAAAGTATGGGCCTTTTCTCATAGCAGCTGAGTGTAGTGCTAGTGTAGTGGAGACGTACAAAAGTGTACTTTGCTCCTTGAGTTCACTGCGAAGACCAAAAAGTGCTCTTTGTGGTGGTAAAATGTGCAAACTCTTGAGTCTGATGCCCCTTGTGGAAACTGTTTAGCTAGGCTTCTGATTTGCCATATGAGGCTCAGGACTGCCGTCTTGTAGAAAAAATGTTCCATTATGCATTTTGGACCTCCTGTATTTTTTTGCTATCCACGCCATGCTTAGGGCAGTGGAATTGATGCATATCATTTGTCTCAAACAAAACCAAGCCTTGATTTACTACTTGAATTATTGGTGGGTTGGGTGTGCAGTCTGTTGATAGTAGTATGTTTCAAATGTTTCTGTTCACCAGTGGACAAGCAGTCTTCTGGATTCTGAATGTGTAACCTTAAGAGAGTAGCATGATTACAATCCACTGAGGCTAAAGTAATCTGGTTACGACCTTCTCACCTGGAAGCAAAATTGCATATTCCTGTGAATCTAGACATGTCTTGGTGGTAGTTGTGAATAGATTTGGGCAACATTTGTGGCAACTGCCGAATTGTGTACTTATGGATCTGTTTTTGATTTTTGCCAGACCATATGGTCCATTGTGCAGGGGTGCTAAACGAAGTTTGCTGCTCAAGATGTGACTTGGATAGTGCAGACACCGGAGTGGTCAGCCGACTTATCAATCTGGGAACTTGCAGAGAGGCCTACAATTGAGTTGTGATTATTTCTTGCAGCACTTGGGAATTTTATGATAAATGTGACACCTATTGCATTGCAAATATTTTTTTCCACCTGGTCGTTCGCTTTTTGAAAGATCCTGGGAAGGCCCGGCTGAGGCGGGGTGGTGACCGGGATGTGGACTGTTGCCTGCCATTACGACATGGGTTAGTGAATGCCCCCATTTGCGGCGGCTGCCTGTGGCACGCGTGTGTTTTATTCCCCCTAGAAACAAAAAGTAACGTTATTTCTTTTCATTTTCTAACGGAAGACCTTGGTACTCCGAGTAAGTAAAGGGGGCCCTTTGCTGTGTGATTGCGGGGTTCCGTCATGTGGTACTCTGAGTGCATATTGGCAATGGGGAGGGGAGTCGTGAGTAGCTTTCTTGATAACTTGCTAGATGATACAAATTGTGTAACATAGTATTTACAAGTCTTGTATACAACCGTATTGGCGAAAGCTTTAACAGGTTGACCGCGGCTGGAATTCCGCCGCGGTGCGGGTGATTTATGACTCTGCGTGGTCAGGACACGCCCACCGTGACGTCAGACGGCCGGGGGCCGTTCGCATGCAAAGGGTTAATCTAACATGCAATGTTGTGTGCATTTCCGAATCTGTAACCAGGTGACATTAAAAGGACATACAATTTCACCCTCGCTATTAAAAAAGATGAGTGCTTTTCTGAGAGACGGTGAAGTGGTGCTCCACATTTTGTTGTGTTGAGATTTGTGATTACTGCGCACACCTGGCTCGCCTTGTGTGAGGTAGGATGTTTGGAAATGCAAGTGCCCATTGCACAGTCGGTCATGGGACCTGTCCGCGGTCAAAAGGGGGCGTTAATGTTTCTCATCCAGGGAAGAAAGGAACTTGTCTCTGGGCAGACGATAACACCCACGCAACCTAGCCATAAATACCACACAGACCCTCAAACACAGACAACACACTTGAAGAAAAACATGTCCAGGAACTTGCTGACTCCCACACAAAACGCATGGAAAGCACACCAACATGCAGGGACCTACTCCTGCACAAAACACACTCATTTAGAACTACACTAACATTCTGAAACCAGACGTGCGCACCCGTCCATAAACTGTATCATTCAAGTACACACAGCTCCCCCCTCGCCACACACAACCGCCGTCTTTGGGCTTGTACTGGGCTCTGTAAGGGCTGTCTGAAGGGAACCAGAAAACACTGTGTTGTCGCCGGGATTATATTCAAAGGGGTCTGCCAGAGCCAATGACCCGCCACCAGCTGTCCGATTTGGCTCATGCGCACCCATCGAGGTCTCCACTGTGTTCTAAAGCTGCCCCCTCAGAGCCACCCTTCCTGGGGAGAGGGCAGGAAGGGAGGTCTTTGAACTGGATAGACCATGCTAGCATCCTTTTGGCAATCTCAAGGTGCTGGAAAGAACTTCTGGAGGTTGGCTCCAAGGCGGACAAAATGTCATGGACTATAGAGATGACGGAGGCTTTTGAGAGAGGTGCCGTTAGGGCCGCTGCTGTCTTGGTCAATTTAACTTCGCAGGGCTCCTGTGATGCTTAACTGCTTGACAAGACAGGTGGCCTCGGGGGCGCACCGGAGCCCTGCTGCATGCTAGTCAGATCCCCAAGCCTCATCCCAAGAATCACTTTAGCATTCCCTAGATTCCAGGCCATAGAAATATCAATCAATCAATCACGGCATTTGTAAAGCGCGCTACTCACCCGGGAGGGTCTCAAGGCGCGGGGGGCGCGCATCGGAGGCCTGCTGCATGCTAGTCAGATCCCCAAGCCTCATCCCAAGAATCACTTTAGCATTCCCTAGATTCCAGGCCATAGAAATATCAATCAATCACGGCATTTGTAAAGCACGCTACTCACCCGGGAGGGTCTCAAGGCGCTGGGGGAGAGGGGTATGTTACTGCTCGAACAGCCAGGTCTTGAGCTGCTTCCTGAAGGAGAGATGATCTTGGGTTCGCCGAAGGTGGGTGGGGAGGGAGTTCCAGGTCTTGGCTGCCAGGTAGGAGAAGGATCTTCCTCCGGCGGTGGCTCTGCGGATGCGTGGTACGGTGGCGAGTGCATGGCTGGTCGATCGTAGCTGGCGGGTGGGCGTGTAGAAGGTCATGCGGTCGTTGAGGTACTTGGGGCCCAGGTCGTGGAGAGTCTTGTGTGCGTGGGTTAGGAGTCAGAACGTGATTCTCTTGTTGACGGGGAGCCAGTGCAGGTCTCTCAGGTGTCCGGTGATGTGGCTGTGACAAGGGATGTCCAGGATGAGTCGTGCGGAAGCGTTCTGGATGCGTTGGAGTCTATTTTGAAGTCTGGCTGTGGTTCCGGCGTAGAGGGTGTTCCCGTAGTCCAGTCGGCTGGTGACGAGTGCCTGGGTGACTGTCTTCCTGGCTGGTTTCAGTGGGGATCCATCTGAACATCTTGCGGAGCATACGCAGGGTGTTGAAGCACGAGGATGATACGGCGTTGACTTGTCTGGTCATTGTCAGGGAGGAGTCCAGGATGAAGCTCAGGTTGCGTGCATGGTCCGTTGGTTTGGGAGCGGTGCCCAGGGCCGGGGGCCACCAGGAGTCGTCCCAGGCGGAGGGTGATGATCCCAGGATGAGGACTTCCGTCTTGTCTGAGTTCAGTTTAAGGCGGCTGTTCCTCATCCAGTCGGCGACGTCTTTCATCCCTTCGTGTAGGTTGGCTCTGGCGGTGGTGGGGTCTTGGTGAGGGAGAGGATGAGCTGAGTGTCGGCGTAGGAGATGATGTTGAGGTTGTGTTGGCGTGCGATGGCTGCGAGGGGGCTCATGTAGACGTTGAAGAGGGTTGGACTGAGTGAAGATCCTTGTGGTACGCCGCAGATGACTTCGGTGGCCTCGGATCTGAACGGAGGGAGGCGGACTCTCTGGGTTCTTCCGGTGAAGAACAAGATGATCCACTCCAGCGCTTTTTCTCGGATTCTGATGTTGCTGAGGCGCTTCACTAGGGTGCGGTGGCAGACAGTGTTGAACGCAGCAGAGAGGTCCAGGAGGATGAGGGCCGTTGTTTCCCCGTTGTCGATCAGGGTTCTGATGTCGTCGGTGGCTGCGATTAGGGCGGTCTCGGTGCTGTGGTTGACCCGAAACCCGGACTGCGAGGGATCCGTTCGTCTCGAGGAAGGCGGCAAGCTGTTTGTTGATGATCTTCTCGATGACTTTGGCCGGAAAAGGGAGGAGCAAGATGGGACAGTAGTTCTTGAGGTCGGTGGGGTCCGCCGTTGGTTTCTTCAGGAGGGCGGTCAGCTCGGCGTGCTTCCAGCTCTCCGGGAAGGTGGCGGTATGGAAGGAGGAGTTGATGGTGTCTATGAGATGGGGTACGATGATGGCGTCGGCTTTGTTGAAGACGTGGTGTGGACACGGGTCGGTTGGTGATCCGGAGTGGATGGAGTTCATCGTGCGGGTGGTGTCTTCGGTGTTGATCAGGGTCCAGTTGCAGAGGGTGGTGGTGGCGGGGGGCGTTGGTTCGGTGGTAGGGTGCGTGGACTGTGTGTCGAAGCTGTTGTGTATGTCGGCGATCTTGCGGTGGAAGAGCGAGGCGAGTGAGTTGCAGAGGTCTTGCGAGGGAGTGATGTCGTTGTTTCCGGCGCTGGGGTTGGAGAACTCTTTGACGATGCTGAAGAGTTCCTTGCTGTCGTGGGCGTTGTTGTCCAGTCGTTCCTTGAGTGCCGTCTTCTTGGTGGCGCGGATCAGCTGATGGTGTTTGCAGGTGGCGTGCTTGAGGGCGGTCCTGTTGTCTGTGGTCTGGTCGAGCCGCCAGGCTTTCTCGAGGGTGCGGCAGTTCTTCTTGGGTTCTTCGGTGAACCAGGGGGTTTTCTTGCTGCTGGGTCTGCTGGGAGGGTTCTTGAGTGGTGCGAGGTCATCGGCGCAGGCGGTCAGCCACTCGGTGAGGTTGCTGGCTGCTTCGTTGGGGTCTGTTGTGCTGGTGGGAGTGTTCTGGCTGAGGAAGGCGGTGAGCTGCTCGGCGATGATCTTGCTCCAGCTTCGGCGGGGGACCCGTTGCGGGTGGGTCGTAGTTCTTCCGAAGCTGAAGTGGATGCAGCTGTGGTCGGTCCAGTGGAGTCCGGTGGAGTAGCTGAAGGAGATATGCTTGCTGGATGAGAAGACGGGGTCAAGCGTGTGGCCGGCGTAGTGGGTGGGGGTGTTCACCAGTTGCTTGAGTCCGAGGTTGGCGAGGTTGTCCAGCAGGGCGGTGGTGTTTCTGTCGTTGTTGTTCTCCAGGTGGAAGTTGAGGTCCCCTAGGAGGATGTAGTCGGCGGAGGGAAGGGCGTGCGGGCTGATGAAGTCTGCGATGTCTTCGCTGAATTGTGTGCGTGGTCCCGGTGGTCTGTAGATGAGGGTGCCTCGGAGGGTGGTCTTGGGGTCAGTGTGTATCTGGAAGTGCAGGTGTTCGGCGGCGGTGTAGGTTTCGTCGGAGTTAGTCGAGATGTGGATGGTGTTCTTGTGTGCGATGGCGATGCCTCCTCCCGTCTGGTTGACGCGATCCTTCCGGGTGATCTTTTATCTGTCCGGGATGGCTATGGCGATGTCGGGCGCTGAGGAGGCGTTCATCCAGGTTTCGGTGAGGAAGGCGACATCCGGTGCTGTCGCGTCGAGCAGGTCCCAGAGTTCCACGGCGTGCCTGTGGACGGAGCGGGTGTTGAGCAGGATGCACTTCAGGTGGTTGCTGCTGGTGCTGGGCTTGGCGGGGGCGGTGCAGGTCCGGAAGCAGGTGAATCGGCAGGCTTGGCAGGCGAAGGGTCCGTGAGTGCGTCTCGGGGTGGCTCGGTAGCAGGCAGGGTTCCGGCCGGCATTAAGTGCGTTGAGAGTGGCGGCGTCGTAGGTCTGTCGTGTGGTCTTGCATCGGCGGTGGGGACCAGGGGTCCTGGCGCTGGGTGCGGGCCAGGCGCGGACGGGCGCAGACGGGCTTGCCTTTGGCGCGCCTTCGGCGCACAATCGGCGCGCCCGCTGCGCGTCAACACTGCGCATGCCTGGGGGCGTCATAAGAAGGGAGCCGGGAGGGAGGGTCCGCTGGGTGGTGGGAGCGGGGGGGGCCAATCGGCTGGTGGGGGGCGGGGCCGCAGGTAGGCAGCGGCGGGAAAGGCGAGTGCGGGCGGCTCAGCGGCGGCTATATATTCCAAGAGCACCCGTAGACCATGTTTTCCAAATCTTGTATTTTCAGTGATATGACCGCCGAAGGCCCAGATTTTATATTAAAAACCGCTTTAGACTAACAATTCACGCTGATACAAATTAATTCTCTCCGTGTGTTCCCATACCTGGTGTATTCCACAGTTTGGTGTTTACTTTCCCTCCATGTTAAAAAACAGTAGATGTTTAAGCACCCAGGCTAATGTGCTGCCTTGCTAAATACATATAAGGTCCTAAATGCGAGACCGATTGCATTGCAAATGATTGTTTTTCCTTGGAGCACTCCATGCGAGTGAGCCCATGTGTTTTCTTGCTCTCTCCCTCATGTGCTGCTCCACAACTGAAATCCCTGCCCATCGCATTCTGTGTTGCTTTCTCTCGGCCTCCTCTTTCCTGTTTGTCTATTGTTTTCCTAAGACACTCATTGTTTGATTTAGTTAATGATTCTCCAGTCCCAAGATCCACCCCCTGTATCTGACCCCACCCACCCTCCCCCGAGCACCTAAGTGGTACGACCATAATTTTGCTAAGAAAACCACCCGAGTTATTAAAATAACTGAGACAAAAATATAAAACTTTCATTTAGATTTACAAGGTTCAGATGTGTTCCTTCTGAAATCAAATCTTTTCGAGATAGATTGTATATTATAGCCAACCCTTTCTGGTGATTAGCCCAGGATTAAGAAAGGGTGGGCGTATTTCCAGGTCCTTATGGTAAACACTTCAAAATGAGACTCTGGAATTGAAAGGCAGGGCTGTCCTGAGGGTAGGGTGTTGAACTTTGAATAACAGTTCTTGCCATATCACTATTTTGAGACCGAATCACGTTTGTCTCTCTTCTTGTACATAGCAGTTTTCTTTCTACTACTTGATCTCTAAAAAAAAAAAAGAAAAAAAGATTTTTGCGGAAGTGCTGGTACTATCTTTCCTAATCGGTCTGTTGAAAGAAACCGAATCAGTGTGGAGATGTCAAAAGCCTGCCTTCTGCAAGTTGTGAAGTAGTTTGTTCTCCTAAACTAACATCAGAGGTTATTTCAAAAGTTTCAGTGTTTTGGTACTTTTTATGTGAAAAATGGTCTTTGTGGGTTAGCTTGCTAGAAAGCAACACAGCCTTAGCCGTGTTAGCATGGTTCAGTCTGGCTACTGACCTGTTTGTTAATCTGTTTGCTGCATGAGCTCATACTGTCAGTTCTTTGCAAAATAGCAAAAAGTAGTATATACAAATAGAAATGACCTTGGGTGAGCTGCCTTCAGCCATTGGTCTTTACTGTAGTTTTACTGGTTTGCCATTGTTTGGGTGTGCTATTTAATTAAGACCATGGCATTTCCCGGATCTTTATGTTGCCACATTTTCCAGCAAATGCGCCATTTGGCGAATGATGTCAACCTGCCTCAAACCCCAAATGTTTATAATTAAAACAGGCGCATTCTGCAATTGGTCCTCGTTGGTGGTGCAGGAATTACTTTTCACGGTATGTCCTAAAGGAATTTCATGAGCATAACTTGGCTCTTATAGCTGTTACAGTTCTGCCTTTCTCAACTCTTGCTGCTGTGCATGCCTCCAAACACTCCTTCATCCCCACACCTGGCTTCTACCTTAAGGCACGCATTCAGTGTGCTCGGCAGCCTTCCTGTTGCCTGATTGCTGCTGAAGTAGAAATTTCGGATTGCTGGTGAAGTAGACATTTGGTACATCCTGCATTTTCTTTGCGGATCTTCCAGGCCTGGGATGACATTCAGTGCACGCAGTAGCTTTGAATAAGCCAGTAGGTCTGGATTAGAACTTAAAATGCAAGCCAGTCCTATTGAGTTTGGTAGTGCTCTTTTATACCTATATACATTATATATGCAGATGAGCAGACTGTAATTTGCTATTTATTAATATTGTTGAGTCGGGCCATGATTCCTGAGCAGTGACACCTCAAGTGGGGCATGGGGCCCCTCCCCCTTCTCAACACTGGATACATATGTATATATACTGCTTAACACTGTTCACCATTCCAGATAAAGTAAGCGGGCACGGACCAGTTTCAGTGCTAAATCCTTCGTTTATTTTTAGTCCGCCATGACGCGTTTCGGTCCTTCTGGACCTTGATCACATGACCAAGCTCATCGGCTTTTTTTTTTTTTACCCCTCCTACAGTGAGAGTGCAAGGTAGTGACAATTGAGGTTACCGCCTTATAGACAGTGAAAACATACTTTAGATGGTAGACCATCTTGTTGTACATTTTAACAAAACTCTTTTATAACATTTGCACAGTCCTGGGCACACATGGTGGGGATGCAAAAAAGGAGGTTGCGGTAGTCTCTAAAGGTGAGATATTCTGAGGCCGACACCAGCGTGTAATTTGTGTAGCATGTTAAATTAAAACTGGAGAGGCTTGGGAGGGATGATAAACTGTGCAAAGTAATTGGTACATGTAGCCTGTAAAGTAGATAAGTGTTTTCACATGCCAATTTTGCTGTACACACACACGTACGTTCGCACACACACGTACGTGCACACACACGTACGTACACACACACGTATGTGCACACACACACACGTATGTGCACACACACACACGTATGTGCACACACACACACGTATGTGCACACACACGTATGTGCACACACACACACGTATGTGCACACACACACACGTATGTGCACACACACACACACGTATGTGCACACACACACACGTATGTGACCATTAATTAAATGGGGCAACCGAAAAGGTACGGACCCGGGTATATTGCAGTAATAATAAAACAGTGGTCCAAAACCTATTTCTTTTTAAACTGATCCAAACAGTCCATATTCATATAATTATTTGTTCATGGGCGTTCACATAGAATCTGCACCTATGCAATAATGCACTCAGTTACTTCAAGCACAAAAAAAATATCACTACACCAGCAATAAAAACAAATCAGAGTACAAGATCTAATTTATTGTCTCTAGATCATACAATTGATAATCAATAATTTTTTTGGGAATAGAAAGTCACCCAAAGACACGTGCACAAGAAGAGTGATCAAAAGAGTATGTATAGTGAATAAAGAGAAAGAAAGTCAAGGTGATAATAAACAAAAAATTTCACATTATTATACAATTACGGTTTCACAGTTTTCCGTATTGAGACTACCTGGCCACACAAAACAATCAGAACAACTAATGTCAGTGTAATCCAAATAAAAAGACATCAATGTCAATTGTGTGCACTTTTTTTTATCACAAATATGGGTCCACGGTAGAGATAATATCGTCGACGTTTCGACTCGACTTATGGTTGTCCGGTAATTTGAACCTGACCGTGCGAGTCTTCATCAGGACAGAAATTGGATGGGCAACAAAGGGTAACAGGTGACCCTACAAGAAATAGAAGGGGGTGGGGGATTATCCTATTGTAGTGATATATTGATACAAGATAATTAAAACCCCCTCAGGGGCAGAGTGCTTACCCTCGGGGTCAGGGCCAACAAAGTGTGCCTCCTTACTGGACCGAGTAGAATTCACTTCTGCAAAACATAATTAAGCAGGATATAGGCAACTCCTACTATAAGTCCGTGCGTGCATAGCAATCACGTCGGTCTATGCATGATATTTTACCTTATTGATGATTAATCATCCATTTCCCAACATATTCAGGGGTTTTCTAATCCGCTGTGTCAAGTTCCTGTATCCACCGATCAGGAAGCTGTTATAGAGAAGGAATACCATAAAGATATGTCCAATCCGACTTATAATATATAGAAAGTCAGCACTCAAATGACACCCAAAATGTTTACCTTTAAAATTGTGCCTCAATTCACATGAAAAATGCTCCTGTCCCCAACGATCAGGAAGCTGTAGAAAGGAGAGAGAAAGCGATGCTTCATTTATAATCCGCTCCCAAAGTGACTAGTATGTCACATATTGGCAGAACTCAGCACAGCGCTCCGTGTTGTAAAAGGAGTCTCTTACCGTACTGCCGTAGTTGCAGTCTACTTGATCCCCAAACCTCCAAATGGTTGTGTACACGTACACACGTTCACACGTACACACATGCATGTACACACATGCGCACACGTAGATGCACATGTGCACACATGTATGTATACACACGCACACACATGTGCATGCGTAGACGCACGTGTGCACATGTATGTACACATACGTACATACAAACACGTATTTGTACACACATACGTACACATGTGCACATATAGACGCACGTGTGCACACAACGCACACGTAGACGCACTTGTGCACACACGTACACGCACGTGTGCAAGTACATTGCAATATGCCATTTATAACCATTTTTGAGTGGAGGGGCCATGAGTCAAAAGAGACCATCCTCAAGTAATTTTTGATGCCGCTAGTCTCCCCCCACCATGGTAAGAAGTAACGCATAGTACTCTACACATCTGCATATATGTTTGATGCCATGATACCTTTTCAATCTGTACTTGTTTTAACAAAATTATATTAACCTAAAATTGGATGCAATGGATTAAATTTGTGCAGTATGGCAAAAAAACACTGAAAAGACCTTGTGACTATTAGTGAAGTTATTCATCCGTGTAAGATATTTGTTACAGGCAATGTGTAAGGCAGTAAATAGTTTTTTTGTCATGTCAATTTTGCTGTGTTGTAGTAATAAACTCGAATTTAACAATTGAATTGTAGTAATAACTGTGTGCGCATTTATTAGTTCAGTTGTTTGTGTGGATCCCTCTGTACATTATGAATAGTTCAATTTGAGATGTACAACACGTGTTTGGGAGTTAAGTGATTTATGGTAAGCTTACTATGCAACCATATTTAAAAGAAAGCTTTAAAGGATTGCTCATGTTGGTGGCCTGTTGAGCTGTTCTGTTGTCAACAAACTTGGAAAATGTTGCTGTTGAATTTCACATTTTCATTTTTTAGTGTTAGGTCTTTGGTTGAACAAACTGCTTATTGCATTGTAAAGCACGGATCATTGTTAAACGCAGAGTGCTTTAGAAAAATAAAATCCCCATTTTGAACCTTGGATTCTTAAATTTTTCCAAACCGTTCCAAGGAAGTCAAAACAATTGCTTGTTTTTTTTAAAACAGATTTTTACATAACGCGAACTTGACTCGGTTGCGGGTATCAGTGCTTTACATAGCACCAGTTGCGTTACATGAGGACACATTCATTTTTGTTAGGTACAGGGAGATTAAGTGTTTTGTCCAGAATGACAGGATGTTCAGCGTCCTTGCCGAGTCTTGAACCCGGTTCCTCAGATTCGAGGTCTACCGCCCTAGCAGTTAGGCCAACTCCTCTCCCCTCGTATGTGGGTTGGCTTCAGCCTGAAATTTGTAAGAGTTTTGTATTATCTTTTATTAACCTAGAGTTTACTTCATAGGATAGTTTTATTCCTCAACTTTCTCACATTGTCAAATGGCCTTCCAGTTTGTCATCCTCCGGTAAATGGCGTCCAGAGGTATACAGGCTATCTTCAATTGCAGCCCGTAGTCTCAAAGTGGATTTTTAAAACATTTGTGTTGCTTCTATCTGTTGTTATTATTGTATGCAATTTCCAGAGTTAACCGTTGCTCAGGATTAATTGGCTTTTTGTCATTCTCCGTTCCTGATCTCTTCTTTGTATTAGTGGCTTTGTTCCCTATTTGGTGTTTGTCCCTCCCTTGGAGCATAGCTTGTTTACCCTTGCTTTTGAATAGTTGGTGTATAGGTTTCCACTGTTGACATCATGGAACTTTGTTTGTTGTGGTCTACATCATGTCATTGCTTGTTTTGCACTCCCTGGGACTGTATGTGTTTGTTTTCAGAGCGCTCGCTTTACTTTATCCCTGACTCCTTGTTGCTTCCTTCCTGCTGTCCCTGCTGCAGCTCCACAAAGGTGTATTAGTCACGAGTTGGTGGCCTTGATGATGCTCTCAATGTAACACTCAATGCAAACTTTGTTCTCATTGGTAGTCTCGGTGATGGGTCAGTGACCATGGTGGTAGCCACTATTTACTTTGCATTGCCTGCAGCGATGAAAGCTTTTAAACTCCAGTAGTGGCATCCAGCCAAATTAGAAATACAGAAGAAATATAAACATTTAATATACTTTTAAGATGGCTGCTTTGTTATGACATAATGACATAGCAACACGTGTGATGACGCAACATGGCGGACATCTTAAAAGTGTAGAAAGGAGTGTTTTCATTGCTTTCTATACTGTTAATATAACTGCTCGATCATTGGAAAGCTGATCACGTCACTCACTGAACATTGGCAAGTGATATAACTTGGCTTTGCCAGTGCCGGTTTCTTTTCCTTTTGTACCTTGTGCCTTTTCTAATTCTGCCCTTCCCATTTTGCTGGTAGTCCTGAAAACTCTCAAATTTGGATTGCACTTCAAATGCCAACAATGTATATTGTTCCTTGTTTAGTAGAGCATGCGTTGCACACGGTTGCCTCCCTTGCTAAGTCGTTAGAACTGATTGTCTCCCACCAGCTTTACCAAACACTTGAGTCCAGTGGATGGTTGTGATTTCCAGTTATGTGTTATACCTTTATCAGGGGTGTGGAATTTAATAAAATATCTACTTGTCCATGGGGCAGGTTGATTCATAAATCTACTTGTCCTGTAACAAAACCTGTTTGACCCTTTGGTGCCATGTAGTGCAACGACAAATTATGGCAGCCATCTCATTATATAAGAGCTCTGATATAGCCTCTCTGATCAGCCAGGGCTCAGACCATAATAGGGTTTGAATACTTGCAATCCCCTTATGTTTCCACGTTTCCACAGATCTACATATTGGGGCTGAAGGGAGTGGTAAGCAATAGTTACGGGGTTAGAATGGCCTTTTGAGTCTGTGCTAACCTGCCAACTTGCATGTTTTAAGGGTTTTCAACAGCTCTTCTCTAATCTTTTCATATACTCAATGTTGGAAATGTATTCCTGACAATGGCAGACGTAAACCTTCTTCCAGAGTTGGGGAAAAAAGTGGTTGGAGGGTAAGTGAACTTGCAAACAGTCAGATTTTTGCATGAGTAAATCTACACATCAATATTTGCTCATGCTAAAATGCAGTTCACAAATATTTTCTAGGAGTACTATTTCTTTTCCTACTTCTGTGAAAGCTTGGGAATTCACGATAGCCATATAGCTGCGCTTAATGCAAGGATATATAACGTGGGTGCACTTTTGAGACTTTATTTAATAATGGGACCCCTATTTTGGTGTGGAGTTGACCGTGACCTTTTGTGTTTATTAAAATTGTGTCTCTCTCTCTGTTTCGGTTGGCTGCAATGTGAGTGACAGCATTCTGCTCTTTCACAAGGAGCATATCGGCACACAATGTAATTTTGTTCAATGCCAGTAACTACTGTGGCAGTCTGTGCTTTGTGAGACCAAAAAACAATTTTTGCTTTTGCCAATGTTATAATGGTGAGGACCCGGCAGCTCCCAAACCAATAAGGTTTTACAAAAATAATGCCAACACAAGTCACACATTGACAAAACCAGAAAGCTGACCACTAATTTCAGACCTACTGGCTTTGCCAATGCTTGTTTATTGTTGTTTACCAAAGTCGTATTGAAACTGGCTACACTGATTTTCCATTATGAATATTTTTGGGAAATGCTAGCAAGCACAAACGCATGTTACTAAATGATGCTGCAAAGAAACGGTACCTGAAATTTTACAGTAGTTTAGCAAAATGTTTTTTTTCCTGCTTTCATTCTTTTAATGAACATTGCAATATGAACGCTAAACGTATTTATTTTTTTAAGCAAATCCTTTGCAAATTAATTTTACAGTTGGTGATACAAAAGTGTAGATTGAATGCTCAGTGGAATTGGGTGGTATATAAAGAGACCTCCTGTGCATACAACAGGCCCCTCCGTAGATGTTGCACCTTCAGGTGTTGCAGGCCCCATCAATGCAGTGGGCCCGGGAAGATCGCTTGGATCGAAGAGGACAGGGGGCCTACAATCCTGGCCAGATGATGAAGGGAAATTGTGGAAATGTGCCTTCTGCCAGCCACACTGGTGCAGGGTCACCCTTGGTCCACGGGTTCAAATAAGTAACCGGAATCGACACTGAAGTGAAGTAAAGATCAGATCATTTATTAACACTCATGAGCAGGGGCCTCGTCCAACAAGCACCAAGGGATATTTAAGGAGGAAGCACACTGAGCAATGATTACATGAGTTTTTATAGGAAAAGATCACAAACAGGTGACGCCCTAGGGTGTAAATAGAGCTTTGAGAAAAACACACAAATGAGGTAATGGTGAGAATCGACTGCCTTGGTGTTTTGAGCAATATTAGCGTCTTGAGGCTGCACAACAAGATATGTTATCTGTGTAAACTTTATTCAGGACTTAACCATTGTCTGGAAACTCCGAGCAGATGCCAGCTGTTCTTTTGCGCTGACTCTGCATGTATACACAGCCTGAAATACCCCAATCTAGATTCTTTACAAATGTTTGTGCAGGTGATGTGTCAAGGATAGAGCCGGGGCTGGAAAGTAGGGCAGAGGTAAAATGGATTATGCATAGCTAAATTCAAAAACGAGAAGGATCCTATTTTATATTTCAACAATTCCTTTTTAGCCTATGCTAATCCATTTTAAAGTAATATATTAATCTTGTATATCAATCCGCATGAGTTCATCAAGTTCATCAATTTCGAGTTGCATCATCATTTGTCTATTTGATTCATGAACATTAATTGGGGAAGGCTTGATACGGTTACAAGTAGCTATACAAGCTGTACATATCACAGGGGCACACTGGATGCAGCAACAGCAAGAGAGAAAGATGGCTTCTATAATTAATATCCCCATTAATATTTTCCAGCCCCAAGCAGAAACAATACCACACAACCACTCGGACCAAGTCCATGTTCTTGTTCCTGATTCATTTCTGCAGCTATTTTATGCAGTCTGGAAATAGCGGCATAGACAGAGAAGGAGCGTTTTCAAGAATGAACACACAACAGCTACTTCCGATGATGCGACATGCTCCACCACGATCAGCCAATATCACATCTAAAACCATTCAATTTTTCAAAATCACAATCCTGGTAATTTGGAGCTCTTCTGTGTAATTTCCAAGAGCCATTGCTGGTGATTAGCCACTGCCTCTACCACTTGGGCGGAGTGTCTTGCTTTTCTGCTATTCAGGGCTAGACCAACAAAGAAAAAGAGTCCCAAATTAAAATCGACATACTGCTCTAAGGAAGTGTAAGTTTGATCCACTTCATCACCATTTATAGTTTGTTTCAAGGAAGTGTCATTAAACATTTTTCGATCTTTGTGATAAGATGCAGGTGCTAAAAATACTGGCGAAAACAAGGACACATAGCATATTCCAGAACATCTGATTGGCAAATGATAGTAGCCTTTGTTTCCACAAATGAAGTAAGTGTTACATGATGATAGAAAACTGCTATTGTTTGTTCCAGTGATATTCAATGCTGTAGCAGTCCCTTTTTCCCACAGGGATACTGCAGATACTTCTTACACAGAGACTTGCTCAGGCTCTTCTAACAGCGGTAACAGGAGGCATATTCCCCTTGCCTCTTCGAGCCTTGGGGAAGATGTACCTTGTGGAGGAATTTCCCTTGCTGTATTCCTCCATTTCCCATATAGTTCCCTTGGCTTGTGGGAGACCATCATCATGGGGGTAACACACCTTATTCAATTGCGCATTAAGTCCCCCTACATTAGTTGTAGAAATAATATTGATTTTAGAGGCCCAGAAAAGTCCGAACCAGGCTCTACAGGAGCCATTAATTGAAAATGGCAAGGGAATGAGGGGCGTTCTTCCCTTCTTCTGATGGACTGGCAACATTCCACATACCCATCAGTTGGTAGTATTTGTAGGAGTATGATGCAACATTTGTATGAAAGTAATTTTGTGATATGACAATCGATGCTTCCTTTCATGATAGGGAAGAGTGAAGTAATAATGTTCCGTGGGGACAGGAGCAGTTGTTGCAGACAGCAAGTTGCGAGCTGGGATTACCTCCTCCACTGTCCATAATGCCGCTGAAAATATATCTAACACAAAAATCAGGACCACCATGCAGTTTTGTCCTGTGCGCTCCACTTGGATACCATTTTATGCATTCTCTTTAACAGTACTTAGTACAACCGCATGTCGTAGAGAGACTTGGGTATCACTGAGCACGTATCACAACCCGCACTGAACCTAGTTCAGCCGATTCTGCGATTCCCACCATGCCCCAGCCGAACCTCCCCACTAATTAGGAGCAGGTCCTCCGGTGTGTGTATCCGCTCCTTCCCTTCCTTGGTCGCAGATTGTACCTTGTTACCGCAGGCGTTGTCTCATCAGAGAACAGAGTTTCTTCGTTCGTAGGGGCGATGTTTTTCTGGGTTTGCAGTATCTCCTTAGAATCGTCTCTGCCTTCTGGTTGAAGAGCAGTTGCTGGTGTCCTCTTGTAAGGTGGGACATGAATCCAGTCTTCCTGTTGGTGACGCAGACATCGGTCCGAGTTGTAAGCAAGACTTGTTTGGGGTCCTTCCAGCGGGGTTCCAAGTTTTTGGAGCGTTAAATTCTTTGTAGACACAAAATCGCCAGGCTGAAGACGGTGGGCTAGACCTTCTGAATTGTCAGGTATGTCTTCATGTACCGTCTGATGGATTAGAGACAATGTTTCAGTTAAGTTTTTTAAATAATCACTATGGACAGGGTACTGTATTTCTTTTATTCTATTTGGTCTAGGGGGTCCCCACACATTCATAGGCCTTCCGAACACTACCTCATAAGGGGAGAGATCAATCTTACTGTGTGGGATGGAACAAAGTGATTACAGGGCTAGGGGCAGAGCATCTGGCTATTTAAGGCCCGTTGTTGCCTGTATTTTAACAAGTTTAAGCTTCAGTGTGACGTTGGATTGTTCTAAAAGTCCTGCTGCATGGGGATAATTGCCTCACTTTGCCACTGGATTCATGCTAGCCTGGCTGATGACGGCTGATTAGCCAGAACCCGGGCTGAAAATGTATGACATTGTTCTACATTCTGTCCATCAACTGTGTTTTTTGCAATGTTCACCCCGAGTGGGCTGGGGATGCTCAGACGTGAGTCCCAGGCTCTCCACACCACTGGAGTCAAGCTATCCAGGCTGATGAAGGCTGATAGCCAGAAACCGGTCCTTGGATGCTTGATTCCGGTCTGGGAAAGACATGGCTTGGTAGTTCGGACTGGACTGTTCCCATGAGGCACAGGGTCAGAGCTGATTTGCATATAGCCAGTGTCTAACCCAGGGTGGTGTGGAGTGCAAAAAAACGATGGATTTAGGTCCAGATCCTTGTACTGGGGTGAATGTATGACATTGTTCTACATTCTGTCCATCAACTGTGTTTTTTGTTAAAACTAATGTGGGCAGGCCCATGAGCCATAGTCAAAAAGGGCAGTACATGGGCTTGAGGCAATTTCCATTTTGACATATCTTTGGACCTCCGACATCCCTCATTATCTAACTCTCCATCCTTTTCCCATTCTGCCTTTTCTTGTTCAGTAGCTGACTGTTGTATCTCCTTAACCTCTGTGTTTTCTGTTTTACCATCTTTCAGCTTGAGACCGTAGTACATACATTCTGCTTGTGTGAGTACTTACGGCTTACTATGTGCTATCCCATCTGCGAAAGCATTTCCTTGTCCCACCTTATCTGTAACTGTCTTGTGGGCACTACACTTGATAATGGCCACACTTTTTGGCAATTTCAGGGCGGTGAGGAGGCTATTTACCAGTTCACCATGTTGAATCTTGGCACCAATCAAAGTTAAGAACCCTTGTTCCTTCCAAAGCCTGCCAAAGTTGTGTACCACACCAAATGCGTACTGGCTGTCAGTGTAAATGTTTACTGATTAGTCCCTGACTGAGTTTACAAGCCCTCAAGAGTGCAATGAGTTCAGCCGCTTGGGCCGATCTCTGTGGAATGCGAGCTGTTTCTACGACTGTCTGCAGCGTTGTTATGGCATTGGCTGCATAAGTCGTGACCTCAGGTAATCTTAAACATGAGCCATCCACCCATAATTCTCCTTCAGGATCTAACCGGGCTGTGTCTTTGAGATCTACTCTTCCCTTGGTAATTTTCTGACGGAGAAACAAACCATCATGCAAATCATGGGGTTGTTTAGCTGGTAAGGTTAACAATGTGGCAGGATTCAATGTCAAACATCTCTTGAGTGTAATATGGGGTGCCAAATGCGTGAGTTCATATCCTGTGAGCATAGCACTAGGCAGGTGTTGTGTCTTAGTTTGGATAAGCAGTGCATCTATGGAATGTGGTACCATAACCATTAGTTTGCTGCTTCATACTATCCCTTCAGATTGTCGTATCGAGATGGCTGTAGTAGCCACCGCCCTAAGACAACCCGGGAGTCCTCTGGCCACTGGATCCAATACAGCGGAGAAGTAAGCACATGGGCGATGTTTGCTGCTGTGTGGCTGTGTCAAGACTGATAATGCACACCCTTCTCTCTTGTGTACATATAGTGTAAAGGGTTTGGTGTAATCAGGGGTACCCAACACAGGACCAGAACAAAGGGATGCACAAAGCTATTGATCTGGATTTTGACATTCAGATGACCATGGTAGAGGAAAGGGGGTGTCTTTGGTAATAAGGGACAAAAGGGGTTTGATAATGAGTGAAAAGTTGGGGATTCATTGTCTACAGTAAGAGGTAATGCCATTAAGTGCTCCGACTTCTTTTTGTGTACGGGGAATGGGAGTGTGTATGATAGTTTGAATGCTATCCTTGGTGAGAGTGCGTCTCTCCTTGGACAAGAGGTGACCTAGATAGGTGACCTCTGGTCAACAATATTGCAATTTATTCTTGGAGACTTTATGTCCCTTAGCAGCAAGACAGTGCAATAAGGAGAGGGTGGCTTCTTTGCAATGTTCAATTGTGTCAGCCACGAGCAGGATGTCATTGACATATTGGGCGAGTGTGACTCCAGTTGGTACGGGAAGTTCATGCAACTGTCGTTTGAGTGCCTGGCTATGCTAGGACTTTCTGTACAGTTTTGAGGGGCTTTACACAATCTAAATTAACAACCTTTAAGTGAAAATCCAAAAAGATATCTACTATCCTGATGTATAGGGATAGAGAAAAAGGCATTCTTAAGATCAATGACAGACAACGCAGTGGCTGTGGGTGGGACCAAAGTCAACAGGGTGGTAATATCAGAAACAACAGGATATTGAGGAACTACTATCTTGTTAATTTCTCTCAAATCAATCATAGATCCATAAACTTTATCCTGTATTCCATCCCCTCTTTTAAGGACACGAAGAATAGGGCTATTACACACATTAGAGGAGACTTCCTTAATGGCCCCTGTAATTATCATGTCATCAATGATGTGTATTAGCGCATATTCACCTTCTTTTGAAATGTTGTATTGCGGGACACGTAGCAAAAGAGCACCTTCCCGAACCAGTATGTGTACTGGGGACATGTCTTATTCTCCCAACATCTGTGTCTGCAGTAGCCCAGAACCATGGGGGAACGGAATTGAGGTCCGAGCATGGGGAAATACTACATTGTTTGGGCGATGTTTTCATTCCAAAGGTGACACGCACCCCAGATGGGAGCAATGTATGGAAGCTTGAAAATATTTCAAAAGGTCAAGTCCCACCAAATTATCAGGGGCATGCGGGGGAAGCAGAAAAGGTGCAGAAGTACTAAAATTGTTAACCTGTAAAGGTATTTTTTAGGACACAGGGCTAGGGGTTGGTGTTCCATCGTACCCACTGATGTTATTATCCGGCCAGACAAGGGTGTCCCAGGGACCAGTTGTTGAGATCACGCTACGTGTCGCCCCTTTATCTACTAAGAATTTCTGATCCTGCCCAAGTATGGTAGCTGTTATATAGGGTCCTGACTGATCTACAGGTATCTCAAATGGTCCTTGTCCTACTCTGTCCTAGCCAAAGCGCATTCCTAGGGCATCATCTGGTTGTAGTCATCCAAAGAATATTGATTTTTCCTTTGATCAAAATAATTATCCAACCTTCTCTCTGCCTGAATTTTGTTGTTGCTGGGGGGCTTATGTTCTCCGATTATTACTTGCTTGTCCCCTGCCCCTTCCACTAGAAGCTAAGACAGGGCATTCAGAACACCAGTTCCCTACTTCTTTACAATAGGCAAATTCATCTGATCCCAGTGGTGTCTGTCTATGCGGTGATCCTGCTGGGGGCATTTGTCTGTGGTTTTGACCATGGCCTCGACTCTGGGGTCCATAAGCCTGAACCATCATAACCTTAGTCTTTAAATCCTTTATTTTACCTTCTTTCCTGTCATATTCATCTGTCACCTGATTCTGGTAATACTGACTGAGGCCCATGTACTTTCAGACCCCTTTAAAAGAACAGATATTTCGGGAAGTAAGTTGCCGACAAATCGGTCTACAAATCAATGGGAGCCCGTGGGTGTAGATGTGTCTTGGCCACAAAAATAGTAAAAAACATCCTCAAAGCGAGTAAAGAAATCAGGGACAGACTTGTCCTTTCTTTGTTTACAAGCAGAAAGGAGCATCCAATCGATCTTCCGTGGGGGAATTATCGTCTTTATATAAGTGAGTATGCTTTTACCAGGCTTCCTATCGGCTTCAGCTGCTATTAATGCAGCCCTATCTCTGCAACATGATCCGGTTTCCGGGTGAGCCGCCACATATACGGCGGTAAGATCATACTGAAAAGCATATCAATATCCACTAGCGTCATAATGCAAGAGTCAATAGCTGCCTGTATTTCATCATAAAAACCTCTGGGGTTCTTTCGAATATCTGGTAAAGAGTGAAAACATCCGTCCTTTTCCAGGGTGTGTATATCCAACTATACAAGAAGACAAGAAATGGGCTCTAGCATCGGGGCTGTTAGGATCATCATTGTTTGCGCGTCCTCTCCAGGGGATAAATTGGGGTGCGGCTTCCCTCAGGTCTTATCCTGGGAGCGGCAAAAAGTTCATCACAGTGCCGCATTATTGTTGCTATGGCAGTATTAACCCTTCCTACAGGGAAGGGCCCCTACCTGGCACTGCTGATTAATGGCTCTAACATCGTCTGGACCATGTTCCTCTGTAATCATCTCCGATTGGGCCAAAAACTGGTAAGAAAGTTTGGCTATGAGACACAGGAGCTCGCCTTCAGAGAAATCTTGTATCTGGCCTATCATTTCTCCTGCCTCCATTTCCGAATCATTTAACCAACTCAATACTATCTGTTGTTTTTGATCTTGGCGTGGCTGTGGTATGGCAGAGCGGAGAATTCGGGGAGCTGGGTTTGGTACAGGACCATCTGCCAATTCATGCACGTTGGCTTGAGATTGGGGGGGGATAAGGGATGGACCTGCACAGGTTGGAAAGTAGGGGGTTGGACAATAATTTATGGAGGAGCTGGGGCCGGCAGTGCAAAAAGTACAGGATTTGGTGGTCCAGGGGGATGGGGTGTCAAAGGTGCGTCTGGGAGTCGTTCAATAATTTGACGGTTTCTGAGTTAACGTCATCATGGTGAACCTGAGCCGCTGCTGTTCGCCTAACAACATATTCTTTGTTAATGTATGTTCTCAATCTAAACATTCTACATTTTCCTGGACTTCTTTATCTCCTTAAATTTTTGATAAACTGTCTTCCTTTCCTGTTACCTACTCACTTTCTCTGCCTTGAGCTGTTGCTCCATCACTTCCTTCCTCCACATATGCAAACTGTCAAACATAGCTGTTCTAACTTGCATAGCAAACAATTCATTATCTAAGTACTCAAGTTTATGAGGGTCCATCGTCCCCTCTAATGGCCATTGGATTTGGGGATCCCCTTTTGCACATTTGTTCCACAATGCACTATACATGATGGGACAAATACCATTTTTATGTACATTTTAATTTGGTGTACCTTCTGGGGGGGCCGGCTGACTCTCTTCCAAAATGCGCTGTTTATCGCAGCAGCAGCAACATAGTTTACTAAACACAGGCATGATTATAATATATAAATAATAACTTTTGCCCTGTTTTGCCACGCTGGTTTTGCAGTCTGTGCAATCGGAGGGACTGGAGGCACTCCGCCTCCCTTGAAGACCTTGTCATCACCCCCACGGACTCCTGCTACCTTCTTTTTGTGGGCACCACACTCTGGTGGGACTCTGAGTCCCAGAGTGCAACACTCCACCACTGTCAGCCACAAACCATCCGCAGCTGTTGAGGGTGGAGGCGTCAACACCACGCTATAAAGCGCCGCCACGCCCTCTGCTGCGTGGGACTCGCCGGGCGAAACCCGGGCCAAGGGCGGGCCCGTCTGAGCCCGTCCAAGAAAGATCGAGGCAGGGCCGGGCCACCCCTGTTTTATTTGCATTCTTGTGAGTACTATTGTATGGGTATTTGTTCCTGCTGAGCTTTTTCAATCTGGGTCGAGACTTTGGGGGCAATACCGAACAACGACTGTACTATATAGAAGTCAAACTGAAAGCTACAATTTTTAATTGTGAGTTGTTTGCACTGTTAGGGCAGTATAGGAAAGAATCATGGGGAAAACTCACCCTCCCCATTCAAAGCCCAACACCAGACAGAAACTTCCTATTCAAACCAGGACTACTCAGCCGACTGCGATTGAAAGAGTGCTTCAGCAGGTCAATAATGAAATAAACGTACAGAGAGGCGTCTCTCTCTAACACAGAGTATCCCTCGTACCTTACAGTCTATGGAATCTAGCACTCCGGTTATGGCCAATTCACCGGTTCTTTCCACCCCCATAGAATTACCCCCTGCCTAAGTCAATACAGTTGCATCAAAAACATGTAGGCTGGGTCCGGGTGGGAAGGCGAAAAGGAAAACGGCCCAGCGGTGAACAGGCACCTCTAAGGGCGCAAAACACGTAGATTACCGTCCAGGGCCAGTGACAAATCACACCTCAGGGGTCATAGCTTTGGATGATAGCTCTAATAAATCTTTTGAGCCTCCGGGCTGGGTCCCACCATTAATAATGGAGCTTAAATCATACCTGGAACAGTTTATTAAAACAGAAATTAGAGATGCAATGAAAAATATTGCTAAATTAAAGACCTCCATAGATGTATGGGGAGCAAAAATAAATGCCACCTTCAATATTATTGATACCACCAAATCACAGGTTACTTGCCTTCCTGTCCCCCCCTGACCTAAAGAACTGACCAAAGTATTACAAACCAATCAGCCTACTACGAATGGCGGACCCTCTCACCCGAGTCAGCCATCAACTAGCTCCGTTTATAAGGCCCCCCCCTATCTGCATTCTCCTGCTAACACACAAACATCTGGGGCTGTGGACCTTATTACAGCTATAACTGAAGACTCTCAGCCACAACAGAGGTAAACACAGACAGGAACCAAATTCCCTCGAAACTAAGATTAACAACACCCGCTTATCCTCGTATTGATTTGCCCCCTGCTTCGACACCTTATGTGGTAATCCTTACTGCAGTCCCACCATTGGAAGCAGGCCGCGAGGAAACTTATCCTGAGCTAAAAAACAAAACTATTCACGGGCTGAGTAAAAGTAGACCACCCCCTCATACAGTACATACTGAAATTTTATATACTCGAAGGGTTAGCTGGCTTGGCCAAGGCCAAAAAGATATCCCAAGGGATTGCGTCTTGATCAACTTCAGAGATAGAAGGGTGGTTGAACACATCCTCAAATGGGGCCCAACAACACTGACCAGTGATATACAGACCGTTCCATTGGGTTATTTTGACCCCGAAGCCCCCTTCTTGAGAGAGTGGGTAGTGTCTATAAAAAATGGGAACTGCGCGCCAAGAGTAGGGGTTTGTCATACATGGGCAAGTTTGGGGTAACGGAGATCAATTTAAGGTTCTAGTAAGTAATCAATTTAGTCCCCTCGATCTGGTAGACTGACTAGCACCCAAGAATGAAAACCCGAGTCTGGCCCAGAATTCGCCCAGAAACCCCTACCTCCCTGTAAGCTTGAGCATCACTGACCAACCCTATGGGAATAGTCCAGAGACTATCTTATCGGAAGACGCACCCGGACTACTTGCTACTTCTTTAAGTAACCTAGATTGCACCATACAGGATGAGGTGGGCCGACATGAGCAATTCCCACACCAGGCACCCCACCAAGGTGGGTCTTTGGCACAGAATACCAAGATCTTATCCTGGAATATAGCAGGGCTCTATTCAAAAATGGACCTCCCAGATTGGGGAGCTTATATAGATGCGCATGAGATATGCCTTTTCCAGGAAACCTGGTCCAGGGAGGATTTATACAGAGTGGGGTATGTTAGATACTCTATACTAGCTGTACAGGGGCCCAGTGTCAGACCGTCCGGTGGCCTCTGTATCTGGATTGGGTTACATTTAGGTTGTAATATTAAATCTATAGGTGCACTCTCCCCAGATATTCAGTGTATCCTCCTTTCTTTCATTAACAAACTTAGAATTGTCATCATTAATGTATACTCACGACCAGTAAAACAGGGGCTCACATCGCAGGTCTTAGAACGCCTTGCAATATTTCAACATACTTTTCCTGAGTCCTCTCATATAATCATCGGGGGTGACTTTAATCGTCACTTCGAACCGTTAACTTGTCCGAGTGACAATATCACCAGTGAGGAGGATTCAATCTGGTCAATTCCTGAATGTAATGCTTACCAGGTAAGAGGCTGGACTCCTTTAGTCCTGCAGATGAATTCACTCATTCTTGCCAAATTGCTAAGGGCATGCAATGGTCGCTCCCCCCCCCCCCCCCCCCCCGACAGCCCGGGTAATACTACCTATAATAAGCTGAGTCATACATCTATCATTGATTATATATTAATAGATGTAGAATTATGGCATAGAACTGGTGTTTTTGTGGTGAAAGTGATCATAACACCCTTGCGCTTGAATTAACCCTCCCAAAAGTCGGGCGAGACCAGTATCCTCTTGCTCAATCTGTCCCAGACTTAGTAGTATCTGAAGGAGGAAGAAGAATTCGGTAGGCAACATTTGTACAGTCACCGGAAAAAGTGGCCACTTTATATCAACAAATTATTCCCCATTTGTAACTTGCTTTCCAAATGTCAACAAACGACCGAGGTCCTGATTATCTACAGGAATTAGGCAAGAACAACCAAGAAATCTTATCTAAATTGGCTATGCATTTTTACAATGGAGATCTAAAAATCTCCTCAAACTCTAGGAATAGGCACTCCTGGAAAAAGTGTGTAGGGACGCCAAGCGTGCTGTGGTGACACCGGTGAAAGATAAGGACACCCAACACATTAAAACAACACGGGCTACATATAAAAAAAAACTATAGAAGAAGCCAAAGCATCATGTGAGCTTAAAAAATGGGAAGCCATAAAACTGGCTCTCGATAATAGAGATATGAGAAGCTTTTGGCATCTAGTGAGAACTGGGAAGACTAACGGCAATTCGGCAATCGAACCGAACCCTGGGGGAGGAAGTCTGGAGATTGCACTTCCAAACATTATTCTCCAGACCTGAGGATGAAGATGTATTACGCAAGGATCCAACTTTTAATATCATCTCTCTGGACCCTAGAGCTCCCCCTTGTACTATAAAGGAGGTCACCACAGCGCTAGGCAAGATGCTCCCAGCTAAAACACCAGGGCTGGATAAAATCCCAGGTGACTTATTTAAAAATGAAGGCTCTGTGTGGGCACCCTACCTTTCGGTGCTATTTAATGCCATCCTTCAAGGGATGGATTTACCTCCAACATGGGCAGGCACAGAGATCATCCCGATCTATAAGAAGGGTTCCCCATTAAACCCGGCTAATTATCACCCAATAAGCTTAATCGATGTGACTCAAAAGCTATTTACTAATGTTCTCTTGGGTCGTTTGCAGTCTTGGATTGATGAAAATAATATCTTAACACCTCTACAAGCTGGTTTTAGAAGTAAGATCTCCACAATTGACCAGATCTTCAGACTGCAATTGATCCACTGGAAAACAGTGATCTTGGAGGGAGGCAGCCTATATCTAACTTTTGTGGATCTAAAATCCGCATTTGATTTGGTGCAGCATAATCGGCTACGGGGGTACCCTACAGGAATTGGGTGCACCTGTGTATCTATGCCACATGCTGAAACGTCTGCATCAGGACACATATGCGAGAATCCGATTTGGTAAGAAAGGGGAACTAACAGCCCCTTTTCCAGTAGAGAAAGGGGTGAGACAGGGCGGTGTACTTGCGCCGACCCTGTTCTCCCTCTTCTTAAGAGGCCTAATTGAGAGACTGCTGGCAACAAAAGATATAGACTCACCAAGGTTGGTGAATCAAAAAATTCCTGAGCTAATATTCACAGATGATACGCTGCTACTACCCAAGACTCCAATGGGCATGCAGCGGGTACTTGCGGAGTTTAGTAAATTCTGCAAAAATAGGAATCTCGAGATAAATCTCCAAAAAACGAAATAAATGGTATTTAATGTGAACACCATTAACTATCCACAGCCACAAATTGAAGGTAGGCCTCTAGAAAGGGTGTCCACCTTTGATTACTTGGGTCTTACCCTTAACGATAAGATGGACTGGAGGACCCAAGTAAACAAAGCCAACTTAAAACTCACCTAGTCAATTGGGGGCAGCTTAAAAGTATACAAACATTGTACCCAAAAAGTGGTAGGCCCACCTGCAGAAATTTATAAAATACAGGGTAGGGGAGTGTCACTTTATGGGGCGGAGCTTTGGGGTTTTCCCCCTCTAATGCCCTATCCCTAACACAGAATACCTTCCTACGACCACTTCTGAACCTACCCCAAAGTAATCCTTTAACACCGTTGAGGATGGATTTGGGGATCGGTCCGATTACTGATATAATTGCTTTCCGCCCGCTCCTATTTTGGCGCTGCCTATGGAGCACTCCCGAGCTATTGGATTATAGGGAGCTGTTGAAGGATGTAATGTCTATTCTGGGAGCAGGGAACAGCCGATGGTTGTCCTACATCCGGAACACATGCTACACAATGGGGAGGGCAAACATGTGGCTTTTTCCTGAAGAGACCTGCTCCACCATTTCTAAAAAAAAAACCTTAAATCTGCAATCAAAGAACATAAACAAGCACAGCTAACGCAGAGTACTAAATCTTGCACGTTGACCTCCAGGTTTCTGCATGTCAAACTCCATTACAAGCTTGAACCAGTACTTGATATGATCCACTTTTAGCTAAGACATTATTTTTGCAATTCAGACATGGGGTGCTCTCTCTTAGAGCTTTTACAAACACATGGAAGGGTAGCCCCATAATGGACTGTCCAGGTTGTGTGTTGACAGAAGAGTCTGAACTTCATGTTCTTCTCTTCTGTCCTGCTTATAGTAGGCCAAGGTCCAAATGGGTGCAACAGTTGTGTAGAAATATGGGAATAAGAGACCACACTGAGGCCTTTAGGCTACTCAAATATGAGTTACATCCATTATCTGTTTTTGCAACTTCCAAATTCTTGCTTGCAATGTTACATATTCGAAAATATCTTATACTGAATCAAAGCTCGGGATCCATTTAAGTCTCCCAGATTACTTAACTCTTTCCCATCAAATTTGTACCATTTCGTATGAGCAAATGTTAATGGAATTTTGTCCTCTAATATATGCGGTTTCTTTTAAATGTTTTTATTGGTATAATATTTATTTTTTTAATGGATTTTTAAAGGTACTAACTGTGTTCATTTCCCTTCTCGCATGCTTGGCAAATTTTCTTTTTTTTTTTTTTCTTCACTTTTGCTACACATACGTTACCTGGACTAAAATTTATATCATAATTGTGCTCCTTTACTCTGTAGCCTCTCCAAACATACTTATATAGGCTCCAACATGTTCCAACAAATGTGCAATAGCAATTTGATGTTTTATCTATGGTTTTACATGCTCTTTTATGGCATCTTGCCGAAATGAAGATCTTTTGACTTTTATTGATAAATAACTCTTCAGACAGAAATTACGAGCGAAGTCTCTCACATTACCTGTGGTATTCACATTTGCAAATGTTAAACAAACAAATACCAAACAAACAAGAACTGGTTCAATACAATCCTACCTATTCTTAGTCTTCAACTCCCACCTGTCGATCCACTGTGATCAAATGATCAATTCCAAATAGCTGTCGGGAAGCCCCAGTCAAGGTCAACAGCTGCCGGGAAGATCAGATTCGGGAAGCCGAAAGAATCACCTTGGCCACGAGAACTAGTCTCCAAAGTTGGGGCTCTCCTTCGTGATGTTCTCACCGACACGATCTCCTTCCTTGATCCAACTGCAGACCTTTGATGGGGCCCTACGTTCGGGCGCCAATTTGTGGAAGTGTGCCTTCTGCCAGACACACTGGTGCAGGGTCACCCTTGGTCCATGGGTTCAAACAAGTAAGGAGAATCAACACTGGAGTGAAGTCAAGATCAGATCATTTATTACCACTTATGGGCGGGGGCCTTGTCCAGCAAGCACCAAGGGATACTCGAGGAGGAAGCACACCAACCAATGATTACATGGGTTTTTTATAGGAAAAGATGTCAAACAGGTGACGCCCCATGGTGTAAATGGAACTTTGAGAAAAACACACAAATTAGGTAATGGTGAGAATCAACATCCTTGGTGTTTTGAGCAATCTTCCCGTCTTGAGGCTGCACAACAAGATGTTATCTGTGTAAACTTTATTCAGAACTTAACCATTGTCTGGAAACTCTGAGCAGATGCCAACTGTTCTGTTGCGCTGACTCTGCATGTATACACAACCTGCAATACCCCAATCTAGATTCTTTACAAATGTTTGTGCAGGTGAGGTGTCCAGGATAGAGCCGGAGCTGGAAAGAAGGGCAGAGGTAAAATGGATGACACTTAGCTAAATAAAAAAACGAGAAGGATCTGATTTTATATTTCAACAAAATGTTCTCCCTGCCCAACATTCTACGCAACTCTCGGTGGATCAGTCGTATCTTTTTCTGGGGCAGTTGAAAGAACTGTTGCGCTGTGTCTACCTCAAATTCCAAGGAGGTCGTTTGTTGAACCAGATTAAATTGGAATTTCTGAGTGTGAACTATAAACCCCAGTCCCTGCAGAACATCTTGGGTCATCTGCAGTTGGGAGACTGAAGTGGATTTTTTCTGGTGCATTAGGAGAATGTCATTCAGATACTTTATTAGCCGAACTCCCTGTGCACGAACCCATTCCATGGCTTGGCACAACCCCAAGGTGAAACACCAGGATGATTATGACACGCCGGGCATGAGAACTCGAAAATGTGACCATGCCATTTGAGCTTTAGGAAACCTCTTTGGGGAGGAAAAATGGGAATGGTTAGGTTAGTCTTACCAACCATTCGTTGGGAAACAAAATATCCCCTGTGGACGGTTAATGCCCTCCATCTTGAAGTGCCGATATACCACCCATCGATTTCAAATCTTCCAGATTTATGACTAGTCTGAATCCCTTGCCCTTCTTTTCTACCAGGAAATTATTGCTCAAAACCCTCTGGGATGAATGATTGAACGGGTAATTGCCCCCTTTTTCTAGGCCTCCTCTCACCTCTTAGTTTATCACCCGTATCCCTTCCTGTGAGGATCCTAAGTGACCGGGATGGGAGTGATGATAGGACGTGCTGTAAAAGTCTGTGAAATCTCCTCCCGGTTGGAAGCACCCATGCGTACCTTTATGGACACCCAATTCATTGTAGGGAATAGGGTATATCGCTTACTTTTGGTGCCACTTGGTGCGGTGCTGGCTCTCCAGAAAGATCCTTTACTGCCATGTTCTCTGCCACAACCTCCAGAGTGGTAAAACCCTCCAAATATCTTACGGTCTTTGCATTGGAAGGAATGTAGCATCTAAAATTCCTGGACGTTGGAAGTGTAGGATCTGCCTTACCCAAACTGTTCCAGCCCCACCAAACCTGTTTTAGTTGAACTACTTCTTGATGAACTGTTGTGCCTTGCCAAGCGACAAAAATGTGTTAACGAAGCATGATAGCTGCTTAATGAAGGGTTCACCAAAGAGACCTCCATTTGCCACCGGCCCGACTTCTGTGGTGGCTAACTCGCCCAACCTGGGCTCAATCTTAATTACAAGGATAGTCTGTGCTCTGTCAAGAAGGCACAATCGTCATTGCCTTAAAAACATAGGGCTCGCTGAACCCAGCCTGACCGATTAGTGGGGTCAATCATCTGACCAGACTCCTTGGCTACTTTGGCTACTTTGATCATCTGCGCATCTCGCTGCAGAGAGGGGGGCGGCGGGTCAAAAACACGCACAAGGCCCCACAGTGGTGAAAAGTAGCCTGCCCAACGCTGGAGGCCACCAAGGGCCTGCCCACCTGCATCATGCAGTCCCCCCCCCCCCTAACCCTCCCCCATACCCACCCCCCTCAGGGGTCGCCGCAAACACCACACTGCTGGAAGCCTCCTACAGGGAAAACCACACGTATACATAATAATGTATAGGAATAACACTCATTAGGCAGTAATATCCAATATGAAGGAAAAGCACCTATCTGGCTGCTGAGCAGGGATAAAAGAGAAAGTGCTTTTCCTTGATGTTGGATATGTAGGACTGACACTATTGTCACGTTAAATTGTCGCAAAGACTCTTGGGGTTTGTAGTCTTTAAATTATTATTTTTGTTAATTATATTTCAGGAGAATCTTAGCCTCCGGTTAAGAATTTATTTATTTAAAAATATTTTTAATTGATCAAGTGAATTTGACGTGTATTTTAGGAAACGGATAACCACTCAAACTCTCAGAAAAATCCTCTTCTACTTTGAAGTAAACTGGTAAAGTTTTAGTTTAAAGAAGTTTTTTTGGGATGTCTTGTGTTAAAATTAACTTTTCATTCTACTTAATGGGTTTGATATTGGTTCTGAAATAAGAACACAAGAAGGATTTAAGATTTTTGTATCTATTAAGTAGCAATCACTATTGTAGACTTGTGGAATGCTGGTTAAATTTGTGCTAGGGGGATTGTTAACTTAGCCACGCTATTTATAAAGATTGAAAACATTGAATTCAATGTAGAATTTTGAGATACCATAAGATGTGGGTTTGATTTTCTTGCAGTATTTAAAATTTTTCTTTTTTTGCTTTGTTTTCTCCAACATTACTTAACATGCAAATATTGCCAAGCCAACAGCTCAGCACACATAAAGAGGTGAACCTTTTGGCACAGGCAAATCTGGTTTGATTCTTATGAGTAAATTCATTGAGGGCCTTCCATCTCTCTCTTTTCCAAACTCCTCATCCGCACAGACTGTAGGGACGTTCTTCGCCATGCAATAGCGCCACCTGCTAACGTTTTCCAAGGTAAATTAACCTTCCAATCAATTTGTGGTACCTTGGACTCTTCAGTAGTTTTACCTCTGAGCGTGCAAATAATTGTAGTACTATCAGAATATAGGTAGGTTGATGTGTGCCATGCTTTTCTCAAGTGTTTCTGATTGAGATTAAGACTTTTGTGCCTTATGAATATTCTGATGCACTGGCCTCATAGGATTCGAACAGTGTCCCCATCATTATGCTGGTTTTAGATAGAATGCTCTGGACATTTTATGCAAATGTAGCTTCAGAATTAACTTAATTTAAATTGTGTTTTTTAAAGTATTTTATTTTGCTGTTCTTATTTAAACAGTGGATCATTCAGTACACGCAGGATCAGTTTGCTGTTAGCTATTTTGGCGGTTGATTCCTAAATATTGCTTACATTATACTCATCCTGGAGCCTGCTTGCAGGTGGTTCGTTTGGCACAGATTTCTTCCTTTGATTCTAAAATTAGACCACAGGTCTTTATAGTGAGGATTCATAATCTGGCGCCTACCTTTCATGGGCATTTTGCTTTTCTGCTTGTGGCTTGGATAACAACCAGAGCAGAGAACAGACTCCAGCAGCATTCCAAGCTGTGATGCAAAATTCCTTGTAGCTGTAAAATGACATGCATGTTCATTTTACATTTGCTTACAAGGAAGGCAGTACCCACCTAATGGATTCCATCTGCTTTATAAGTTATTCAGACTTTACAGGTTCAGACTGGAAAAAAGGCAGAGGGCATAAAAGAGTACATGGTGTTGTGAAGAAGAGAATATAGCATGTGACACAAGCCATGTGTTTATCGTGTGCTTTGGTAATCATAACAGGCAGATTTCAGTGGGTTTAAGTGTGAAAGCCAAAACCATAACTCCTTTTAATTAAGTTTTTTATTTTTTTTTGGTCCATTTTTTCTTTTAATTTAGTACTTAATTCCCAACTCAGCTGCCCCCTTGGCCTAATTCTGCACCCAATCTGCCAGCTAGTCCTGTGTACCTCTGGCAGGTTGGGTGCAAGACCTGGCCTGCATCCAGTGGGTGGGGGATAAACCACAAAGTCAGCGGCAGACACTCTCCTGACCCCAACCAGATCTGACAGTGGTGACAGATGTCACTCCTGGAATAGGGCAGCCATCTGGGAGAGGTGGAGTTCAGAGGTCTCTGTCGCTGGTGGGATCCGGACTCTTAATCAACCTACTGGAGTTCCGGCTGATCGGGCTAGCATTAAAAACTTTTCTACTCTCCATCAATGGGAGGCATAGTGCAGGTGTCCACGGTCAACACCATCGCCATGTGGTAGTGCAACAAACAGGACGGAGTGGGGCTGCGGACCCTTTGTCTCTGGACATGGCTGGAACATCAGGGCATATCCCTGGTGGTTCAAAACCTGGTGGTTTCTCTGAGCGCTAAGGTGAACGAATTCAGCCAAGATGCCGGCGGATCAAAAATGGGGCTTCCATCTGCAGGTGGTGAAGGTCTCTTTTGGCAGTGAGGAGAGCCTTGGTTAGATCTGTTCGCCACCCCTGAGAGCGCACAATGTCAGCAGTTCTGCATGCTAGTTGTTTCGCCTGGATCCGGCCTCTAGATCTTCATGTTTAGATTTTACAGCAGCCCAAACCATTTGCATATTAATTAACTTCTCATTGGTACCAGCTGTGCCGCCTTCAATCGTGGAGATTCTTGTTTCAGGCACGGCTATCGATTTTGTAAACGTGCCCACCATTGTATCCACCGTCCAAGTCAGTGTGTCATTTTTGCTGTCTATGGCCATTAAGCTATGTTGCATGTGCACAAGAAGAAAATGTTGCCAGCTTCAGTGTGAGGTGCCTCTGACCAGTCCGTAGAGCGGGCCATGGTAGCCTTCTTTTAGTCAAAGCTCTGCTTTACCAATTGTATTTGTTTGTTCAGGGGGGCAACTACAACTTTTCTATATTTGATGTCTCCCCCTCAAAGATTCACACTCAGTAGTGGGTCTAAATACCGCAGAATTGTTTTTAGTTTTATTCAGGGTTGGGGACCGCAATTCTTCCTGCCCATGAAGATAGTTAAGTGTTACAGGCCCGGACTAGATCCGGTTGTAGGGTTGCTGTATCGCAGCAGCCCTGCTCTCCCTGTCGTTCATGTGCCATGCATGTTCAAGCAGACAATGCAGAAATCAATATACTACTTCTATATTGCATTCCAGAGTCCCTCAGCCCCCAGGGGTTTAAGTCTCACTGGGGCTCACCACTCTGCTTGTGGAGATTCCATGTAGCATCTGCTGCCTTACACGATCATCGCCGCTCTGCAATTTTCAGTGTTTCAGGCGGGCTGGCTAACCATTTCCTCTTCAGGTCGCAGAGGACCCCATGCATCGAGGCAGAGCGCGATATCCCGTGGCAATATTAGCAGCCAGTACCAGCTTGTGGTGTGATCGCACGGCCTTTGTGCTGATGGCAGGCCACAGCAGCCCCACCCTTCCGGCAGCGTCTGCGCACTGGGTGGTTTGCTTGAGCAGACCACCGTGGGAATCAATGGTCTCCTTTCGGACTTCTTCTCAGTTCGGTACCGCTCCTCCGCTCGGATGGGCACTAGCCGCCTTCTTGTCTCCTACGCCTCACTTTGGCGTGCTGTTCATAGGCACACCGCAGCACTTGCGACCTCAGCAGATCACCGGCTCTACTTTTTCCACCGTCACAGGTGGGCGGCCTATAGTGCTGCCAAAACTGGAAGAACAGTTTGGTCGGTGCTCCGGTCATCAACAGGTAGCAGTCTCCCCTTTCAAGCGTGCCTTAGACCCTAATGTTGTCCTGGAGTGTTAAGTTGAGCAGGGTAAAAGGAGCCTCCTAGTTTAAATCCGATGTATGTCCAGTTTAGTCTTGGTTATTTTGTTTTTGAAAGGTTTGACTCCCGGAAAGAGTAGTGTTTCGTTGTCTGGAAAATCCTTGTTGGACAGTTGACTCAGAACACGCTTAATAGTGGCAGTATCTAATCTAGTTTTATTGACTGAGCTTAAATGCATCTTAAGTATTAACTTAGAAAATATTTTAAGTTCTTTTCTAATGACTTTGATTTCTTGATTAATTAGGCCCTGCTAGATGAATTGCTGTGACCCACTATGTAAATTACAAGGACGGATGGGAGGAGGTGGGGGTTACCACTGTCCACGTGCACCTTGAATGTGTTTCTAGGCCTTTTTCAGGCTTGTCTCTTGCTCCTTCTGTGTCATTTTGGTACTTCTGTGCATTTTCCTTTGTTCTCTTCTCACCCAGACCCTTCATCTTCTGTTGTTAAATGTCCATTGGTCTCAATTCACTAACAACTCTCATGTCTTGGATAACCCTCCCTTCCCATTGTTTTTATCAGCGTTATTGACTAGTCTGAGTCACTTGCCATTGAGCATTCATCATAGTAGGTCAGTTTCATGGAGGCCCTACATTTTGAGGCAACATCAGCTCCGCTTGGACGAGGTAATTTCCAGAAGCTACATCTGACAGAAAATGGACCTCTAGTAGTGATTTGAGGCACTGTTGCTTCATGAGGAATTTCAGTTATTTTGCACTGGACTAGAGAGGGGCTTGTATTAACAACTTGAACTGCAGCTTTGTTTGTCTTGTCGACGAATGGATGGATCCTTTCATCAAATATCTTTACCTATTGTGTTGCTTCACTGACCTTTTGCTTCATCCTTCCACAGCATATGGCCTTGTACTTTAATATTAGCAACTGCAGTAATCGTCACCAGTTTACTGCCTCTCTAACTAGTGTGTTTTAGTAATCAAGACACTTATTGAAATTTATCAACCTGGTGTTTTCCCCAAATCATCATACCTAAAGTATGTACGCATGAAGGGCTATTAGTCAACCATCTTTATGAATTAGGCTACTCAGTTGTCAGTCAAATTATGCTCGTTCGCAACCCAGCACACACAGTATGTAAGTGGATCAGCACACTTCAGCTGTAGAGTACATTTACTTCAAGGCGATGCTTAGATTGTATACCCAACTATATCTACTGAAACAGACACCAAAGGTTACCTGCTTGAATGTATTTGAACTTATTGGCCTTTAACGACTTAAGGTACTTCAGGTTTGTGAATAACTTGCCAGCCTCAAGACAAAAGAAAATAATCTCGACCACCCCCCCACCCTCTATGTACAGTGCCTCTGGAAAAAAAACGCATTATAGGGTTGTGAATGCTCTTGAATAATTAGTCAGTGACTGCTGGTACTTCCATTTATTGAAAGTTGGAGGATACACTCTCCAGAAACAAGCTTTTGGCATATTGACTCATCCTGTGCAAAATGAGCACAATTCATTAGAGTTAAGAAAGTCTATGCATTTGTATTTTGAAGCCACACACCCTCAGCTTTATGAAGAACATGTGATGCAATATGTGAATGAAAGGAGCTTTCACTATAATGAACTGTATTTTATTTTTAACGCCAATATAGCGCCACTCAAACCATTTGATGAGAAGGTTTAAGGCACTTGATTAAACCATGACTGACAGGATCTGTATGTAACAAATTGTGTTCACAGAGCATTTCAAAGAAATCAAGACATGTATTGATTCATCGCCATATATCGGATTTAGCCTATTCACGTATCCTATAGAAAACAAGTACAGTTCATTAGAGTAACAAAAGAGTAAGTGTTTTTTTTGTGGGTAATGCCACACCCCATCACCTTTGTGAAGGGAATTTAAAGAAGTTGCATCCTAAAAGGGAAGGACATCTAGTAACGAGTTATCGCAGCTTTGATGCTTTAGAGGGATATCTAGTAAAGGTTTGAGATGCTGCAGTCTTACTAAAGATTTCAAGCTGTTGCTTCTGACTTAATACGGGACATTTAGTAATTACTTTAGGGACTGTAGCTATGCGAAAGGTTCGACGTTTTGCGATACACAGAAGGCTATTTCAGTGGAAAAGAAGTTAATTAGAGCGAAAACAAACCACCAGAATGCCGATATGACAGTTTTTGTGCATAGAGGATATTGAGGCTCTTTCGTTTAGCTTGAAATGTTCACCCGCCTGCAGACTCTGTAAGCTGTAAAGAATGTTGGGAAAGATTGAATTCTGTGGTGTTGACCTTTTAGATCTTGTTCTGATCTAACGCCAAGAATACTCTTTCAAACCGAGCCAAATGTGAAAGGGTTTACATTGCTGAAAATAGCAAAAGAGTTAAAGTATATTTCTACTTTCTGGGTTTGTTTTAATTCTGTCTTTATAACATATTCCAGCACACAGTAAGTTTATGTAGCTCCGAGGTCAAGGTAGTGTTGTAGCCATGAACACAGGTTTTTGTGAATGTTTGTAAAGATGTCTAAAAATGCAAAAGTTCTGGGTTTGCAGTTTACAGGGTAACTCCCGATTGCTTATAAAACACTCTGAATGCATACAGTAGCAGCACAGCATCTTTAGTGTCCAGTAATTCCGTGGGACCACCACAGTTCATAAACCAACAGAGCGTACAAAAAGATTAAAGGCTGTTCATGCAGCAATTAGCTATATTAGGATTTAAGTGTTAATTATCAGCAGAGAAACCCAGACTCTTTTGTGTTGTGTTTAAGTAATGCAAAAACACATTATGTAGGAACCTGTTTTTATGAAGTACAGAGCGTCTCTTTTAGTACTTCATAAATTAGGAATGTTTTCTGGATCAGGGCTAGTAACCTTGCCTAAATTCCTCCGAATCTCTTTTTTCTTTTAATAGAAATTCATCTTTTTAGAAACGCATGCAATGTTTCCAGGTTTCATGTACGTAGGCTTCCCCAGTTAAGAACTTATCAGTCTCTTTGAAATTTGGATTAAAATGTGTGCAGAGCATACAGTAGACATGGTGATAGATCTGCCCCTCTTTCATTTAGTGATTTCATTTAGGTGAGCCTCTACATTTTTGTTATTGCCTTTTAGAAAAGAGGTGGTTCAAGTGCAGAATGCTTTGACATGCAATCGGGAAATATACTTGTTGAGATGTACACAAAGAGAATGTGCACTTTCATTTGGTATGCAACTCTGTCTGATTGCTCAATTTCTATGGATATTTTGGGAAGGATATGGTATGATTTGTGGATTTTAAGGCCGTAACACTCCTCGGGCACAAATCTTTGGGTGCCTAGTGTGCTACAAATCATATTTGATATTGCTAGTTCGGGCAAACCGGAATGACCTTAATTACTTAGTCTTGGCCTGAGGTTCACTCATTCATATTTTTGTTATTTCAGCAGGTCCCCAAAAGTACAGAATGCAATATATTAAGTTATTTAGTTCTTGGAAATTGCTATGAAATCAAGTCCAATGTGGAATTTGTCTGTTTATTTACAACTATATTTTTGTGAATATAAACTATAGTGTCTGAATGCCAGTAACTTTAGTTAAGATTATGCAAGTAATACGGAATTAGAGGCTGTATTTATCAAAGAAAAGATTGTGTACCAATTAAAAATGTTTTTTAAGCAATAACCGTTTTAACATTTGGATTACTAAAATACAAATATTTAGCACATAGACACAGAAACATTACCTGAATATTCCCCCCTAGAGGGACGAACTCCTCATGGGTGAACTAGTGGAAAAAGCAGTCTCTTGGACATACCGTACCATATTAAACAACAAACCAGACACGTGCCAGAAACTAAGAATAAAGTGGGAACGGGAGTTGGGGGTCTTAGAAGCCCAAGACTGGGAAAATGTGTTGATGCACCCGCGAGAGGTTGCCATCAAGACACGACTTATACTAATTAAATTCAAATTCTTGCACAGGACTTATTATGACGGGGCAAGACTATATAAGATAGGAAGGGCTGAAACACCTAAGTGCCTTAGATGCAGCGAGGATACTGGTAATTATTTTCACACGATATGGGAGTGCCGTAGAGTGCAGATTTACTGGGACAACATACTACTATACTACTAGAGTTGGAGGCAGTGACAGGCCAAAAGATAACTAGGGATCCCAAATTTGTGCTGCTAGGCAGAAGTACAAAAGTGGACCTCTCAAAACCAATTGTTAACCAATCTTGGCTTGGTAGTCGCCAAAAGAGATTTGGTACGTAACTGGAGGAGGGCACAGGTGCCCACAGTGGACGAATGGAAAAAGGGGATAGACATGTACATGACAGGTGACAAGACCACGTATGTGGCTCGGATGCCCCAAAAAATTCTTGAAAATATGGACTCCCTGGATACAGTATTATGGTCTTGAGATACAGGATTCGCAGAAGATAGCTCAATCCATAGACAATTACGGAGCGGGAGGTGGACAAGGGGTAAACTGAGAGATGAGGTAACCGTGAAATTTATGTTTAAACTTTATCTTTTGATATTCAACCCTTCACTACCAATGTATAAGCAGAGCATTAAGAGCTTGATTCATTTGTCTGAGACTGTCAACTATATTAACTATGACCTAATGGAAAATGTTAATAAAGAAAGTAAAAAAAAAAGACAAATATTTACTCACATTTTTGTATTAATTTACAGTTTGTGTGACTAAATTTGTGGAATTTCACTCTCCTTCATTCCTCCCCATCTCTCTTAAAGTCTGCTTTCATCATTTCTCTCTTGCTCCATATCCTCTTTTTTGCCTCTTCGCGGTCTTCCTAGAGTGACTACACTCTAGTTCCACCAGTCGCACTTTAAAAATTGTTAGCTGTGCTTATAGGGAGCAATCCCAGCCTCGGAGAGTTGTACGTGTAACCACTGCCGAAGCTGCCTTTGATTATATTTTCAGAGTGGCATCGGAATATGTTCTAGTTGGAACAAATTGCATGGAAGAATTGAGAAGAAACAGGTCTTTGGTGGAAGGAAGATATTAAAGAAGTAGATGTTTTGTGAAATTTAGGAGCAAAGGGAGCATGTGTGTGTGTGTGACAGGTAATTTTCACACTTATCACTTATGAGAAGGTCACTTTCCATGTGCCTATTTTCCTAGTCTTTATATTTTTAAGCTTTGAACATGAAGGAGCTGCGCGTTGTGCTAATACCACTAGAGTTGTGAAACGTGCTGGCAAGATACTCAATTTACTTTAAATGGCTTTGAAAATGATACAGCAAGGTTTGAAATTGGTTCTTTGAGGAAAGTGAATTCGTGCCATATCTCTTAATGTTTGGGGGAAGGGGACAATGTGAGGAAGAATAGCAGGGTTTGCCCCTGACTGATTAGTGACAGCGACATAGTCCCGAGGTCTAGGAAGCCAGTTAGCAGGATGTTTTACTCTTCGCTGTGTGAGTAAGCGTAGAAATGGACCATAGATTACAAGCGGATTAAAAAACAGAGGCCTGGTTTGGTTTTTGTGCACAGTAAATGAAGGTGGTTCCAGGTTGTCTGTTTGCTTAATGTTCTTTTAAGGGCCTTGGTGGGATACTAGCAACTGAGCAAAAAGAAAGGAAGATTGACGTGGATATACCTTGGAGTTTGCCTCCAGACTCCAAAGAATTAGGTATTTTTTAGGTTTCTTTTGAAGTACATGAATGATACTCAGTTTAGATGATCTCAAGACCAAATTTAAGTTTGTGATTGTTGTGCTAACAACACAGTGAAGTGTTACTGAGAGTCGTCAAAAAATCGATAAGAGGGTTGTCTTGTTGACTGTGTGAAACTCGTTTCAGCTTCATGTAAAAATTTAACAAGGATTAGTTTAGACTTGAATGCTCCATGTGATCGTACATAGGGATCTGCATGAGTCTAGGTGAATTTTTCTAGAAATGCTGGACTCAAACCATTTTATTATGTTATGTGAGATGCACATGTTTTAGTGGTATGGTACAGGCGGTCAGTGGTGATAAACTATACTGATGGGCCAAGGAACGCTGCAGGGTAGTAGTTGCAGCTGATCCGTAAAGGTATATTCCACCATGTTAGCAAAGTTGCAGTCGTATCCTGATCCTCACTCTCAGAGCCGATTTGCATACTCGCCCCATATACAGTGTCTTATGACGTTATCGGCACACCACTGGAAGGCCACTTTAGAGCTTAGTTAGAAATATGTAATAGACCTATCTTAATTAAATGTTTGAAATCTGCATGCAAGATTACCAAAGTAGTCTGGCCTATAGGGGATCTAGAGTTTTGACATCAGACTGTGTCCTCTGAATGCAAGGGTAGGGCTGATTAGTCACTTGCTTAGCTCTGTCTTGAATGTCTCAGACTATCTATTAGTACAGCCTCTACAAAGATGTGCATTGTCATTATCATGCACTGCTACTTTTGGATGGAAAGAGTCGGCAGCTTGATGCAGGCATTAATTTACGGCCTAGTAACTTGGTATACATTGATGAACCATGATTTAGATTTTCTGGACAGAAAATAGACTAATAAAGTGAATGGCATTTAAGACAGTTGAAAGCCAACTTCATATTGAATCTTAAAACCTCCCCTCTTTAGTGATTTCACAGAGGCACCGTTTTGGTTTTGACGTGCTCTAGTGGTTGAATTCTGGCTTCTCTCTTCAGCATATAAACTGGGCTATGCCGTGGACACGCCGATGCTGCGCTGAAGGCGCACCAAAGGCAAGCCCATCTGCCGCAGTTTGGGTCTGGTTAGCGTCTAGCGCCAGCCAATCTGCAGTTGTCTTTCCCTTGTTCAGTCAGACATGTATATTCATGCAAAAAAATGTTCAATCTACAAAAATCACTGACATTTTTTATTTTATTTGATTTTAGCACTGATTACTGCCCTTAAAACAATTGTTCCTCATGTCTTTTTCCTTTGTTACCTCTGCCTCGGCCATCTGCTTCTATTAGTACCTCTATTCCTACTAAGTTTTTACGAAATTGAGTAAACAGGCAGCTTCATTTGGTTCTACTTTCTCTGCCTGTCTTTACCCAAACACGCTATGTATATCTTTAATCTGCTCTCAGATGGCAAATGGGACTCTGTTTCTTACGGAAACATTGGTTATGAACTACTCTGGACCAGATTTGCATTAGCTATCACTCCTCCGGCTTTCTAATCCAGCATATTAACTGACAGGACAAAAAAAGGTGGTGGGTTGCTGTAATTTATCATTCTTCTTTTTCGTGTTCCGTATCTAAAATGTCTATTAAAGGTCTAATATTTTCATTTGCTTTAGGACTTCTTTTAATCTGTTGAGTGTCTTAATTTACAGACTCCCCTACGACCCTAATGACTCCCTTTTTTCGCTTGTGGATTTGTTAGGCTATTTATTGTTGCTTCACTCAAATTTTGTAGTGTCAAGTGATTTTAATTTGCTCATCAATAAAACAAATCTTACTACAGCTAAGCTGTTTGTGACTACATTAGAGGGTTTTAATTTAGAGCAATTAGTGAACATCCCCACACATAACGCTGGCCACACCCTGGATCTTATCCTTGCTAACCCTCTGGATGTCATAGTTATGTCAGCTCTGAAGCTAACTTGGTCTGATCATTATCTAGTACCTTTTACGATCTGTGCATCTTTGCCGATTAAGGCATAGACTGTATCCTAGAAGACCTCCAGAGCATGGCATCAAATCTCGGAACCCATTTTATCTAAGGCTTTTTAATCCATTCGTATCAAGATAGTTAGTTCTGTTAATTTGGATGTGGAAAGCTTTATCAACTGGCTATCCGAGGCTCTAAATCTTATTGTTCCTATAAAAACCTCTACTATTAGAAGATCTACATTATCTGCTCCTTGGTTCTCAGCTACTTTTAAAGGAGTAAATGTTTGCAATGGTTATGCAGAAAATCATACAACTTGGAGGTTAAAACTGTCTATAAGACCGTCCTTAAAAAGTACAGCTTATCTGGGAATATATTTCTTCTGCAATTGCATTGGACTCAAACAAGTAACAAGAGCGTTTTAAGATTGTAAATTCCGGGGAGGAGCCAAGATGGCGGCGGAGACGGACGTGTAGTCGCCCGGCTCCCCGAGCCTGTGATTCCTGCACTAATATCCTGACCTCGCTCCTGCCATAGCGCTACTGCGGGAGGACGAGTGAAACGCGCTGTTGCCGGGGGTGTTTCTCCGGTGTCCCTATCTGCCCGCCAGCCAGTAACATCGAGGTGCTGGCTCGATCGCCATTGCCGAGCCCTGGGACCGGACCCCGTGTTGGTCTCGTTCTGCCGGAGACGGCTTGATCTCCTGTGGGTTGACCGAAGAATAGCTCTGCTATCCCTTCCCCGCCAACCTGGTGGCTGAGACGGCGCCTGCATTAGCCCTCCCCAATGGACGGTGTGCGTTGACCGATTGTGGGTTTACATTGCCGTCCCTTCTCAGTGCGGCGCCGAGGTGAGTCGCGCTTCTCCTCTCCTGGCCGGCACGGACCTGGCTGCTCGGCTCGCTTTTGTGCTTCTTCCTGTTGGAGCCCGCGCGAGGGGGACTCCTATGTGTTATCACTCGCCGGTGGCTGGCCCGAGTTACACTGAAAACGCATCTACACTGTCCAGGAAGGGATTCGCCGAGGGGAACAGTGAGCTCATTGTGGTGCTTAACATGGCGGCTGCTCCATTTACGGAACTGGCGGACGGCGTCTAGGCTCCCGACTGGACTGCCCCGCACTGCCTCGCGAGGAATGTGGAACAAGTTGGTGCGCCCAGGATTATGGATGTGATAGATCACCAGCCCGAGTTCACCTATGCCTCCGTTGTTGCCGCGATTTCCGACCTGAGGGCGGACTGGCACGAGTTTTTTCAAGCGCTTGGAGCGAAGCTGGATGAAGCCGTTATCGGATTGGGGAGTGCATTGGCTGTCGGCTCTTCTTGTTGCACCTATCAGCCCCTTCTTTGCATTGAAAGCGATACATTGTTTCCGCGGAACTGTGTAATGGAACAGCTTTCTCGCAGTGACTACTCAAACGGTCCGTCGCCAGCTTATCCGGTTGAGGTTACACTGTTTCCCATCCTGCCACAGCTCACGCAGTCGGATACTGTAACTCTGAGATTGTGCAAGACTCCGCTGGCACTGCAACTGCTCTCGTTGACTATGAATGTCACGCATGGTCCGCCCTCAGTTTATTATTTTTTGCAACAACGGGCTGAACTTGGAACAGTGTGTTTTTGGTTTGCCATCAATGTATGGGACAGGCGGGGTCCATTTTATGCTTGGAGATCTTCGTCTTGCAGAGGGCGGCCATCTTCCCATTTTGTCTATACAGGGGCGGGACCTTCTCCGGGGCCATGTTCAGGGGGACGATTGAGATCGGGGGGGCTCCTGAGATCGGGACAGGGTTAGACGGGTTCCTGGTTGTAATACTTTCTTGCCAGGTGGGGATTGGGGTTGGAATGTTGTACGTACTGGCTGCATGTATCGTATGTATGGTGTAGATTGTTTTCCCCCATCTGTCTCTATTATTGCTAGTGGTAGTTCTGTTTTACAATCATGGCGTCCTCCGAGATATTGTGACCTTTGTTACTGGCACAGTCGACACCATATACTGGCTACCCTGATAAATTGCGGGCTATCGGCTCCGCCACGTTCTCTTTGGTTCCTGTCTCCTGATCATGGAAGTTTATTGTGACATGGGGGCTGTTTGTTTAGGGTAGCGTCCATCTTGCTCTCCTTTGTCTGCGTCCTCATTAAGGCGGCCATCTTGTCCCTTTGTTCCGACTGGGGCGGGCTTCTGCTGGGCGTCATGGTGTAGTGGTCGCTCGCGACCTGATTAGCGCTGGAGATCTCCGGGGGTTCACTTTTGTTAGACTAGCTGGTACGATTTTGAACTGTGCTGCCTCTCTGGCGTGTGTAATGGTTATAGCTCCCCACATTTGTTCTGCTAATGATGTCTATCCTGGTATTTTTGCACATGGGGTGGGACTGTGCGTATCCTGCTATTGCCCTTATGGACGGGGTGATCATTCCGGTACTGACTCGGGGACCCGGATGTATCTGATTCACTTCTCCTTTTGGTAGTGTATTTCTCAATATTATTGTTTCATTCGGTAAAGGGGGCTATACATGGCTGGGGGACCGGGAGTCTTCTTAGTGTTAGGGCTCCTCCCCCGTTTCCTTTCTCTTTTGGGAGTGGTGGAATAGCTTGTTCTTTTCTTCCTCCCGATACTTCAAGTGTGAACATCTTTATTTTCTTATCTTTTCTTCTTTCTCTTTTCTTCTTATTCTATATTTCGGGTTCTTTACTGGGCGACAGGCACTTTGCCGGGGGGGGGGTAGGCCGTAGCCTCCGGATTGTTGTAGGGTGGGGGGGTAGATTTAGTTTTCCTCTTTTTAGTTTCTATGGGCCTTATTTCTCTAATTTCTGCGCTTTCTTGTTCTGGTTTCTGTTCTGGGTCTGCAATAGGGGTTAGTAGGGAGCGGGTGGCGCTGAGGGTGGTGCGTAAAAGTGGACTGCAGCTACTGTTGTTTTGTATGGTACTGCCATATTGACGGGGTGTTCTTCCTAATGTTGTTCTTATTGATGCCGCCTGCTCATGTTATGAAGCTAATGTCCGGACTCGGTTCTCCTTGACTCTATTCTTTACTGATTTATATTTCAATCGAAACTTTAGAAATTTAACCTTCTATGCTCCTTCTCCTTGGCGGCATAACTCCATTCAATGTAACTGTTACTAATTGCTGCTATCTTGCCTGATGCCGCTGTAGAACCGCATTGCTCGCACCTGTGCTTAAAAGTCCCGTGGCCGGCCTGATGGTTGTAGGCCCGTATTTGTTCTCTTTTCGTGCACAATAAAGGTTTTCAAAAAAAAAAAAAAAAAAAAAAAAGATTGTAAATTCCTCTTCTTTCTCCTACTGCTTTTACAGAATAAACCTACCCAGTCTGCAGACCTGTGAGAAAAGCTTATTTTTTAAGAAGATTCAAATTATTTATGACCAGCTTCAAACTCAAAGTATATATCTTCAGGTCATTGTACCTGGTGTTATTACTGTGCCTCCATTTCACTTCTGCCAGCATGGGGGTAAAAATGCTTGAGAAGCTAGTGAATAGACCGCGTTCACTCTTTCTGAGATCTATTCAGTTGTTATATGATTCTCAATCTGATGTCAGGATAGGATTTTGTATGCAATCTGCCTTGCTTAAGGTTATAGAATTGATTTGTGGCAACCCTTTTTTTATTTTTTGTTGAATTTCTGTTGGTTATAAACATCAAAACGATAAAACATAAGAATAAAAAAAAATACACTGCTATGTAATGACTTGTACAGATAGAGACAGTGATCCGTTATCCCCTACAACTGCCTTTGTGCTCCCCGCTGCTCTGTCCCTCCACCCAGCCAGTCGTTACAAGTGAAACTGGTTGATTAGCAGGCAATGAATCAACACCAGTCCCGGCAATGGATGTACAGGGGTTGCTCCTGTGTTTGTTCTATTTTCTCAATATCTACACCCATTTTTGGGGACATTCCCCTCCCTTCATACACCATCTTTTCTGCAAGCATGCACAAGTCCATATAGATTTGACCAATCTCTCGATTGCAGTGGTTTCTTCGCCCCCCCACAAGCGTGCGATGTTCCACTAGGCTAACATCATTCCCAGTGTTCCAGTTCACTCCATGAGGGTTAGGTCCGATGTGCCCAAATATGTAGGAGGCACCCCTTGGCAGTAGGCTCCATGTTACAGCCACACACTTGACTTATACAGTTGGATCAGAGCTGTCCAATGGCATTGCAGTATGGGGCAACTCCATAAAATTTGAAAACAGAGTGCCTATCTGACCACAGTGTCTCCGACATTGTGCATCCATGGCGCTGCCCATTTTTACTAAGGTGGCACATAAGTAATAGAAACAGGGTAGTATTTTGAGTTGTACTAAACGGAATCTGGACTGTATGGCAACCTCCCTAGGGGACGCCAAAGCCTCTGGTCATTTGTCTCAGCCCTTTGCTAAGTATATAATGAATATATACATAGCTTGATGAGCAGAGCTACTAGCAGGTACCTGGAGAGCTACCAGTAGATAACTAGCTACTTCTTGGAGAAGCCTGCACTAATTTCTATAATGCTTGCATAAAGAGTATCAAGAAATCAGGAAGAATAGCAAAGTCTTAGTGAGGAAAAGATGCTCAGAGTACTTCTTAGTAATCCAGTACTGTGGAAAAGAGAATATCTAGTTTATTACACCTCCGAGGGCTTTTGTGTGAAAACCTAACCCAAGTCGGAGCACCAATTCTAATGAGTCCATGGCTCAGGATATCGACTGATTTGTAGTTGCTGGAGGCAGCGAGTCGATGCATTCCCTGGTCTTTTCCTTCTACAGAACTTTGAAGAGGAAGTCTAATTGGCACCTCCTTTCTGGGTGTTGCTTATTGAACTTTGCATGACAAGATAGTCACTTAGGTCATGAATTTCAAGGTTTTATTTTTTTCGTAGTTTTTATGTAGCACAATGTAACAGTTTTTCTTGGTTTTAGTTTACCTATGGTTTTTATCATGCTTTTATCTATGCTCTCTTTTAAATTTATTGGATTTGTATTGTAAGAGCGTATATGTATTTTATGATGCGTTGTACTTTTATGATTTTATTTCTTGATCGAATAACGTTAAACTGACTGACTAGTGCATACTCAGTGGCACGTTATAGAAGGTGGCAGTAGGCTTTGCAAAAGTACATATAAAATGCACAGCGCCAGTTCAACAAAAAAAGATTAAGAATGTAACCAGTAGATATCAGTGACCCTTTCTATAAGCCAGAGAGCAGCGATATACAGCATTAAACATCATTGAAAACCAGAAGGATAGATCTACCCTTAAAGCTAGATTAGAATATAAACGCAAGTTCGATACTGCTATTCTTTCTGTGGAATTTCAGATAGAGCTTTTGTTTAAACAATCCAATATGTGATTCAGCTGACCGAGGGACTAAGTCAGTCATTATTGGTGTGAGGGGATCGTAGTGAAGGGAGGTCCCACACTGTGCGAAAAAAGTTAGTTGACTCTTGTTAATGGTGGTACTGTTGCTGAATCTTCTGGCCACGCACAAACACACCATCTTGCAGAAGAAGATTTCTCCCTTTCACTAATCTACCAGTCAATTATGTCTCACTGTGCTGAAACACGAGAAGAGAGCCAGAGAGTCCAAAATATTTGTAGAAAATTGCAAAATTCAGTCCGAAGGATGTTAATCTCATGCAGACTTTGTCTCTCGGTTCAATGAGGCTGAAGCATGAATTTCCAATTTGGAGGACTAAATGGCTCAACAAAAAACTGGAAGGCCACTATTTAATCGGTTAGGGACGATACAATTTGGAAGTTGGCTGATATTGAAAATCGAGCACGGAGGAATAACTTGAGGGTCCTTCAGATTCCAGAGGGGAAGGAAGGACAGGATCCCAGTGCTATATCGTAGAACTATTTAAAACTGCCTTTTCGTAACTATCTAAATGGGAGTGGGACCGCGAAATTGAAAGAGCTCATAGTTTCCCTTTTAATAGGCGTGTTCGTACTGTTATTGAGCAGATAAATGAAATTAGAAAAGCTCCAGGTTTTTCATTTAATAGTTTTTTGGCACGAGAAGATGTATTTCACCTAGCACGTCCTAATAAAAAAAAGATCAGTGAGGGATTTTGAGTTCTTTGTACAGCCAGACTTCTGCCGATTTACGGTTGAGCTCCGGTGGCAGCTGCGGGAATTGATTGCCCGATTTCAGGCCAACGGTGCCCAAGCATATTTGTTGAACCCGGCAAAGTTAAAAGTGATCTTTAAAGATCATACGCATTTTTATTCTAGTGAAGGTCTCGCTAAAGAGTTTTTGAATTCTATTTAATGTACGCAGGGCTCATGTAAATTTTCAATGTAGTAGCGGAGTATCTTGTTTTGTGACATACTTTTGTGTTGAAATGTTAGCTTTTTTTTTTTTTTTAGGGGCCTGATTTGACATATTTGAGTATGGGCAGAGTCGTGAGTGAAGGCAAGGTGGTACGTTCGCCTGCATCTACAGGACCATGAGTCCTAAAGCCTTGTTACAGGGAGGGTAAATAAATACAGTGTTGTGCTTGTTCACGATCATTGGGGTATGTGCGGTGTTATTTCGTTTATGATGTTGCTTACAGAACTGCTGATTGATTATTATTATTATGGCAGCTAAGGGGGTAAAGATATGTTCATGGAATGTCTCTGGCCTTAACAATTGGAACAAGAGAAATAGAGTTATAGCAGAGTTACGCAGTATCCAGCCAGATTTGGTATGTCTCCAAGAGGCACATGTACCCTGGACACAACGGTCGATTTTAGAAACATTGGGGTACTCACTGGTGGTGGCTTCACAACAATCTTCCATGATCAGAGGAGTGGCGATATTAGCTAAAGATAATATGGTTATACCTGGTCGCTGCTCAGCAGACAAAGTAGGCAGATGGGTTATTGCAGAATGCAGGATAGGGGATACTAAATATACAGTCTGTGCTGTTTATGGCTCTAATTTGGACGTTCCCTCTATTTGGAAGAATTAAATATTAAATTAGCTACATGGGGACTCCTCTGATACTATGTGGAAATATAAATATTAATCTGTCAACTGCACATTTGCATAAAGGTCCCTGTTATAGTGGGTGGAAGCCACGTGTGTTTAAAGCCCTGCATTACCTTTTAAATGACCATGGCTTGATTGACGTCTGGGGTAATTTAAATCCGACAGACCCTGGGTTTACCTACTATTCTTATCCTCACAAAAAGTTTGCACGTTTAGTCTTTTTTTTTTTTATCCGCTCTATCAATGGGGGGCCGCAATTCAAATGTTGCCGATTATCACGTCCGATCACTCTCCAATTATACTTACACTTATTGCCTTCGCTCATTATTTGCCTTTGAAAACATTTTCATTTGATCGGAAACTCTGTTTAAATGAAGATTTTAAAAAACCTATGTCTAGGTGGATCAATGAGTTTTTTTCTATCAATAGACATTCAGCCCATTATGCAATAGTATGGGACTCGTTTAAGGCGTGCTTCAGAGGTAAAGTGTTAAGCTTTGTCTTTCAGCAGAATCTGAAGAGAAAAATTGGAGATGCAGGAGCTGTATTCGTTGCTTAGAAATGCCGAGGGTAAATTAATTCAGGGAGCTATGACACGGGCGGATAATATCCAAGAGTTAGAAGAGGCCACTGAGCAAGCAAGGGCTAAAATTCAAGGAATTTGGAACATGGAAAATGCTCAAATATCTGGCTAACAAAAAAGCAAATTCATGAGTTTGGGGAAGTTGTGGGCCGATGTTTGGCATGGCGGCTACATATGAAGGAATCTACAGGTCGTATTAAGGCTTTGAAAGACCAGGCTGGGTTAGTCTGTCAGGAACCCAAAGGGATATTATCAATTTTATATCAGTTTTATTCGGAGCTATATACCAGACAGGTTACGCATGACAGGCATATTTTTAATCTTTTGGATGGGGTTACAGCACACCTAGATTGTAGCGAGATCGCAATGTTGGATGGTCCTATTACAATGGAAGAGCTAGAAGCTGCGGTCACTGGACTAGCTTTAGGGAAGGCTGCCGGACCTGATAGACTGCCTGCAGAATCTACAAGCTCTTTTTTAGCCTAAAAAAACAGATATGTTGAGCACATTCAGGGCCGCACAGGAGGGACTTGCCCCTAAGTCTTGGGCAGAAGCCACTATAGTTTTTTAGCAAGAAGGGTAAAGAGCCGGAATTGGTGGGGTCGTATAGGTCGATCTCATTATTGAATTGTGATGGCAAAATGTATTCAAAGATATTGGCTACCCGGTTGTCCAAAATTAGTAGCTCCTTAGTATCGCAGACTCAACACGGCTTTATTCCTGAGCGTAGCATAGTCACGCATGTTAATAAGGTAGTAACGCTTTTTGATGTTGCCCAGACGGAAAAGCGTGAATTAGATTCAATTCTATTGGACGCAGAAAAGGCCTTCGATCGTGTGGAGTGGGCATACCTGTGGGAATTGATGGGTTTTGGTAAACGGTTTGTCACCGCCTTCCATGTTTTGTACACTTCACCGGTCGCTAAGATCACCTCTATGGGCTTATTATCAGAGACAGTGAATATTTCAAGGGGTACTCAACAGGGGTGCCCCTGCTCACCACTGCTTTTTGCATTATACATCAACCCATTTATTGAACAATTAGGTAACAAGTCCTTGATTAAGCCCTTTAAGGTACATAATATCCCGTACTCTGTGTTTGCATATGCAGATGACATTGCAATAACTACTTCGGATCCCCATTCTGCGCTCCAAGAGATTGAGCGGCTTGCTACATTATTTGGCCAGGTATCTGGCTATAAATTAAATTTAGCCAAAACGCAAGTCCTAATTACTGAAACAGTGACTCTGGATCACGCTCGAGTTGTAAGAGAAGTAACATACTTGGGCATCAAAATTAGCAGGAATTAGCCGATGCTAATTGTAACATGCTACTACGCAATATCCAGGAATCACTAGACAAGTGGACACGACTCCACCTCACACTGATTGGTAGAAGTAATATTATCAAGATGAATGTGTTAGCCAAGGTATTATGTATTTAGAGCTGTGCCATTAAAATTTACTGTGTCCCAACTTCAACACTTGCAGTTCATTTGTTCCAAGTTTTTGTGGGCACCAGGTAAACCTAGAAGGGCTATGCGACTCTTGACTCCACCAATTGAAAGTGGGGGATTAGCTATTCCCGATTTTGCTTTTTACTTTTATACATGTTTTTTGTTAAAGATGCAGATTTTATTGACCGGGGAAGATATAGGTAATGCTGCGGAGGCCCCCTCAATCTTTCAGATTCTGTTGGGACCAGAGGCAAGACCATGTTTATTTAAAGAAATAGATGGTAGCTATTTTAAACGGAAAAGGTTTAAGGTGTTGATATCCGCTTTCAATGTTTGGAAAAGAATACGTAAGCTATGTCTGGTTGAGAAATTGTCCTGGTATACACCTACAAATGCTGTAAGGCTTCTTCCCCCTATTTTTTGGGATGGCGTTGCTTTGGGTTGGCGGGTAAAAGGTATCGTTCAACTGGGGGATTTTGTTGACACAGGTGGTTCCCAATGTCTTTTGAAGAGCTGTCTAGACAGCACAATCTGTCTAAGTCACAATTTTTTAAGTATTTGCTAATTCCCGACTTTATCATCCGAAAAAAAATTATATTGTCTTCTAATATAGTAGTTGCGGCCATTCAGTATCAAGTTAAAATTGGGGAGGTATATCAGTTATTATTGTTGCACAGAAAGGATGATTTAGATAAACATAACGGTAAATGTTCCACGATTCTGGGAGTAGAAAATATATCTTTAAAAGATGGTATCATAAGATCTAGGAAAGCTTTGCTTTCTGCCAATTTGCGAGTGCAATGTTATAAAACGTTTTTTAATTTGTATTATATACCGGCACGTATGTCTAAATAGGGGACCGGACAAGATGGTAAATGCTTTCGGTGTGGGGGGGATAATGCTGACATGCTGCATATTTTTAGGTCTCGCGACCTATCGATGCGCGCATGCGCATCGAGCGGAGCGAGAATTCAAGCGGCGAAAACATCATGAAACCACCAGCTTTTTGCTGGCGTTTTCATGGCGTTTTCATGCAGTTCATGTGAACCACGTGTTCAAACATGAACGCGCATCAGCCTCCCTCCATTTGCCGCACAGCACATCAAAGGGCTTCGCCCAGCGTGTGCTCTGCGGCTTCTCCTCCCCTAATTAGTCATTTTCGCCGCTCCCCTGCCCGCCGTCTCGCATTTCTCCTCCCCCTCCCCTTCTCTGCCTTCCTTTCCCGGTGCACGCATTTTTGTTTTTTACCAAGAGCACACTTTTAGCTCATTGGCAACATTTTTCCCTCAGTTTAACTACCCGCTCCCCTGCCCGCCGTCTCGCATTTCTCCTCCCCCTCCCCTTCTCTGCCTTCCTTTCCCGGCGCACGCATTTTTTTTTTTTACCAAGAGCACACTTTTAGCTCATTGGCAACATTTTTCCCTCAGTTTAAATACCCGATTTGGCCCTCGCACTTTCCACGCACCCAGCAGGAGTGGGGCTCTGTTTCCAATCTTTCCCAGGGACGTCGTATTTGCCATTATTCCCAATCCGTGTGGGTATGAACGCCTCTTTCTCCTGCTTACTTTTTATGTGTGCAGCACCAGTTTCCCGTCAGATGTCATGCTGTTTCACCGTCGCGCGCGTGGGGTCCCCTGGCAGCCGGAAGCTGCAGGCAAAGCCACGCTCCGCTTTAGCGCTTCAGCCCACTCTGCCCCGGCTGCCCCTACTCGCACGGCTTGTCGGACTGCTGGGAAAAGTTTCTGAAGTACAATGTGTACTCTAAATCTAATAAGAATCAATTGTGTTTAGGCTATGCCCAAAAAATCGACACTGCACCCGTGCACAAATATGAATTCAAGAACAAGCATTGGCATAGCCAATAGGTCTCGCTTGTGGGACCTTATAAGTATTTTGTTTTGCAGCACAATATCCTTGTAACTAAATACTTATAAGGTCCTACAAGCGAGACCTATTGGCTATGCCAATGCTTGTTTTTAGTTGTGGCCATTTGACAAATTTCATTGTTAGTATAGAGCATTTTTTAGCTAGAATTATTGGTATGCCGATTGTTATAACCTCTGTAATTATGCTTTTGGGTTCGGGCCTCAACTACGGAAGGGTACACCCTTGTTTAAACACCGACATCTGATTTTTATAGCCATGACTGTTGCTCGGCTTTGTATTGCGGCAGTGTGGCTTCAAGTTGACCCTCTTTTGAACGATGGAGGGCAAAGATGTATAATCTATTTAATTTAGGGTTTAGTTTGTATTCAGTTAAAGGGATGAAGAAATGCAAAATTGGTTTAGGCATTTGGGGATTGTTTTCTGCGCATATGCATGTATGAAGTCATGACAAATGTATGTATTCATTTTTTTTTGTCGAGTTACTGTGGAACAATAAAAAAAAAAAAGACATAGTAAAAGGTGGTTGGGCTCAGCAACTCTGACTTTGTTCTCTTTACAACTCCTAAAGTTCTGGTTTGTTGACAAGTATCTGAAGGCATTACTGGCATTCTGATTTTAGAAAATCATGTCAACTAATAAATGGTGTCTCTGCTCTAATATGTTTAATTATTTTATTGGTTCAATCTACTTTAATTGGTATAAATAGTGTGCTGTGTCCATTCATTTTACTGGTTTAGTAATGTATGAAGAATATAAAATGTCTTGCTCCAGCAACTACCTCACTCGTGGGGCTATGTAGCTCTCTGGTGTGTAAGGTGACTCTGCCTTACATTTTGGTTGTTTTCCCTACAAATGTGCAGTTTCCATCATTAGACATTAGTACAGTGTTCTGACATGACCTCCCTACTACATTACAAAAGCAGCTTTCTGGGAACGTGAAAGGGCTGTGGTGTGGAAGCAGTTGAAAGAATGGCGTTTCTCAGAAATATTATTAAGGTCATCCTGTACACAACAATATTCTGTTGTCTAAACATCTGTTATGTAGAAGTGGTTCTATTTGGAGAAACTCTGAAATATAGTACACACAAATATTAAGTAAGCGCCTGTACATAACAAAATTGTAGGATGCTTGTCTTAAGGCACCACGTTTCTAGTCACGCTGGTTTAGTTTGATAGAATTGGGTATCCATTTACAATTGTTTGATTGAGAGCTAATCTTTCTTGTTTCTTTATTGCAGGACCTCCAGTGAATGGTCTTTTTTCATAACTTCTTGACTGTTGACAAACGTATCTGTTGTGGGAATCTGGTGCCTTCAAACAAATATGTAGCAGATGGCAGTGACCTCACTCCAGGTGTTCCCTCCGTCCGCCACCTTTGTGATTACGGATCCTTTTCTTTAAAGCTGAACTTTTGTGGTCCTTTTATAGTGGAGTTCATGAGGCACTTGTTGGCTGGGAAATCACCATGAGTAGTAATTTAGGAAAAGACAAGGACTCCAAGGAAAAGGAACCTAAAGTCCAAACGGTTAAGGAAAGAGAGAAAGAGGCCAAGGCTTCCGGGGGTTTTTCCAAAGAGAGCAAGGATAAGGAGCCCAAGACCAAAGGGAAAGATGCCAAAGAAGGAAAGAAAGAGCCCAGTGGTGGTCAGCCAGGGGTTGCTTTTTCAGTGGACAACACAATAAAACGTCCAAATCCAGCACCTGCAAATCGCAAAAAAGCGAGCAATGCAGAGGTTATCAAAGAGCTCAACAAGTGCCGGGAAGAGAATTCTATGCGGTTGGACTTGTCCAAGAGGTCAATACATATGCTTCCACCGTCCATCAAAGAATTAACCCAATTAACAGAACTGTATCTGTACAGTAACAAGCTGCAGTCTCTACCCGCAGAGGTGGGCTGTCTGGTGAACCTACAGACACTGGCCCTGAGTGAAAATTCACTTACCAGTTTGCCAGACTCTCTTGATTCATTGAAGAAACTGCGCATGCTTGACCTGCGACACAATAAACTAAGAGAAATCCCTGCAGTGGTGTACAGGCTAAGTTCCCTTACCACTCTCTATTTACGTTTCAACCGCATTACTACTGTTGAGAAGGACTTCAAAAATCTATCCAAGCTCACAATGCTTAGCATCCGGGAGAACAAAATCAAGCAACTGCCTGCTGAAATTGGTAAAGTGCCCTGATCTTTGGCTATTTCTCACTCATAACAAATGTACTAGTTTGCTATACCTGGCTTGTTTTTGTTTTGTATTTCTGTGATTCTTTTATGCCTGAACTTAACACTGTAAAATGATATTGTAAACTAGAAGTTGGTCAAGTTATTGAGTTTGGAGATGTTCAACCATATATTTTTATGTGATTTAAATCAATAAAATAAGCACAACTTAGGCCTATATGCCATTTCTTAATAGGGAGGAACCCTGGTGGTCCATTTGTTTTTCCACTGGAGGTCTTGAATTTGTTTTTCTCTTTTGGCTGGAGAGCTTTTGTTCAGTCGTAACTTATTTTTATTTTCCGTAGGGTAGGTTGATTTTGTGATTTATGTTGATTCTGTGTGACTTAAGTAATTGTTTTATTGCTTCACATAATTTTCAGCAGGACATAACACTCTGTTAATACAACGTTTAGAAATGTAATCTTGTTTAGCCAAGTGGGATTTATCAGTGAGTCTTTCTAAGTGAAAAGTTCTGCTTGCTCATGGTTCCTGTTCCATCTCTTCTTTTCCTCCCCATTCTAGCACCTCTCAATTTATGACTTCTTGGAAAGGTCCTCTTCTCTCTTAAGGATGTCTCCTAACCATTTCACACTTCTACTGTAAATATTCTTTGGCACTGAATGTTGTGGAAAAGCTATGCTTGTATCCCAGTTCGTTACACTTGACCCCGTATTCCACTGCCTACTGTCTGTTTCATAACACACATCTGAGTTTAGCATCTCTTGTACTGATTTATTTTGGCCCTCCTATGAAAGTATTTACTCTTTCATAGCATCTGAAATTTATTTAAGTCTTGTTGAGCTTTTTTCTAAGTAGCATTATTTGAAACAGGCACTCTGAACCCTCTCATTTTATTTTAGCCTATTCCTTTAACTCCTGCTAGATTAATTTAGATAACAGTTAAATTATATATTCTTTTAGGGGCTACTTAGCTGCTTGTTTTTGTGATCCCTATAAAACAAAAGTTGGTCTCATTATTCTCATTTTTTAAGTCCCTAGTTTATATGTTAAATTGGTTTACATTAATTTGTTCATTGACTCCTGCATTTTCATCCTGCTCAGCCAGGCCAGTTCAGCCAGTCCCTCTAATTTCTGGTTTATCTCATCAACCAAAGCCCCAGATGCATTTAGATTGATTTCCTTCACTCCAGTTTTCTTTCTACCTTCATTTAGATCTAGTTCCCTGTTCTTTCTCAATTTTATTACATCTCTCCAACAATAAACCTATTTATATTTTCTGCTCTGACCTATTGGGTTTACCCTAGGTGGTTTTCCTCAGTCTGTTTATCCTTTTTGTATGCAGCTTATGTTTTTCTAATTAATGTTTCTCATCTCCGCATTCTATCTTGTTTTTATAACTTTTTTATTTTTTCAGTTAGAACTGACACTTTTTTCCCTCATTTCTCCTCAATCATTCTTTACTGGAAGGCTTATAATATATCTAAATCTCTGCTGTCTGCAGTTTCTGAATTTTTAGTCATTTACATAAGTGGTGCTTTTATGACTGTACTGCTGAGATTGTGGTCCTGCGCCCTTTCTAGCACATTCCTTTTCAGAGAATTTCTTTTGTAATTATTTTATTTATTTTTTATTGGTTTATGATGGCTGTTTACATGAAGTGCCTTGCATAGTTGTGGTGTTTTACTAGATCTAGATCTTGTAAGTAAATGTCTTTCTGCTGATTTTCTCACTAACTCATGGTTTTCTCATTATTATTATTAATAATAATATTATTATGCGTTTTTATACAGCGCATGGCTAATGGTTTCCCAGCACTAAACTGATTGCGGAATGAAGGTGGCACCAGAGTGCTGTAAAGAAGAAAAAAAAAACAGATTTAGGAAAAATCTAAGGGTTGAAACTGCCACGTTTTAATTAATTCACGAAACACAGAGCACTCATTTATTGTTAGAGGCAGATCATTCAAAAGTTTTAGTCTGACTAAAGAGAATGCTCAATCACCTTAGCGGGATGTCCTAACTGTGGGCTTTCATGCCAACCTAAGATTGAACGCAAGGAGCATGCAAGTGAATAAAAGGACACCAAGGAGCTAAGGTTAAGTGGTCTTGTGTTTGATAGGCATTTGTGCATATAGCACAGAGCCTTGATTTGCACATGTCGGTCAATTGGCATCCAATGTAAGTTCTGTACCATGCCAGCTGTGGGTGTAAGCTTCAGATGGAGGAGCAGAAGATGTGCAGCATAGTATTGTGCAGTCTTGAGGCATTTGAATACTTTTTTTGTATTCCCCCAGATATAAAATGTTCCCATAATCCAGCCTGGAAATAACTAGGGCTATGAGCACGGTTCAATGGACGGAGGTAGGGAGACAGTAGAGAATCTTCCTGAGCCATTTCAAGATGCCAAAACAAGTGGCTACCACCTTATTAATCTGATGGCTCGTGGTAAGTTTATTGTCAAGCCAAGGTTCTTTATGACTGGCACTGGGGAGATTATCCATGGTCGTAGGACAAATGTGGGGTCACCAAGGGTTGGGGAGTTTGCCCACCAACAAAACCTCTGTCTTGTCTCTGTTTAATTTCAGCGAGTTGGCACACATACGTGATGAGACTTGGGAGAGGCAGGGATAAAGGGCTTTCGCATTCTTATTGTCCTTGGATGACAGAGATACTACAATTTGCATATGATCTGCATACGAAAAGAGTGAGGCCACCATTTCCCACTATCTCTGCCAATGATTGTGCATACATATTGAAGAGCAGGTGACTTGGAGTAGAACCCTGAGGCTAATGGGTGAGATTTTGACCTATATTTGTGAGTATGAACCCAAAAGGTATGGTTATGCAAAAAGGATTTTAGCCAAGATAGGGCAGTATCCCAAACTCCCATTATCTCTTATCTTTGTAGGAGAGTAGTGTGATTTACAGTATCAAATGCTGCATTGAGATCAAATAACTGCATCTGCTTCCCTTTGGCTAGAATGTGTTACGGAGATATGGGACTGTAATTTGACCAAATGAGTGGATCCAGATTGGGGTTTTTCAATAGGGGGGTGACCAGTGCAATTTTCCAGAATTTGGGGACAATGCCTTCAAACAATAAGTTCATCAGTTGGGTAATTTGTTTCAGGGTAGGTTAGGAGAGCTTGCCAAGTACTGAAGGGGGGTGGGGGGGCAAGGATCCAATTATTAATGTATCCAGTGAGGACCTGAACCAGGAATCTATTGTTGATGTATCTGATCTGGCACCACTGAATTACACAGGGGGGAGGGAATTGGCTTCTAAAATAGCATTCCACATGGGCCATTCAGTTTGATCCAGTTTTGGTCAGTTCCTACTGGACGAGGGTGGGTGATTCTCATGATTCTGTGACCTTATGTCTATTGAAAGTGTGAAGGAGACTGCTAAATGATCAGACCATGGCTTCCTCGTTAGAAAATATGGGCTACAGCAAGTGTACAACTTTATGACTAGGAGAGTTATTATTCAGCTGGATGTCAAGGGCTTTGAAGTCTTCAATAAGAGACGTAGCAATACTACAGGTTATTTAATCAAAATGGGTATTGAGATCCCCAAAAATGGTGTAGTTGGCTCGTTTAACAATTGTTTGGGAGAGGCTTTCTGTGATATTAGCGCACCAATCTTTAATTTCCTTAATGTTTTTCTAAGGCTTCGTCAGAAAATTAGTACATTCCAGATCCACTGTTTGGACAAAAAAAACCCCAGCAGTTTCTAGCAGTCTGCTCTTTTTTTCTTTTGCAAAATCCTGCTCAAGAAGGAATGACCCTCAATCTGTCTGCTCTCTTCTGTATTTCTGTTAGTTTGTTGAATTAAGTTAAACAAATCTTTCTGTATTGTATTGTGTGATATTGTTTGATATTTATTTTTAAAGTTCAGGTTATGACAAAGCTTCTTGTTGTAAAGGTTAAACCAGACCCAAGTAGTGATGTCATTGAAACTGAAAGAAAAGCTAGGGGTTTTGTAAGTTTCAAAAGACTGGTTTTAGTTTGCAGCAATTGAAGTAGAGAATTACAGATTCTAACACCTGCAACCTACAATTGTATCACTAAAAATAACATTAGGTCTTTTGGAATTGTTAGCAGGGCAAGATTAGCCGATCTCAAAGTTCGAATTTTTGTACCAGCTGAACCTAGGCCCCAGAAATGCAGAAGTAGTGATATGATTATTGAGACTAAATCCATGAATCCATCACACTTTCTGTACAATTTCACATCAAAATACATCAATTATCCACATTTCTCACAAATTTAAGGAAACTATAGTCCAACTGATTCGCTTACAACCAGCAGATCTGGGATAATTTGATTGCTCCATCATCTGGTAAGAGTTTACAATTTTAAAAAAACATCCAAAAAAAAAACCTATACCAACAATTTGAGACTAAGATAATAAATCCATTTCAAATTGTATGCTTTGGATCATTGAACATTTTGGTAGGTTTAGCTACTCTCTACTAGGTGTAAAATATCACTTCTTTCGCTACAAAATATTTCTGATCTGGAAAGTGCTAAATGAGGAGTTTTTGTGCAAAAATGCTTTTAAAAGAGAGCCCTCCATAGATGGAGTTTAACTTCACAAGGGAACTTGACTGTAAAAGTTCTCTGGAAGTAATCATTTGTATATGTTCATTTAAGTATGTATTTAAATATTCTAACTTCTATTTTTATGAGTCTAGAAACCAGCTTATGTAGAACACGTTTTTTCCAAAAAGTAACTTTTTTTTTTCTTTCCATTTTTATCTTTAAAAAGTGTACCTTCCAATATTTTTTAAGGATATTGCGTTTCTTCTGAAGACCCCTAGGGGTGTTGTCTAATATGACAAGGTCATCAGTATATATTAAACACGTTATATATATATATGGGAATATGCAATTTTTGGAGTAAATGTGCTTGTGGTATGTAGTACAGTGGCTAAATCACCCACACATAAGATAAAAAGAATCACTATTACACCCCCGTGGAGCAATCCATTACTCACAATGTATTTAATGCTTCGCCTAAAGTTAATACATTCTGGGGGGCATTCCAGGATCAAAATGTTCCCCATAACCTCCCTCTATCAACTGGTGGTGTACAGAAGACACCGAAGCAGCAGCATAACATTTGATTTGTTTCAATGGATTTCTTCACAATTACCCTTAGGGGAGAGCAGTGATCTGTTGTGGAGTGATCTTCTCGAACACCTCCTTATTCTATAAGTAAGCCGTTTTAATGGAGACACATTCTTTCAGCATGGAAGGCAATATTTAGGGGAAGGTCTCGGAGGGATCTAAAAGGCTTTTTAACCTATAATTTGTTGGGTACTTCCACCCCCCTTCTTCAATAAATGTTTAATGATGGTGCCCCTCCCATGTTTTGAGGATTTTACCCATTACTGCTATCTATGCAAATAAAGTTTCATGATTTTCCTCCCACCTTTCAATGTTGAGTTAAATTGTGACTGCAGGTATATTGTTGGGCCCTGCAGCCCTATTCAACTTGAGTGATATTGTTTCTTTTATATTTTTCAAAGAGAATAACACAGTTCTCTCTTTATCCGTTTTGTACGTATTACACTTGTGCTTTTAGGAAGAGGGAGGAGTTTAAACATGTGATAATCCGTCTACAGCTATCTAATTTGTTGCAGACCCTACCTGAGTGCCAAATATGTCCAGGTTCTAAAAACGTTTTCTAGTTTCCTATCTGTATCATTGCCAACATTCCATTCCATTTTTGGTTGTAAAATGACTTTCTTGGTTCTGATAAAGCTCTTATACTGCCATTTCAGCCTATGTATATAATCTGAATTTGCAGCCTCTGATCCTTTCCTATGCGCAATCTGTGTTTTTCAAGGTACTATCTCGAGTTCCCCACATTTTCGATCAAACCATCCCAGTGAAGGCATTCTAAGTTGGACACTTTCCATTACTAAACAGCTTATCTGCATTTATATACATGCCAGCAGATTGTAAGGATGACAAACTAAGCTACTTAATCTGGATAGGTGGAAATAATGTTATACAGGTCATGGACCAATTAAAGTTCATTCAGAACCTGAAATTGCCTTATAACTATTTGCATTTTTCTATTCTTCTTGGGGAAATCCAATTCTAGCAGTAGCACATTATTCACTGTCACTGCTACTTGTAAAATAAGTGTACCTTGTTATACCCAATGATCACTACCTTCATGCTGTTTTAGATTAAAATCCCAAAATAATTTTAAAACTCACATGAAGCAAACGGATAAACAGTAGGGCAATGTTGAGGCCCAAACCGAAAGATTTGTCCTGAAGACTTATCCTGATCGAAACAATGATTTAGGTGTATTAGTCCTTTTTTCCCTAACCAGTTGTTTGTAATACTTGCAGCCTTTAAAGACGGTATTGTAGACAAAACTGTACTAAGGATATTATATATTTCAAGAATGTCATGTAGTACATCATCTGCTTTCATCTGGTTGATCTTCAGATTAAAGTCTTCTGCCATAATCAGTTTGCCACCCGGATAACCTGATTTTAGTTTTCCCAGCAGAATTTCAAGTTTCCTCAAAAACTCAGTCAGTTTTAACTCTTTATGTAGTTATATATTCACTAAAATGTAATGTACCACACAATTCTTATCTGTCTACACTTCTTCAACTATTTGTAACCACTCACTTTCCACTTCAATTTTTTTTTCACATTGGATATAACCCTTGTAAAAATGAGTGTAAGAAGGCCCCCAGACAGCCTCACTTCACCACAAGCGTGGCTGGTTTACAAATTGATACAGAGCCATCAGTGTTCCTGCCGGAGGATATTATAATATTCATATAAAAGATTTTCCTATTTGTCTGCCTTTACACACTGGGAAAATGCAAAGATTTAGGTTACAAGAGTATTCAAAGTCTTACAGAAAAATCATGGTTCAGCATCAGAATATTGCTCAATATAACTTTAGAGTGCGACAAGAATCTGCAAGCTTAAAGTGCGCCCTTCTGCAGTGTCCTCTTCTGTTGTATGTAAACAAATGACGCAAGTGCATGGCTCCTAGGCTGAATGTCATTGAAATGGGATCACATGAAGTTATTTTCCAGACACTGTCTTTATAAGCGCCCCTTTGATGTTCAAAGGTAACTTAACAGTTCTGTGTGTTATATATTTTTTATTAACACACCCATACCCCATTTACCCCCGCTGTGATGTTTGACTTAATGTCACCTTGTCTTTGAATTTAAAATGGAATGAACAAGAATCTGAATGGAATGAACAGAATGGACTAAATAAACCACCCACTCTTGAAAACACAAGCAAAGTGCACATAACTTGAAAATGTTCTTCAGTGCTGGATAATTTACTCTAAGGTGGCTCTCCGGTTTCTCAGATCCAGTCATGAGTATCTCTTCCAGAATTATTAGTTTGTTTCTGTGACTGGTTGTGCTGACTTTTTAATGGGTGAAGTATGGCTACGGATCCCAGAATACAAAGAAAACAAGCTCTAGCAAAGTTGACAGTTTGTCTTTGGAAATTGTGCCATAGTTTTTTTTTTGCCAGCTTATGCAATGCAAATCAAGGCTTTAAAGTCCAAAGTCAAAACCTGTTCTCAAAAGGTGGCTGGCATGATATGTTTGGAAAGACAAATAAATGGGTACCTGTGGACATGTGATGAGGATACATGCCATCACTCGCAGGGCAATGCAGCAAGTAAAGTTCAACTGACCCTTTACTCCATTCTGTATTCTATGGTAGGTGGACATAAATTGTAAATGACACTGAAATAGCCCAAGGATGAAGAGTACTGTCCGAAAGCCTGTGTAGTATATATGTAAGTATTTTATTACGGATCTTCTTGAAAACAGGCTAAAGATGTTTATGGCCCGACTTAAAAGCAGGATTGAATGGCGTACTTATGTAATTTTCTAGGCCCTAAGACTATTGCACACCCTAAATAAGATTCGGTTACGTCGCTACCCAATTAGGTATGTTTGACTATGGAATCTGGACTGAAAAGATTCAAAGGAGTTAATCCTGAAAAGGGGGTGAGCATGAGACCTTGTCAAAAGACCAAAAGCAATACAAACCTGGATCTCATGACTTGAGCAAACCAACACAGTTAACACCTCATGACCTGAGAAAACTAACCCAATAAACACTTCTGATGCATTTGGATATAAGTCAGTGGGTGCAAAGTTTGGGGATTGTGTAAATAATGTCCAGGTGGAAGACCGAAAGGAGCTAAAGACTGGTTGAGTTTAGAATAAACGAGAGAATTGCACTCACTTCTGTGGCCATTTTATGAGGTAACATTCTAGACCGTAATAAAGAAAACGTTGTCCTTTACCCGAGTCATCCCCGATAACCCTGGTAGAGTATCGCTTCATCATGTGTGCTGGCTGTTTCGCTCAGTTTGCATAATCAGGGAAGGTTCGTACAGAGCTTGCAATAAATGCACCTTTGCTTCTAAAGTACACAGTAGCACTATTCCCTGAGGATAATTTAGTAGGAACACGCTCTGAAAGCAATGCGAAGACACAAGGCCTCATTCCCAGAAATTACAGATTCCTAGACATGTAGTTTGGTGGGTTGTGCGTTTGGTGCATTGTGCATTTGGTGCAGCGATCAGTTTATTACTTACATGCCACAAGTTAAATTTTGGATAGGTTTACCTAGATTTATTGCTTTTTCCCTGGTTATGTAATGCGCGAGTATCAATCAGTCTTTGTTCTCCTTGTATTATGTGGCAAAACCAGTAACAATGTTATGCCATTATTTGTTATTAGTATTTGACAGCCTTACAATGGAAGTTGGCCAAGATCTCAGAGCAGAGAGGTTAATATTACACAGTTGTGCTTACTGTGATTAAAAGCTTATCAGGAAAGCAGCTAGCTACACACTCGGTGAAAGTGCCATATGCTCTAGGGACAGAAACATATAACACTTTCTTCCCCTCTGGACTTTACGTAAACACAGGGCAAGATTCCACTTGAACACATGCATTTCTATGTCTCTTAACCGTTAGGGAGGGGATGTATGTCAGTACAACGCGATCTTTTAGATCGCGGTACTTGACATCGCAGGTTTTACAACGCAGGTCGTTACAACGACTTGCGTTGGAGGGCGCGAATTTAGGAGTTTTTTGGTTTTATATTCCAACACCAGTCCCCGTAACAGTAGGGAAGGTGTTGGACTATAAAATTGAAACATTCCTTATCCCACAGCGCCATCCGGCGCGGGTCGTGGTAACGACTTACGTTGTAATAGCTGCGGGGAAAAGGTCGTGCGGTGTAAACACCGCGTTGTAAACGACGTTTCCCTTTAGGGAGGGCATATGACATGCATCGAAAGCGCTACTGTGGAAAGTTTAGTAAAAGCATTTGTGTGTAAGGGGCATGCCCTGGGACTAAGTGGGTGGCATTGGTAGGCTGGGGACGGGAGGTCATGTGCTCTATAGGGCTTGAAGCCTGAGCTACAAAGTGTATCTAAAGAAATGTCTCCAGCTAGGGTCTCTCGGACAACACCTTTGGCCTCTTTCTACAAGCACAATTAATGCCATTATTCAATATTCTTCTCCTATATCTCCATCTACCTTCCATAGCTCATTCAACTCACCATGCAACATTTACTACATTACGAAAACTTTACATGGGTGAGGTGAATTTTGTGAAAACTCCTGCACGGAACCCCAGAGCAAAAATATTTGCTGCTGTCTGCTGGTATAACTACGGTCTAACTAAATGGTATCGCAAGTGCAGTGGGCAGTAGTACATTGTTCTCAATTGAACTGTGCTGGTGTAACCTACATAATTTTCCTCTGACTGAAGCAGTTTGGACCACTACACTTCGTAGACTGGGAGGGCACAGAGATATAGGGGGCAAGGTGTGCATAATGAAAGAGAAGAGCAGGGACCAAAGAGGAAAGAAGAGGTGATGTAGGAGGAGAGAATGACTACAGAAGGTGCGAGAGTGGTATTTTCTTTTCAACTCAAGTGATGCTACATATGTCAAATGAAGCTTCTACTGTAGTTAAATGAAGCAAAGACGTCTTTTCCCTCTGGGCAGGAAAACAAAGCCGTCGAAGAGAAGTGCACACAAGCTGCTGTTCACCTGCTGCTCGCAGAGTGTCTCAGCTCCAGATACGAAGCACTGCGGGGGCAAGCACCGTGGCGGCGGCTGCAGCGTCTCAAGATGTGTGCTGAATGACTTGAGCAGCGAATGGACCTGCAAGAGGCTCCGGATGCGTGGGACAGAACAATACTCCATGTCCTCCCTGTAACCAATCCCAGTGCAGAGATTTTTAAAAATTACGTGAAATATCTTCTGCCCTTCTCCTCTATAAACTTAGCAGATGCTCTAGTCTCTGGGCCGAAGCATCTTTCCAAAGCAGGCATCCACTATGGATGAGGGGGTGTGTGTTCAGTGGGCGTGACAGCCAGCATGACGGGAGGGTGGAGGGCCGACACTGCAGCGTGTCCAAAAAATAGCAGCTAAAAGGCACACTGGTCATGGAAGTGCATTGCTGTCGTGGCTCCAACACAATCTCCCCAAAAGTCTGTAAAAAAAGTGCTCAAACTGTAAAAAATAAAAATGTACTGTGTAAGATCACATGTAACGGGGACAGTCCTCACGGGTGCTAACAACAGTACAGACAGAGGGACTAATGAACAAATTAACCAAAGAAAAACAAGCATTTAGGAAGAACAGTCAAAGGAGCCGCCAATTAGAAAGATGGAAGGAGCTTCCAGCCCTATTCTGGATACAGCATGCGTCTCTGCCTATGGGAGACCCAAAAAGGTGCATCTTCACAGACTGATAGTCTGATGATGACAAAAGATTGCATTTCCAAAATACATTTGAAGCTGTTGATTCCCTAAAATGATTGGGTGATCACTATTGATAAACCCACTTAGGGTAGTTGCTAGTGTAATGTTAACCGATTTGGCCACTATATTATAGTAAAACGTTGCTATGGGCTCAGTAGGCATTTCCTTGAGGAGAAGTAGCTCTCCCTATACAAAAGGTTGGAGACACTGCTTTAGACCATTCCTGTCTCAGTGAATCGAAGGGATGGATGCAGAGAAATACATTAGCTGCTAAGGCCTGGGTACTACTGATTGACTTTTGTAGGGCTGTTGGCACCAGTGTCATCTGTCAAAGACTGGCATGGATGTGATATTAGTTCTGGGGATATGCACACCACGCTTATGGATGCACTATTTGATGGGTTCTGACTCTTAGTAGAATAAGCAAACCTTGAACTTGAGAGATATAAAGTCAGCCAATCCACTACCCAGTCTTTGATGTTGCTGACGCAAGTGAAACAGTTTCCCCACCAATTCAGGAAATTCAAAGACTTTTGCAGGGAGCTTGCATATAGGCAATTTCAGCCTTCCCAACGAATGATGCCACAGACAGTCCTTTTGGGGTTGTTAATGTACCACCAGTATGATGCAAGGGAAACAGATCCCCAACCAACTCAGGATATTCAAAGGATTTTGTAGGGGGCTACCCCATAGTCATCCTCCGCCGTCACAACCGGTGGTACAGTAGACTGTACACTCAGTTCGGGTTCACAGGTGTGGCACTGGCCGAGACTGCACAGGGCAGCAGGTTCAACAGCTCCTCATTTCCTTCTCAGAGCGTTTAATACCAAGTTGCTATAGTCGGTCCTTAGTGACTCGTGTCCTTTCAGGGGATGGCAGGATTCAGCATTTTCTCCCTTCTGTAGATCCATTATGTCAGACAAATGGGCATTCTAGATATTGAAGGGGCTATGCCCTTCTTTTCATTTCCTCCCTGTCCCATCTTCAGATGAGCACTTGCCAGTTTTGAACCAGGATGTAAACCTTTTACTCAAAGAGATTGCTATTGAAGGGGCCCAGGAGTATGAGAAAGGTGGGGGATCTTATTCATTTTACTTTCTTGTCCGCTAAATGGGGGGGCGGGGCGGGGGGGGGATTTCTCATGCCAGTTTTGGGTCTCTCTCCTTTATATTACTTTTGGCGAAAGGAGAAATCGAAAATCCTCACGCAGACTCAGATTCTGTCTGCTCTGGACCCGGGAGACTGGATGGTGTCTTTGAATGTGCAGGACTCGTGTTTCCATATACCCGGTCTGCCATCCCACAGGCATTGCCTGCAGTTCAGTCAAGTTGAACCAGGACAACTTTCAACTTGCCCTGCCTCCCTTTGGCCCAGCTGGTGTTAATGATAATGGTGGCGATAGAAGGGGAGCTCTCTTGCGGGTCGCGAGTACCCATAGCTCAATGACTGGCTGCTAATGGTGGGCTTGCTGCAGTCTGTGATTGACCATCAGAGTTTCATTCATTGGAACAGTTTTGGATATATTTCAATTTCAGTCCTGGATTTTTGTGAAGAGGGCACTGAGTTTCTTTGAATGTTGGCCTCATACATCATGCTTGTGAGCAGTAACCAGGTGACACATGCAAGCCCTGCAATGGAACCTGAATTCTCAGTCGGCCTTGAATGAAGGCTGCCTCTCCAACTTCATCCAAGTTTCGAGAGAGACAGCCCAGGCCCTGCATTGGTGGCTGACCACTTCCATTTTTTTTCGTGGTTTATCATTCCCTACACAGGACTCGGTGGTGATGAATCCATCGCTGCTGGTTTGGGGCAGGAGTTCATTTAAGGCTGGTGGAGCTCAAAAGCCTCTGTTCTCCAGCAAAAAGTTGGCTCCACTTTAACCTACTGGCACTTCAGGCCATTCATGTGGCCATGAAGGCTTTCCTACCATGTAGTAAGTGGAGGGCTGTTCAGGTTCTCACAAACAACTCATCCACATTGGGGTCCTACAACAAGCAGGGTAGAGTGGTGTCCAGTGTCAAGAAGCATTGCATCTCTGAAGATGGCGGGGAGTAGCAGAACATCTTATAGTAGCCACCCACCTGGTGGGGTTCCTGAATGTCAGAGCTGACAAATTGAAGAGATATCTGGTGGATCACGAAAGACATCTACGCCCTATTGTAGCATAGGCTGTATTCGGGCAGTGGGCAAAACCCTCGCTAGACCCATTTGCTGCTACAAGATAGCAAAGTGGCTACAATTATGCGCATTGGAGTTTTTGCCTGAGCTCTATAGACACTTCCAGCTGAATGAAACTTGGGACTCCTGTCCATCTTCTCACCACTACCGATTGTGCTACGAGTTCTGAAGAAAATCAAGAATGACCGTGCCAATTGATCCGGGTTGTCACAGCCTGGGCCATGAGCCTGTGGTACCTGGAACTCTTGAGCATCTACCTCTTTGCAAGAACAAGAGAAGGAGAGTCCTCCAACTGAACCTATTCAACTAACATCTTTTGCTTGTAGTTTGAGCGAGGGCTATAGCCTACCAGAGTTGCCATCCGAAGTGGCAGATTTCATCCTTGCTGCTAGGCACCCTTCCACGAAATCCTTCAAAACTGGGGGCTGGGAAGGATATGTTGCGTTGAGTGGTATGCAACGCACTGGCGCCTTAAAAGCTAAACTGTTAGATGGTTTGCTGTTTGTTCTTTCCTTAGTCCAGCAAAGCCTAACAGTGGGCTCTGTAAACCGTATTTTCAGCCCTTTTGGCCTGTCCAAGGCCTTACACTGGGCATCGTAAAAGGTATTTTCATTCTTTTTGACCTTTGTGTGTTTACTGTGCCATATGCCACTGTTTAAATCACCAGTTGTGATGATGTACATTAAAGGTTTCACACACATGTTCCCTCCCGAGTCGTTTGTGGTGCCCCAGTCCAACCTTCCATTGTTCCTTATTGATACTGGTGTGTGGTGTGTGAAAATGGGACTCGTAGCTGAACCCAAATCTGTGACTCCCTCGCATATGCAGAAAATGTTGTAGTGAATAACTGACCCTTCCATCTACTTTGTGAGCAGGCAACCTCTAGGACAGTCAAAGGGGTACGTTGGAGCATGCTTTATGCACCCCTCTCTGTCTAAGGTAGGCAATAACTTTATGCCACTTGACCACCGAGCCTATGCCCCTTATATTCTAAGAGATAAGGGTGTAGGTATTCAAGCCTTGTTCCATGTTGTCTCCTTCGAGTATGAGCCCCTACTGACTCCCCACTAGCCCAAACTTTCCATATACTCATTTGCTAGCAATTTAGAGACCGGCATTAAATGAGAGAACCATGTGTAAACTTGTGAACCCAACTACTTCTCCTTCACCCCAGGACGGAGAAGCAACAACCTCCCACCCAAACAAGCTAACTTTAATCAATCTCATGGACTGATTACACCCGGTATGCAATTGGATCGCGTTTTGGAGGGATGGGGGTGGATGGGTGGTGCTTAGCCAAGGCACTACTGACCCCTGGGCCCCGCTCCCTCCCACCACCTGTCCACATAGCGGAGAGACTCCCATGTCATTTCCCGTCAGTTGAAGATATTTTATCGGGGTTTCGGGAAGTATAGGTATCGCTACATCTTTCGGGCAACTACCAGCTTCTTGCCACTGAGGGCATAGGCACATCACTAATTAAAACTAATTGGCTGCCATTCTGGGGGTGATCTGTGGCAGTGCTTCCCCAGTTGTGGAGCTCGAATCTGAGGTCCATCGCTCAGATGCTACAGTGCTCTCCGCTTCAGCGTGTCAATTTCTTCCTATCTCCTCAGCAGCTAACACTGGAGCGGCTTGATCCTTCTCATTCTCCATCTGGATTCTGTTTGGACTTGCGTCATTGTCGAGGTGTGTCCGCTGCCGTTTCCTTTTCAGTGTGGATGGTCGAGGCTGGGGCTGTGAGGCACGGTTACCCGTCCTGTGAGCCTCAAGCCATCCCCGAGCCTCCACTGGTTCGGTGAAAAAGAGAGCGACTCCAAACAGCATAACCTTTAATTTAGCAGGAAACAGCAGCGCATATTGTAAGTTTGCATCTCTGAGCTCGCTTTGTACTGTAAGGGAGGAGACTGTCTTAGTTTGCACGGTCGTGGTGTAATCTGGTAACCTCGTTACAGAGGTGTTCAACTTTGAATGGGCCCTGATCTCTGGCTTTCTCAGTAAGGTAGGAGCATAGCCGCTACCGTCCTGGGTGGATTAGCAAGGGGAGCTCTCCCAGTCTGCTTGTTTATAGCGCCATCTCCTTTCTCCGTCCCAGTTCTCTCATTTCCAGCTCCCTCCTGGAAATCGAGGTCCTTGGACGGTTTACGTATCTACATGGTATGTATCAAGTAAATGTGACAACCTAAGGGCAGGTAAAAGGGAGATTAAGTGGCTGCATCTCCATTGCAGTATCACTGTTCGCAGATTGCCTCCCTACACGTTAACGACTAGCCTGATCTGGGCATCAGTGTGTGATTCTGTCCCTGTATAGGCCTTGCACTCTCCACGGCCCTCGCATATAATCTCAATGGAGGCAGTCCGCCTCAGTCATCCTCCAGGCCAAAGTTCAAAATGACACATGCAGGCCACCAATATGCAAAGGAATACAAATTAATAACCTCCAGTAGGACACTCATTTTGTCTGACCTGTCAAAGAGAGAATAACTGCTCTGTGCTCATACGTTGCAATGTTTGCCAATCTACTATTGTAACACGTTGTGGTACTGCTAATGTGACATACAATGTAAGTGAAAGACATTTCCAAGACTGTTTTCAATTGCAATAGAAAATTGCAGGATGATGCGCACACAACACAGAGCATCCCAAATAAACTGGTAGAGACCGCAAATAATAGTGACACTTTCAATTTGTTTCTCAGCCCTTTGCTAAGTATATAATGAATATATACATAGCCTTTGTCAGACCCCGTATGAGGACAGGCATGGATAGATGACATGTTTCACATCTAGTCTATCGGAAACGCATGCTGCTCCCTGTCCGTGATTAAACCCATATCCACCGCTCTTAGTTGAATAATCTATCTGCTCTCTAGTCTCCGGAGTGCCAGCGTCTTGTTGCTCCCTGAGGCATAGGTTCTAATGTGTCAATGTCATGGAACCTAATGTTGATCACATTACTTTGACTATGGGAAGTGTAGTGCACTGCAAAGAGATAATTAATGTTCTTCCATATGACCCCGAGATGTTCCTGAATTTTTTTCTTGAGTGGTCGAATAGTACTCCCAAAATAAATGTGCCTACATTCAGATACAACATTCTGTGTTACAGTTAATACATTTAGTGATCTCATAGTGTCTGTTTGTATTGAAATGACATGGTCTTATCTTTTGAAAACCGACAAACACTGCATATACCACATTATGGAAACCTTTAGGCTCTGTGGGCTTCATGTGATTGGTCTCAGGTAACTAGGATTAGTGAATCTCTTAATTTATTCCCTTTACCTTTTGTAAGACTGCTTAGTTGAAATTGCATAGCTTAGTGTAATATCCATTCGAAGGCGATGCTAGTGTTTATGTAGAATTTTGTAAACTTCAGAGCTTAGTGTATTGTAGGGTGTAATGAATGAACGTCTGTCTCTTTTTTTCTAAACCATGTTATGGTCGTCCAATAGATCATTCCGTTTGAGCGTCATGATCTTGCTCTTAGCTTCACTCAAAATCTCTTTGAGGCAACCCCTCGTTCTGAACGTTGGTCCCATTCTCTGGTGTTCTGAAAGAAATTAAGAATCATTTTGCAATTTCATTTTATTCTAATAATCTCTCCTTAGGGTATCACTCTGATCTTTGCTGGTGGATGTGAGCTAGTTGCATGTAGAATGGTATTACAGGATGTTGGTTTTCTATATAACTCGGAGCATATACTTTAACCCTCTACATCCAGATAGTCCGTTTTCTGTGTACTACATTGATGAGTTTTTAAGTATTGTATGAAATGGTTTATTTAAAATGTCTTTTTATTGAGTTTCAACAAAACCAAGAAAACAGCATGGCTCATTGCGTTCATTGGATAATCCCGGATAGTTTGAAGCAAGGTTAGAAAGCATTGCCTTATGCATTATAACTAGACGTGAGTCCCATAGACATATGTCCTTCAGTCTTTAGTAGCATTGTGTCTTCTCAGAATAGATTCCAGAGCGCTACACCACCCAAAGGAAAGAGGAGTAAAGATAGGATAGTGAAATAGGAGGGGGGATATAGAGGAGAGGGGAGGAGGAGGAGGGGTTTCCTCCTGGCCCATACAAGGCCATTTCTTGTCAGCCGTGATGGCGGGCTCGTTGAAACCAGGAGAGTTGAGCTTGATCTGTGCGCAGCGTTTAGGACTCTACCTATGTGAGCTCTCTTTAGGCATGGAGTTGCGAACCTAGGTAACTTTGCAGTGGAGCCCAGACATCCTTCGGTCCTGACTGCGCATGAGTTCCCAGTAGTCGGACCGGTGGCTGTGGCAGAACACCGCATCTTTAAGCCACTTTGTCACGTTCGGTCTGTGCCTGCGGCCCCAGCAGATTACCAACCTCCTTTTTGCTAGCACTAGCAGCATGGCCACTAGTTTCCTGTGCTCCGCAGCTATTCTGTGTACGTACCCCAACAGGGCCACTAGAAGGGAGCATTCAATTGCTTCATTCGTCAAACGCCAGTACCTCAAAATCTCATTCCCAGTACCTCGCCACCACTGGGCACTTTCAGGCCAGGCATTAGTAAGCTTCACTCTGAACCGGGTGTACTTCCGTCCCGGCTGGGAGCTAATGAATATGGGGGCTGGAACCGGTTCCTTCTGTTGCTATAGTTATTGCCAGCGTACTTGCTTGACTCAGATTCACCCCATTGGACACGTACAGAGGGTCCCCCACTGTGGACTTCTCCATACTACATATTCAGTAGCTCCCTGCCGGACGGAATTGCAACCGGTTTGGAGTGAAGCACATTCTTGGCTACACTGCAGGGTCCTGCCTCCAGGACCCTCAAGCCCCCGTATTTATTAGCTCCCAGCCGGGACCGAAGTACAACGGGTTCAGAGTGAAGCTTACTTCTGGCTCCACCGCAGTGTCCCACATACCGGACCATACTTTTCAGCAGATCGCATTCCTCTTTTTAGATTGCCGGTACGGATTTGCTACCGGCTTAGAGAACCCTTCTACCTCCTAGCTTTGCCTCATAGCCTGAAGAAGTCTTGGGGTACCACCGTGGGCGAAACACGTGTTGGCTGCGCAATTGATCACCAGTAAAAGAAGAACACAACACAAAAGATTGTTCACTTTGTTTCTATTTGTATTCGAATGCAGATTGTTTGTGATATAAAAGAACTTTGAAAGAAGGGGTACTTACTCCACTTTGTTACGTTGACGTGTGCACAGGCTCGCAGCAATTCCAGCAGGACCCTGGTCCAAGCTAGGGGATTTCTGGGTGTTTCCACCTCCTGTCAGCACCGTCTTACACCCCCCTCACTATCTTAGATACACATAGACCCGTTGCAGGTGCCCTCAACGGACCACATCTGGCCAAAACCCTGTCTTTAGTTTGCAACTATCAAACATTTGTCAATCAATTTCCTTATTATACTCGACCCTTTTCATGACCACATTATTACTACCCTTATCGGCTTCTTTGATGACCGTGTGGGATTTCTAAGGGATGGAGTTTAATGCCTGTCTGTCTTCTTTAGTGATGTTATTTTTAATGTGTTTGGAACCCTTCACGTGAATATCTTCCAACATTTACAGTTTCTTTGTTCAACTTTCTGATGAATATCAATGACATTGTCTGTTAAGAGACAAAGTGTAAAGTCGTATCTAGTTTTTTTTTTGTTGGTTATAAACTTTTAATCGTCATCAGTATACACACACAGCTTTTCGCCTACAACCCTGGGGACGGCAGCAAAAAATAAGGCAAAGTCAATATTGAGAATAATGTCAAAACATAAAGGCAATTCGCCATTAATCAGAGTGTCAGGCAATACATGACCCGGGGAAACCTTCCCCATCTGTTCTCAAAAGTTGTCAGCGATCCCTCTCCCCTCCCCTCCCTCCCTGGGGAAACATGGAAGTGATGGCTACTGTGCCGCCTGGGAGCATTCAGTGAAGTGTGTGTGTATGCAACCTAACACCAAGTATAACCTAGCTTTCGCAACAAACCCGCCCACCCGCCCCCTCCCTGCCTGCCTATGTGCCAACCACCACTGCTGCATTATCGAATCTGTTCCCTGCGCCACCTTACCTAATGCTGCGCTGTTTCTGGTCACTCTGCTAGCCTCCCAGCTGCTCCCGCCTGGCCACCCTACTCTCAACTCGCTCCACGCCCGAAACACCTATGCCTTTCGCTTGCCCCCCAGCATCCCCTGTGTCTCACCCGGTTGCCCGCTGTCCCGTCTGAACCACAGGTTGCTCTGTATCAAAGCTTCAATACCTTCCTCCCCAACCCGCTGCCCCTCACTCTCCTCCTGAGCTGCTTCCGCGGCGTCCTTGTTAGACCTGAAAGTCAGGTACAGGTCCCAGAAATGTTTTGGTCTGCTAACAGGGGGTAGGAGTTCGCTATAGTGCTGTGATTGGGTGCAGCTATACAGCATGTCCCTGGCCCATTGGCGCTTAGTCGGGAGTGGGCCGCGCATCCAGCATTGCGCCACAGCGCGTCATGCCATAAGTAGCCCCATGTCTGCCAGACGGCGTGCCGCCGGTGGAAGAATCCTGGTGTGTCCCAGCAACGCTAGTGCCGGGTCAGCCGGGAGCTCCAATTCAAGCACTAGTCCTAGCTCTTGAAAAACGTCCTCCCAGAAGTTGTTAATTCCCGGACAGGCCCACGCCAAATGCATAAAGTCCGCCATTGGTGCATGGCAGCGTTCGCACTCCGGCGTTTGACGGAGTCCGTATCTGTGTAGACGTTCTGGGGTGTAATAAACTCGCTGCAGAAATTTAAAATGAATGAGCCTGTGTCTGGCATTTAGCGATACTCTTTTAGTATTTTGGCAGCAGTATTTCCACATTGAATCGTCTATTTGTATTTCCAGATCCCGCTGCCACGCCAATCGGGCTTTCAAGGTAGGCTGTTCCTTTTTGTGCTGCCCTGCCTTGTATAATCGCGAGATCAAATGACTAGGGGAGGGCGTTTTTAGGACATAAGTTAGTTGCGGGATTTCGGGTGGTTCTGCCATGTCTGGTCCCAGCAGTTCCCGAAGTGCTGCACGGACCCTGTGAAGATGAAAGCGGTGCAGCAACGATATCGAGATCTGGGATGTGTCGATCTGATCCCAGATGACCACCACTCCATTCCTGAACAGGTCTCCCAATGTCCGTATTCCTAGTTGTTCAAGGGTGCGTGTGACCCCTTTCTCCCTTAGCGGCGCCAGCCACAGGGCTCAGTCAATTGGCACTAGGGGTGAGTATAGTAACATATTGTCCCGGTTCTTAGCCAAAGAGTGCCATGCGTGATTCGTCGTGGCTATTGAGTCCAGCATCCCAACCCGTCGCGTGGCTGGCTCGAATATGGTAGCCTGCGGAGGGAGTGGGTCCGTGAACAAAGTCTCCAGAATCACATGTGGGATCTTGCGTTCCCCATGTATCCATGTGTGTAAATGAGTCGCTTGCGCCACCCTGTAATACCTCTCCATATCAGGAGCAGCTAGGCCACCCTGTTCATATGGGAGCGTCAGAATTTGCCACTGGACCCGTGGTTGCCCACCTCCCCACGCAAGACGCGTGAGGGCTTGTGTCATTGTTTTAAAAAAGGCTTTCAAGAGGATCACCGGGATATTGTTGAAGAGAAACAGAAACCGCGGAAGCACAATCATTTTCATTAATGCAATACGGCCCGCCAGGGACAGAGGTAATTTACACCATCTGTCTATGTCCTCAGTCAGTTTGGTATAGGCGACTCTGTAATTTTCCCTCACTAAGATGTCCGGATTCGGATGTAGCTGTATGCCCAAGTATCTGACCGGGTCATCTGACCATTGCAGTGGGAAATCCATAACAAATTTGCGGGTCACCGGGGTTAGTGGGAATGCCACCGATTTCTTCCAGTTCACCTGCAGACCAGACAGCGCACCGAATTGACTACTTCCCTCAGTACGGAGGAGAGGTTGAGTTCTGGGTCTCGAATATACAGGAGCGTATCATCCGCGTACGTGGAGATACGGATCTTGTAAGTTGGGAAACTAATGCCCTCATGACTGTGGTATTCCCGCAACGCACATGCTAGCGGTTCTGCCACCAGGGCGTACAGCAACGGCGAGAGGGGGCATCCCTGTCTGGTTCCTCTGCAGATGTCAAACGATTCCGTGACCCTATCTCCTATGCGGAGTCTGGCCGTTGGTTTGTAGTACAAGGCACCGATCATTTGTAGGAAGGGTTCACCCAGCCCCAGCTTTCTAAGTACTCTCGACATGAAGGACCACTCTACAGAGTCGAACGCCTTCTCCATATCGAGGAAGACCGCCAATGCCTTGTTCTCTGGTTTTACGTGCTGCATCGTCCCCAATACCGTGCGGATATTGTACGTGAGGTTCCTGGAGGGGATAAACCCAGCCTGTTCTGGGGCGACCAGTTCCGGAACAAGTAATGCGAGACGGGTCGCCAGCACTTTGGCGTACAACTTCGCATCGACATTGATCAGAGACAGAGGTCTGTATGAGCCGCACTCCGTGGAGGGCTTCCCCGGCTTCAGGAGTGTTACAATGAGAGCCTCTCTCATAGTGGCAGGCATGCTGCCCTCCATGCAAATATCATCAAAGAGCGTGGATAGGTGGGGCACCAGTTGATCCTTAAAGGCCTTATAAAAACTCACCGTCAGCCAGTCAGCTCCTGGGGCGCTACCTGACCGCATGCCTTCGAGGGCCTCCACTATTTCCTCTTTTTGAATGGGCATCATGAGAAATTCTCTCTGTGCATTTGACAGTTGCGGCATTCGTATATAACTCAGGTAATCGTCTATCGCCTCCTCCATACCAGACGACCTAGACTTGTATAAAGAGGAGTAGTACTGCCGAAATTCCCCTAAGATCTGCTCTTCTTCTGTAAGGATCTCACCCGAGCTCGACGCCAGCTCGCCCACTCTCAGTTGACTCCTTTCGTTCCGAACTATCTTGGCCAAAAGAGAGCCAGGTCTCTCACCTTCGCCATATGTGCGGGCCGAGGCGTATTTGCCCATATGCTTCACTTCCCTGTCCGCTTCTGCATTAAACTCCGACACCAGTTGTTTGATTTTTGGCAGAGCGTCTCCCTCGGGCTCCTCCCTCTGTTTCGCTTCCAATTCTGAGAGCTGATTCTCGAGAAGTTGGAGTCTTCGCCTAATCGATTTCAGGACACTGGAGTGTTTGGCCATGACTATCCCGCGTACATAGACCTTAAATGCCTCCCAAAGGGTCTGGAAGCTGTCGACTGAATCCACATTGTTCTCAAAAAAGGTATCTATTTCTTCAGCAATCTCTCCCCGGAAAACCTCATCTAGCAGGGAGTACGGAGGAAATCGCCACATAAAGGGGGGAATCTTGTGCGCCGGCGTCTCCAGAATCAGGAGGAGAGGAGAAGGGTCTGACAGCGTGCGCGGTAGAATCAGGCAGTCCCTAATGCCGTTGCAAAGCTGTTGGGAAGCCAGCCAATAATCTATTCTAGTGTGTAGTGCATGATATGCAGAATAGTGGGTGTACCCCCCTCTGGAGTGATGCCGGCTGCGCCACACATCCTAAAGATCTAGTTGTACCAGTTCAGACTGGACCACCGCAGCGGCAGCCGAAAGGCTCCGAGGGGGCCCCGCCGACCTATCTAGGTCTGGATCTAAAATTAAGTTGAAATCCCCTCCCCAGAGCATGTTCGTGTAGGCATATGACTTGCTTTTCCGGGCTAACTCCGTGTAAAAGTCAGGGGAGTCGTAGTTCGGGCCATATACATTTACCACTAACAAATCGTGTCCCTTTCCCCGACACCTACATATTACATAGCGACCTTCGGGATCTGCCTCGAGCGGCGTCAGTGTGAGTTTGGAGTGCGGGTTGACCCATGTGAGCGTTCCCCTTGAGTGAGTCGTGAAGCCCGCCGCCACACTACAGCCTGCCACGCCTCTATGTGTCAGCATTTTACTGGTAAGGGGTAAGTGAGTCTCCTGAATAAGAGCCAGGTCTATTTGGTGTCTGCGCAAATAACTGAGAACCTTGCACAGTTTTCTGAAGTCATTAAGGCCCCTAACATTCCATGTCAGTGCCCTTAGGTGATCTGGTGCAGTGCCCACTTGCGACATAGAGGGATCAGCCATAACCCTGTCGGTTAGTGTAAGTGTTGCAGTTATCTTGAAATGCTCTCGAGCGACCCGAGGGGACTTTATCAAGCAGGCTTTGTGACATGGAATTCGCAGCAGTGTTCACAGCGGAACCTAACCGACAGTCAACAAGGAGCACAATCGCAGGCAAACAAAACAACAATATGCACCCAACCCCATTTCCCAACATTCCACCCGCCACCCACAGCAGACCCACCCCAAATTGGCCTTGCAGTTCCCCATCCCTCCCGCCCCTCCCCAAATACAAATTCAACAGTCCCATTTGCATTACGCTCGGGGGCAAAGGCAGCAAGCAACTCGTCCTCTGCGCTCCACTCTCAATCCTGGCGCCCAGCCCCCTTTCCCCCCGCCCTGCACCATCAGTCATGTGACAAAGTACTAATATGCAAACCACAATGAAATGTCACTACGTTTTACCTCAGTTACCCCATCTCCCCCCGCCGCCCCCCAGGTGACCACCATAGTCAATCAGCCCATATATACGTCAGAGGCACCCAATTAACGAGTTCAGAAAAGTTCAAGCTATGGGGTGGATCAACCATATTCCCACACCCCGGTGCCACTTATCTGTCATAGCGTCCCAACGGTTTTCTTCTCCAGTGCCAGTCCCTTCACGACGCCGCACCTCCGCTTCAATCCTGTTCGTCCAGTGGGCTGTCATCCACCTCCTTCTGATTATCAGCTAAGCCGTCTTTCACCTCCCTAGCCCATGTTTTCATGGCTTTCTGCAATTCTGCTGGGTCCGTGAAAATATGCGAGTGTCCTTGTCTATTCACTCGCGATTTGGCCGGTTATAACATTGCATAATCGAGGCCCATGTCCCTAAGTCTCTTCTTGTGAGGAGCGAAACGTTTCCGTGCCTCCTGCACTCTGGCCGTGAAATCCGGAAAGATGGAAATCGCGGACCCCTCGTATTGCAGGTCCCCCTTGGTACGTGCCAACCTGAGCGCCGTGTCTCTGTCTCGATAGTTCAGCAGCTTTGCTATTACCGGTCGAGGAGGTAAACCGGGGTTAGGTTTTGGGCCTAGCGTGCGATGTGCGCGCTCCACGACAAACATTGCAGAGAATACTCTGTCGCCCAGCAGTGTAGTGAGCAAGCGTTCTACGAACAGTTACATCTTCCCCGTCTGGGTGGTCTCTGGAAGTCCTGTGATGCGTAGGTTGCAGCGACGTGACCTCGCTTCTAAGTCCTCTGTCTTGTCCTGCAACGTTCTTATGAGTGTCTCCGCCCGCCGTGGGGCTGTGTCCAGTACCGTTTGGGCCTCCTCAACCTCCGTAATCCACCGGTCAGCCATGTCGTGCCGCTCCGTGTGCTTGTCAAGACGTTCCGCCATGCGATCCATTCTGTAGGACATGGCGTCCATCTTGGATCCCAGCACCGCTATGTTCGTCTGAATATTTTGTTCCATGGAGCGGAGCATTGTCTTTATATCGGAGTCTTCGGGGTGCGTCTCCCCCGTCCGCGCTTCCTCATCGCGCTGCGCCGGGGGGCTTTGCTCCGGCAACCGCCTCTGCGAGAAGGGGAGCTTACTCTGCGTCCTGTCCCCTTTGCCCATGCTCGGTAGTGCTACGCGGTTCTCTGCTTGCCTCCGGGAACTGCACACTAATGCAAAAGGGTCTTTAGCGGCACTGTCGGGCGCCTTGTCTTCAGGGCGCTATTCACGTTACCCTGCGCAGCGGGATTAGGGGTAAGGTCACTCCCAACTCGCCCCCTCCCTCTCTCGTTATATTGGAGAAGGAGTTCGTCTGGCCAGGCCCGGTTGAAGGGCGCCCTGCTGCACGACAGTGCTGTCCTCCTGCAGGAGCGAGTGTAACACAGGCCTACTCCCCCAAAAAAACAAAGTCACTCTCTTATGGGCCAGGCTTACTGAAGAGTGAGGTGGGCCGCTGCAGGGGTCGCTTTCACCCCCGTTGTGTAAGAGTTGAATGTCCTGGGTTAAGGTAATGGAGGGGGGGGGAGGGTGGCCTCACCAAGCCGAGGGGTCCGACGTACCTTCTGTTCACAGAGGGGCCTGGCACCCGATTCGATGTAGTGCGCCGCAGCCTCTCCTGCCCACCACGATGTGCGCAGCAAGAAATGGCGCCGTGAGGTCCCTCGAACCCGGCGGAGCCGACCTGCCGTTATGTCCGTGGGTGCAGTGCAGCGGGGGCTGCCGGTAGCTCGTCGCAGCAACCGCTGCCTGCCGCTAGGTCCGCGGCAGCCTGGAGCTGAGTTGTTGCCCACCGAGGAGGTTGTCCCGCTTGGCGGCCGCACGCCCCCTTACGTAGGTCCGACCGAGGGATCACCAGAGGCCGCGGTCTGTAGGCCCACCCAGCGCCTAGGAGAGCGAGTCGTTCGCCTCAGCTCGATCCGTCATGTGCTCTTCCCAGCCGGATCGGATCGGTCCCTGGAGGTTCCGCGAGCACTTGGGGTATCTGTAGTGATTATAAATGCACAACTTAATGCAGGATTATATGAATGGTGCCAGCGGAACCCGGGGTCTACGCGGCCATTCCTGTTGCCTGCTAGCTCCGCCCCCTAAAGTCGTATCTAGTTATGAGGCTACTGTCTAAGTCCAGATTGGGGATAATACTTCCATCATAATCTGTGAAAGAGCGGGAGTGGTGTCCTGTATGTGTTCCAAAGAAATCACAGCCTGTATTTCACAACATATTGTGGTCCATAGTTACTGGAAGTGGAAGAACCCGATCTAGTTCCTTTCCATGAAAGTATTTATGGAGTTTAAGTTTACGAATACATTTGAAAAAATCAATATGTAAGTGAGCAAAGTAGGTACTGACGTGAACAAACACCATGTCCTTTGCTAAGGATCGCTAATTGATGAGTGCTGAGGTTGTAATCAGAAAGATTTACAACCGATATGTAATCACATTGGAAATCGATACCATGCTTTTCTGATCCGGGAATCAAGTTTTCTGATTGCCTGTTTCTGATCCCGTAGTTACCGCCTCTTTCTCCTTTTTTTTTTTTTTCCCTCCTAGTTGTATGTGAATATTACTCGATGCGACCATAATACATATGTTGATGTCTATGGTCCTGCATTGTCTCTGAGTGTTCTTGCATTTTGCTACTTTTATTTCACCCTACTTTGTAATTTGAGTCACCTGGCACGCTGAGGCCATGTGCATATATGCTGTAGTCATTTCAGGTATCACAGGTCCTTTTATTTCTTACAGGCCTGAATGTTTGGGTTCAGCCTGTCTGTCTTTGTCATGCACTTGTCGTGCAGCATCCACTGCTAATGATAGAAGGCAGCATTAATAAAGACTAATTTCTCTTTATTAACTTTTTTCATAACTGTTTTCCACTGCCCCATCTTCGTGTTCTGCTCTCTACCTGCTTTCACATTTGCTTATAAGCCAAAGCTGCTAAAGCAAAAATTATATAGTTGCCATTTATTTTATGTTGAATTGGTTTAACTTACTGCTAAGAGAAAGGGTTCTTTCAGGATTAAGCTATCATTTTTTTTAACATTAATTGTCCGTACTATGGGGTACAGTAAGCAGTGATGCTTGGTAAACCTCTAATGAGCAGAATTTCATTATTGTTTGACAGTTTGAATACTGTTGCTTGGCGAGGCAAATAGTTTGTTTCTGGGACATTGTTACTGGAAGCTTCATGTCTATTAATTGATTGTCCTGTTTTTCTACCTTTAGGTGAATTGTGTAATCTTATAACGTTGGACGTGGCTCACAATCAGCTTGAACACTTACCAAAAGAAATTGGCAATTGCATACAGATCACCAACCTTGACTTGCAACACAACGAACTCTTGGACCTGCCGGATACTATAGGTATGCCTTCAGAGAAACAAAGGCTGCTTAAATTAGAGATTATTAACTTACTTAAGAACTTACTGAAGAACAGACTATAACAAATAATTGGCGACCAGACTAATCAGGCCATTATATTTTGTCTTTGATATATGGTTAATCAGTCCCAAAGCAGAGAGGTCTAGCTGGGGGGTATATCGTGTATCACAGAGCCATCTAGATAGGATTCCAATGTTATTTAGCCTATACGAATAACTGATCTGTTATAGCATTGCATTGGAACAATCCTCGCATTCCTGTAGACCCTCTACAGAACGGGGTGTCTACTTCTGGTCTGAATATTGTGTTGACAAAACTCGTGATTCCCCGCTTTGGAGCCATTACTCTCATGCTCTCTACTGGTGTTAACATGTAAAGTAGTATTTATAGTCGCAGTCACTTCCTAGCGCCAAGTAAGAAATACATGTGCATGATTGTGTTTGCACACACTGACACAGTAAAGCCAGACCTATTGACATTGCCAATGTTTGTTTGTGTGTCTTTTTGTAATATGTGGGTTTGGTCGTAGGTTTCTGTGATAATAACTTTTGTCATCTCGTAGTTCACTGGGTGGTGAGCTAAGGCACAGCATTTGAATTCAAAATGGCCTCATGCTGCAAAACAGTATAATTTTGGACATGTTTTACTTATTGTATGGAGAGGAAATAGTAGGAGGTAACACGCAGTCTTTTTATGTTAAGTAGGTAAGTGTGTTACCAGTAAACAGTCAGCTGCAAATTAGAGTTTTCCATCAACAGTTATTTTTGCAAGCCCTTCTCTATTAGCACCCATGTTTAGTTCCCCAGACGTTGATCTAGACACTAGGGGCCCGATGTAGGTAGGCAAATACCGGTCGGAAACGGCCGAAAACACCGATTTTCGGCTGTTTCCGACGAGTATGTGGATATTGAGATGTAGGGGCATGTAAAATGACAGAATCGGTAATTTTACCGATTCAGTAATTTTACCGATTCGGTAAAATACCGAATTGGTAAAATTACCGATTCTGTAATTTTAGATGTAGGTAGCACTGTTTTCAGTGCTACAAGGGTTTAAGAATTCGTTATTTACCACCAACTAGAAGGTGGTGGTAAATAATGAAAACCCTTCAAAAAGCATTTTTTTTTTTGCTTTAAAAATTGTGCCATGTTGCCGACATACATGCCCTAAGGGCATGTATGTCAGCAACATGTGCACCCATGCACAATTGAGGGGTGCAACAGGGTGTCAAAGTGACACCCTGCCACCCTTCAATGTTTCCCCCAATTACCGAATCTGTATTTACCGATTCGGTAATTGACATTGATTCCTATGGGCCTCAAGGCCCATAGGAATCAATGACAATTACAGACTCGGTAAATACCGATTCATTAATTACCGAATCATACAGATTCGGTAATTAATTCGGTAAATATACCTACATCCCGATTGCCAGTTCTTAAATACCGAATCGGTATGATTGGGTATTTAAGAATCGGTAATCTGGGATTACCTACATCGGGCCCTTGATCTCTTCTTAAGTTGGTTCTAATTTCCTTACCTCTTGACTGCTATACAAGTGGTTTGGGATCTGCCATTATTAAAAATATTTAATAACCACAAGTCAGAGTTGGACAGGAAGGCACATCATTTTGTAGCACACATCTGCCTGCTTCTAAAGTTTTGTTCTGGACAAGTTAATTAATTTTATGGTTGATTTACATAGCATTAAATGTGCTTCATGGGCATTGCTGAAGAGTGTCAAGAGCGGTCAGGAAAATTCATTGCAAACGGGGTGAGCACCCAGTCCTAACGTTGCGTGCGAGTATTCACAAATGTTAACAGGACATTCCCTACACAGTAGTAGACCTCTGTCACCAGACTTAGTCAGTGCTGGTGCCAAGCACGAAGAGGGCCTTCTTCAGTGTCACTTAATACCATTGGAACCTCTGAATAATGAAAAGCTGAGCAGCCCTACGTGTTGCACACGGAGCTCTGCAGCGGTCACTTGACCCGCTGTGTCTCTGTGTGTGGCTCTGTGTGTCTATGTGTGGCTCTGTGTGTCTGTGTGTGGCTCTGTGTGTCTCTGTGTCTCTGTGTGTGGCTCTGTGTGTGTGTGGCTCTGTGTGTGTGTGTGGCTGTGTGTGTGTGTGGCTCTGTGTGTGCGTGTGTGTGTGTGTGGCTCTGTGTGTGTGTGTGTGTGTGTGTGTGTGGCTCTGTGTGTGTGGCTCTGTGTGTGGCTCTGTGTGTGTGGCTCTGTGTGTGTGGCTCTGTGTGTGTGGCTCTGTGTGTGTGGCTCTGTGTGTGTGGCTCTGTGTGTGTGGCTCTGTGTGTGTGGCTCTGTGTGTGTGGCTCTGTGTGTGTGGCTCTGTGTGTGTGGCTCTGTGTGTGTGGCTCTGTGTGTGTGGCTCTGTGTGTGTGGCTCTGTGTGTGTGGCTCTGTGTGTGTGGCTCTGTGTGTGTGGCTCTGTGTGTGTGGCTCTGTGTGTGTGGCTCTGTGTGTGTGGCTCTGTGTGTGTGGCTCTGTGTGTGTGGCTCTGTGTGTGTGGCTCTGTGTGTGTGGCTGTGTGTGTGTGTGGCTCTGTGTGTGTGTGTGGCTCTGTGTGTGTGTGTGGCTCTGTGTGTGTGTGGCTCTGTGTGTGTGTGGCTCTGTGTGTGTGTGTGGCTGTGTGTGTGTGTGTGGCTGTGTGTGTGTGTGTGGCTGTGTGTGTGTGTGTGGCTGTGTGTGTGTGTGTGGCTGTGTGTGTGTGTGGCTCTGTGTGTGGCTCTGTGTGTGTGTGGCTCTGTGTGTGTGTGGCTCTGTGTGTGTGTGGCTCTGTGTGTGTGGCTCTGTGTGTGTGGCTCTGTGTGTGTGGCTCTGTGTGTGTGGCTCTGTGTGTGTGTGGCTCTGTGTGTGTGTGGCTCTGTGTGTGTGTGGCTCTGTGTGTTTGTGGCTCTGTGTGTGTGGCTCTGTGTGTGTGGCTGTGTGTGTGTGTGTGGCTCTGTGTGTGTGTGGCTCTGTGTGTGTGTGGCTCTGTGTGTGTGTGGCTCTGTGTGTGTGTGGCTCTGTGTGTGTGTGTGTGTGGCTCTGTGTGTGTGTGGCTCTGGCTGTGTGTGTGTGGCTCTGGCTGTGTGTGTGTGGCTCTGGCTGTGTGTGTGTGGCTCTGTGTGTGTGTGTGTGGCTCTGTGTGTGTGTGTGTGTCTCTGTGTGTGGCTCTCTGTGTGTGTGAGGGGCTCTCTGTGTGTGTGTGTGGCTCTCTGTGTGTGTGTGGCTCTCTGTGTGTGTGTGGCTCTCTGTGTGTGTGTGGCTCTGTGTGTGTGTGGCTCTGTGTGTGTGTGGCTGTGTGTGTGTGTGGCTCTGTGTGTGTGTGTGTGGCTCTGTGTGTGTGTGTGGCTCTGTGTGTGTGTGTGGCTCTGTGTGTGTGTGTGGCTCTGTGTGTGTGTGTGGCTCTGTGTGTGTGTGTGTGGCTCTGTGTGTGTGGCTCTGTGTGTGTGGCTCTGTGTGTGTGTGTGTGTGGCTCTGTGTGTGTGTGTGTGTGGCTCTGTGTGTGTGTGTGTGTGTGGCTCTGTGTGTGTGTGTGTGTGGCTCTGTGTGTGTGTGTGTGTGGCTCTGTGTGTGTGTGTGTGTGTGGCTCTGTGTGTGTGGCTCTGGCTCTGTGTGTGTGTGTGTGTGGCTCTGTGTGTGGCTCTGTGTGTGTGTGTGTGTGGCTCTGTGTGTGTGTGTGTGGGGCTGTGTGTGTGTGAGTGTGGGGCTGTGTGTGTGTGAGGGGCTCTGTGTGTGTGTGAGGGGCTCTGGCTGTGTGTGAGGGGCTCTGGCTGTGTGTGAGGGGCTCTGGCTGTGTGTGAGGGGCTCTGGCTGTGTGTGAGGGGCTCTGGCTGTGTGTGTGTGGCTCTGGCTGTGTGTGTGTGGCTCTGGCTGTGTGTGTGTGGCTCTGGCTGTGTGTGTGTGGCTCTGGCTGTGTGTGTGTGGCTCTGTGTGTGTGTGTGTGGCTCTGTGTGTGTGTGTGTGGCTCTGTGTGTGGCTCTCTGTGTGTGTGAGGGGCTCTCTGTGTGTGTGTGGCTCTGTGTGTGTGTGGCTCTGTGTGTGTGTGTGGCTCTGTGTGTGTGTGTGGCTCTGTGTGTGTGTGTGGCTCTGTGTGTGTGTGTGGCTCTGTGTGTGTGTGTGGCTTTGTGTGTGTGTGTGGCTCTGTGTGTGTGTGTGTGGCTCTGTGTGTGTGTGTGGCTCTGTGTGTGTGTGTGGCTCTGTGTGTGTGTGTGTGTGGCTCTGTGTGTGTGTGTGTGTGGCTCTGTGTGTGTGTGTGTGTGGCTCTGTGTGTGTGTGTGTGTGGCTCTGTGTGTGTGGCTCTGGCTCTGTGTGTGTGGCTCTGGCTCTGTGTGTGTGTGTGTGGCTCTGTGTGTGTGTGTGTGGCTCTGTGTGTGTGTGTGGCTCTGTGTGTGTGTGTGGCTTTGTGTGTGTGTGTGTGGCTCTGTGTGTGTGTGTGTGGCTCTGTGTGTGTGTGTGGCTCTGTGTGTGTGTGTGTGGCTCTGTGTGTGTGTGTGTGGCTCTGTGTGTGTGTGTGTGTGGCTCTGTGTGTGTGTGTGTGTGGCTCTGTGTGTGTGTGTGTGTGGCTCTGTGTGTGTGTGCGTGTGGCTCTGGCTCTGTGTGTGTGGCTCTGGCTCTGTGTGTGTGGCTCTGGCTCTGTGTGTGTGTGTGTGGCTCTGTGTGTGTGTGTGTGTGTGTGGCTCTGTGTGTGTGTGTGTGTGGCTCTGTGTGTGTGTGTGTGTGGCTCTGTGTGTGTGTGAGGGGCTCTGGCTGTGTGTGTGTGGCTCTGGCTGTGTGTGTGTGGCTCTGGCTGTGTGTGTGTGGCTCTGGCTGTGTGTGTGTGGCTCTGTGTGTGTGTGTGTGGCTCTGTGTGTGTGTGTGTGTCTCTGTGTGTGGCTCTCTGTGTGTGTGAGGGGCTCTCTGTGTGTGTGTGGCTCTGTGTGTGTGTGGCTCTGTGTGTGTGTGTGTGGCTCTGGCTCTGTGTGTGTGTGTGTGTGGCTCTGTGTGTGTGTGTGTGTGGCTCTGTGTGTGTGTGTGTGTGTGGCTCTGTGTGTGTGTGTGTGGCTCTGTGTGTGTGGCTCTGGCTCTGTGTGTGTGGCTCTGGCTCTGTGTGTGTGAGGGGCTCTGTGTGTGTGTGTGTGAGGGGCTCTGTGTGTGTGTGAGGGGCTCTGTGTGTGTGAGGGGCTCTGTGTGTGTGAGGGGCTCTGTGTGTGTGTGAGGGGCTCTGTGTGTGTGTGAGGGGCTCTGTGTGTGTGTGAGGGGCTCTGTGTGTGTGTGAGGGGCTCTGTGTGTGTGTGAGGGGCTCTGTGTGTGTGTGAGGCTCTGTGTGTGTGTGAGGGGCTCTGTGTGTGTGAGGGGCTCTGTGTGTGTGAGGGGCTCTGTGTGTGGGTTTGTGGGGGGGCTCTGTGTGTGTGTGGGGGGCTCTGTGTGTGTGGGGGGCTCTGTGTGTGTGGGGGGCTCTGTGTGTGTGGGGGGCTCTGTGTGTGTGGGGGGCTCTGTGTGTGTGGGGGGCTCTGTGTGTGTGTGGGGGGCTCTGTGTGTGGGTTTGTGGGGGGGCTTTGTGTGTGTGTGGGGGGCTTTGTGTGTGGGGCTGTTCTTTGTGTGGGTGTGGGGGGCTTTGTGTGTGGGGGTGCTCTTTGTGTGGGTGGGCTCTCTGTGTGTAGGTGTGGGGGGGCTCTGTGTGGGGGGGCTTTGTGTGTAGGTGTGGGGGGGCTGTGTGTGTGAGGGGGCTCTGTGTGGGTGTGTGTGGGGGGCTCTGTGTCTGTGTGTGGGGGGCTCTGTGTCTGTGTGTGGGGGGCTCTGTGTGTGGGGGTGTTCTTTGTGTGGGGGTGTTCTTTGTGTGGGTGGGCTCTCTGTGTGTAGGTGTGGGGGGGCTCTGTGTGTGGGGGGGCTTTGTGTGTAGGTGTGGGGGGGGCTGTGTGTGGGGGGGCTCGGTGTGTGTGGGGGGAGCTCTGTGTGGGTGTGTGTGGGGGCGCTCTGTGTGTGTGGGGGGCTCTGGGTGTGGGGGGCTCTGTGTGTGTGTGTGGGGGCTCTGTGTGTGTGTGTGCTCTGTGTGTGGGTGGGCTCTGTGTGTGGGTGTGTGGGGGGCTCGGTGTGGGGGGGCTCTGTGGGGCTCTGTGTGTGTGTTTGTCTGGCTGTGTGTGGGTGTGTGTGTGGGGGGGGCTCTGTGTGTGTGGCTGCATACCAATTACACTTGCCACATTTCTTACTAACCCTACTCTACTACACTTTACTAACTACTCACTCTACTACTACTGTAAGCTACCCACACTTTACTCAATCTCTACTACTCTCTAATACTCTCAATTCACTCTACTACTGACTCAACTAATCACACTCTAATACACCATCTAACTACTCTCTACTACATACAAGTCCCACTCCTCACAACTCACTAAATTATACTATCCACAATTTTATACTCACTCTCTACTACTCTACTACTCTCTACTACACTCTAATACTAAAAAGTACTAATTACTGCTCTCTAATATATACTCCATTTTAAAAGTAATTCGCTACTCACTCTACTAAATAGATATACTACTCCATATACTATCTATAACTCACTACACTACATCTATTTCTATCTAGTACTTTTCATTTTGCAGCGTGAATCTTTCTGGATTCACTATGCTGTGCATTATTCCGCGGTCTTGTGGTTGGGTCCGGATTCGTAGTCTTTTCTTTGTTTTTTTTTTTTGTAGCCCAGGTGGGCGTCGGCGTCACACCTCCTTGGGTGCATTTCCGGTGACGTCGGCATGCTTCCTGCGGAAGCTCCCACTCTTGGGCGCCATCTTCAGATTCTTTTTTTCCGCGGTCGGGTCTGGATCGTTCCCGTTTGGGCTCCAGACATTTTTGGAGAAAGAAGGAAAATACAGAAATTAGAAAGAGAAGTCATCTGAAGACTCCAGGAGACTTCATCGACGAGGAGTCAGCAAAGGAGAAGGAGAATTCATCAAGATCTTCGACGAACGTCGACGCACACGCGACCAGGGAGGCCCTGAGCGCTTGATGATGGACAACACGCCGTTCAAGTTCTGCCGTAACTGCCACCATAAGTACGCGCAGAAGGACCAGCACCCGGTATGCAACCTTTGTCTACCGGTAAATCACGAAAGCGAGGACTGCAACGCCTGCTCCGCCTTCGCCCCGAAGACCCTTCGTGTGAGAGAGAGACAGAGGGTAGCGCACGCCACCCTGCAGGGGAAGGCCCCGACTCCGTCCCTCTACGATCTGGGGATGTCTTCCGAGGAAGAGGACAACGCTGCCGCCGAAGACGACAGCTGCACGGTCGTAGAGACCGATTACACGAAGACTTCTGATAAGGTAGGAGACTCTCCGGCCCCCAAGAACCCGAGAGACTCTGAGTCTCGAAAAAACGAGGGCAAGGCCCCGAAAGAGCTGACGCCAAAACACCTGGCGTCCGCGAGTACTCACAGGCCCAGCGGATCCTCTGAGAAGGAGTCCCCGGCGCCGAGAGCTGTTGAACAGCAGAAGTCGTCGCAAATCGTCCCCGGAAAGGATCGATCGACGCCGAGGGAGAAGGACCCTTACCTACCGACGCAGACCAGAGACCCAAAATCCGGTTCGACGTCAAACTTCAGCACCGAAAAGCACGGCGCCGAGCCAACCGCCGAAAAGGGCGGCCGAACCATCCGACGCGGAACACGCAGCCGAGATGGAGAAAAAGAGAAGGCACCTCGAGGCCGAAATGGAAAACATCTTGCAGCGGAAGAAAGAATTCGACGCAAAGATGAAAACCTTCACGATTCCACACAAGACCAAGCCACCAGTGGTGGAGGTGGTCGTGGAGGAAGACGAGGTCGCCGAGGAACAAGACCCAGACGTCGAGGTGGTCGACGACCAGGAAGAGGACGAGAATCCCTACGATAGTTACAACTATGGGGAGGAAGAGGACAGCAGGACGGACGCAGAGTCGGCCCCCTCTGACTTACAGGAGGTGGATTACCTAGATGTCGACACCGACAGCCCGGAGGAGGCGGTCGACACATATCCCTCGAGGCCCTCGCCGCCGGACGACATGGGGCCTACAACTCGGTGATAAAGTCTGCCGCAGCGGCATTCAAACTCAAGCTCGACGAAGAGAAGCAGAAAGCAGACTTCCTTCTAGAGACATTGCTCCCCACACAAACAAGGAGCCAGTACCTACCAATGCTCGACAGCGTCTTGGCTCAAGGGAGGGAAGCATTCAGGGAGCCCACAACATGCAAGGCAGTAACTCCCAGAACAGAGAAGAAATACAAACATTCCTCAAAGGACCCACCCTACATTCAGGGCTCGGTCTCCGCAGACTCCATTATCACGGCCACAGCACGAAAGAGGGCTAACGTACCCACCGGATAAGGAGAGCAAGAGGATGGATCTGGTGGGCAGAAGGATCGAACGGAATGGCGCGACCCACTGGCGCATGGCTAATTCCAACGCCCTGATAAACAGGCACATGTACCAGATCATGGAGGAGCTGGGGCAGTTGGTGAAGGACCTGCCCCAGGATGCCAGACAGAAGGCCGAAAAACTGGTTGAAGAAGGGAAGAATGCGGCAAATTCTTGCCTTAAGACGGCCCTGGATGGAGCAGACACCTCCAGCAGGCTCATGATGATGGGTGTCACTGAAAGAAGACCCGCCTGGCTCAGGATTTCAGGTTTCAAACCAGAGGTGCAACACAGCATCCTGAACACACCGTTCAACGGCGATACGCTTTTCGGAACAACAGTTGCTGAGAAGCTCAGTCAACTAAAAAAGGATAACGAAACAGCAAGGTCCATGGGAGCATTGCAGTTCAGAGGCAACAGAAGGGGCACCCCGTCACGGAGGCCTGGCGGGAGAGGTGGAAACCAGCCAGGTACATCACACCAGGCTTTCCAACAAACGCACCAGGCAGACTCGCAGGGTCAGCAGAAGCAGTCCTGGCAATACCAACAAAGAGGCCAGTCCTTTTCGAGGGAGAGGAAATGGACGTGGACAGAATAGAAGAGGGGGGACAGCAGCCCGCCTCTAAGTGACTTCAAAAAACTGTGTGCCCGCCCACAGAAAAGATCCCATGGGGCAGCACGTACAGAGGGGTCAAGACAAGCTAGACATCTACGACCACATAACACCAGTGGGAGGAAGATTAAGATTTTACCTCCAGGAATGGAGAGAAATCACATCAGACAAATGGATCCTCAACATCATCCAATTCGGATACTGCATAGAGTTGGATGGGAGGCCAACAAGCCGAAAACCAAAAAGAAAACCACTAGCAAGCAAACAGCTAGAGCGTCTTCAGGAAGAAGCAAAGGAACTCCTGCAGAACCAGGCCATAGAACGGGTACCCTTCAAGGAAAGAAACAAGGGAATATACTCAACGTACTTCCTGGTACCAAAAGTAGACGAGACAATGAGACCCATTCTGGACCTAAGGTTCCTGAACAAATTCATAAGAACGCAAAAATTCAAAATGACCTCCCTGCAAGAGGTGCTCCCGCAATTGCAGATGGGGGACTTCATGGTCACGATAGACCTCAAGGACACCTACCTGCACATCCCAATGAACAGAAAGCACAAGCATATGCTCAGGTTCACCATTGGAGAAAGCCACTACCAGTTCACGACACTAGCCTTCGGGCTAAAATCAGCACCAAGGGTCTTCACAAAGTGCCTCGCAGCAGTCGCAGCGCACCTACGAAGGCAGGGAATACACGTATACCCCTACCTGCACGACTGGCTGGTGAAAGCAAACTCATACCAGAAATGCAAGCAGCACGCACATACAGTGACGAGCACGCTCATAAGACTGGGGTTCTCCATCCATTGGAAGAAATCATCAATGGAGCCGGAACAAGTGAAGATCTTCCTGGGAGCACAGATCAACACCTTACAGGGCAAGGTGTTCCCCCAGCGAGAAGAGGGCAAGGGCGCTGGTGAAGGAAACTCGCCTCTACCGGAAGGGACAAGCTCGGACAGTGAGGACTGCGAGCAAGATCATGGGGATGATGGCGTCATGCATCCACCTGGTACCAAATGTACGTCTCCACATGAGACCCATTCAAGAATGGCTACAGGAGCAATGGTCACAAGCTACAGGCAGTTGGGAGGATCTAGTGGTTGTAACGCACGCAGTGCAGAAGGAGATGACATGGTGGACCATGGAGAACATAACAAGGGGAAAGCATCGAACGCCCCCAACGCCAACAGTGACCATCACCATAGACGCATCCCTGAAGGGATGGGGCGATCACATGGAGGAGCTCAAGGTGAGGGGACTGTGGAACCAGCAGATGCGACAAAGCACATCAATTACCTAGAATTGAAGACAATCTTCCTTGCACTGAAAGCTTTCCAAACAAGACTGTACAAGCACAAGGTGTTGCTACAAACAGACAACACCACTGCGATGTTCTACATCAACAAGCAGGGTGGCACACAGTCAGCCCCGCTTTCAACGCTGGCGCAGGAGATATGGAGATGGGCCATCCCTCTCAAGATAGACCTGCTAGCCATACACCTACCAGGGAAGGACAACATACAGGCAGATTGGCTCAGCAGACAGACGTCGGCATCCCACGAGTGGGAGCTCAATGCTCAAGAGACAAGGTGGCTGTTCGACAGATGGGGAACACCATCAGTGGACCTGTTTGCCACACGCCGGAATACAAAATGCCAAAACTTCGCATCCAGACAACCCGAGGAGGGGTCCCTGGGGAATGCCCTATGGATAGATTGGTCAAGGACATTTGCTTACGCCTTTCCCCCGATACCACTGATGCACAGAGTGCTGAGCAAGTGCAGAGCGAGCAACATGACCCTGATACTGGTCGCGCCACAGTGGGCCAGGCAGACATGGTACTCGCAGATCATGGAGATGACACGGTGTGCACCCCACAGATTCGGCAAGAGGAAGGACCTACTCTCCATGCAGAATGGAGAGGTGCTACACCCAGAGCCAGAGAGCCTGAGCCTAGTAGCGTGGCTCCTGAGGACATAGTGTTCGCACATTTGAGACTGCCAGAAAGCACCCTGAGGGTCCTTCGGGAGGCACGAAGGCCCAGCACTCGGAAGTGCTATGTTGCGAAATGGAAAAGATTCACAATGTGGTGCAGAAAGGAAGAACTTCACAATAAAATGAAGGACTCCACAGTGCTAAAGTACCTGACGCACTTGCTGGAGAAGAACCTTAGCTCATCTTTGTTAGAGTTTACTTGGCAGCGATAGTCGCCTACACAAGGGGAGAAACGTGCAGGAGTTTCTTCACATCACAGGTGGTGAAGAGATTCCTGGAAGAAGCGAAAAGGATCGCACCACCCAAGCGGGTGCCGCCACCTGCATGGAACTTGAACATAGTCCTAACGGAACTCATGAAAGAGCCCTTTGAACCACTTCACAAGGCCTCCCTAAAGATGCTAACTATGAAAACAGCTTTCCTGGTTGCAATAACGTCCTTGCGCAGAGTAAGCGAGCTTCAGGCGCTGACGCTACAAGAACCCTACATACAAATACACAATGATAGGGTTGTGATGAGGACTGACCCACACTTCATGCCGAAGGTGGTGTCCAAATTCCACATGAACCAGTCTATACAGATACCGAGTTTTTTCCAAAAACCAACCACTAGCGCAGAGCGAGCCCTGCACACCCTGGACGCCAGAAGGGCAGTCATGCACTACATTATGAGGACGAAGGGACACAGGAAAACAAAACAGTTCTTTGTGTCATTCGCAAACAGTTTCATGGGCAAGGCAGTAACCAAAGAGACTATTGCACGATGGATCGCACAAACAATTCAACTCTGCCACAAACGTGCAGGACAAGAACTAGCAGAGGGGACACGTGCCCACTCCACTAGGAAAAAGGATGCTACAATAGCCTTCCTGGCTAACACACCCATACAAGACATATGCCTTGCGGCAACATGGGCTTCGGTGCACACGTTCACGAAGCACTACTGTGTGGATATACAGATGAACAAGGAAGCACAAGTCGGACAAAAGGTGCTCCAGCACATATTCAATAACCAACGCTCATCTTCCACCCAGCCGCCACAGAGATGAGAAACAGCTACAAAATCTATGCACAGCATAGTGAATCCAGAAAGATTCACGCTGCAAAACGAATAGTTTTCTTACCTGTCGGGGTAGTTTTGCAGCTTGAAGATCTTTCTGGATTCACTAGCGAACCCACCCACCTCCGCCAGAAAGATGAGGCTGGAGAGGGAAGAGGTGGTTAAAAAAAAAAAAAGGACCTTAAAGTACAAAGCGGTAAAATATCACCTAAATAGAACATTGCCATTACTTCGGAAACAAAAGAAACACGGAAAAAAAGAACCCGAAGATGGCGCCCAAGAGTGGGAGCTTCCGCAGGAAGCATGCCGACGTCACCGGAAATGCACCCAAGGAGGTGTGACGCCGACGCCCACCTGGGCTACAAAAAGAAAAAAAACAAATAAAAGACTACAAATCCGGACCCAACCACAAGACCGCGGAATATTGCACAGCATAGTGAATCCAGAAAGATCTTCATGCTGCAAAACTACACTGACAGGTAAGAAAACTATTCGTTATTCACTACTACTGTCTCTGCTACTCGCTAACTCCTACACACTATCTTCTACTCACTCTATACTACTCTCCACTAATCTACACTACTCACTAACTACTATTGCCTACAACTCACTCTCACTCTACTCTATACAAGTACACTCTCTATCAACTAGTCACTCTCTACTAACTAGTAATCAATGCTAATACTCTCTACTACTCTCTAATGCTTACCTATTGCCATTGTAAATGACAATACCATATATTTATCGGTTTAAAAAAAAAACAATAAATGAAAAAAATGACATTTGCAATGCAAATAGCTCTAACTTTAACAAAGACGAGACCATTGCATTGTAAATGCTTGTTGTATTAAGAAAAGAGTGCCATTTTCTAGCTTGCAAGTTTAAAAAAAGAACACACAAGCTTTTTAGGTGCACAGCAAAAGCACATAAATGTCCCCTCTGTGAGCAAGGCTGGAAGACTGAGACGGAGAGCATGCACGGTGAAACGATTGTTGGTGTGATATAAAAAGAATCGGTTTAAAAAAGAATGGGTTAACAAATAAATAAGTCAAGACTTTAAAATAAAGAGTTTCAGGAAATTTGCAAATAAAAACGTTTAGAAGGGTGTATTAAATAATGAAGCCTATAGTTGGGTGTATACGGTTACAAGTTGCACATTGTGTACCCACAGGCCATGCCTTGTATCTGGCAGCAGTGTTGCATGAGTAAGCATTTACTGAACCCTGCCACGGAGCAGGTCCTGCTGCCAACCACTTGGATGCAGGCGTAAGCATGCACATGCCTTTTGTCAGTCCCAACTGCGCACAGATGAAGGGCAGGGCCCAAGCAACAAGGGCTAGATGCATGGTGAATTGGATGTGAAGCCTGGACTTGCATCATCCACTAATTTTGCTTAAAAATAGGTACATGAAATTTACTGAAAACAATTCTGGTTTGTTTCACCAGCCATCACTTGAACCTAGACTGTTAATTTCTCATTACCTATGAGGTATTATAAAAAAAAAAGATTGCAGCGGGGCATACTTTTCCATTTGTTTTTATTGGATGTGAGATGGTAAATAAACAACAATGGTGCATTTTTAAAACTCAAGCTAACAAAAACCTCACTTCCAATAAAAACAAGCATTGGCATTGCCAATAGGTCTCGCTTGTGGGACCTTATAAGTATTTAGTTTTGCAGCACAATATGATGAGTGGCGTTGCGTATGTGAGTGGCGTTGCGTGTGTGAGTGGCGTTGCGTGTGTGAGTGGCGTTGCGTGTGTGAGTGGCGTTGCGTGTGTGAGTGGCGTTGCGTGTGTGAGTGGCGTTGCGTGGGTGAGTGGCGTTGCGTGGGTGAGTGGCGTTGCGTGGGTGAGTGGCGTTGCGTGGGTGAGTGGGGTTGCGTGGATGAGTGGGGTTGCGTGGATGAGTGGGGTTGCGTGGATGAGTGGGGTTGCGTGGGTGAGTGGGGTTGCGTGGGTGAGTGGGGTTGCGTGGGTGAGTGGGGTTGCGTGGGTGAGTGGGGTTGCGTGTGTGAGTGGGGTTGCGTGTGTGAGTGGGGTTGCGTGTGTGAGTGGGGTTGCGTGTGTGAGTGGCGTTGCGTGTGTGAGTGGCGTTGCGTGTGTGAGTGGCGTTGCGTGTGTGAGTGGCGTTGCGTGTGTGGGTGGCGTTGCGTGGGTGGGTGGCGTTGCGTGGGTGAGTGGCGTTGCGTGGGTGAGTGGGGTTGCGTGGGTGAGTGGGGTTGCGTGGGTGAGTGGGGTTGCGTGGGTGAGTGGGGTTGCGTGGGTGAGTGGGGTTGCGTGGGTGAGTGGGGTTGCGTGGGTGAGTGGGGTTGCGTGGATGAGTGGGGTTGCGTGGATGAGTGGGGTTGCGTGGATGAGTGGGGTTGCGTGGATGAGTGGGGTTGCGTGGATGAGTGGGGTTGCGTGGATGAGTGGGGTTGCGTGGATGAGTGGGGTTGCGTGGATGAGTGGGGTTGCGTGGGTGAGTGGGGTTGCGTGGGTGAGTGGGGTTGCGTGGGTGAGTGGGGTTGCGTGGGTGAGTGGGGTTGCGTGGGTGAGTGGGGTTGCGTGGGTGAGTGGGGTTGCGTGGGTGAGTGGCGTTGCGTGTGTGAGTGGCGTTGCGTGGGTGCGTGGCGTTGCGTGGGTGAGTGGCGTTGCGTGGGTGAGTGGCGTTGCGTGGGTGCGTGGGGTTGCGTGGGTGCGTGGGGTTGCGCGTGTGAGTGGCGTTGCGCGTGTGAGTGGCGTTGCGCGTGGGGTTGCGTGGGTGAGTGGGGTTGCGTGGGTGAGTGGGGTTGCGTGTGTGAGTGGTGTTGCGGTGTGTGAATTGCTGGTTGGGGGAGTGGGGGGGTGGGCGGGGGAGCAGCAGGCAGATGCGAGTGGAGCGCGCGCTGGAGAGGGAGGGGGTGGGAGGACTAGGCAGCGGGAGAGAGGGAGAAAGGAGCGCGAGGGAGGCGTTTTTAGATACATGAAGCCAAAATTACAAGTGAGCATGTTACAAAAGCAAACGTTACGTTACATGAGACAATAGTGACAGTTTTGCAAGTATCAAGAGCAACAAAATACAAGAGGTAGCAAACGATATGCAATAGCATATCTGAGGGAACACGGGCTGGGGGAAGCTGGCTGGGGAGGGGGAGGAGAAATGAAAGGAAGGCTGTGTTTGCAGGGAGAGAGAGGGGAGGTGCTGGTGTGGGAGGGGGGAGGTGCTGGTGTGGGAGGAGTGCTGCTACGGCAAGGTTGTGTTTGCGGGGAGAGAGAGGGGAGGTGCTGGTGTGGGAGGGGGGAGTTGCTGGTGTGGGAGGAGTGCTGCTAGGGGAGGAGAAGCCCTGGCCGTGAATGCTCGTGCATGTTCACGTGAACTGCAAGAAAACGCCGGGCTGAAACCCCTTAGTTTGAAGAGGATTTTGCCGACATGAATTCGATCCTATCCATTCCTGCGGAATGGGACAGGCTCGACCTAAAAATGTTAAAGCATGCTCAGTTTCAATCTTTCTCTTTATAGTTGCATTAAGGGTTCAGTAGCTTATGTGGCTAATAGAGATCCCTTTACAACTCCACAGGAACACTATTAACAGCCTGTGGTACTGCATTCTTTCCTTGCTTTTGTGGATTTTCTTTTTTTACTCATACTACTGTTGGGATATTTTTGACGAAAAAAGAATCCAACAAACGTTATCATTTGTAACGCCAATGGCTCAAACTTTCACTAATGCACGAACTATTGCATTGCAAAGGCTTGTCTTACTTTCTCAAGGCGTTCCTCTAATTGTTAACAAATGGACATAGATTTAGGTCCTGCCCTCTTAGCCTTGTGTTATCTAAGCAATGATGAGATAAACGCATCACTAAGGTTAGATCAAAGACTGTTCTCAGAAAACCTTAGCTAGGTTACTAGTAGTTCTGGGTGAAGAGCAGTTTATATTACTGTGCACCCCACTATTCATTTGGGTCAGTCAGCTCGAAGTAGTGACTTTCAGGATGAAAGTGCAGAAATGAAGGACAACATGCAACCAGCCAAAAAACTTCTTTAAACATTTTTAAAACGCTATGACAATCACAGCACGTGAAGCAAGACCATAGTTTAGACTAGAGTGTTCCTAGCTTCTTTCACTGCAATGGTTTTAACTATCTTCTGCGGGGAATCGGTTACTTTGAACAGACAAATTATGGTTGAGCTTAATTCTGCTTTGCAATAAAACTAATACAACTCGCATATGAATAAGGACAAGAACAATTTTTTTATGGTATTTATGATCATTTTTTTTTCTGCTTTGAACAAAATTAATGTTGTGAAGAAAATGGCACCGATATGCAAAATACAATTTGTGTTTTCTGCTGCCGTGAATTCGCTGTGTCTGAAAAACACAGTAATCAGAAGTTCTACTGGCGTAAACTTAAAGCCAACTGTTCAGTGGGTGCTGCATAAGGAGGTGTAAAATAAATGCCAATATTACGGAAATCAGGTGGAAAAACATGTGACTTACTTTTGAGAAGCAAAAACACGCACACGTTTATTTCAGGGCAGTCCTAGTCTGCACTGCAAACAGGATTACAGTAGTGACCAGTAGCTGGGAGGACCTACACTTTTTTAACGAGCAGTATTAAAGAAAAAAACAAAAAAAACACATGATGCATCAGTGAAACGCGGTGTCATGCATGGTGCTTGCATTCCTCTTAAGTAACAGGTGAACCACAAGCCCACCCCTCAGCACCGTTTCCATGGATTATGATAGATTTGCCATGAATTAGGGGAGAACCTCATTCTTGAGGCCAAACCTAAAAGGCAACCTTGATAACAACCATGCTTGTGTTTTTTTTTCCAGTAAAGTATGATCTATATCTTCCTAGAACCTTGTAGCACATGTTCCCTTTAACACCATGGATTTGCTGGTCTAATGTATTCTAATTGGTGTTACTTCTGATGGATTAGTCTGTAAATTCTATATTTAATCACTTTCGTTCACTTCCTCCTTTCCCGATTAGTTGCATGTAACCCGGAATCTCGTTATACATATTCAACAACTGTAATGCTTCTGGTGATGCTTCTCCTTCCTCGGGTAATCAAATTATTTATTGCCGCGTTTGGGTGTAGCATCTCTTACCACAGAAGAAATGGGTCTAAATGTTCAGACTATATGGGCCATCCATCAGCCTAACACATTGGTGTATGCATTTTAATTCAAAATGCCCTGTAGCATAATGCAGTGTGAGCCTGGATTTTTATGGACCTTCATGTTAGCTAATATATGACCAATTGTTCTAAATGAATGTGGGAATACCAAGACCAGTGTTTTTGTATATCCCTTACAAAGACTTGAGTAAAGGGGTCGTTCTTCGAAATAGTTGTACTTTGCCACTTGCTTTGTTGGCCTAGGCATTTATCAGATCTGTCAGCCTGGGCAAGCCGTGCAATTATTTTATGTCATGGCATTCCCAGGAGCTTAGTGACTAGTAATTAGGAGTTTAGGAATAACACTGTTGGACCCGGCCTCGTGGCGTGGTCCTACCCCTCCTGCATGGCGGGCCCCGTACGACATCGGCCCTCCATCCAGCCCGGGTCGGTCTCGGGCACACCTCTGCACGCCCTCCAAACCACCAGATCCGCCACCCGGCGGCCCACAACCACTGACACGGCACACTCTGGCCGCCCCAGCATTACTGGTCCGGTGCCCACCCCGGACCCACATTCCAGGCCAGACGCCATCTTGGGCCCATCACGTCAGACACGTGTTCCCGGACCAGCCGCGGCCACGGCCCCAGCGAGCCCGCCATCGAGGCACCAAGAACCCTCCGGGTGGTAGAGTGGCCACTCAACCAGAGACAAGGAAAGGGGAGTTTCGATGGCTCTCCAACCGTCCCCGGATGCCTGGTTTCGATCGACCTCCGGCCTCCCAGAGCGCTGGCCCCAACCCCTTCTGGGTGTCTGGACACCATCATCCCGGCCCCTCTGACCCCCAGGCGAGAGGGTCCGGACATCAAAGGACTCCAGACCTATATCTGGGCCAGCCCCGGAGTAGGACGGCAGTTGTATCCCGGAGTCGAGGAGCCCTGCTGACGCTGTCGCGGCTGACCCTGAGACGAACTCCTTTTGCTGCTCTACCAGGAACCTGCTGGCGCTGCCGCGGTCCATCTTCGCTGTAACCACCTTGGAGCCTGCTGGCGCTGCCGCGGTCCATCTTCGCTGTAACCACCTTGGAGCCTGCTGGCGCTGCCCCGGTCCATCTTTGCTGTAACCATCTTGGAGCCTGCTGGCGCTGCCGCGGTCCACACTCGCTGAACCACCTTGGAACCTGCTGGCGCTGCCGCGGTCCACACTCGCTGAATCATCTTGGAGCCTGCTGGCGCTGCCGCGGTCCATCTTTGCTGTAACCATCTTGGAGCCTGCTGGCGCTGCCGCGGTCCACACTCGCTGAACCACCTTGGAACCTGCTGGCGCAGCCGCGGTCCACACTCGCTGAATCATCTTGGAGCCTGCTGGCGCTGCCGCGGTCCATCTTTGCTGTAACCATCTTGGAGCCTGCTGGCGCTGCCGCGGTCCACACTCGCTGAACCATCTTGGAACCTGCTGGTGCTGCCGCGGTCCACACTCGCTGAACCATCTTGGAGCCTGCTGGCGCTGCCGCGGCCCAACCTTCCGGAACCCCCCAGCTCGAGGATTGAGAGCTGTGCGTAGGGTCTCCTTGTAACCGACCATCTATAAGACTGTCCCGCTACCTTGCCCCTTGCCACGAGACTTTCCAGATCTCGGGATCTGCTGTACATATTGTAACGATACTAATTGCCCGATAAAGATTGAAAACTCGATCTACGTGTGGTGTATATTTGTAGTGGTGTGGTTACTCTGCTGTACGATTCTAGGAGAGGGCCCTCCCGTCGGAGGCCTCTCGACATCGCTCGGTCCCTTCTCTGAAGGAGGGGTAGACCTAGGGGTGGTCAGTCAGACACCTTCTGCCTCCCTCGGGTTCGCCTTTCTAACATTGGTGGCAGGCGCTGCGATCCGAGCCAACGCAAAATCGTACAGAGAGTGATCTACCCGCTACGACGGAAAAACACAGAGACCATGACGACCCAAGGAACCAACCTACCGGCCGAATTCCAGAAAGAGAAGATAGGAGAATACAGCCACAAAGAACTAAAACAATTCTGTAAAGACATGGGTATCGCTACCACTGGCCTGAGCACAAAAGAGGACTTCAAATCGGCCCTACAAGCCTGGGTGGAAACCAGAGACAGACCACCCCAAGAGGAGAATGGCCCGAACGGGCAACAGGAAACCAGCGCACCCCCAACGGGGGAAAGAACCGCAACACTAAACGCGGACCTCATCTATGAAGACGCTCGAACGAGAGCGCAACCGGCTACACGAAGTGGAGCTTGCACGACTCCGGCTAGACGGAGAACTCCAGCTAGCGGAGAAAAAGATAGCCCTTGAGCAACTACGGCTGGAGGGGGATCTAGAAGAGAAACGGAGACAACGTGACCTCGAAGAAAAACGACTAGCATATGAACACGAACGAGGCCTGAGAGAACTAGAAATCAAGGCCAAGATCAACGAAGATAGCGCGGCCGGGGCCAAGACCTCGGCCCCTCCCGTGGACACCAAGGTTCACCTACCGAAAGATGTAGTCAAAGAATACTACAAGAACGATGATATCCAACAATGGTTCAAAGCCTACGAGGTGGCCATGACCGCCCATCGGGTGCCCCTGAAGGATTGGGGCGCCGGCCTGTGGGGGAAGTTCGTCAACGAAGGGAGGGACGCCCTGCTGGAACTCCCTGACACCGAAATGACCTCCTATGAACACATGAAAACGGCCCTACTCACGCACTACGGACTCACCCCCGAAATGTACCGGCAGAGGTTCCGAGACTGTAAAAAAATCCCCGGTACCTCTTGGGTAGAATGTGAACTTTTTTAGCAGAGCCTTCGAGGGGTGGGTTAAAGGCAGTCAGGTCACTACCTACCAGCAGTTGGTCGACCTGATGTTATGGGAGCACCTCTCCAACAACTGCTTCATTGAACTACGACAGCACCTCCTCGACAGCAAGTTGACCGAGCCGCGAAAGCTAGCGGTCGAAGCAGATCGGTGGACGAGCAACCGCGTCCACCGGAACACCACAGGAGAATACGGACGAGGGTCCCCGGGGAACCACCGGCCGCGAGGCGGCGGGTCTGGCATCAGCCGAGGCCGAGACCTCCCGCCGGGGTCTTCGCCCGCCTCCTCTACACCAACCTCCAGCCCGAGGGGGGCCCATCCAGCCCGACCGGGGCCACGCCCCAACATTACGTGCCACAGATGCCAGCGGCTGGGTCACTATGCCAATGATCCTCTCTGCCCCATGAACCAGCGGCCCGGCACCACCGGGCCCCCCGGTCGACAAATCACTGCAGCTGCTCTGAGCGAAGAAAAGGATGAAGAAGAAGAGGTCCCTATGGAACCAGAAAAATGGGAGTCCGCGGCCATGTGCCTCGCCTCCCTGGGCGACAAAGACATGATCCCCCGAGACCAGATTCCGATCAACACCCAGAAGTACCGCCAGTGGGTCACCATCAACAGACGCCGGGCCGAGGCTCTCCGTGACACGGGGGCCAGCATAACCGCCATCCGCTGCCATCTGGTGACCCCAGAACAAATCTTGCCCCACGTTCTGTGCCCTGTCCGGTCAGCGGACAATTCCGAGAGCCTGTGCCAGATGGCTCGCATCCCCTTCGAGTGGGGAGGAGTGTCCGGCATGCTGAAAGTCACCGTCCGAGACGATGCCCCGGTGGACTGCCTCCTAGGGAACGACCTGGAAAGTTCCCCCTGGGCACAGATCGAGCGAAGAGAGCATCTGGGGATGCTAGGCCTTCCTGAATGGGTTTGCGTAACGACCCGATCCATGTCCACCCGGGACGCCATCCCAACCGAAGACAATCTGCCCGAAGAACCTGAATGGCCGGCACCTCCGTCACCCGCCACTGCCATGGCCGAACCCGAACTGGGGCCGCAGGGCCCCAGCCATGAAGAACTTCCTGAGCTCAGGCCCCTTCCCGAACTAGCCCAGTGGCGCCAAGAAGGGGGCCCCACCCGCGAGAAGTTCCGTCGGGAACAAAAGACATGTCCTTCCCTTGAGGGACTCCGACAAGCCGCCACGCAAGCCACAGGAGACTCCTCGGGGTCCCACTGGATCTATTGGGACCAGGACCTCCTGTACAGTGAACAAAAGATCGCCAAGCTGGGGGCCGGCCGAGTGCTCGTCGTCCCCCTCCACTTCAGAGACTTTCTCTTAAACCTGGCACATGATGTGCCCCTCGCCGGGCACCTGGGGCAGGACAAAACCTACAGCCGCCTGGTGACCCACTTTTATTGGCCGAAGATGCGCCGCGATGTGTACAACCACTGCCGAACCTGTCCGACCTGCCAAGCCAGCGGAAAGAGTGGGGGGAAAATCAAGGCCCCACTCCAACCGTTTCCCGTGGTGACCACTCCCTTCGAGCGAGTAGGGATCGACATCATGGGGCCCCTGGATCCTCCAACCTCTCAGGGGCACCGCTTCATCCTCGTCCTGGTGGACCATGCCACCCGCTACCCAGAAGCTATCCCCCTCCGGACTATCACAGCCCCCGTAGTGGGTCGGGCGCTAATGGGGATCTTCTCCAGAGTCGGCTTCCCCCGAGAGGTCGTCAGTGATCGGGGCACAAACTTTATATCGAAATATATGCGGTCCCTGTGGCAACAGTGCGGGGTCGCGTATAAGTTCACCACCCCGTATCACTCTCAAGGGAATGGACTAGTGGAGCGATTTAATAGGACCCTGAAAGGAATGATCAAGGGCCTAGAAGAGCCCCTCCCGCGCAAATGGGACCTTCTGCTGCCATGCCTCCTGTTCGCCTACCGGGAGGTACCCCAGAAGTCCCTGGGGTTCAGCCCCTTTGAACTATTATATGGACACCCGGTGCGAGGCCCCCTCAGCCTGGTCAAGGAAGGCTGGGAGCTGGCCGCCTCCGATACTCCGCCCGATGTTTTCCGATACCTCTTGACTCTCCGCAACCAGACTCGGAAGTTCCGGGAACTGGCCGAAACCAACCTGAAGGCCAGTCAAGAGGAGATGAAGCGCTGGTATGATGAAAATGCCTCGTCCATTGAATTCGAACCGGGCCAGCAGGTCTGGGTCATGTCCCCGGTCGACCCCGGCGCCCTCCAGGACAAATGGACGGGGCCCTTCAACGTGGTGGAGCGCAAGAGCCCCGTCACCTACCTAGTGGACATGGAGTCCCCCCGGAACCCCCTCCGGGTCCTACACGCCAATCGGCTCTAGCCCCACTTTGTCCGCACCGAACTGAGCCTGTTGCTGGCTACCGATGACGGAGCAGAGGACGACTCCGAGCCTCTACCAGACCTCCTGAGCACCTCCCAGAAAGATGGCTCAGTCGAGGGAGTCTCCCTCTCTCCCGCGCTGACACCCAAACAGCGCCAGGACTGCCAGAAACTGCTGGGTCAATTTGCGAACTTATTTTCCCTCACCCCCGGAGTCACCCAGTGGTGTGTTCACGACGTCGACACCGGGGACAGTCCACCCGTGCGGCACCGAGCCTACCGAGTCCCCGACCGAGTCCGGGCCTGCATCCAAGCCGAAGTTTCCAAGATGCTAGCCCTAGGGGTAGTCGAGCCCTCAGACAGTCCATGGGCCAGTCCTGTCGTCCTGGTCCCTAAGGCCGCCGCCCCCGGGGTGCCCCCGGAGCTGCGGTTCTGTGTCGACTACCGGGGACTGAATGCCGTCACCAGGACCGACGCCCATCCCATTCCCCGAGCGGATGAACTGATCGATCGCCTGGGAGCCGCCAGGTACCTCAGCACCTTCGACCTCACGGCCGGATACTGGCAAATCGGCCTCACGCCAGGGGCACAAGAACGATCCGCTTTCTCGACCCCCAATGGCCACTTCCACTGCAACGTGATGCCCTTCGGCATGAAGAATGCTCCGGCCACCTTCCAGAGACTAGTGAATTGGGTGCTGGCAGGGCTGGAAGAGTTCAGTGCCGCCTATCTGGACGATATTGCAGTGTACAGCCTCTGTTGGGACGAGCACCTGACCCACCTCTGGAAGGTCCTGACGGCCCTCCAACGGGCCGGACTAACAATAAAAGCCAGCAATTGCCAGATCGGTCAAGGGTCCGTGACCTATCTGGGACACCAAGTGGGGAGCGGCCAAGTGGCTCCCCTTCAACCCAAGATCGACGCCATCCAGGCCTGGGAGCCCCCCCGTCACCCAGACCGCCGTCCGAGCCTTCCTGGGGCTCACTGGATACTATCGGCGGTTCATAAAGGACTATGGGAGCATTGTGGGACCCCTCACAGAACTAACCTCCAAGAGCTACCCCCGAAGGTGCACTGGACCCCCGAGTGCCAAGTAGCCTTTGAGACCCTAAAGACTGCCATGTGCACCGCCCCGGTGCTCCAGGCCCCGACTACAGCCGAGAGTTCATCGTCCAAACTGACGCCTCGGAACACGGCATTGGGGCCGTACTGTCCCAAATGAACTCTGACGGAGTTGACCTTCCTGTGGCCTTCATCAGCCGGCGCCTGCTGGCCCGAGAACAACGATGGAGCACCATCGAGAGGGAAGCATTCGCCGTCGTATGGGCCCTAAAGAAGCTCCGGCCCTACCTCTTCGGCACCCACTTCCGAGTACAGACAGACCACCGGCCCCTGCGGTGGTTGATGCAGATGCGGGGCGAGAACCCGAAGTTGCTACGTTGGTCCATCTCCCTCCAAGGGATGAACTTCATCGTGGAGCATCGCCCTGGCAACGACCACGCCAACGCTGACGGCCTCTCCAGATTCTTCCGCCTTGGCGAGGAGAATCCCCAAGAAGATGGGTGACTCTCCCCCGCCTTCAGCTGGAGGGGACGTGTGTTGGACCCGGCCTCGTGGCGTGGTCCTACCCCTCCCGCATGGCGGGCCCCGGACGACATCGGCCCTCCATCCAGCCCGGGTCGCCCTCGGGCACACCTCTGCACGCCCTCCAAACCACCAGATCCGCCACCCGGCGGCCCACAACCACTGACACGGCACACTCGGGCCGCCCCAGCATTACCGGTCCGGTGCCCACCCCGGACCCACATTCCAGGCCCGACGCCATCTTGGGCCCATCACGTCACAGACACTTGGGCCCGGACCAGCCGCGGCCACGGCCCCAGCGAGCCCGCCATCGAGGCACCAAGAACCCTCCGGGTGGTAGAGTGGCCACTCAACCAGAGACAAGGAAAGGGGAGTTTCGATGGCTCTCCAACCGTCCCCGGATGCCTGGTTTCGATCGGCCTCCCTGAGCGCTGGCCCCAACCCCTGCTGGGTGTCTGGACACCATCATCCCGGCCCCCCTGACCCCCAGGCGAGAGGGTCCGGACATCAAGGGACTCCAGACCTATATCTGGGCCAGCCCCAGAGTAGGACGGCAGTTGTATCCCGGAGTCGAGGAGCCCTGCTGACGCTGTTGCGGCTGACCCGGAGACGAACTCCTTTTGCTGCTCTACCTGGAACCTGCTGGCGCTGCCGCGGTCCATCTTCGCTGTAACCACCTTGGAGCCTGCTGGCGCTGCCGCGGTCCATCTTCGCTGTAACCACCTTGGAGCCTGCTGGCGCTGCCGCGGTCCATCTTCGCTGTAACCACCTTGGAGCCTGCTGGCGCTGCCGCGGTCTATCTTTGCTGTAACCATTTTGGAGCCTGCTGGCGCGGTCCACACTCGCGGAACCACCTTGGAACCTGCTGGCGCTGCCGCGGTCCACACTCGCTGAATCATCTTGGAACCTGCTGGCGCTGCCGCGGTCCATCTTTGCTGTAACCATCTTGGAGCCTGCTGGCGCTGCCGCGGTCCACACTCGCTGAACCACCTTGGAACCTGCTGGCGCTGCCGCGGTCCACACTCGCTGAATCATCTTGGAGCCTGCTGGCGCTGCCGCGGTCCATCTTTGCTGTAACCATCTTGGAGCCTGCTGGCGGTGCCGCGGTCCACACTCGCTGAACCATCTTGGAACCTGCTGGCGCTGCCGCGGTCCACACTCGCTGAACCATCTTGGAGCCTACTGGCGCTGCCGCAGCCCAACCTTCCGGAACCCCCCAGCTCGAGGATTGAGAGCTGTGCGTAGGGTCTCCTCGTAACCGACCATCTATAAGACTGTCCCGCTACCTTGCCCCTTGCCACGAGACTTTCCAGATCTCGGGATCTGCTGTACATATTGAAACGATACTAATTGCCCGATAAAGATTGAAAACTCGATCTACGTGTGGTGTATATTTGTAGTGGTGTGGTTACTCTGCTGTACGATTCTAGGAGAGGGCCCTCCCGTCGGAGGCCTCTCGACATCGCTCGGTCCCTTCTCTGAAGGAGGGGTAGACCTAGGGGTGGTCAGTCAGACATCTTCTGCCTCCCCCGGGTTCGCCTTTCTAACAAACACCGTCTGCACAGATCCCACCTGTGGCCTAGGATGTCCAACGCAAATGTGTTTGCATTTTATGTACATGGTTTGAGGTTCATATCGTGTAATTATGTGATGTCAACGAAATCTCAGCATGTCACTTTTGTGGTATTTCATCATTGAGGCTAATTATTTATGTGGATTTTGGAGAACTCTTAATTTGGTTGCATAATGCTTTCCCCCATGGAAATCTAGGTACGTTTTTAGGTCTCGCCTAGACGAAAGCAAAGCGAAGCTTTGCTGTCTAGGGCGAGACAACTAATGCTGTTACTTTTGGGGGAATGTGGACAGCAAAGTGCCACGCGCTTTTGCAGGGCGAGATTTGACCTCGTGAGCGCGCACGCCCAGCCGGCGCCGTGCACATCCCCTGCCACAGACACACACATGCACACGCAGGCAGGAAGGCCCACACACACACAGACACGCGCGCGCACCCCGCCGCACCCACGCAGGAGCGCACCTAAACACACGCACACACACACACACACATTCAGAGACACCACCACCACCCCCCCCCGCCGCCGCCACCGCCGCATACATAGAAGCGCCCCCGCATACATGAGGCCTCACGCCCCTCCTCTCTATTCGGTACTCACCGGGTCGGCTGGCGCTCGGCGGCGGGCCGGTCTCTCCTTCTCCAGCGGGGGCTACCTCTTCTGCACGGGGCCCCCCCGCCATGGCTGGCACGGCATCTCCGGTCATAACAGGCAAAGCTTCCGCAAGGCAGTGGGAGCGGACACACCTCTTCCCGGCCCCGCCCACAACCAGGCGGCGGGCCGGACATCTGCTTCCGGTGTTTTCCTCCGGGCTGCGGCGGTGATTGTTCTCTCGTCTTATCTTTTATAATGTATATTGCAGGCAGCTGGAGGTGCAGCCGGGGGTTTTGGAAATTGGAGTTCCCCAGCGGCTGTGAGATACAGCAGCTCACCCCCTGTAACTCCGATGTGATCCTGGTAAGACATGAAAGTTCAGTTCCCCAAGTAGTCGTGGGTGCAGGCCAGTGTCAAGTCCTCCCCAGCACGAAGCTCGTGCACAGAACAGGATCAGAGCACTTCCCTATTTACAAGAACTTGAGCAGGGATGTGTTGCTAACAACTGTATGTAAGTAACAAGACTAACACCAAAGTACAAGGCAATTCTCAACGTGCCGTCGCATATATTTTTCCAAGTTATTTTGGGAAGATACAAGGGTCCCCCTCATAGACTTGAGAGATTGCACTCAGGGGCTGTATGTTTCCTCCTCAGCTAAAATAAATGCTTTTGTGCATCCAATTTTTTGCACTGGTAAGATACTTTACGACCAACCACCTATTTGCAAAGGCACACAGCACCGTTCATATACGAAGATTGTCCCACACTTATCCAACACAGTCTTCACTGACATGTGTCAAACCCAGTGTAAAACAAGCATTTGCAATGCAATAGGTCTCGCATTTACGCAAGTTTAAGCTATTGACATTGCAAATAACAAGGCCTTTTATTTTTATTTTTGTTTTAAAAACATAAATAAAAGGCATTGTCATTTACAGTGCCAATAGCTTAAACTCGTGTAACTGCGAGACCTATTGCATTGCAAATGCTTGTTGTAAAATGTATGTTTTCTGGCGCATCTAGTCAGGGACTTGGGCTCGTGTCCGCTTAAGACCATTTGTGCATCATGTTGTGGATCTCTTCAAGTTAGAGTTTTGTATTGAAGCAAAGCAGGAAGAACACTACTTGGTAATATCCACATCAAGACTTTTTTAACTAAAGTCTGAGCTCTCTCAGTGGGAGTCCAAAGTAAGGACCAATGAATGAGTACTTGGTAAGACATGTGAGTGCTCCTGGAAGAGTGCTGCGTGTCCCTCAGAGAGAATAACAAATTATTATGACTATTGCCTGGCAGCCCAGGGGCTTGCATACCAGTTCAGAGAAGGGAAGTCTTTCTTTTTATATTAGGCTTTCTAGGGTCTGCGAATTCAACCCGGTTTGTTTGCTTTTTTTATGTCATACAATTCATGAATGAATATTTTTTCAAATATTTCACTGCTAATTTTCTGATGTGCGTGTTTGTTTACCTGTATAGTGTTTGCGCGTAAACATTCTTACCTTTGTGATTTAGGTAATCTCTCCAGTTTAAGCCGTCTTGGACTAAGGTACAACAGGTTATCTGCAATACCGAAGTCTTTAGCAAAGTGCAGTGAACTGGATGAACTGAATCTGGAGAACAACAACATATCGACCTTACCAGAGGTGAGTGACTTCTGATGTAAGACAATTTAAAGCGGCTAAACCTCTGATACTAGTTTGATTTGGGTTGCTGGAGAAATATTTATTTTGCCAAACACTTTTTATCTATATATTTTTAACCGTTATGGAACAGAGAAGTGTGTGGTGTGGGTTCAGCTTTTCAAATTAGCTCGTAAAAGGGAGAAAAGAGCAGGAGTAGTAAACTGTCAAATCAAGTAGTTTATTTCATATGGACCCACGACCAAACAAGCTCCCATCCAGCATTAGGACTTGCCTGTCCACTCTTGAGCCGAACGGTCACTCGAGAGGACACATCTCCAAAAGGAATGCAAGGAATATTAAGCTACATTTAAACGGAAACAATACATAAGCAGGATACACAATAGATTCAAAACACAATATGTATTAAATGAAAACTTAAGCAGTTAACACTTACTTGCTTATACCACATGCAGTTATACTCATGCAGTTTAGTAGGCAATTTGATTGAGCATTGGCTGCGAGAAGACGAAATCTCCTGGAATGATTTGCTCTGAACAATTGACACTGGAAGATTGGAGTCAGTCGCCCCACTTTTATCCTCTGCAACCCTAATGCTGGGCGCACTGCTACTTGCACTGACCTGGGGATTGTTTGAGGAGGCACCCAAATCAATCACAGCAGAGGTGGTCAGTCCATGGGTTACAGGAGCAGACACGACCCCACAGTCAACCTCATGCCTTAGAACAGAATCACCCTCCTCACCAACTCTGTCAGCTTAAATGTGCTTAAATATGTTCACTTGACTTTCTGTTAACCGGACTACACTGTCCTTATTCCACCATCCCCATCAGCATCCATCAAGTAAGACAGAAGGTTTACTGACCCTAATGACTTGTACTTTAATCATTTGGCTCCAGACGTGCCGTCATACTTAGTCTTCTGGACAAGCTGTTTAACAGCCACCCTGTCTCTAACCATTTGGGCACCTTCCCCCTCACTTTCTCCCTTGCCCGGCAGAGAAATTATGAAACCACTGTGGCATACGTTTTGATCAGGCTTCCCTGCCTCTGAGTGCTTTAAAAGGAGTATTTCCCATAGTAGAGTGAGATATGTTGAAACGTTTTCCTGTAAAAGTTCTACAACTTTAATAGCTGCAAGAGCTGTGTGTATTCCTTCCTTTAGAAAACGATTAGCCCTCTCAACTAATCCATTAGAGGATCGACTATACAATGCAACCTGAGAGTGCTTGACATCAAACTTCTTAATAAAATCCTCCTTTTGTCTAGAGACAAAGTACATGCCATTGTCCGTAACTATGCATCAGGGTGAGCCTTCCACTTTAAAAATGTTTTCAAGGAAAGTGATCACTGTCGAAGACTTGGTTACCTCTGCAAAGGAGTAATACAACCACTTTGAGAAGTAGTCCATGGCTACTAAAAGATACCTCTTGTCAAATGGAAGCAGGTTAAAAGTTCCAGAAATATCTAAGGTAATTTTTCCCAAGCTTTTTCTGGGAAGGGAACAGGATATAACTGTTTCCTAGACCACTTTCAGTGCTTGTCTGAAATGACACACTGAGGACACAAACAAAACTGGACACTTGTTTATCTGAACGAGGTCACCAATACATTTGTTGTATCTTCTTGCAGGTAGCTGATATTCCTATATGTCCCTCATGAGCCATGCAAATAATTCTTTCTCTGGAGGAATGAATAGACCATTTCTGATGCAAATCCCATTTTCAAATTACAACTCCTCAGCAATTTGAGCAAAACAACTCATTTCTCCAGTGAGCGATTTCTCAGATGGCCATGTTATTTTGACAAAATACTCCACTTTACTCAAAACATCAGGAACAGACAGCTTGCACGAATGTTCTTCCCCCTTGAATGTACTTAACCACTATATCATGCTCCTGTAATTTGGACAACAAACGTGCAGATGCCCTGCCCAAGCCATTCCCAGACCATAAGAACACCAAAGGCTTGTGATCAGGGAAGATTTCACAGGAATTGCCCCAAATATGTTTTACATTTTTGCACTGCCCATACAATAGCCAAAGCTTTTCTTTCTGTAGTGCTCTAATAGCTTTTGGCAGCGGACAGAGCTCTAGGAGCATACGCATGGTGTTTTTTTTACCCCTCAACCCACTGACAAAAGATTGCTCCAAGCCCCTTGAGACTAGCATCAGCCGTAATGAAGGATTTTCCACTAGACACAAAAGGTTGCAGAGTGGGATTATTTACCTCCAATAGTTTGATTTCTTCAAAAACAGCGTTGACAGAATCACTCCAATCAAATTTTGCACCTTTTTGAGAAGAGATCTCTGGGGATGCACAGTAAGAGTATAACCTGGCACAAACCTAGCATAATACTCACAAAGGGCAAGAAATTATTGTAGGGCGTCCTTTGTCAGAGGGGGAGGGGCATTCTTAACTGCCCCCTACATTACAAATGTTGGGTTTCATTCCTTTATCTGAAATAAGATGTCCTAAATATTCAACTTCTTGTACAAGGAGCTTGCATTTGCTGGGCTTTACAGTTATTACTTTGGTTTGTAATATGCTCAAACCTTTATGCAGCACCTGTGCATGTTCTTCTTTACTATCTGTAAAAATCAAGATATCGTCTTGAAAGACCGGTACATGTGGCACATTACCAAACAGTCCACCCATTAACTTTTGAAAAACACTTGCCGCGTATGCGAGTCCAAATGGTAGTCTCAAATATTTGAAATACCAAATAGTGTCACAGACACGGTGAGTGACTGTGACACTTCCCAAGGTTGAATCTGGTGATAAACTGAATGCAAATCAATGATTGAAAAGTACTTCGAACACCCAATGTTGGCAATCATTTCATGAAAGTGGATGACAATCTACAAAGATGTTCTGGCTGAGCGATCTCAAATCCACACATGGCCTCAGATCTCCAGTCTTCTTCTTAGTTAGAACAACTGGAGAAACTCATTCTGAAGCATCAATCAGTGCAATAATCACTTCCGAATTTAATTTCTCCCACAGCCCTTTAAGAGAGGCACAGGTCTCACCTTATGCACAATATGCAAGGCGTTTTTTGTTTTATGCTCCTTCAACAGCGCTGGAACAGGAGGAAGATTATCGAGCACCCTTTGGCCAACCACCCCAAGTAGTTAAATAACAATAGCATTTTCCTAGTGGGAGAATATTTAACCACATCAATGGCAGTCAAATGGTTTTAAAAATTTCTGAGGCACTCCAACAGTTTGATGTCCGGTTTCCCAATTGTTTGTAAAAAGCGTGGTGGTTAAATGGTTCCTTGACTGGTGGCCATAATTCAATAAGCAGGCGCAGCAATACTGTCAAAGTTACCTTACAGCAAAGGAAACTGGTTGACGGGAAATTGGTGATGAGCAGAAATGGCATGCAAAATAAAGAAAGTTACCTTGTTGCAAAATGAGGAGAAGTGCCCACACAGCTCAGACAAAGCAAAGGGCAACGACCAAAAGTGATGCCAAGGTTACGTGAGAACAGCAGAGGGAGAGTTGTTAATAGTAGAAATGTAAAGCGTTCACCGGGCAGTGAAACGCAGAGAAATGCTGAACTCACCAATTTAAAATGGCTGCTCGCTGGTGTGAGGAGATGACATCACCCAGCATGCATGCCCAATGAAATCAGCTAAGAGGCTTGGTTGGCTTCCACACAAGTCTGATGCGGTTGTAAAGATTTCCCTGTGCAGACGCCTTGCCGAGCAGCACAGTTGTGATGCTGCCGGTCGTTTTGCAGTGATGCGCCATCCCACGTAGAACAGACTTCCCCGCAGTCAACTCTGTACACACTCGCTGATTTGATCCACTGTCATGAGTTGAAGTCAGTTGATCAGACAAATTCACCTAGCACAACAGCACACACCAGCAGATCCAACATTAAGTAAACTTGGGGGTTGATCCTGGTTCTGTCTTCGCTTCAGTGGGAGCATCTCGTAGGGGAGCTCCATCCAAGAAGGGTACAGCAGCAGTCGGTGGGTCCTTGAAATGATGTAGAACAACATTTTCACCCCACTCCTCGTACCAAAAATGGGGTGTGTTTTCTGCACTTCAATTAGCTCTTAAAAGAAACAAAGGGCAGGCATAATGAACTGACAAATCCAGTAGTTTATTTCATATGGACCCACGACCAAACAAGCTCCCATCCATTTCTAGGGCGGCAGGCAACTGACTTGCTTGTCCGCTCTACAACCGGACGGTCACTCAAGATGACACAGTTCGAAAAAGAATGCAAGGAATATTAAGCTACAGTTAAACTGAAACAATACATAAGCAGGATACATATTATAGATTCAAAACACAATATTGATGAAATGAAAACATAAGCAGTTTAAACATTTCCTTGCTAATACGACACAGTACTGTGACTTTAACTTTACCAAGCCTTAGATCATTCTTAGAGTCACATAGTTGAATTATTCCACATGAGGATGTATATCTGAAGAGTGAAATGTTACTCAAAAGTGCCGGAATGCACTGATTTGAACATTGTGCTAGTTGGTCCACTTCCTTGTACGAGCTCCACTCTGACTACAGTCCTCCTGCACTTCAGATGAAAGGGGAATTTTTCAAGCTGTACTATTTTTGAAGTAAGTCTACAAATTGAGTACCACATATGGATTACTTAAACTTTTCTCACTTAAGGTACCATGCCATTTTTCACTACTACAAGCTTTAGGACTTGTAAGCCTCCCTCTGCCCATCTTTGTCTGTGGGTGTTGGGCAGTTTTCTTCAGCCTTTGTTTTCTCCAGCATGAGTAAAATGTCTAGCAAGGTGAAACAGTCTAGTTCAGATAAGAAGCTCTTTGCCTACGACCCACATTGTATAGTTGTATGCACCTTAATCATACACCCAAAGATAGTGATGTTTTTAACTGGGTACTCCGATACAGATTAAGAAGGCATTCCGAGCCATTCAAGATACCCAATCCTTAGGTGAGAAGTCAATACACACTGCATCACCTCCGTCCTTCTGAAGCAAAGGAAGAAAGCATGTGGAATTAGGCACTTCTGAGGGTGAAGGCCTCGGAGGTCACCCGGGGCTCTTTTTGGACAGTCTCCTCTTTGGCTACAAAGGGAATGTCAAGACTAGTGCTGTTGCATGCATGGCGAGTGCGCGGTCCAAGATGGCCGCCGCTTGAAACCCTCGGCCCGTTTTCGGCCCGTTTTTCGGATATAAACGACGAATTTTGCCAGGAAATTGTGTTAAAGGAGGTCGCTGCAGTTCTGAAGACCTTACCTGCATTGTGGTGAACTTTCATTGGATTTTACTCGGCGGAAGTAGATTTTTTCACTGCCTGGTTCTTGCTCCCTGCTCAACATAAAGGTATAGCCAGGCTTTCTGTCAAGGGGGCAGAGTAAAGATTTAAGAAGGGGCCTGGCTTGGGCCTAACCACTCACCAAGCCCATTTTAGCTGCTGCACCTGTCATTTCTTGGGCTTTCCCACAGCTTTCACTTGATTTTGCATTCTTTTGCTTCTGAAATTATATTTTTGACTCCTTTTATATGAAAATGGAAAATAAAAGTTCTATTAATAATAAAAGGAGGCAGCACGTTTCCCCTCCTCCTGCTAAATCAAAAGTAGTAGTCATCTGAACCCTCATTATCTTTGATACTGGAGGAAATTCAGGTACTTTGTGTTAATACTGACACAATTGCATCTGAAGTAAAAAATGTGCGCAAAGAAATGTCAAGTCTGTCAATGAAAATATCGCATAATTCCATCAAAATACAGGATAATAAGGCCAAAATTGACTCATTTACTCCGCTGGTGGCAAACATCTCACCTACGTGCTCAGCATTATCTGACATGGAAAATTGCAATAGACGATATCTGCGCATATTTAATTTACCTGAAGATGTTGAGGGGAATAACTGTAGATTATATTTGGAGTCTTTATTACCTGGCCTTTTACAAATTAAATTTCCAGAAAAGTTTGAAATTGATACGGCTCACAGGATTCCCTCGCATAGGAACCCTTAACACACAAAACCGCGACAAATGATTTTTAAAGTTCTTGGACCTCATCATTTGGTCTTAATCAGAAAAGCTGCAAGAGAAATACCGTCTTTGATGGTGAATGGGAATAAAATATTTATACACCAAGACTTCGCCAAAGAAACCGTCTCAATTCGCAAATAATTCACTGCTTTTCGTCCTCCATTACGAAGTCTGGTTTACAAATATGGTCTCTTTGATCCATCGACGATGCCAATTTGGAAGGATAACTTCTCAATCTTTTCAACGTCCTGATGATTTGAGACATTTTCTACATCTTCAGTTGCAGCATTCAATGGAAACTCATGACTCTGCTACATGTTTTTACCAGTTCTGTATTTTCTGACAGATTACTGAAATTTCTTTCTATTGAGCTCCAGGGGATTAGGTCATACTTGTAAAAAGTGTGCGCGTTTCACACTTCGCATTTATGTTTTCTGTTTGTCGTTTTTTCCATGTTCTTTCATTTTTCCTTTCCTTCTTCTATATCTGGAGCTACCTTCCTCTCATTCCCTTGATCTTCTTTTTTTTTTTTTTTTTTTTTCTTCCTCCTCTTGATCTCTTTTCTCTTTTTTTTTTTTTCTATTATGGCTAATACACGTAAACTTAAAATTGTTTCATTAAACGTTAAAGGATTGCACCATCCAGTTAAAAGTACAAAAATTCTAGACTATTTAAGCAGTTGTAAAGCCGATGTTTGTTTTATACTGGAGACTCCTATTGATGATAACATTTTGGATTATATGAAGAAGAAATGGGTAGACGCTATTGTCTCTTCTCCTGCTATTGGTAAAACAAAATTTTGCTATATTTTTTGCAAGAAAACTACACTGTCAAATTTTGAGTAAAACGTTTAAGGATGGTAGATATATTCTCGTTAAAATTAAAGTTCACAACTCAGTTCTATTTTTATTAAATGTTTATGGTCCTACAGCAGGTTCTTAAGGTTGGTAATGTGCCTTTAATTGTCGTAGGTGATTTTAATGTTATTTTTGACCCCTTATTAGATAGATTATCCCATTCTAAATTTCACCCTTCTAAAGTTTATTTTGCTTTCAAATCATTTATTCAAGCCACTAATTTAGTTGATATTTGGAGATTGCATTTTCCTACAGAAAAAAGCTTGACCTTCTTTTCCAATCCGCATAATTCTCATTCTAGAATTGACTGTTTATTAATTTCCATGCTACTAATTACTTCAATTACTACTCCTATTATTGGTAACATTGACATCTCAGATCATGCTATGGTTTCTTTAGTTTTAAATTTGGAATCCACTTTTACTAAACAATCCAGATGGCGAATGAATACTGGTATAATTCTAAATGAGTATAACAAACCAAAAGTTTTAGCTCCTATACAGGAATATTTTGTACTCAATCCTGAAGGTTCTACTTCTATGATTAACAGATGGGATGCTTTTAAAGCTTATATTAGGGATGTAACAATATCTATTATGGCTCATGAAAATAAAACCTTTCATACAACTACTTCAAACCTACAAAAAGAAATTGCAAAATTTGAACGTCTTTATTACATCTAACAACTCTCAATACAAATTTAAACTACAAAAATTACGCTATGAAATTAATTCTATACTTAGTAAAAGAGCAGGCATTCAAATTTCTAATGCCAGATTTAGATTTAATGCTAATGGATCTGGTAGACTATTAGCCAACTATCTACGCATAAAAAAAGATGGATCTGGTAGACTATTAGCCAACTATCTACGCATAAAAAAAGACAAAACTCGTATCACTTCAATTCATGGTTCACATGGTAATATAGCTATTTCTCATAATGAAATTGTTAATGAATTTTTGAATTTTTATTCTACATTATATAATAAACCTGATTTCAATGATGTTTCTTTATTTGATTCATTTTTACATTCATGTCAGTTACCCAAGATTTCACAAACAATTAAATTGGCCTTGATGCACCTATTACCAAAGATGAAATTTCAACTGCCATTAAATCTCTTAAAAAGAATAAATCGCCTGGCCCTGATGGGATTCCAGCGGAATTTTATAAAGAATTTCAATCTCACCTTTTTCCAATCTTATTCCAACTTTTTACATTCTTTAGTACCACAGGAACAACTTCTGGTTCTTTTACAGAAGCCTTAATTATTGTTCTTCCGAAACCAGATAAAGATCCTACTCTTGTATCCAATTATCGTCATATATCCTTAATTAATCAAGATTGTAAATTATATGCTAAAATACTTGCTACTAGATTAGGCCCAATATTCGATTCTGTAATGCACCCTTTCCAATCTGGATTTATGAAAAATAGACACTCTGCAAATAATACAAGAACGTTAATGCATATTATTGAACAAAGTCCTACTCTAACCTTACCTTCGGGTATTTTAGCCTTAGATGCTGAAAAAGCATTTGATAAGATCCATTGGCAATTTTTATTTCATACGTTATCATTTAATTTTGGAGATACTTTTATACGCATGATTGCTGCTTTATATTTTGCTCCTACTGCTCATTTATTTATTAATGGCCAAATATCCACTCAATTTTCGCTTTTTAGAGGTACAAGACAAGGTTGTCCTCTTTCTCCTCTTTTATTTTTAATTGGCATTGAACCTTTTCTTACCTCTATAAGAAAATGTGATACTTTTAAGGGAATTATTATTAAAGATGTTATTGTTAAAACTCTTGCTTATGCGAATGATGTGCTGTTATTTATTAGTGACCCTATTTCTTCCTTTCACCCGTTAATGGATATTATCCCAAAATCTGCAGTCTCTGGTTACACTTTAAATACCAATAAAACTGAATTTTTTCCGTTAAATGTTTATTGTACTCCGGATATGCTTCCCATGCCTGGAATTGTTTGGCAAAAAAATAAGTTAAAATATCTTGGTATTTTATTTTCTTCATCCATAAAATCTACAATAACGTTAAATAGTGATCTCATCAATTATATTAAAAACAAAACATCTAAATGGTCATCATTACATCTTTCGTGGTAGGGTAGATTGGATTCTATCAAAATTACTATAGCTCCCAAAATCTTTTACACTCTTGCCATGCTCCCTACTCAATTTCCATTAAACTTTTATAAGGATGTTGTTAAATTGTTGTCAAAGTTTTATGGAGCAACAAATCTCCTAGAGTTCGTTATAACATGTTAAAAGTGCCTAAACGCAATGTGGGATTCGGTATCCCTGATTTCTTCCTTTATCGTAAAGCCTTTATTTTAAAACAAAGTTCATGATGGTTTAATCGATCCTTGTTAAATAATCACCCTGTGTGGCTCTGTATTTAGAGAGCTATAGTACATCCATTTCCACTATCTACTTTATTATCTTTCTAATAATACTACTTTTCTCCACAAATCAGTTATTAAATCTACTAAAATGTTATTTAATGATCTTGACTTACTTTTTCTTTCTCCAAAAAATAATACTGAAGAGTTATCACTGTGGTATAGTAACATTATTACATTAAATAGGAAGGTTAATTTCTGGTTTTCATGGATTAAAGCTGGTATTTTTTTTATCTCAAAGATATCTATACTAATAATGCTTTTATTTCTTTTAAATTGTTACAATTAAGATTTGAACTAACTAAATCAGATCTTCCTAAATATCAATTTTTGTGTAATTCAATCTTGGATTCCTTCCCCAATGTTATTCCTTCTAATGTTGCAGCTGACTTATCTATTTATATTCAAACGGTTTCTCTTTCATCTCATGGCGTTTCCATTTTATATAAAGAATTATCAGATATCTTAGGTAGTAATATAGATATGCTTTTAAGTTTTTGAAATGCTGAACTGTCGCTTTCTTTAGCTGCTGACACATGGAAAGATATTTGGCTCAATAGTATATCTGGTTGGCTACATGTTTCAATATACCAAACCAACTCTTATATTCTAATTAATCGTTTATGGACTCCATTGCGCCTTTTTCAAGCTAACTTATACCCTCTGCAGATTGTTGGCATTGTAAATTACTCCCAGGTACATTACAACATATGCTTTTAGATTGCCCTTTAGTTTTTAAAATTTTGGTCTGAAGTTTGGGATATAATAAAGATTTTGAACATTCATATAAATGTTTCATACCCATTAATTATTTGTAAATCTGATATACTTTCACCATAATTACATGAGTTGGAAAGTAAACTATTTAATTTCTTAATTTCTGCAGCATTAAAATCCATCACTTTTTGTTGGAAAGATGTTTCAAAATTATCTGTAAATGCTTGGTGACCTTGTTTTATCTTTACTAGAAAAGGGTCTCAATTATCCATGAATGGGATTAATCATAATTCTATTTTTTATCAATCTTTTTGGTTACCTGTTGATATTTATCTTCTTAATGTTGCGATTCCGAATTTCCTTTGGATTTTGTCACATATAGATTATTTTTTTTATTATATATATTAGATATAGTAGCTCTGTTATTATCTGCAATAACTATTATACATCTTCCCTTTTTACCTTCCCCGTTTACGTTCATTTGAATGTTAAAATTCTTTACATACAATAATTTGTTAGATCAATTTATGAATTGTTGCATAAGTATTTTCGCCAAATTGTAATATTTTTTGTATTGTCTTTGTTGTCTATACTCAAAAAATTCAATAAAATATTTTGAACTTAAAAAAAGACTAGTGCTGTTGCTTTGAGTTGTCTGACTGCCTTACAGGACCAAAGCACATAGGCAGGGGTCCATATGTTGGTAATAAATGAAACATGCACCGATCTTTAAAGCTCAGAGTTTGTAGAAATCTATGGTGATGTTCAAGTTCATATATTTCTTGGTAGGAACTGTTAAGAGCTTCGGTAATTTATAAGCCATGATTATGGGGGGAAACAGCCTTTGTAACGAAGTTTTAAAAACTGACTTGAACAACGAATCCTGAACAACAACGACATCCATAACCACGACATTCTTAACTACGACTTACTCGAACAACGACTTCCCTTAACCACGAAACAAAAGACATTGTGACTGGCCAGTAGATCGCACTGTTGTAATTAAAATGACAAGTCTCTTAATGTGTTGCACGTTGATTGATTATATTTGATGTAATGTATATGATGTATAGGGATTTATAACAGCATATTAATATTTTGATGTATGAATTGTTAAGTCTTATGCTGAAAGCGAAAAAAAAATTATACTACAAGATCCCAAACATTTAAAATTTTGTTTGCTGTCTGACTGAATTTTAAAAGATAAATGCTTTTTTTAAAGTAAAAAAAAACAAAAACTTTGCTTTCAGACCCATTTGTTGTCTAATCCCAGCCAAATTCGCCGGGGGCATTAAATTAATTTGTCCATACCATGCTACTAATTTAAATGTAACAGACTAAGGCTGCTCTTTTCTTTAGTTTTAAGGACGTATGCATGGGAAAGTGTTATCTGCTCGCGTGCAGTTCTATCCTACCTCAGGACGGACAGGGAGCCTGCCGGCCGGCCGCGTGCTCCCGCTCACAGCACCCGGGGCCTGGAAGCATGTCATTTTGCAAAGCGCAGAATGCTTCAATACATTTAAAATTTGTAAATGATAAATATCAATGTGTGCTTACTCGGAAGAAACTGGGCTGACTGATGCATTCCACTTTGCAGCTGCAACACATTGCAAAATATGAACTACGAGAAAAGGTTATGAATACATTTTTATTGGAGCACATCCACTCTTGACAAGGACGTATAAGGAGGGAAAATAAAATCAATAGCGCCATCTATTGGCCAGTCACAAGGTGTTTTTTTTCGTGGTTGTGGAACTCGTGGTTAAAAATGTTGTTGTTTGGCTATACTCGTTGTTTAGCCTTCGTGGTTTAGGAATTCGTGGTTTAGGCAGTAGTTGTTCAATCATACATCCGATTATGGGTTTGCTGTATTTGCCACATAATCCATTGTATGCTGCATAATCTGCAAAAATTAACAAAATGTTTTTATTTCTAGCTCAAACTGATTAAACGTTGCACAAAACATGGCAACGTGTGTTCCTGCACACTGGAAATCATTTGCAAAGAGTGACTGGTCATCTTTTAGTGTCTTATTGCTGTATTTGGGTGTTAAATTGGTACTAATACAGTGAACATTTTTCCCAGACAGTATTGTAAAATGTAAACTTGTCAAAATAATTACGTAATACGAGCAGAAAACTGTCCTTTTCTTTCCACATAATTTAGTCCACCCTGCCTCATAATTTGGTCGTCCTCTGTCGCAGAATTCCAGTGGCCAAGCTTAAAAGGTAGAATGTTAATGAGGCCTGATGGCCATTTTTTTTTATAGATGTGCACTCTTTTTAATGAGGTATATTTAGAATATCTTCAGCAGTTGACTAGAGGCCAATACTGGCACACCCTCACCGCCCCCCCCCAAAGAAAAAATTTGCCTCATTACAAATAGACAAAAAAACATAGGTACCATTAGACAGGCATGCAAGATATGAGACCGTCGTTTGGTATGAAACTGCACTAAGCCTGCATTGGATATTTAGTTTCATAAAGTCACAATGGTAATGTATAAATATCACTTCATACACAAGGATATGCCCTTAGGGCTCCTAATAATGTTGTGAACTTAAGATGACTGCATTGTTACCAGTTTAACAATGGCAGCTAGGTGGAGTGTGCCAGAAATGGTTAAGATCTAAATCAGGAAAAGAGTGTATACTGTTTATTTGGTCTTTACGTAATGGAAACGAGGTTATCATAGGTCGGTCCAAATTATCTTAAGTGAATTGCTATGGAATTAGAGACTCAATATTTAATGTTTGTACAAATAGCAACGTCTATGAGACATCACGATATGTAATGAGTGGTTGTGAGAGAGCATGGAAGTAATACATCTACATCTCTAATAAACAACCATGTTGCACAGTGTAACTTTGTTCTACTGTACCCAATTTAGATTAGAAAAGGCTCTGATCTATAACTGCTCTGTCTGGAGAGACTGAAGCTCTGACTGTGTATTGCCAAAGCTGAAATCTCAAAAATGGAATAGAGCGTCATAGTTAGTGTGTGTGCATTATTGTCAAATATGTCAAAGGCCTTCTTAATGAAGTGAGCCGTTTTCAGGTAGCAGTAGGACCAGAAAGATGTGCATGTTTTCTACTTATCTGTGAGTCAGGCTTACGATCTAAGGGTTCACAGGTTGTACCCAAGAAGTGTCTAGTGCATTCATTAGATTGAATAGGCCAATTTATAAATGTGGTAGCATAACTACACAGCTGAAACTGCTGTGGACAACTAGGGATCTGCACTTGAGAATTTGAAAATACTCTCTCATAACCTGTCTCTGAAGTGAGAGTCAAGTCAAAGTTTCGTTATTTCGATTGTAGAAGCAATCATAAAAGTACAGGTTAAAAATACATCGATTACATTATTAAAAAAGCATAATTATGATACAGAAATTCATCATTTAGTCAAATAGATTAAGGCTCAGAAATAGAAATTTAAAATCTAAAGTAATTTTACAGTGCATTTAAAATATCCATGCTTTACCTGGTGCGCATCACATCTTTTAAATATAGTGTTATTGTTGCTACACATAGGTGATTATCAAGACATTGGATATTAAGCATTGCCAAACGACACTGTCGGTGTCCTAATTCTCTTAATAATGGGAGTAAAACATTTTTCCTTGTTGCATCGTAAAATTTACAAAACAGGAGGACGTGGATAGTACTCTGAGGTGAAATATGATCACAGGGGCAAGGAGGTAGGTCGTGCGTCCAATTATTAATCATAGGAAAACTAACCAGTCTGTGGAAAAACCCAAATCTAAAGCGTGAAAGTAAATTCGATACATAGATTAAATAGGGCTGAATATTAAAACTTGATAAAACCATTTGATGCTGCAGGACATAAGGTTTTAAAACCTCCGTTGCAATTCTATTTGAGTCCAGATGAGCTAGACCCTCCCTCTTCAACTCTTTCCGTGAGATAGCTGAAATACTAGTAGGGTTCAAGAAATAATCTTCTCTCCCAATATCCTTTAAAAAGTTGTAAACATAATTCACCCATGGTATTTTTGTAGCGCCCTCTAATTTTAAAATGTATGTTGGAACAACTCTATTTACATGGATTGCATCTTGTGTCCAGAGCCTGTGCCATAATAGCACAGGCTCTAGTTTAATTAGGTCTGATATATAAGAGAGACCAAGTTCCGAGTGACAATTGTAGTTAGGAGAGCTTTTGGGAAGTGCCAAAATATATTTTAAAAATGAGTTTTCAGCCATCTGGATGGGTGCGGGGCTTGCAAAACCTCAGACCTCACTACCGTAGGTAGCGCCAGCCACACACTTAGCTTTATAAATTTTAATTAGTTCTACAGGTGGTCTGGTCCCTAGTTTATTTGAAAAGATTTTAAGAGCAGCGGTCGAGCGTGACAGCTCAAGTTGTTTTGCGGACACAGCTTGGGTCCACATCTCATTTTGGCCGAAAAGTATCCCAAGAAAGGAGAATTGCTTGGCAAAATAGAGTTTCTGTCCTGCAATAAAAATAGGCCTCTTAGGTTTGCTTTGCCTACCACAATACATAGTGAAAGTTTTTGTTGTATTGACTTTCAGGCCCAGCTCCATCATAAAACGGCAAAAACTGTCAACCAGACGTTGTAGGCCCACTTGAGTACGTGACATAAGTACAGCATCAAAAGATTAGATGATTCGAGCACTGCAAGATGCTGTTGAGTTTTAAAACGGTAACTGTGCTCCAGGAACACCCTCTACTCCAGGGTGAGAAGTATAATAGACAAATGAGAACAAGTTCTTAATCAACTCGTATACCTGGGCACAAGTGTATGCTGATGACCAGCAAAAAGTTTCAAGAATCGGTTTATCACTTCTTCATTTGAAAGTTTTCATTTATTTGTAATCCGTAGTTTATAACGACATCCAAAAATGTTAATTCACATTTAATGTCTGGGTCAAAAAGATTAACCATCTGATATCATTTATTTAGTTGGCAAATCTCTGGCCTCCCATGGCCTCCCAATGCATTTCGGCGCAAGCCAGCGCCTTTATCAAGGGATCTGCAAATTCAAATTGCGGTAATTAATACTACGTCGTGTGCGACCAACAAAACTGCATGCAAACTGTGATTGCTAGCGCATATATAAAGTAAACACCATCAGTGGCAATTGGCTATATGTCGGATGATAACGCTACATGTGACTATCTCTACGCGTGCTAGATACATGTGGAAACGGCTATTGATCCTGTCGCTTATATTAAACAAGGTGCTAGGAATTAAACTGGTGGTGTGATGGTAAAGGGGTAGTGCGAGGTTAACAAGAAGACTAATATCGGAGGAGAGATAGCAAGTACAAGAGTGTCTGCTACAGGTATGTAGAGGGCACGGCGGTCTAGGATACGGGTTGATCCATCCGCTCGGAACTCCGTCAAATCTCAAGCTAACGTGCTAAGGGACGCAACCCTCTAACTGGCTGTAAATTAAACTGCGCTTACCAGGAAAAGCGAGGAGCCGCTCTCAGGGGTCTGCTGCACTCCGGTACAAACATCACGGAGTGGCGGAAGGTGTATAAAGGAAGTGGGTGGGTGGGTGGGGTTTGTATCTACGCATTGCGCTAAGGGTTGTGGTACTTGTATGCTGATCAGTCCGATGTGTGCTACAATAAATCAAAGAACATCATGCGAGGAACATGTAAAGCAGAAAATCAATACATTTACAAATAACAAAGAAATTCCACCCTTTCATTAAGACCAATCGGTTTCAAAGTTTTAAGACGATATATCCAGTGGTTCTCTCTCTTTAAGAGTTGTGTTTTGTTGTTGGTGCCTTCATGCTTATCCACTATTTCCAAAATGCGTGCTTTAAGTTCAGTTATGTCATGTTTCGCTTCCATGAAATGTGTGGCAACGGTGGATTTGAGCGTTTTTGTGCGAATGTTACTTTTATGCTCGTTGAGCCGGATTTTTAATTTACGCTCTGTGTGACCAACGTAATGCAATTTACAAGGACAGCTCAATATGTAGATCACGTTCATCGAGTCACATGTGCCATTTACTTGCAAGTTAATGGTTTCTTTGAACTCTGGTGGTGATAGCTTGTTGCCTTTCATAATATTACCACAGTTATTACAGTTCATGCATGGTAATGTTCCTTTCCATATAGAGTATGGGTTGATCTTGGGTCTCGATTTCAAAAGTTGTCCCATGTTTTTTGAACGTGTATGTGCAAACAATGGTTCATGCTCAAATGCTCCCTTGAAATCTGGTTCTATCCGTAGTATCGACCAGTGTTTTCTTATGATGTTTTTAAAAGCTTGGCTGGCTGTAGAAAATGTACTCACACATGTTATACGTTGCTCACTGGAGGCTGGTTTATTGGTAAGTACAGCATCGTCAGCGTACAGTAGTGCTGGTATTGGGCGGCCGCCTACATAAGGGGGATCCGAGCTATCATTGCACAGAACTTCTTCCAATCCATTTATATACAAGTTAAAAAGGAAGGGGGCCAGGACACAGCCCTGCCTGACCCCACTCCTGATTGGAATTTTATCGGTGCGTTCTCCCTTTAGGCCAAAGCGAACGCGGGCTGAAGCGTCGCTATAAAAACGCTTAAGATAATAAATTAATATTGGATTCAACCCCAAGTTGTTCTAGTAGTAACCACAGCTTAGAATGGATCACACAATCAAAGGCGGCAGAGAGATCAACGAGGGCCAAAAACAGGTTACCCTGTTTTGCCCTCGTATACTTCCCGACCAACATTAAAAGGTTCAAACCTTGCTCCACTGTCCCCAGGCCGGAACGGAAGCCATACTGAAAATCAGACAGGACAGAGTTTTCCTCTGCCCATTCCAAGAGCCGGTCCAAGATTATTCTCCCTGCTATTTTTGTAGAGGAATCCAGAAGGGAAATAGGCCTGTAACCAGCCAGGTCATGTCTATTCCCCTTCTTGTAAATCGGGACTATTACGGATTCCACCCAGGTGGGCAGGAAATCAGCAACACAGCTGGCATTGAGCACCTGGACCAGAAGGGGTACCCACAGAGAAGAAATGGTCTTAAATATATCTATGGGGACCTCGTCTGGGCCAGGCGCTTTACCGCTCTTGCTTTTACTCAAAGCTTTTTCAACCTCCTCGAGAGCAAAATGCAAACTTCTACTGTGAGGATAAACCTCACTTCTACTGTGTCTCTGAAGTGAGAGTAATTTTGTTGAAGAGCTCTAAGCATATTGAAATCTGACCTGGATATTAGACATAGACTTGTGGGTATAGGCAGGGAAAATATATTGTACCTGCAGTATTCTTTGCCTCAAGTGAAGGTACAGGAAGATACAAAAGTCAATTTTGTCCACCACATTATTCAGTAATAATTGGGAATAATGTTTTAGACCTGGTCTTTCAAGGACCGTATTTGTCGAAACCTGGAACACATGAAGATACATAATATGGTGTGTGTGTGTGTGTGTATGTATGTATATATGTATGTATGTATATATATGTATATATATATATATAATGTGTGTGTGTATGTATGTGTATATATATATGTGTGTGTATATCCTGTCTACTCTTTTGAAAATTCAGGACATTTTTTTTCCAAACTACTGCGAGAATATGATTATGATGTAGGACAATTGTTCCCATTGCACATCCTTGTAAGTAACTCTATCAAAATTGAGCTCTTAGTAGTTACTTATTGTTGTGAGATTGAGCTACTGGTTGAGGAGGGGTGTGAAACCGTACTCAAGCAGCAACCACAATCACTGTCAGACTAAAACACAAGCAAAGCCCAAATTAACCTAGGCTTAACTATCTGACAACTTGGCACAAAATAGTCAGGTTTAATTTAGAGCCAATGTGTAAAGTATATATGCAGCGTTTCAAACGGTAATAAAGTGAAAACCCAACACAAGAAAAATCGCACCCCAATTTGGAAAAAATAGTCAAATTTAATAAATTATTCGAAACCACAATGACAAAAGTCCAATTACTAGAAAAGGAGATATGCAATTTTAAAGAGTTAAGTAGAAATAGTGTCTAGAAGCATAAAATGCCAACTGTAGTTAACTGGTCGCACCAGGACAAAGTCACAAGTTCAGGCTGACAGCAAGTTTTGGCGTCTGGGAAGCGTCGCGCTGCAGAGGTTCCAATGCGGCTGCAAAGAGCTGCTTCGTGCTGTTTGTTCTGCTTTACAGGACCACAGCTGGTCTGGCTGGGCACCTTCAGGTCCACCTCCAAGGGTGGTGGACTCACAGCTGGCTGAGTCCAGGTGCTGGTTTCAAGGATATTGAAGACTGTTCTGTCCCTGAAGCTGTGATCAGGAGGCCAGCCAGCTGGCGTTTGGAGTCACTCTGGTCACTCTGGTCATCCTGGGTTCATCCTGGTACTTGTGGAGTAGTGTGGCTCACTGGTTAGAGGCGGCAGACCCGGGAGCAGAAGTCGCCCCGGGACCAGGGTTCAATTCCCGACTCGGCAGGGTCGTGGACTTAGGTCAGCGGACTCGATAATTCTCGCTTCGGTGCTTACTCTAATCAGGGGTTCCACTCGGCAACTCTGGTCATTAGCTTGCCTAATCTCCACAACGGCCCCATCAATTCCGGGGATGCCTGGCTCCACCTTGGGGACTCCCACCAGGGACCATCCCACAGGGAAAGCCAGGACGGGTTCCCCAGAGTTATACAGCGCCAGGAAACCTACAGATGGGTAGCAGTGCGCTTTACAAGCTCAAATACATTTACATTTACATTCAAGATGCAGGTCCGGTCCTTCGCTTGGGCAGCATGGCAACAGAGTAGCAGTCCTTCTTGCAGAGCAGCATAGCAGTCCTTCTGAGTCGTCCACAGGTCCAGAAGTGTACTGAACAGTTTGGGTCCAATATTTATACCTGGTGCCCACTTTGAAGTAAGATACGGTTCTGGAGGTTTCCACCCCTGAGGTGTTTGGACTTGCCTGCTTCACTAACCCCCAGATTGTCTTGGGTCTTTCACAGCCTGTACTTTCTCTGTGAGTGAGTGTAAATACATCAAGAGACTGTTAGCTGACCAGTCTTCTTTGCTTATAGTTTCTCAGTGGGAATGTTAAGAGAACACAACATGGAGACCATAAAGTCTTCATGTGTGGTACCTTTTAAAAGCGATGTTAAATAAATGGCACCATGATGAATATGAATATGCTTGATAACAGTGTGGAAATATTTCGGGACCATTAATGGGAAGCTGGGTGTAAATACTACAAATGAAAGGAGTTTGAGTGATCAGACATTGGTAGGATTTCATTGTGATCCGCCTGGGAGGACTCCTCGTGGCAGACCGCACTGGGAACAGCATCAACACCCACCGACAATGCACGCAACCTAGGGGTCATCCTCGACTCCACCCTCCATGACTAAACACGTCAACGCCGTCTCCTCCCCCTGCTTCAAACCCTCCGCATGCTCTGCAGGATCTACAAGTGGATCCCCACTGAAACGAGAAGAACGATCACCCAGGCCCTCGGCCAAACTCCTGAGACTGCTCCAACGCATCCAGAATGCCTGCGCACGCCTAATCCTTGACATCCCTTGCCGCAGCCACATCACACCCCACCTGAGAGACCTGCACTGGCTCCTGGTCAACAAGAGGATAACCTTCTAGCTCCTCACCCACGCACGGCACTCCATAACACCCGACCAACGTACCTCAATAGAAGACTATGCTTCTACACCTCCACCCGCCAGCTCCGCTCCGAGGACCTCGCCCTCGCCACAGTCCTCCGCTTCCGAAGAGTGACCTCCGGCGGCAGATCGTTCTCCCACCTCGTCACCAAGATCTGGAACACCCTCCCCACCCACCCACCTACGGCAGGCCCAAGACCTGCTGACCTTCAGAAAACTCCTCAAGACCTGGCTTTTTGAGCAGTAGCAGCATTCCCCACCCCAACGCCTTGACACCCTCACGGGTGAGTTGTGCGCTTTACAAATGATATGATTGATTGATTATGGATGTCTTTTCCTTATTGTAAATATACCAGTCCATAGGGTTTGCTCCAGTTAGTGTCCTTTCATGAAACTGATCTATACAGGATCCATATTCACCGTAATTGCGCAGTTGCAATGTGGAAAGGTGTGCTGTATTATTTTGATATGCACCAATTGATTGACGTTTTTTGAAGGAAAAGCAGATTGCCGCATTAGTTTCGGGTGCAACAGGCCAGCAAACGTTGCATTCCCATCTATTTCACCTATACTTCGAAGTTTTAATTATTGATTTTTCTGTGTTTTCGTTCATTATTCTTGATTATTCATATTTACATGACTCATTTTTTGGACCGAAGGACAGATTCAAAATCATCTCTTGTATCTTTAGGATATCTGAATTTCATTTAATAGATCTCCCTTTGTCTCTAGTTTACTAATCAGTCTGCTTTTCCAGTGAAGTCAATACGGGGATGGATTCAATTTTTGTTCTTTTTATAAAATTGTCCACGAGTTGCACCCGACGTGCCTAATAATGCACATTGTCAAGTCACTAGTGTTTGGTTTTGAGTTTGAAGTTTATCTAGAGGATAATAAATAGGCCAACATGCATTTAGTGTTTTGAGCCAAGCCGTTAGTATAAATAGGCTTCAATCTGGAATATGTAAAGTAACAGTGGAACCCCCCCACCAGTCCCTTGCAGCTGTAACCACGACTTCATGAAGCACTCTATCCGATGCACACCCACTGATGAGAGAACGCGTCACCAGCCCCATGAATTTTCTTTACTGGGTGAAAGGGGAGTACATGACACTGGCAGTGCAATTGCCTTTCTTAGCTTTAGACTCACTATGCAGTATTTTTCCTTTCCTTTTATATTATGTGATATATCAAAGTTGGAAAAACAACCACCAGTGCCACTACCCTACCAACTCACCCTCATGGAAAAGGCTCCCAAAAGATCAACAGCGGGAATTCCATTGCACACTCTTATACGATCAACAACTTTAAATGTACTACTTAAGAAAATAAGGATGGAACCATGACCTCCAGTCAGATAACCATTCCCAAGTGGCAGAGACAGAATTATTGGACATGTCCTGTGCGAGATAAGGGTTCCTGTGAGGTAACTACAGAAAGTGATTATGGCACTCGGAGCCACGTGTGCCTTATTGCCCGGGGTTGTTTTTGCTACTGCTAACAATATCCATGCAACAGGTAGAAGCTACTAAACACTGAACAACATCTATAGTTGCGCTATTGCACTGCCTTGGTAGTGCATCATACTGCCATTTGGGGAAACGCATCTGTAATGTGCATGCATTTTCAGTCATATGGGTTGCTGTTTTTGCGAAGTTGCGTAACAGTTAACATGTACTTATAAATCTTGGTGTTTAGGTATATAAAGTATGTTAAGGAATACAGTTTTAAAGATAATAATATTTCATTCTTTCTGGCAACAAATGAAAAGCCAACATAACCTGCCCAACATGGTCCATTTGTCGTCTGTTCTCTTAATCTGGTAATATTGAGCGTTCACACTGCCTTTTTGTCCCCTTCTTTTCTTTGCAAGTGGCCTCCACTATACGACAAACATTTTTAATATCTCTTTTTAGGTCGAGCGTAGAGCTGCGCATGCGTAGCATGCGCTGTCTAGCTCAGGACCTATAGTTGTTAGTTTCGGGGGAATCTGAGACAGCATTCGGCCACGCGCCTCTGCTGTCTCAGATTTGTCCGCGAGACACACAGACACCCCCCCCCCCCCCCTTCCTCACCGGGCTCTTTTGTTGTTCGAATCCCTCCTTCTGCCCGGCTCCCAATGGATGGATGGGCGGGGGGGCGATGCGGCCAGGGGCTCCAGTGCCGTCCATCGCCTCTTGTACGCCATCAGCAAGCGGAGAAGCGGGCGCGGCCAAGAACACTCTGCGCCTGCGCGGAAGTGCGTGCGGCCGCCTGATGTCACTTAGAGGCAGAACCTTACGGTAGGCAGTATCTTGTTTTTTGTTATACAATCGTGGCATAATGGCGTGCGCAGCCGGGACAATGGTGTCTTATTAAGCACAACCAGACCCTCCGTTTGCAGTCCTTCGGTGTCCGCAGTTGCTCTGTCATCACTGAACTGCATAGTTCTAATTAGTAATGTATCAACTCCAGTGTTAAATTTTAACTGTTGTAGCGGAATGAACGGCTGAGACACCCATGGCGACATTCCTGCCCGTGGTCTGCAAGTTGCATGCATGTCATAACAGCAAGTGCTCAACCCACTGTACTGTTCCACTAGCTGTCTATGCAAGCACATCCCAAGCATGCCCTGGTCTAGGACTCGCAGGGACTGAACTCTGTAGATAAGGCTTTCCCTTCCGTCAACAAATACCCACATTGTCAAATCACTCTTTTTTTGGCGCTGCTCGATAAAAGAGAAACTGATTGGTTTGAGGAGCGGTGAATATTTACTGTACTTCTCTGCACTCGGACCGCCGTTTGCTTTTCCTTTTCGCTTGGTGGTGGTGGCCTTTCAAAGCTTTACTCGTGAAAGGGCCAGTGTCGTTTAATGAAAAACTATAAGCTGGTCTGCTGGAATAATGCGCAGGGATGGCTCAAATTATGCAGCAGAGTTGACTAATGTGGTGGGAAAAAGTAAATCACGTGCTGTAATTACCACCTGATTCGTTGATGTTAAAGGTAAGTTACAGCTTATCTTCTGTAATCACCCTTTTCTCGCAGCTCCTCTGATGTATAGACTTCTTCACAGGTTACAGCAGCAGTTACCATCAAATTAAGACGCAAACCTTCAGCACAGCACATTAAACAGAGCATGCCACACACATCTCGCTTCAGACACGCTTACCATCATCACATTTGCAAATCAATGCTATTTTTAAACTTGTAAAGACCCGCAATATAGGTATTATGTAAGGAATGGTCGACTGCATGCATTTGTGTTTGCTGCAGACATTGTTCATTGTAATATCGGAGAAATGAACCTTAAAATCCGGCTCAACTGGTAATAAAACAGACCCACAAACTGCTAAACTAGCCCCCGACTGATCTGTCTGACCAGTCCATCGGGCACTGCCTGATTGCACACACTCTCTCATACACACACACACACACACTCTCTCTCTCTCACACACACACACTCTCTCACATGCACTCTCTCTCTCCTCTCTCTCCTCTCTCTCCTCTCTCTCACACTCTCTCACTCTCTCACACTCTCTCACTCTCTCACTCTCTCTCACTCTCACACTCTCTCACTCTCTCACTCTCTCACTCTCTCACTCTCTCACTCTCTCACTCTCTCACTCTCTCACTCTCTCACTCTCTCACTCTCTCACTCTCTCACTCTCTCACTCTCTCACTCTCTCACTCTCACACTCTCACACACTCTCTCTCACACTCTCTCACACTCTCACTCTCTCTCTCACACTCTCTCTCACACTCTCTCTCACACTCTCTCACACTCTCTCTCTCTCTCTCTCACACTCTCTCTCTCTCTCTCACACTCTCTCTCTCACACTCTCTCTCTCTCACACTCTCTCTCTCTCACACTCTCTCTCTCTCACACTCTCTCTCTCACACTCTGTCTCACACTCTCTCTCTCTCACACTCTCTCTCTCTCACACTCTCTCTCTCACACTCTCTCTCTCTCTCACACACTCTCTCTCTCTCTCACACTCTCTCTCACACACGCACTCTCTCTCTCACACACGCACTCTCTCTCTCACACACGCACTCTCTCTCACACACACGCACTCTTTCTCACACACACGCACTCTTTCTCACACACACGCACTCTCCCTCACACACACACTCTCCCTCTCACACACAGTACAGCCTTCTACCGCTACCACTCTACCACTCTCTCCATCAACACGCCACCACTCTATGCGCCACCACTCTATGCGCCAAACCCTATCCACCACTCTAGCGCCCACACTCTCACACTCTAGCACCACCTCTCTATCCGCCCACCACTTTAACCTCCAACTCCACCCTCAAAATCCACCATCCAAGCACTACTACACACTCCAAGTACACCCTCCGACTACAATCTCTAACTCCACCATCCAACTACACCCTCCAACTCAACACTCCAAATCCACACTCCAACTCCTTCCTCCAACTACAAATCCACCCTCCAACTCCACCCTCCAACTCCACCCTCCAACTCCACCCTCCAACTCCACCCTCCAACTCCACCCAGCGCCACAGCAGGCCACAGCACCACTCAGCGCCACTGAAGGCCACAGCACCACTCAGCACCACTGAAGGCCACAGCACCACTCAGCACCACTGAAGGCCACAGCACCACTCTGTGCAACCATTCAACAACAACTGGTTCTAATATGTTCTCTCAATGTTTCACGATTTATTACAAATGTCACAAAAAAGATGTTAATATTTCACCTCTGTTGTTGGATTTTCATCACAATAAAATACACTGAACATAATCTTCCCAAAAGTTATTTACAAAAGTTTAAGCTATTGCCATTATAAGTTACAATAACTTTTATTTAAGTATTAATTATTAAAATAAATAAAAGCCATTGTTATTTGTAATATTAATACATCCAAGTCATGTAAATACAACACATATTGCATTTGAAATGCTATAGGTGTCACGTTTATGAAAGTTAAAACTATTGGTATTGTAAATGACAAAGCTATTAATTTCGCTATTTTCAAAACCAACACATAAATAAAAAAATTGTCATTTACAATACCAATACCTCAAACTTTCCTAATGCGAGACCTATTGCATTGCAAATGCTTGTTTAAGTCATATTTTTGGTTTTATCCATACACATCAAAGCAACCTTTGATTTTTACCATGTAGTAATGAGCCAGTGCGTTTTCGTTGTAGACCGGAGAATGTGTAATAAACACAGTGCATACAATTCTAGGTCTTTACTGTAGGAAGTATTTCTGGTTAAAGAAAAAATCATGCAGAGAGTTTGGCCTCGTAAAGTTACCACAAAAAGATCAAGTGCGACTGCTCGTTCAGGAGGTTGAAACTCTCAAGGAGGCCGGAGTTCCAAAGCCTGCTCCAGACCATCGAGGTATTCCAAATGCAAGTCAGACTTGATTATGTGGGCTAGCGTTTACTGCTGACTATTTACCCGCCCGAGTCCTTCCTCCTTTAAAGGGTTTCAAAATCCTGTCCGTGTTACTGTCCTGTGGACTGCGTGAGGGCTTTGCGAAAAAAAAATTTGTAGGGTTTTGAAGACTTATTTCAACAGTGGTGGTTTTCTTCTTGTGCAGAGAGGCTGAGGTGCAGTTGCAGTTCATCATCTACTACTTTGTACTGAAGATTTACATTTCATTATGTCTGGTATGTTGCAACTGTCTCCCACGATCGCATTCACATAAATTCCAAGTCTGCAGAGATGGTTTGGGATCGGTCAGGCATACATTCTTATAGTATGGCAGCAAGCAAGACGTTAGCTAGATGATGTATTTAAACAGCTTACTGTGATTTCTGTTGTTCGGCATTAAAAGGTTTTAGAGAGAGGTGGGCTATCTCTCTGTACTCCTTAAAGCCCTTTCACTGAGGACCACCAAAGGTCTAGTGATAGTTTTGCATTCAAGAATGATCTAAAAGTGAACATTCTGAAGCACATTAGGCTGTACATCCAACCTACAGTACCACATGATTGAGAATTACCTTTGGAAATTAAGAATGCAATTTATCAGCAAATGTACGTATAGGCTGGTTGATCATGTTTAACAAATGATTGTTGTCCGAACCCCTTTCAGAGAGCCATGGGGCAAGCAGGGATTACAGGGCCCAGCTGAATGGTTTGCAGCCTTTTATACCTACTGTCCTGGGGCCGACCTACTATAGGTCCTGAGAAAATGTGCCACTTACTACCCCTTGTAGCACAGGTCAAGCAGTCCACTGTCTTCGAGAGGGAGTTAGGTGTAAGGCATACACAGGTGCAAGTCTCAAAAGTACAAATAGTAACTTCAATAAGCTGATTATTCAAAAACACAAAGAATAAAAACATACTAAATAATCCTCTGTCTTTTAAAATCTGCACATTAGCATCATCTTTGGTGGATTCCCTGAGTCCCTCTTTCCCTTCAGTTCTCTTGGTTGATTATTCCCCAATTGATGATGGGGATGACTTTCAGGTGTGACCTACGCTAGTTCTCCTGCAACATAGTATATGTTTGGCCTTAAGAGTCCATGTTAGCAGCTCTAGGTGGTAAGTTCTTAGATGGGCCTAGAACAGTGTTTCCTGACTTGATGGGTGCAGGCAAGCAGAGGAGGACCCTGGTGCTCCATCACAGGGTTTGTTCTCCCAAAGCGGAGGGCCCGCAACCTTATGCGGTCTTTCCCTAATGACGCATCATGCCTCCTCAGTGTTAGGACTGCTGTGTCTGTGTTGGAAATCCTCTATCAGCTCCTGTGGCAATTTTTAAGCTCTTCACAGCATTCTTGGCATGGCGATCCCTGACTTCACGGTCTCCCCTTCCTGGCACACGTGGTTCGCCCATCTCCGCTAGCTTCCGCAGTAGCGTGCACACAGCCCTCACGCTTGAAAATGTCCGACAAACACTTTGCTCATCGGGAGCCTCTCAGCAGGATCCCTGTTGAGCCTCATTGGTGGGAGCAGGCAATCTCCTAATCCTCACTGGGTCCGCAGGTCTTGCTGGGGAGGCAGAAAGTTGGTATTTCAGGCTTCAGGCAAGTGGCCATAACTACCTAGCAGGAATACCATCAGCCCTTGGTCCCTAGTCCTGGTCCATCAACTAGAAATCTTCGAGATTTCCCTCCAGTTGAACCTGGCTGTAAAACACTGTGTGGTTCTTTGATATTCCAGTTCGGAGTGTCAACTTCTTTGAGATCCCCCCCATCCAACTCCTGCCCTGTTCTTTGTTGAAGCGAAAGTCTGCTGCCTACAGGAGTGGCTTCAATTTTGCTTCACCCACAACCCAGACCATAGGAGTAACCGGGGATCGCACCTGGTTGTCAGCATTCACTCCAATATGCCTCATAAAGGTTCAAAGGCCTAAGCCTTCCTCTCTTTCATGGTTTCTTGGTGCTTAAGTGCCAACTATATTAGACCCACCATCTCCCTGACCCCCAGGCACCACTGACCAGTAACTCTTTCCTGAATCGCATACCTTTAATGTGCTCTCAGAATGCTCTACTCCCCTTCATCCAGTGTGTGTGTTCCCACACCAGCTCTCAAGAATATCCACAATCCACATCTATATGGGGGTTGCAATTCTCACCTCCATTGGCCTTCCTAGACATCCAAAAGGAAGCCTGCAGGACTCCATCTTATGTACCCTGCAGAGAGAGACGTACATCCCAACACGCACTCGCTGTCCTGCACTACATACAGTCATCATGTCACATATATGACACATTAGTGGATCTTTACATGAGTGGTCCCAAAGGCACCACTCCTGTAATACAGATGAAACGATCTGTTCACTCTACTGATCACCACTAAACATAAAAACCACCCTCGCGTTCGTATCACTTTACTCCTGGTAAGGGCAGTCGCTCTCTACCATTACAAGGGTAGCACTTGTTGTACCCCTCCCTGTCTAACAAGACTGCATAACCATGAGACCGGCGTAGGGTATAGCACACACACATGATCCATGTTCGCCCATGACTAAAAATCAGTACCAGGGATCCAGCTATCTATGCACTAACGCCACGGGTGCAAGTCTGTCACCATGTAGGGGACTTTAGCATCCCAACAGTTGTGATGCATGTTTTTTGGTGAGACAGTGAGGCAATGATGTATATATCAAAATTATTGGACCATTTGTTTTCTGCACGCATTTTATATTTCTGTTTTGGTTTCAGTTTCAAGTAAGGTCTTAACAGACTCGATTACTATAGAGAGAACAAGAAAAAAAAAACCTTAGGTGAGTAACTGAGAATCATCGTTCGCAACAACGCAGGAACGCAGGAAGTTTGTCAAAATCAGTTTAGTGGAGGGGTGTGCAAAGTTTTATTACTCAATTGGAATTTTTCAAAGTTCCTGATTATTGGCTTTGATGTAGTGTACAGGGATGACCATTTCCCTTTAGTCTATGCCCTATCGTAGTTTTACCTTGTGTAGATTTTCCTCATGGGAATAGAGTATCATGTTAAAAGCATCAGAAACTTCCTGATTGCTTTTTTTTTTAAGCACAAAAGTTGTAGAGGTCTTATGAAACACATTTTGGACATCCCTAATTCATAGTTTTTAGACTGTTTGACCCAGCCTTCACAATGACCTGTTTGGAATATGAGACAAAGTACCATATTGAAAATGTTAGCACAATAACAAATGCTGTATTTTTATTGCTGCGTTTGTGTAGCACAGCTTACCTCGTACGAGGCCCAAAGCTCTTGGAAGGTAATCTTACATTTTTAAATGCATCTTTTGCTTTCCACAGGGTCTTTTATCCAGTCTTGTGAACTTGAGCAACTTAACTCTGGCCAGGAACTGTTTCCAGTCCTATCCCGTTGGCGGACCATCTCAATTCTCCACTATCTACTCTCTCAACATGGAGCACAATCGAATCAATAAAATTCCTTTTGGAATTTTCTCAAGAGCTAAAGTGTTAAGTAAGCTGAATATGAAGGTGAGGAAAATGTAACGTAACTTTTATGTTTAGAATACACTCCGACAATACTGGCCTGTACTTTTTGTGTTTTTATTAAAATCCATACTCCTGACTGAATTGCTTATAGAGTCTAGTATTGTCCAATTTAGCACAGTGTACTACATTGGGCCTTAGATGCTTTGATATGTTAATCATAAATGTGAATTAAATACGTTTCAGACCAAACCCAGCCTAACCTGCCTCTAGTACCGCAGATATAATGTACACCAAGATATGCTTAACTCCTGTGTTAGATGGCAAAGACCTTAGCCCAAATCAAATTGTAGAGGTGCTTGGCCTTGCTCACATAATAGTATAATTGCTGAAGGTAAACGCCAGACAGTTTTCAACACTTCGCAAAGTGGAATTAGGACCACTCAATTTATTATAGCGCTGTACCTGTGGGTTGTCTGCCTCCCCATTTACCTTGGGTCCTTTAATTAAAGGCTGCTTGATTATTTTATCCTGTTTACGATTTAAATTTCAGTTGTCATCTACTCCTCCTCAATGAATTTTACAACCACAAGGCTGGGGTTGGCCTAACGGCTAAGGCGCTCGCCCTCGGACCTGGGGATCTGGGTTCGAGTCTCGGTAACGACGCCAAAAAACCCCTGTGATTCTGGGCAAATCACTTAATCTCCCCGTGCCTAAAATGAAAGCGTGTCCTCATGTAATGTAACTGGTACTATGTAAAGCGCTCTGATAACTGATTCGGTTCGGTTCGGTTCTAGTTCGCGCTATATAAAACTCTGCAAAAAAAAAAAAAAAAAAAGGCTTGATTTTCACCTTGAAAGAACAGCCAGTGGTTTCTAAGCCACATTTTTAGCCACCAATTCAACTGTTTAGGAATGACTTATTTCACAATATAGTTCAAAACTAACTGAAAATAGGTAACATCATTTTATACAACAGAAAAGAGAAACAAGTCAGTTCTCACTGTTCTATTCGTTTGTAGTTTTCTCAGTTAAAGTTTGATGGCTACCCCATTAACAAGCTTCCTTTACTGTTGGCATCTGCTCTCACCTGTTCTTTTGCCACTTATCAAATCTCGCTCCATTCTTTATTATGCAGTGTTGGCATTTCTCACAGTTCATCAATGCTTCTGTATCAGTTACCCCCTTGCTGCATTTTAACTCCAATCATCCACTCTCGCTTGCCATCTAGTCTCCAACTCGACCAATTAACTTTAACATCTTAAACCTCTGTTTAAAATCTGTAAATTAACCAGATTGTTACCTTTTTTGTCCACAGTACTACCATTAGCTTGAGGAATTAATGCCTTCTAAAATGTGGAACTTTTCTAGGCTTTTTTTGTTATTTATTTTCCTGTTTGCATTGTTTCAGAAATGGTGCTTTAATTATGTGGAAGTTTATTACACTTCTGTGCCTTTCAACTCAGATCTGGAGCTCCACTACCAACTTTGCCAGTTTTTGAACGACTTCTAAACTGTTTCAAACTACTGTGTTTGGGAACGATGTCTCATCCTGCCCAAAATGAACTTCAAGATTGCCACAACTTCAGAAAGCAGTTGTTTGTCATGGACCCGCATATAATGTCTTTGATATCTGGGATCCGTTCAAGAATCCCAATTTGTGCAATATGTATGCCTTCAGTTACCGGGAGGCGAAGAAGTATTTTGCTGAACACAAAAGTTATAGCCTTTCCACCCGATCCAATTTGAGGGTGTGGACTTTGTCTCGGTCCTGAGGCCGTTCCCATGACTGCTGAACTTTGAGCTCGAAGTCCTCCAGTAAATCCCAAGCACAAGAAAGCAAAGTGGGACACCACCGCAGCCCACCACTCTGACTCCAAAGAGCACATGCAATGGCATCACAATTTCAGTTGCATGCCAAGAAGTTCTATGGTCACCGAACAGTTTCCTCTGCTGGTACCGAAGCACACTGGTTCTTGGGTCGCTGTTGGGCCAGTAGCAGATCGATGCCTTCATGGAGACTATGCTGGTGTGCTTCCAGTTACCTCCGGTGTACCTTCAGCGCCCACGGAGACTCAGGGTCCCGTAGTCCGGTTACACCAGTGGGTCTGCACTCAATACAGTCTGCCACCCTTCGACCCTTTGGCGGACCCATACCTTCTACTCTGGCCCCTGTTACACAGAAGTCTGCGCCAATGGCACTGGTACTGGGAGATGAACTAGTGCGGACATCCATGTTGAACGCCAAACCAACTACAGCTCAAGCCCAACCAATGTCACGCTACAACATTACTAGAGCACAGCCAGTCTCGTCTTGACTCACACAGTGCCTCTGCCACGTACCATCTATCATCAAAGGCTCCATTATCTCTTTGCTTTTGATTGATCCTTTGTCAGAGTAAGGAACACCACAATATTTATTATGATAGGGATGACTTGCTCCCCTGGCTATATCAGTGATGCTTTATAAATATTGATTTGCAGAATGCCAGAAGAGCTTCTCATTTGCGGTGGGGGTCCAGAGGGAACCGGAGGCACTAGAATTACATCAACCCTCTGAGACCAAAACAAATGCCCTGGCAGTTCTTACAACCTGCTCTGTGTGTTTTCTGAGCCCTTGCTTCCTCACTGATACTTTCATGACTACATGGGTGTTCTTGCCTCATTATAAATAGCCAAGTGGCCAGACAGTACAGACCGGTGCCTGGTAATACGGATTTTCTCAGCAAGCATCCCATTCCAGAGAGCCTTATATTGTAGGCTTTGACCACAGGGTTTCCCGACACTTGAACAAGTCCGGTCAGACAAGGTCCCACTGACTCAGAACATCTAGATCTTCAAGTGTTTTCGGAAGGTGGTCAAAGAAGTGCAACTTCTCAGTGGTCCGTGTAGGGCGTTCCACAGCTTGTAACCCTAATATGCAAAAGATTGACCTCCTGCTCGGGTCAATCTTACTCTAGGAACTTTGTACAAGGAAAGGTCACTTGAGTGCAAAGGACAAGCCAACTGATAAAAACTCACCAACTCTCAAAAATATTGCGAACCTACACCTGACCTTGCTTTGTGCACAAGGCTTTAAATTGAATTTGTTTCCCTAACATGCGCCAGTAAAGTTCACGGAGCAAGGGGAGATGGTAAAGTAATCTAGCAGCTGTGTTTTGGAGTACTTGCATCTGTCTCATGTAGGCTTTACCCGCTCCTAGATTAAGGATGCTGCCATAGTCCAGACTCGACATAATTAGTGCCTGGATGACCCTCCTTTGGGCTGAAGAAAGGCAGTATCCAGATGATTTTTCTCAGCCGTTTCAGAAATCCGAAGCAGGCAGCAGGCAGCAGCCACCTTTGCCACATCAGGCTTCATGAACAGCTTCTCATCCAGCAGAAAACCAATGTTCTTTACCGTGGGTGCTTGATCTGGACGAGCACCCAAGGTTCCCTCCCAGTGACGTGTACCCCAAAGCGAGTGTTCCTTTACTAATACTGCCGTCTTGTCTCCATTGAGTTTGAGCAAATTGTTGTTCATCCACTTAGCCATCAAACCTAAACAGGAGGTCAAGGCCTCGGAGTTGTAATCCTGCACAGATAACCAGGAAAAACTATTTGCATATCGTCTGCGTAAGAAAATAAAGTAAGGCCACAACTTTCCACCATGTCAGTGAGTGGGCGGCCATTGATGTTAAATAGCACCTGACTTAGTGCTGATCCTTGGGGAACTCCAGAAGTGAAGGCATGCAGTTTTGAAATGGTACTGGCTGAGAAAAGGATGTAATCTAAGATAGGGCTATAGCCTGAATACCCAGATTTATCAGCCTCTTTTGAAGAGATCAAGTAAAAACCGTGCACCCGTTTATCCTTCATCCAGGAAACTTCTGAGATGTTCAGGGACTCCTAGAAAGGCCGATTCAGTACTGTCCTGCTCGGTCTCCGGACTGAGAGGAATGTAGACATTTTTGGGACTTCACAAACATGTAGAGTTATTTATTCACATGTTTCGCCAATATTTCAACCTAATCGGAAGCATTGAAATTGGTCTTTAATTAGACCAATTGGGAGTGTCCAAATAGGTTTCTTCAAGAGAGAAAGAGCCATAGCATGCTTACTTGTTCAAGGAATATACTCCTCATGTAAAGAGGAGTTAAGGGCTCCCACCAAAACCCTCATGAAATCAATATCCAAGTCGCCAAGTATGGCTGGGGGAGGGAGATCTCTCAGGGAACCAGACTTTATAGAGTGAAGCAGAGAAAAAAAAACATAGGGGTGTCAAGTGTGGCCCAGGAATTCAGTTTTTGGCAGACTTGTATAGGGACTGCAGCTTTTAAGTCCTTCCATGGTGCCCGTGCTAGGAGCCGCCCATTCGCTGCAGCAATTTCCCCCACTGTCATTGGAAGCCTCCCTAGCTGGCATCAAAAGCCTGAAGTCTGGGTCTCCCTCTGACCAGCCACGGTCCGTGCAGGTAACATCAGTGGGGTGGTGTAAGGGAGGATTCCGAGGGACAATGCAGAGGGAAAATTAACTAAATAGTTAATTGTCCCTTGGTATCGTCTCTCGGAATCCCCCCTTACATGGCCCCACTGCTGTTACCTGCACGGACCGCAGCTGCCTCTGACCTCTGTACAGCAAAAGTGCTAGTGTCTATAGCACAGGTATTTAATCCGGTGGTAAATAAAACTTGTAACACTTCATTAGAGACTGAACACATGCCATCTAGATCAAAGCAGGCAAAAATGCTTCTCCCCGCCTTCTCTAAGGTGTTGTAGAAATATGTTAACTAGGTGGTTACTGACTATGTGGAAACCAACAGCCATCTCCACATTAGTCAGTCCAGATTTAGAGCCAACCATAGTACCGAGTCTCTCCTCTTAGAGGTCCCCGAACACATCAAGGAGAGCCTGGATGAGGGAGGGAAAGCCATTTTGATCCTGTTAGATCGATCAGCGGCCTTTGATACCGTGCCTCATGATAAGCTCTTGGACAGGATCCAGGCTCTCAGTATCGGATGCTCATTTTTAAAATGGCTTGCCTCCTATTTGGAAGACGGGGATCAGGAGGTTTGGATACCTCCTTATGCAGCTGGAATCCCAGGAATGGATGTGGGTGTCCCTCAGGGCTCCGTTCAGAGCCCACATTATTCAATCTTAATATGTCCCCTTTGCCTGTCCTTGCGGAGACCTAAGGAGCTAAAATTATTTCATACACTGACGACACACAGCTTCTTTTCACCTACAACAAAGGGAGGAGTTTTGAGGGAACAAAGATCAAAATCTGCCTCTTTGATCCATTGCATTGCGGAGATCCTGCCGGATGAGGGCCAAGTCGACTCGGTCCTCGCCAATCTTGTTCTCCACCGAGGCATGCGAGGTATTAATTGCTTGGAGGATCGTGCCAAGATCGGTGACGCTGGGGGTATTCTGATCTGTGGGGCCGTTCGTGTCTCCAGTCTCCGTGGTTGTGTATTGGTCCATTTTAGTTTGTGTTGTGGGAGTCTTTGGGCCTCTGTCCCTTCCCATGGTGGTGGGCAGATCTCATCCCCTTAAGGAAGGCAACACTTCCAGTTGCACCTCCAGGGGAGGGGAGGGCGATTCAGGCCACAAGACTTGGACGGGGCAGGGTGGACCGACCGGGTCCAGTATTCAGGTGCCACTTTTCTTGTGACTATAGGTGGCAGGTGAACGTGGGACAGATGACCCCTCTACGGTCCCTGTGGTTCGCCTCACTAATGCGTGATTCTGTAGATGGCTCCTCCGCCATCAGATAACCAAGCTTTGCCGCGTCTGGATGGTCTGAAGTGCCCGCTGGGGATCACCCCTGCATGCTGCAGGGGGAGTGTGGGGGGGGTTTCCTGCCACCTATTGAATGTTGGATCAGTAGACCTCACCAGGTCACCTTGCGCTCGTGTAATCAGGCCGAAGGAAGGGAACTCAGTTCCTGAGCACCCTTGCCACCCGCAATGGCGGCTGACTCCTCAGCCTCCTCGCACCAGCCCATTGGCCGCGTTCACTGCAGGTTCAGGCTGCCTTTGACGCCAGCCAGCCATTCACCCCTCACTGTGGGCACAAGGCCCAGGCACTGGGTCTCGCCTTGGTGACGTTGAGAGTCTCAGAGAGGCCCATTTGGGCTGGTGGGGGGGGGCCAGGTCTAAGGTCGTGGTGACGACAGGCAGGATTACATTCTGGCTGACGGGTCCTTGGGTCACAGGATGCCGAGGCGATCCACAGCCAGGGGGAGGGGGTAGACTCTCGCCGTCCAGTAAAGACAGCCGAACCGTTACAGGTGGACCCCCTTCCCCGCCGCAGCCCAGCCAGCCACAGGCCATTGAAGTCACGGCTGTGGTAGCTCCCGGCCCAAGGGGTATGCTCATGGCAGGCCTCCTCCACCCCTCGTACGGCTCACTCACCCACCAGACCGCGGGAGGATTGGTTAACTGATGGTCTTCTCTATATCCGCAGACGGGCCCAGGGTTGTAGAAACAGAACGGAGAGCATTCTAGACGGTGGATCCCAGGGCCGCAGGATGCCAGAGCGACCCACAGCGGATGTAGTCTAGTTCCTATATTCCCAATAGGCTCTGTGCATTGGAATAATATATCCTATAGATGTGACGGAGGACTTGGGTCGAATGGGTCTCTATCGAATATATTAGACTTAATTGTGAGTGCCAGCTAGCTCAGAGGTCACTAGAAACTTTCTCGAATAAACAAGAAGGGATTTATTTCTGATAACGGCATAAACATGACCACTTTGTTTCCCCAAGATAAAACGTAGCTTCAGAGTCGTGGAAACAATAGATATTTCACTCAATCATTCGTGCACGCTTTGTTTCACCAGAGGTGCAGAGAAATAGAGAAACAGGCGTTTTCAAAAAGAGTATGTTCGAGGCATATGGGCTGCAGATGGTACATTTATGAATAAATCGCCATCTGGTGTTGGGCTCGGATGATTGCACTTGTTTTTCTTCTGGAGAAGTCTTTGTCGTCATAGATGACTCCTCCTCTTGGTGTTAGTGCGCATGGGCATCGGCTCCATCCTTAGATTGTTTTTTTCCGCCATCGGGTTCGGATGAGGATCGAAGCGCTCCGGACCGACTTCAATAAAGAAGGTTATATTCGGCGCGTAACCCTTTCCAATTCGACGGTATTGTTATTGAACGCGACTTCAATTCCATCTCGACGCGTTTCGAAGAACTACGACTACGAGAAGACCAGCTCGACGTAGTCCAGCCCGGAGTCCATGGAAAGGACTCCATTTAAAAAATGTCCAACGTGTGGTGCTAAGTTCCCACACAAGGACCTACACGAAGTGTGCAACCTCTGCTTGTCCCCTGAACACGAATCCAGGGACTGTGAGGCCTGTGCAGCATTTTCTTCAAAATCGACGATTAGAAACCGTCGAGCCCGAAGACACGAGGTATCGAGAATGCAGTCACAAGCAATCCCGTAGCTGTTCGAGGACCAGCACCCAGAACAGGAGGAAGAGGAGGTCGACGAAGCGGGGTCAGAAGTGGACGAGTCCGACGTCGAGGAAATTGACGTCCAGCAAACCGTGAGTGACGACGTCCCTTTACCAAAGAACAGACCCCGCACGGTGTCGACCCCGCCCTCGAGCCCGGTCAGACAACCGAAAAAAGTTTCCGACGCCCCGCCTTCGGGCCCGGCAACGAAACCGAAACACTCGGTCTCCCATCATGGTGGTTCCGATAGACGACCCACATCGACACCGAAGCTCCATGTCAAAGAAAGCTCGAAGTCGAAACAGTCCATGTCGACACCGAAACACGTTTCGACGTCGAAAACACCCTCGACACCGGGGACATCGTCGACACCGAAAACATCGGATCCGAATAAAATCTCGGTGCCGAAAACACAAATGGACAGTCAGAAGAAAAAACACCTTTCGGACCCGAAAACTGCGGTACCGACACAGGAATATAAAACAGATCCTAAACAAAAGACTCTGTTTATTGATCCACAAACTGGCAAGGTAGTCACAGAACTACCTAAAAAGAGGAAGAATGAACAGTCGGACGACAGGACTCATCCGAAGAAGAGAACAATGGGGACAAATACAACTCCTCCCCATTCTCCAAAACCTAGAGACACACCCTCTTCTCCTCTTCCTCACAATAGGCCAAATATTCCTCCCACACGACCATCTACACCTACAACAGATGTAGAAAGTGGCACAGGGGAGGGAGAACATCCTGGGGATGATGAAGACACAATCCCAGAGGAGGTAGACCCATGGGAAGAGTACAATGTAGGGTCAGATAACGATAACGACCCTGAACTGTATCCTTCAAAACCTTCACCTCCTGATGATAATACTGGTTTTGCGCAACTCATTAATAGAGCAGCAAAATACCACCAGGTAGAACTACATGCAGAACCTCAAATAGAGGATTTCTTATTAGAAACACTACCTACTACACAAAGAACATCAGGAACACTACCAATGCTTAAGGGCCTTCTCACTCACACATCAGAAATATTCAAAGACCCGGTGAGGGCTAGGGTACTGAACCCAAGGATTGATAAGAAATATAGAGCAGCTCCAAAAGACCCAATATTCATTAAAGGGCAAATTCCTCTAGACTCGCTAGTAGTCACAAACGCTCGTAAGAGAGCAAACTCTTTATCTACAGGAGAAGCTCCACCTCCTGACAGAGTCTAAGCTAATAGATGCCTCTGGAAAGAGGGTAGCATCTCAAGCGGCAAACAGCTGGCGCATAGCTAATACACAAGCACTACTTGCAAGGCATGACGGAGCGCATTATGATGAGTTAGAAAAACTCATCACACATCTCCCTAACGAACATCAAAAGAGAGCAGATCAACTCATACAGGAAGGGAAGTTAATTACTAACACTTCAATCAAGTGCGCCCTAGACGCGGCAGACACTGCAGCAAGATCTATAAACACAAGCATCATGTTAAGGAGACATGCATGGCTCAGGGTTTCAGGGTTCAAACAAGAGGTACAAACATCATTACTGAACCAACCTTTTGATGAGAAAACACTTTTCGGCACAGGGACAGATGAGGCCTTAGAAAAGATGAAAAAGGATACGGAAACTGCGAAATCAATGGGAGCATTGCAACAGCCGACACAAAGAGGTTCCTTTCGTAGGTCCACCTATAGAGGAGGATCCAAAAATACAGGTATAAGCCAGCAACAAACCTCTTTTACACCTACATCACCCAGAGGTAATTCCAGAGGTAGTTACAGAGGTAACAACAACAAGGGTAGAGGTCGCGGAAACAACAACAACCGCAACTCTCCAACCCCAAAGCAGTGACTTCATACAGCTCCCCCCAGACCATATAACACCGGTCGGGGGACGCCTATCACAGTTCCTACCTGTCTGGGAAAACATCACATCAGACAGGTGGGTGAGACAAATTATCCAACATGGTTATTGCCTGGAACTCACATCTACCCCACCAAACATCCCCCCCAAACAGCGTCCAATGAAACAAGATCACCTGACACTGTTAAAACAAGAAGTATTATCCCTACTAGAAAAGCATGCCATAGAGAAGGTTCCACAGCACCAACAAGGAACAGGAGTATACTCCCTATACTTCCTAATTCCCAAAAAGGACGGGTCTCTAAGGCCAATACTGGACCTGAGACCTCTCAAAGCATACATAAATCCGGAACATTTCCACATGGTCACGCTCCAACAAGTACTTCCTTTACTGAAGAAAGGGGACTTTCTTTCTACACTGGATCTAAAAGACGCTTACTTTCATATCCCAATTCACAAAGCCCACAGGAAATACCTCAGGTTTGTGGTAGAAGGACAACATTATCAGTTCAAAGTCCTTCCGTTTGGTGTCACAACGGCACCAAGGGTGTTCACAAAATGCCTGGCAGTGGTGGCAGCTCACCTAAGAAGACAACAAATACATGTCTTCCCATACTTGGACGACTGGCTAATAAAGGCCAAGTCACAAGAGGAATGTCTTCAAAACACACAAAAGACAATTCAGCTACTACACCAGCTAGGGTTCACAGTGAACTACACAAAGTCACACCTACAACCAAGCAAGGTTCAACAATATCTGGGGGCTACTATAGACACAGAAAAAGCCAAAGTATACCCCAATCCAGTCAGAATCCAAACAATGCTTACAATCATTCAAAGATTCCAGCCACAACACTCACTACCAGCAAGAGTGTTCATGCAGCTATTAGGGATGATGTCATCCTGCATACTGCTAATACCATATGCCAAACTACAAATGCGTCCGCTACAAGAATGCTTAGCGACACAGTGGAATCAGGCTCAAGGACAGATTACAGATCTGGTGTTGGTAGACGACCGCACACACCGCTCTCTGAAGTGGTGGAACACAACAAACATTGCCAAGGGGCGGTCGTTCCTAGAACCGATTCCACAGGTGACAATAACAGCGGACGCATCGCTCACAGGATGGGGAGCACATATGGAGAAATACACAGTACAAGGAAGGTGGAGTGTGCAGGAAAAAAGACTGCACATCAATCATCTAGAACTACTAGCAGTGTTTCTAGCATTGAAAGCCTTCCAAATACATGTTGCCAACAAAGCAGTCCTGATCAGAACAGACAACATGACAGCAATGTATTATATTCAAAAACAGGGGGGGACGCACTCTCTCCAACTATCCGGACTAGCACAGGAAATCTGGAGATGGGCCATTCCTCAAAACATCTATCTGTTAGCCGAACACCTACCAGGAGTCCAAAACCAGATAGCAGACATCTTAAGCAGACAGTCGGAACAAATACACGAATGGGAACTGCACCAACAAATACTGCAGCCATTCTTCCAAAGATGGGGACAGCCAGAGATAGACCTCTTTGCCACTCATCAGAACGCAAAATGCCAAAGCTTCGCGTCCAGGTACCCACACCACCTGTCGCAGGGCAATGCGTTATGGATAAATTGGTCCAACAAATTTGCATACGCTTTTCCCCCTCTCCCACTAATCCCATTAGTGGTCAGGAAGCTGCAACAACACTCAATGACCATGATACTAGTAGCACCCACGTGGGCAAGACAACCGTGGTTCACCACGCTCCTGCAACTCTCACAAGTGCCACATCAAAAGCTAAGAATTCTACCCATGCACCTTACACAGAACCATGGAGAAATAATGCACCCAGATCCCACACAACTGAACCTAGCGATCTGGCTCCTGAAATCCTAGAATTTGGGTACTTAGATCTACCCCCAAATTGCATGGAGATAATTAAACAAGCGAGACGTCCCACCACCAGAGCATGCTATGCAGCTAAGTGGAAGAGGTTTGCTATACACTGTACTACTAATAATATCAACCCTCTGGACGTATCAACAAGGGAGATTATTTGCTACTTACTACACTTACAGCAATGTAATCTCGCGTACACATCTATCAGAGTACATCTAGCAGCTATAGCAGCGTACCTACAAAACAGGCAGCATATATCACTGTTCAGAGTGCCAGCGATAAAAGCCTTCATGGAAGGCCTTAAAAGAGTCATTCCACCAAGATTACCACCTTCCCCGGTCTGGAACCTCAACGTAGTACTCACCAGACTAATGGGACCACCTTTCGAACCTATGCATAGGTGCGAGATACAATTCCTTACATGGAAGGTGGCGTTCCTTATAGCCATTACCTCACTCAGGAGAGTAAGTGAATTACAGGCATTGACAATACAAGAACCATTCCTACAGTTACACCAGAATAAAGTGGTTCTTAGAACAAACCCAAAGTTCTTGCCTAAAGTAATTTCAGCATTTCACATCAACCAGCCAGTGGAGCTACCAGTCTTTTTTCCAAAGCCACAGACGGTAGCAGAAAGGGCTCTACATACACTAGATGTCAAAAGAGCCATTTTGTACTACATAGAAAGGACACAAAACTTCAGGAAAACTAAACAACTATTTGTAGCATTTTCCCCAACACATAAGGGCAATCCTATCTCTAAAGCAGGCATCGCTAGATGGATTGTAAGATGTATACAGATATGTTACATTAAAGCAAAGAGAACATTAACTGTTCCTCCTAGAGCTCATTCTACACGAAAGCTAGGAGCATCTATGGCATTCTTAGGGAACATTCCCCTAGATGACATATGTAGAGCAGCAACTTGGTCTACACCACATACATTCTCAAAGCACTACTGTGTTGATGTACAGGCTACACAACAAGCCAGAGTGGGCCAAGCTGTATTAAAAACTCTATTTCAAACAGTTGCGACAGACACTGGTGACCACCGCTAGGGAGGTAACTGCTGTACAATCTATTCATAAATGTACCATCTGCAGCCCATATGCCTCGAACGGAATATGCTACTTACCAGTATGCATCTGTTCTTGGCATAAAGGGCTGCAGAGTGGTACATGCCCTCCCTGCCTCCCCGGAAACCTGTGTCTGTCCCAACATTATCTTATTTAGATACATTTACATGGGCATATCTTTATGTATTATACTACACTACTCCATCTAACCCTACTATGGCAAAACAATCTAAGGATGGAGCCGATGCCCATGCGCACTAACACCAAGAGGAGGAGTCATCTATGACGACAAAGACTTCTCCAGAAGAAAAACAAGTGCAATCATCCGAGCCCAACACCAGATGGCGATCTATTCATAAATGTACCACTCTGCAGCCCTCTATGCCAAGAACAGATGCATACTGGTAAGTAGCATATTCCTTATTGAACAGTCTTCTTTCTCATGCAGAAGAAATGAACTGCTACAATCGTAATACTGGCTGTAAAGTATAATGCATACAGGAAGAAGAGTATTATAAAATAATACTGTAAAAGCATGGTATGGTTTCTAAGCCATAAAAACCCTACATAAATAAATAAAGACTAAAAGTACTCAACTGGTGCTTCAAAAATACGCCTACCCCGATGTACCTAACCTAAGTCTAGTACGAGGGAAGGAGCACGTTTGGTGTAGCATAAGTTTAGTATTCTTTTGCCAAGAATCTATCCAAGATTTCTCTAAGGGTCTAATCAGCTCCGTACCTTGGTTTAGAATGTAGGAGGTCTGGTATCTCTTTGTCTCCGGACTCGATTTCCCAACACCCCACGAGGGGAGCTTGGAAACACTGGAACTGGATTTCTCAGCAAGAGAAAAGACAGCGTCTCTCTCAGTGCATCAGCTGGAGGGTCCGCTTCCTTCGGCACTTGCTGTAGCGAGATGCGTCGGTCAAGTAGATAGTCAAACTGCTCCAAACCACGTGTGTTTGCTAGAGCAAGTGTGGGCATATTTATACCTTGAAGGTGCCGAGTTTGACGTAAAGGTGGACATAATAACGTCATCAAAGAGTCGCAGTTCTTTGAAAACTCCATGAGTTCCTGGACAAATCAATATTCAAGCACGGGAAGTCCCTAACTGCTGAAGCCGAGTTTTCCAAGAAATCGTTGTGGCTTTTCGGAAGTAGTGGAAGTATCCATGCCTGTATTTGGACTACATGGGCTATGTCTAAATATAGTTATGATTTCTATGCCTATATAAGGACAAGGTGATTTATACCTATATAAGGGCATGAATCGGGAAAATTACACTAGGGTCCTAAAATGCTATACAACACCCACTCCACTTTATTATCTTCGACATTACTAAATTCAAGCACTAAAACATATCTAAAGCATGTTTTTACAATCCCATCCAAAAATACATAAAAATGCATTTGAAATGGTTGTACACAAAAAATGATTTGTACTGTACGCATTTGTAAGCATTGATTTAATTTTAAGCATATACTATGATATTGGCAATGCTAACTAAATCATGAAAATGGCATTTATGAAATGGCTCGTAAATACAGAAGAAAAAGGTCGAGACCATCCCATAGCAGAATATATAACTGATTTGGTTTGTGGATAAGGTCAATATTGTTTCTAGTAAGTATTCAAAGAATTCTTGTTCTCTAAGACATCCGTTGGCAGTGCCGATGGAAGTGTCAGACAAATATCCAACACACATTCCTCTCCACAAAGCAGGCATCGTAGAACAGGTAAGATGCAATCTTGCCAGATTGGTCTGAACAATAGGAACCACGTGGTATTCAGATCTCTCAAACGAGCCAAGCCAAGAATCTGTGTTATGCGCTCACGATACTGCATTGCCAGAAGAGTGTTCTCCATGGTAATCTGGGTATCGCTGGTAACTGGACTTGCCATATCGAGCAGAAGGAACAAAAATAGTATCCCTGCTACGAGTCCCAAAATGAGAGGCAGGCCGCCGAACACAGAGTGCACGAAGTTTGGAAAAATGCCTAGGACTGCTTCAAAGGGTGCTAACAGTCCCGGAAAAATCGTCTTAAATACATGTGCAATACCACTGGTATCAGACATGTTTAAGATACGACCTAACATTTCTGCGAAATGTATGGGGCAGTTTGTTGATAATAGGGCATGTATCTCTGCAGAGGACCTTGCAACTTGCAGATCATAAGTCTCTTTGGACGAGGTCAGTGGCACAGTTTTTTAGGGCTCGGCTTACTTCCCACGAAGTGGGCGTGGCTTAAGAGTCCTTTTCTGAGGGCTTCGAAAATCGTACCTACCGAATTCCAGAAAGCGCGTGATTTTTGCTGGTTTGTTTTGGCAGCTGCATGGCAATTGGGCCTCGCATGCGTGTGTTTTTACAAGACAGCACGCAATAGGCCATTGGCATTAGAGTTGCTCCGCCTGGTGCATATTCCGTGCGGACACGCGCAGCAGAAGGGCGTATTTCTTCAATTACTAGCTGTCGGGGTCCGCGGTAATTGAAGACAGATGCTGGGCGCGTGTGCACCAGTCTCGAATTTTTAGGGCTCGGGTCTACGGGCGCGCACCACTGCTCGTTTCAGAAGGACTGGTTTCTGCTTCCTTTCATGTGTCAGTGCGACGGCCGCGGTATCGTCTATGTTCTGCTTGTTTTTTTTTTACAATTCGATCACTTTCGCGATTGGTTGAAGTGCCGCTTGTTTTCTTTGTAGTAAACAAAACCGAAAGTGTATTTTTATTTTCCTCGGGAGATCCATCCTATTTCCGACTACTTGTTTTTCCTGTTGTGTGAATTATGACAGGGGGGCGTTTGGTGCAGATAATGCATCGTGTCAACTTTCAAATACGATGGGTTTCAGTGTAAGACGCTGCACATATATGTAGTTTTGATTTGTGCACTGTTAATCTCCAGGTTGTAGTTGATTAAAAAGGCACTGCTTGGCATGTCTTATAAAATAGGCCCGTTGCATGTTTACGGTATTGCAGGACCACCGATGTGCTGTGTGTACTCTTCTGTACACATACATTCCTAGATCAGAGAAAGGATGGCTCTAGAACCCGTCTTACTTTTAATTCATCTATGGGCCCAGCGATGCCAGAAGCAATGATGTCATAGTCACGCCAATAAGCAGAACACTGAGTTACAACGCAATATGCTTCGAAAATGGGTCTCTCGTTAAGTTTTCATTTTATCGACCTCCGGCAAATGAAATTCTGGGTTGGCCCTTCTGGTGCTTGCACCCACATTCCACAGGTTGCGCACAGTTCTCTGCAGCAAACGCCTTAACCCACTGTTATGTTACCTTGACATACAGACTAAATAAATGCATGCATGAATTTAAACGAGCAAGAAAACTGTGGCAAATAATAAGAAACAGAAGAGGCCATTTTAAGGATTTGAGGCGTTGCTTGTGAGCTGGACCTGGGAGAGCAGTGGACTGCACCGGCGATGAGGCGAGGGAGGGGAGCGTAAACCAGGCGAGTCCTGTATCAGTAGGAAATCCTTAAACTATGCTGATGAGAAGTGTCAAAGAATTTAGACATTGATCTATTTTACTTGAGATGTGGGAGGGAGGGGGCGGGGGCAGTGCACGGGAGCAGGTGCGGCTGCCGTGCTCGCAGCACTTTGCTGCCGCTGCAGCAGAGAGTGTATCAGCCATCAGCCTGCATTACGGTGCCCCGCAGGGAGCACCAGCCGTTTGTTTTCATTTATTTCTCCCTGCAACCACCCTTCTGGAGCTCGTGGTATAGTACCGTGGGTTACTGTGCCTCCTGCGGAGAGCGATTCAAATCAGCCCGGTACATTCAATTCTGCTTAAGAATATGTAATGATGCAGTACATTCAGGTGCGCAATAATGTTGGTACTGGCTGCTTTTAGGCTGAGGCAGAGCAATTTGTAGTTGACCAGATGTTTTATAATGTCCACTTTATTCTTGTGCAGAGTTTTGTGGGCCGTGTAATATTGTTAAGATATTGCGCATGTGCACCTTCATATTTTCACAGCGTTTCAGAATTTTTAGCCGCTGCTAGAAATGCAATATACCAGGTTTGCTTTCTATTTTATAATAGTTTTTGGAAAACGTGGTCAGGATTCGTAAACCTATTTACAGAAAGGCAGCGCAGTCCTTAAACATTCTACACAAAAATATGCAGAAGATTGGCATACAATGGTGATTGATGAGAATAGATTGCAAAAGTCCTGCCACCAGAGTAAACCCCAACGCAACCGATGTTGACAGAAATCTGTGCAGATTTTTTGAAAAGCTCCTTATGCATAGAATTGTGCTCTTTATAAATGAAGAGAAAGTCGCCAAAATGAGAATTTTATTTTATATGCCATAATGAGTATTACAAAATCAACGCATGCTTCCAATTGTGTTCTCATTGGTCGGGCCAATGTTGAGGTTGGAATGGATCACAGTGTTTTAGCAAAGCTGATGGTCCGGCTTGCAACGGTGTCTGTTCTGTCTGTGTGATCAGTCAGTGTTGCGCAATGGTCTGGCAATGTTGGTTATCGTCAGGTAACGTTAATGTAAGGCAGGGTTGGCTGATGGTGGTGGCTCATGCTTGGTCAGGTTATCTTGATGTTCTACAGATGTTGATATGCACCAGAATGACTCACTGTGTGACCTGAACAGGATTCTATTTATTAAGAATTCATTTAACCTGTGTGGGGTTTGTATTCTGTATTCAAATACTGGTTTTAAAAAGTGCACAACATTCTGCTGAAGTATTCCCTTTGTGCTGACAGTTGGGCATTGGTTTGTTGACACCCTGCAACTTTGTTAATCTCATCAGTAACCATTATTGTGCACTTGCTACAGTTTGCATATGATCGTTCCTTCCATTGTGTCTTGGGTTGTGTCTGGGTGGTGCGGTCTTGTGCTGAAAGAACTTTCTTGGCCCTCATTGGGGTTCCATTGACTGCAACATCACTACTACCAACCAGTATAGGATCCTTGGAATGGTGCTGCTAAGGGTGAGCAGTGTGTGTGTGCAGGGTGAACAGTGTGAGTGTGCAGGGAGAGCAGTGTGCGACTATGCAGGGTGAACAGTGAGAGTGTGCAGGGAGAGCAGTGTATGAGTGTGATGGGGCACTGTGTGAGTGTGCAGGAGACGAACACTCAAACTAAGTCCACCACACACATACATAAGACCACACACAAAACACCACACACCACACACACCACACACACCACACACACACCACACACACCACACACACACCACACACATACCACAATCACACACACCACACACACACCACACACACACCAGCCTCTCACCAGCACACTCATCACCACTCACCACCACACACTCATCACCACTCACCACCACACACTCATCGCACACTCACCCCCGCACACTCACCCCCGCACACTCACCCCCGCACACTCACCCCCGCACACTCACCCCCGCACACTCACCCCCGCACACTCACCCCCGCACACTCACCCCCGCACACTCACCCCCGCACACTCACCCCCGCACACTCACCCCCGCACACTCACCCCCGCACACTCACCCCCGCACACTCACCCCCGCACACTCACCCCCGCACACTCACCCCCGCACACTCACCCCCGCACACCCACCCCCACACACCCACCCCCACACACTCACCCCCACACACTCACCCCCACACACTCACCAGCCGTCAGTGCACGCTTTCACCAGGCGCAAACACCACCAGCCGTCAATGTACGCTTTCATCAAGCACAAACACCACCAGGCGTCAGTGCAGGCTTTCACCACGCACACAACACCAGCCGTCAGTGCATGCTTTTACTAGGTGCACACACCAGCAGCCATCAGTGCACAATTTCTACAGGCACACATACCACCACCCATCGGTGCACACATCAATTGTTAACGCATCCACAATTAACTATTGTAGCAATTGCAATATGGTGCCCTTTACTTTTAAACATATTCATCTAAAGCATAGCATGCCACCATTCCTAATATTCCAATGCAACACACATATTTCCACTACACACCACATGCATACACTCCATAACACATGGCTAAAAGACATTGCCATTTACAATTCCATTAGCTCTAACTCAAAAAAAATCCGAGACCTATTGCATTTCTAATTCTTGTTGTAAAAGAATGGCTTTCATTCTGCTTAAAGTATCAATCCGTATAGAAGAGATGTTCCGTGAAGGCCATAGCGGCGACTCCCCGTCTGTCTTAGTTTTAGGAAACAATACTTGCATACAGCAAGTGACCCTGGCTAACACATTAACGAGTTTGGCTATTCCTGGCATCATTCCACAACAGCTGTGATCATTCAACAATATGTAGCTCCCACTGGATAGCTGCCCAAAAATTGGATCTATCACTGCTGCCGGAGAACCTTGCAGGTGGCAGGATAAGTTGGTCGAAGAACCATCGCAGGCTCCATGTAAGTTAATACCCTGACATAAAAGTGTACTGCTCAGTGTGCTTTTGCAATTTTTACCACTAAGAAATACATCCTTTTCCCCCACTCCAACATTTGTGTGTGTGGGTAAATCCCAGGTCAACTTTATGTATTCTTTACCCAACCTTTCATACAGGCCTGCTGGTATGTATTTCAAGCAATACTGAAACTGGAAAATCGTCACTGGCATCGTGATGGTTCCATGTATTAGCCAATCTACGGCTGGTTTCTCAGAAACGGTTAATAGTAATCTCTCCAGTTTTTCTATGCTCAGCACCATATAGTCTGCTCCCCTTTGTGCCAAAGAGATTTGTTTATCTGTAAGGTTAAACCCAGCAAACAATGACGTGGTATTGATTAGACGCCAAGGCACATAGCCTGAACGAAGATTTTGTAATGTCCAGCCCAGCAGCATTATAGAACGCAATTGAGACTGTCCATGTTGTAACAAGAGCAAGTCCTGTTCTGTTATGTCTATGGCAGAGGATACAATGCTGTCCAAAGAATACATTCTGGATGACAGTCATTAACCCATTGTCAACTACAGAGAGAGCTTTCTCTAAATGAATACGATCAATTTCTCGTATTCGTTCTGTAGTTTCCATTTGCGTGACTTTCCATGCTTCATTATAAGCAGCATAAATACTGGCGTATAGGAAACTTTATAACGTGGTTTTCGAGTTCCTTGTAAGAAGTCTCTCAAATCAACGTAATCTTTAAGTAAAGTTAAGTGTTTTATATCTGGTAGTGCAGATTTTTGTAGCCACTCAAGGCACAGTTTTCCTACACTGTATGTTGTTGTTATCCCTGGATGTTGTCCCTGCACATATCTTGGATCTGGCCTAGTTACTGTAAACCCTTGTCTTATTCAGGAATCTATCTTGACAGTTATTAGTGTCTGTGGGCCAGATTAACAATTTCTTCCAATCAGGATTAGTTATGTTCTGTTGTAAAATATATTTCACGTCGACCTCCTCATCTGTAGTTCCATTACTATTAGGTGTGGGCTTGAGTATGGACGGTTTGTTTAAGTCTTTTATCTTAGCCAGGCCAAGACAATATGTCTGAACAGTTTCATTTAGAACATTATTTGTTCTGGGATAATGCAGGCTCTGAATAAGGCTTCTAAACCTTGCACCTGCCAGTCTTTTGTGCCCCAGACAGTTTTTGTCTCAATGGTGTCTCGCCAAAAGTCAAAACCTAATGTAGACAATTGAGCATAAAAGGCCGCAGAATAAATGTGCTTAGTATTAGTCAACATACTTTTCATTCCTGTCTTATTAACATTTTTAAAGTAAAATGTTTCTGGATTTGTGATATTAAAACCTGAGAAGTATGGAAATGTTTCATAAAATGTTTTTGAGCTACCCTTTGGTGCCGTCGGACAATGTTCCCATTGATTATAAGTAAAAACATTTCTAGGGTTTGCAGATTTTGTGCAAATAATGATGACCATAATGATTAAAACAATACATTTGTTCATTATCTGATGAACCTTCTAAGTATTCATGTTTTGTAAATTTTGCTGACATTTCTAAGTCTTCCATCATGTTATTAACTGTCTCAAAGTCCCAAACATCAGAAAATGTGCTGGGTGAAACAAAGGAACTCCAGTATAACCTTAAATTGGTGTGGAATCTTCAACAACTCTACAGGACCATACTTGTCATAATCTGTTCTGTCCCATGCTATACCACCAGGTAGAGGATCTGCTGTGATGTTCACTGATGGCAGGTCTCTTTGTTCACGATGAGGAGATTTGTGTGGCTTCAGGAGCAAGTTGATGATCTTACTTGCTGTGTCCATTTTACTATATTTTCCATCGATCAGCTTTCCCAAACTTAAAACGAGAATGAGCCATAGTAGAAGAAAAAGTACACAATCCAAAATTCAACCCATGGTGAAACCAGATATGTATTTGCAAGCTGGTGAAAAAGTTCTGTTACTTGTTCCTTGAAAGTTTTATTTGCTGGCGTTGTTTCGGGCTCACTGTGATCCTCAGAAAATGTATCAAAATAGATGAAATAGCCAGAGGCAGTTCTGTCGATTGTAGGTATTGCATCCGGATTATTTCAAATCGCTGGAGCTACTTGTTCCCTTGACATGTTAGTATAGTCAGATGCTACATCATTGTAGACTGTAATTTCTTGACAAACTGTTATTTGGGTTTCAAGAGGCACAAGTTCCATTGCTTTGCTGCATAGTCCTTCTTTTCTTACTGCAGATTCTTCAAAGGTGATCAGTCTCTCAGTTTGAACCTCTTGGGTAGTAGCGAGATTTGGTCGTCTGCTACACCTTTGGAGTCCACTGGGCCTACTACTTATCGGCCACATGATGTGGTTTTACCAGGTCGATGGACACAAACTGGTTCTCCTTTCTTCCAGCAAGGGGCGGCAGTAACACTGTTCTTGATCCGTGGATTGCTAGCAGAGGTACTGGTTTTCTGTAAAAAGGCCCGAATTCCTTCTTATCCGCTATTTTTTCTCTGACCAGAACCACAATCTTTGGAATCTAAACCGGTCTTGCTGGGACAGGTGGTTTTTCTTCAGTGGTCGTTTGCTTCTGTAATATGTTGCTTAGACTTCTTCTTATTTCATTTAAGTCCTGCCAAAACAGCCAAACGGTCTTTGATATCAAAGGGGTTTTGTTCTACCACTGAAGTATGACGATCGGGGTCTTCGACAATCCTTCTAGTATCAAAAAGGATTTCATATGGAGTGATTCCACCCGGAGAACTTCTTGGCAGATTGTAAAGACTACTTTGGACTCTTAATAGATGTTTGACCCACCCTTCACCCAAGCCTAATACCCTTGCTGTTATAGATTGCTTTATGTCACGTTTTTTTCTTTCCACAACCGAATTTCCCTCAGGATGGAATGAACTTGAGTACCGCAATGCAACGCCCAAGCTGGCCATGGTCTCTTTGTAAGCTTTGGAGCTAAATGCAGGACCCTGGTCAGAATGTAGTGTGCCGATTGCGTACGTGCCGATAAAGACTCGCAAATCTTTTATAACAGTTCGGGCGTCAGCCGAGCGCTGAGGCCACATCCAAATGAATCATGAGCATGAATCCACTGCGACCATGATATATTAATAGTTGCCATCCCTTTTAAGGCACCACAGTGGTCCAGGTAAACACATGCCAGTGGTTTATCTGAAATTAAAAGGGGGGGGGTCTGCGCCGGGCATTTTACTGTTGAAACTTTCATTTTCTGACAGATTTCCCATTCCAAAACAGTGTTCGAGGCATATGAGCTGCAGATTGTACACTTAGCAATAGATCGCCACCTGGTGTTGGGCTTGGATGATTGCAGGTTGTTGTCTTCTTGGAAGAAGTCTTTGTAGTCATGAGATAGGTGACTCCTCCCTTGGACAATACTGCGCATGGTCATCGACTCCATCCTCAGATTGTTTTTTTCCGCCACTGGGTTCGGATGAAAGTGTTCCGCTCCGGCTATAAAACACTTTTTTCGGCATTTTCGAAGCGTGAAACTTTAGATAAACACTTTTCAACAATGAATAGACTTTTCGACAATACCAGCTACATCCCGTGCGTCGACGCGGGATGTTTGGCCTATCGGCGCCGTACAGCCTACGCCTCATGGACAGAACTCCATTCAAGAGATGCCCGGTATGTCGAGCAAAATTCCCTCATAGCGAGTTGCACCCACAAGTTCTCCAACCATTCTTCCAAAAGTGGGGGCATCCACAGATCTGTTTGCCACCCACGAAAACGCCAGATTTCCACACCCACAATCGGAGGGAAATGCGATATGGATGAACTGGTCAGGCAGATTTGCGTACGCTTTTCTGCCTCTCCCACTCATTCCACTAGTAGTACGCAAGCTCAGACAACAGTCTCTCAAACTAATACTAGTGGCCCCCACATGGGCACGTCAGCCGTGGTTCACCATGCTACTAGATTTCTCACTGGTTCCACATCAGAAATTACGGCTCACGCAATCCCTGTTAACACAGAACCATGGAGAAATAAGGCACCCAGAACCAAACCAACTGAACTTGGCAATCTGGCTCCTGAGGTCTTAGAGTTTGGCTACTTAAACTTACCACCAGACTGTATGAACATAATTAAAGAAGCTAAAAGACACACTACACTACCAGAGCATGTTATGCTGCTAAGTGGAAAATATTTGCAATATACTGTAACAACAATCACATTGATCCATTGGATGTTTCCATCCAAAATACTATTTGCTACCTTCTACACCTACAAAGGTCCAACTTGGCTTATTCTTCCATACTCCTGCATCTAGCAGCAATTGCAGCCTATTTACAAAATAGACAGCATCTATCTCTCTTTAGAGTACCTGCAATAAAAGCATTTATGGAAGGATTAAAACGAATAATCCCACCTAGGTTACCACCTGCACTAGTATGGAACCTAAACGTGGTCCTTACAAGACTTATGGGTCCCCCTTTTGAGCCTTTACACAAGTGTGAATTGCAATTCCTAACATGGAAAACTGCCTTCCTTGTTGCCATCATCTCTCTCAGAAGAGTTAGTGAAATACACGCATTCACAATAGAAGAACCATTTTTTCAAATACACCCTAACAAAGTAGTACTTAGACCCAATCCAAAATTTCTGCCAAAAGTTAGTACTCCTTTTCACCTTAACCAATCAGTAGAGTTACTAGCATTTTTTCAAAAACCGGACTCTGTTGCAGAAAGAGCTTTACACACCTTGGATGTTAGAAGAGCTCTATTGTACTACACAGACAGGACTAAATCCTTCAGAAAGACAAAACAACTTTGTATCTTTCTCTCCCCCACACAAAAGCAACCCCATCTCTAAAGGAGGAATTGCCAGATGGATTGTAAAGTGTATTCAAATATGGTATCAAAAAGCTAAATGTACACTAACGGTTGCTCCTAGAGCGCACTCCACTCGCAAACCAGGAGCCTCTATGGCTTTCTTAGGAAACATCCCATTAGAGGACATAAGCAAGACAGCAACATGGTCTACAATACACACCTTCACTAAACACTACTGTGTTGATGTGCAAGCCAAGCAGCAAGCTGCAGTAGGCCAAGCTGTCCTTAAAACACTATTTCAGTATGATGCAACGGATACAAGCGACCACCGCAAGGGGAGACACTGCTGCACAATCGTTGGTAAGTGTACAATCTACAGCTCATATGCCTCGAACGGAATATGCTACTTACCAGTATGCATCTGTTCTTGGCATGTAGAGCTGCAGAGTTGTACATGCCCTCCCGCCTCCCCGGGACTTGTATCCGTTCCAGTACTCATCTTACTTAGATGCACACGCATGGACATCCTTCTCTTTACTTCTACTAACTCCATCATTTCCCATCACGCTTCGAAAATGCCGAAAAAAGTGTTTTATAGCCGGAGCGGAACACTTTCATCCGAACCCAGTGGCGGAAAAAAACAATCTGAGGATGGAGTCGATGACCATGCGCTGTATTGTCCAAGGGAGGAGTCACCTATCTCGTGACTACAAAGACTTCTTCCAAGAAGACAACAACCTGCAATCATCCGAGCCCAACACCAGGTGGCGATCTATTGCGAAGTGTACAACTCTGCAGCTCTACATGCCAAGAACAGATGCATACTGGTAAGTAGCATATTCCTTCGGGTCTGTTTCCTCATGTGCGGCCACCAGTATCGTTGTTTTAATAATGACACTGTGGCGGAAACACCTGTGTGTACAGAGGCAGGTCCTTCATTTGCTGCTAAAATTAGTCCTAATCTATGTTCCATGTTTGGGATTACTCTATACCCCACTCCAGGGATTCGAGCAAAAGGAACATTATTTGCATCCTTTATATAGGAGTACTTGAGTGGAAAGCCTTTTGGAAGTGTTTTACCACTGTCTTTTCTTGAAGTAGTGACAGTTTGCATTATTTCGCTGTCTATTTTTGTTTTTGAACGAGTGATTGCAGCTACGGAAGCAGTTTGCACTGCTGCCTTCGCGGCTTCGTCGGCCAATGAATTCCCTGCAACGTGTACGCCATCATGCTGATGACTCAGTGTATGGATCACGTGAGTCTTTTGTAGTTCTTCCTGTAATTGAACTACTTGTTCCCAAAGCATTTTGTGCTTGATTGTGCCACCTTTTGCGTCTTTGAAACAGTTTTGAACCCATTTCTGCAAGTATTCATTGTAAGATTGGACGCAGTAATACGAATCGCACACTGAGTGTGGGGAATGACCATTACGCGTTTTACCTGTGCCAGGGCGCTCTCTTTTGCTACTACAGTTTGAACCGCTGTCAGAATTTTTTCTGTCGAAGTGAATTTCATTTCAGCTTGTGTGTACAAGTGTGATTTATAAGCTATTGGTACCTTTTCACCTTCATTAAAGGTTAAGTACGTGAATCTGCATCTTCCTGGGATGATTCGGATTACAAGGTTGCGTACCTTTACGCATGTCTGTAAATGGGTTGTTGCTAACATGTCTGTTTGCAATGAACGCAAAATTTCTGTGTGTTTTTGAGTCCAATTAGTTGATTTGAAATCAGGTTTGAATAGTTCGTAGAGATGTTTAACCCTTTCTGCGTAATTTAAAATGTAAGTTCTTCCGAAATTCAGGAAGCCTACAGTTTTTCAGTGTTTTTGGAGGTTGGAGCAGCGCACACTTTTCTGCCAGGCTTTTGCCTTCACTTGAAAGTTCGTATCCTAAGAATAGGACTTTGAGATGGCCAATTCTTGATTTTTTAAAGTTGAATTTGTACCTTTTAGAAGCGAATCCAAGTATTATTATGTTCACCCTGTTCAAGTGCCTGTCCAAGTCATCGTCTGTTAGATAGATGTCATCGACATAAGATAATGCCTCATCATACGTTTGTAGTAACTCTGTTACTCTGGCTGAAAAAAAACCCTGGACTATTCTTGAATCCCTGGGGGAGACGACAGAAGTGACGCTGTGTCCTCATAATTGAGAAAGCGGTCAAGTACCTGCTTTCAGGTGCAATGTTTTGACAGAAGAAACCGTTAGAAATATCTAATGGGGTTTTATATTTTTTGTGCACAATGTTATTCATCAGTGCTGCACTGTGTGCATTTTGTACTGCAAAGGTTTTGCAACAAGAATTTAAATGTCTGTAGTCCAAAACCAGACGATATGTATTGTCTAGTTTGGAGACCGGAAACAAAGGATTTTTCATGGACGAAGTGCATGTTTTAATCACCCCTTGGTATTCAAATTGATCTAAGATCTCCCTGACCTGTTTTTTAGCTTCTTGCTGAACTGGATACTGCCTCTGAGCAGTAGGTTGATTTTTTAACTGGATCTTATGGTGAGGAGAGTCCTCATCCCATCCCACATGATTTTTATATAATGCTGGAGCCTGGGCTACAGCCCATTTTCTGGCATAGGTGTATTTTTTAAGAATAGGAATATGATTTGAGAAGGCTGGCATAATGATCTCTTCGCCATGTGGGCACTCCCTGACAAAATCAGGTGGCCAGTCTTTTTCAGCCAGAAGGATGTCCTAACCCTTAGAGAGTTTTTCCCAAAAGAATGCTCTTATTTTTTTAGTTATGTCCCCCTTTATCCGGAGTGTTACTTCACATCTTATGGGGTACACTAACCCTGGTTTCGGCAGTTTCAACTTGAATGTATTCACTCAAGTCCACTGTCTCCAGATGATCCTTCAGGATCTTGCGAGCTATGGTAACTTCTGCTGCGCTGTCCAGCATTGTCTGAGCCCTCTCCCCGTTCTTGAGTTGTGTCCTCAAGATCCTCGGCATGTCTGATTTTTAGACCTGCTACCTTCTTCTTTGTGAATTGGGTTTTTTTATTTTTAGGAACGTGTTGATCGTCTTTGGACTTAACGCGTTCTTCCTTGTGTTCTGATCGTCCTCTTCTTTCCGATTTCTGTGAGGAAGTCTGAAAGGTACGAGAGGAACGTGTATCAGTATCTTGATATCTATCAGGTGTTCTCAAATTATCCCTGTTTCTGAGGTTATACCTCTTATCAGAGGGCTCTGTTTGAGGAGACCTACCTCTTGATTGAGAACGCTTCTCTTTAGGAAGTGTCTGCCTAGTATTTTCCCTCTTCTTTTTAGGAGTAGTGAGTGTGTTTTTAATAAAAACTTTTTCTGGATTTTCTGTTAGTTCGGGCTTTACTGGTTTCCCACCCAAAGTATCTCTAACTAGTTCTTCATAGGATTTTTCTTTTATTCTGGCCAGTTCATACGTTTGCTCAGTTACATCAAGTTCTTTTCGTTTTTGGCGGATTGCCACGGATGCTGCTTCACCTTTAATATTAGCTAATATTATATCTGAGACCTGTTTGAAATCCTTCAGTAACTTCATTCCGAGATTTAAAGCAGGCTCTGCCCCGTATTCATTTTGAATCTGTTTCAGGACGTCTGGTATTACCGCCATGGATGGAACCCCATGTGTTTTTGTGTAGATTGCAGCAAAGACTGTACCCCAAGTGTCACAGTCCTCCAGGTGTGGTGTGATCCCGATTGGTAAACAGATTGTTAGAATCCTGTGTTTCTCATGAGGTGTACTATCGGGAAATACTGCCTCGATTTGAGTAATTATTTGAGCTAACCAGAATGGAATTTGTTTCCTATTTGTGGGTAATTTACCAATGACTGATTGTATAGTCTGTGGTGTAATTTTGTTTGTGTTCCCCTGATGAGGGGTGTGCTGTGGAATTCTTATAGCAGGTTCGACTGTTAGAGTCCGCATGACATATTGAACCAATTGTCTATGTATTTTAATTAATTGTTTTAGCTGAGCTAATAGTTCTTCACTGTACATTCTTTCAATGTCAGGATGTGGTGTATAGCTGGCTAGTACCAACCATGTTGCTCCTGGTCTACCTAGTGGACTGAGCCTGGTAATGTGATTTTGATGTTGTCCTAACAGCCTTTGACAGTAGATTTTCATGACTGTACCTTTTAACTGGAATCCTTTACTTGGAGTTGCAGTGCTTGCGGTTGCAGTCCTGTTTTACTTAACACTTTATTTTCAACCACCTTTCTCTATACTGTCATGAAATAAGGGCTCATCCCACCCTGATGATTTATTTTTACTACCTTTTCCTTTAGTCTAGTGAAGTCCACCCAAAACGCCTTCACCAATTACTATCTGTATAAAGGTCAAAAGCAGTTGTCCCCCTCAGTGTATCATAAGTGAAAGAATAACCTACCCACCAAAACACTATGCATGCTAAGACTGCAGTTGAAGAATCAACATTGAGCAATTCACTGTTTTCTATTCAGTTAATTGACTATTTAACATATGTGATGCAGCCGGGGGCCTGGCTGGTCCAGACTTACAGATCTACGCATGGGCATTTCAGCTATCTCATGCTTGTATGCTTTTAAAAGCGCCTACAGGAGAGGGCATTGGTAGTTTGTTTGAAGCACTATTGAAGGGTGAAGGAATTGGGCAGTTTGGATTTTTGTTTAAGTTTGGAGAACCCACATTTTTCAAAAAGGTGAAACTGAAGGTTCTACAGGGCCTGGCAAGAACTTGGGCAAAGATAAGATCCTTAACCAAACTGGGGTACTATTCTAGCAGAGCACCAATATGGGATCTTCCGGTGGCCCCAGGCTGGTTGGGCGACACACTTGCTGTGCTGTACCACTTAGAGAAGCTGGGATAGTGGCTTGGGGGGACCTCTTCGTGGAAGGAATTTTGCTCCCTTGGGAGGACTTAGTCCGCATAGTTGGGCCACACTTTTCAAGATTTAAATATATACAAATAGCTAGCTGGGCCCATGCATTAACATCACAATCCTCACGTTTTAATAATTCGCCAATAGGGGGAGGTAGTTATCTGGAATCCCTTTTAGTAGATCAACCACCTGTAAAAAAAAGGTTTCTTTATGGTACTCATTAATAATGGACGAAATAGATGGAGAATTCTGTCTCCTAGAACAACTGTGGGGTACCCTGATGCCTGACTTCAATGTAAATGATCTCTGGACTATGTCTTACAAGGTGTTGTGGGACCTAGTTAAGCCTGCATGGCTTCGCAGGAACCACCAGTTTACCCTGCTTAGGGCATACTACTCTCCACAAAAGCTCTCCAAGTTTTCTGCAGGGGGCCCTGTGGCGTGTGCAAGGTGCGGTCTGATAGAGGCCTCGGACTTGCATGTTTTTTGAATGCCCCCAGTTAACTCCATTTTGGGACTCAATAAGCAGCAAGCTCTCGACCATCTTGGGATGCGCAGTAGTTATGGACCTGCGGTTAGTAATTTTTGGAATAGTGGATCAGACCCGTACCACGGCAGGGAACCTCCTGTTCTATTCCATCCTGGTGGCCCGTAGAGAAATATGCAAACGTTGGAAAGAGCCCTCTGCACCCACATTCCACGACTGGTACACAGCGCTTTTACAGATTTCAAAAGATCTAGCCAGGGCTGCGAAACAAGACAAGAGAAACTTTTGGCACCTACTTGATTGGTCTCATTGAGAGTGCTGTTTTATTTTTTTATTTTTTTCTCCCCAGTTCCGATGATTGTTGCCTTGGTACAACCTCGCTGCTATTTCACTGGGCCACTCCTCCCCCCCCCCCCCCCCCCCCCCCCCCTACTCGGCACAGTGTCGGCTGATCACCAATCTCAGGTTGCCCCAGATGCTAACATCTGCTAACTGGACAGTGGGGGTTGGATCGGGAGGGTGCCCGCTGCTGCTGTTGGGATCTTGCGCAGACAAGGTATTTATTTCCCTACCAGTCTTGACTGTGGCAGCGCGGCGGCCCCCCCCATCGTCCTTCTCCCGTGCCTTAAGTTGTTAGCAGTTTGGAACCATGGCAGTAAATGAGGAATAAAAAGAAAACAAACAAAAAAAACATATGTGATGCAGCTAAAGTTCTGACTAGAATTACAGTCTGACCAGGTGTTTTGTTTTATTATTGACCCATTTCTTGAATTGAATTAAGATAAAAATGCCCAGGGACATATTTTCAAAATAGAGTTTGTGTTGAAAAGTTTCTCTGGTACATTAGTGAGATAACCATTTGTGCACATTGTTTTAGCATCATTTTAGTTAACTATTCAAAGTAGTAAGACCACTGAAAAGTCCATATCAATTGCTTTCTCACATTCAAAATGTAAGCATCCAGTTTGTGTGCGCAATCACCTGTCGAACTTACAGATTTTAGTGAGTGTAATAACTAGCTGAAATTAAGCTTAATTAAAGTAAAAATGCTGCACTATAACACTGCATGTTTCATGGTTATCCCCCACATAGAAGCCTTTTCCTATAAATTCTTCTACCATTGAGATGCTTATTCTTTTGAGTTGAGACGTCTTCTGTAGTCTTTGCTTTAAATTGGTCTACTTAAATTTAATGCAAATTCCATATATTGGGTTTTGCAATTTCTTAACAGTACTTATGAAATTGTAGGGGAGGTATGGTGCTTTTAAAACCTCAATCTTTTTAGATTTTAATATAGACCGAGAATCTCTATAAAGTGGAATCTGAATAAGGCCTTTTCAACTTATGACTGCCAATCGGCCTGCTCCAGTTTGCTATCTTAAGCTTGATGCTTCTTCAGCTGCATTGTTTCATCTATAGTTCCACAGCCTGTACAGTCACAGAGACGTGAATCAGTAGTAATCCCGATTCTGCTTACATTTAACTCTTAACTTTTTCTCTGCTATGCTCTGTGTCCAGGTATTTTTTGTTAACCTATAACCAATTAAAAGAACTTTTAAAACAAGATGTTGTCACATAATTCTGCCTTAAAATAGTTTGGGTACTTTAACTTCCTGTGGGAAAGCAGACTTGTGAAGATTGTATTCATTTTATATCTCTGCCGAAGTAGTAGCTTGATGAGTTGTATGTTTAGGGCTTTGAATATTTACCCTTGAAATGATTGAGCCCCTTGTATCCCCCAACGTTGTTTATACCTGGAAATAAATTACTTAAACCTGTATTCGTGGTCAGTCATAAATATGCAGTTAATAAGGTGTGGTTTGATAATTTGTAAATAAAGTCTTATGAGAGTATGGATTAAGGCATTAATGTAGCATGGCGCAACATCAGGTTACAAGAGCTAACAGCATTAAATTGGCTAGCCAAAGAATGCAGTGGGTCATCTTGGTGAACAGGAATTGGGATCCGTTTCCCACTTCTCACCACCTGCAGCTTACATTGGGACGGTGTATAAAGCATCCGAGAACAGTCATGTTCCAGCAGCTGTAGTCCATTGATTTTTCCCACTTGGTTTGTGTCATTTGAACTCCAGGATTCCCTTTGAGGGCTAGAGATGTTTTCATCTGATAGAGACATCTAGCCGCAGGTTCCTTACTTTTGAACTTCCCATACATCAGACTGGATCCAGAAGATTTTTCTTGAGTTGTACCACTGCACGCCGATAGATGGCAGCGGTCAACTCTGCATGACGACGACGTCCACGTCAACTCTGTCATGTTGACGTGTGTATCGTTTATATAGGCGCCACCTTGGCGCACTGACGTCCGTTCCTTTCTTTCCACGCCAGCCAGCACAAATCCGTTCAACCTGTAATTTTTTTTGACAGATTTTTTTCGACTTTTTGTCAACCATTTTCGGTGTGTAGGAATCCATCATATGTAAGAAACCTTTCGAATTCAAACCGTGCAGCGGCTGTCATGCGCCGTGTCGGTCACAGCTCCCTACCTCTGGAGCACGGCCATTACCTAGGGTCATGCTCAGACTGCTATATGCCATGGCTCCTAATGCTTTGAGGGAGAGGTACCTAAAGCTGCTGGCGGTCCTGCGTCAGGCACCTTGGAGGCTTTCTCAGAGGTCTTGTTTCCGTTCCCATTTGAGAGAAAGGTCTAGACACTGCTCCAGGTCTTCCTCCCATTCAAAGTCCTTGAAGGGGTCAAGTAAGAAGCACCACAAGAAGCACAAGCATGTTTCAGCTTTACCAAGTTGGTCACCTGACGGGGGAGTCTCGACATTTAAGGCCTCTTGCTGCAGGACGTGTACAGGGGTCGGCTCCGTGTTTCCCTTCCTTTCTGGGACCATGAGAGACCCCTGCTCAATTAAGAGTTGTATGATACCATGTGTGCCATTTGTGGGCGGCCTGACCCTGCCGACATGCCTTTGGGCCCCACAGGCTTAGCAGAAGGTGTCCCATGTGGGTCCGTGTCAGCAGCTCCGGCCCCCGTGCCCATGGCTCTTCATTGATCCATTCCTGGATCCAGACCGGCACCGGTCGACCTTTTTGACCAGCTCCGAGGCCAGCCCCATTCTTATCCCCACCGACTCAGAGCCAGTCAGACGTTCACCGAAGCAGAGACCGACGGAGCCTTTAGGTTCTGTGTCATATCCTCGGCCTTATTGGGAAGAGCTAGGATTGGAAGAAGATTGGGAGGGGATGCAGGACCCCTTCGATTTCCCGCCTTACACAGAAGAAATGAAGTGGTATGCCAGTGGCTTGGATACCTCTTCAAAGCCTGGCATGCTTTTCCCTCTTAACCGGACTCTGGAGGAGGGTGCTTCCTTCGCCATGGTGGTGCGTAGGGCTGCAGAGGTCCTGGACTTGCAGCTTCCTATTTGGGCAATCAAGAATAGTGTCTTGACAGAAGTCCTGCAGCCTGGTATCTCCACTACTGAACCCTTGCTGCCATTTAATGAGTCATTGACTGATGTTCTTCTGGGGACCTGGTCCAAACCCTGCACACGGCTCCTGTGAATAGAACGTTTACACACCGCCACCACCCTGCACCAGGTGACCCAGCTTTCCTCACTTCTTACCCATCCCTCAAAGGCTTGGTAATCCAAGCCTCTATTTCCCGTGGTGCTCTCCCTTCCGCATCCCTGAATAGGGAATCCAAAAGGCTGGATAGCTTCGGAATGTTTTTTTTTCCTTCAACCAGCATTGCATTGCAGTCAAACACCACATGCCTCTTGGATCGTTAGTACCATTCCCTGTAGGAGACGGTTGCACAAGTGCTGCCACAAGTCCTGGAGGATGGCTGGGCTGTCCTCTCCCAAGCTGTGGCAGATGGGAGACATGCAATAACGTTTTTTGTACGCTATGGCCTTAACATGACAGACTCGCTGGGCAGAGCGATGGCTCTCTGCTTGGCAGAGATAAAGCAGACGCAGCGTTGGAGCGCTTCAAGGAGTCGGCAGGCTTGGACCTCTGTCATCCTGGCCTGCGTCTGCCTTTGGCTCCTTTTGTGGCTACCGAAGTTTTGCAACCTCTCCGTGGCCATAGGTGCATCTCATCCTGACCCCATTGATCGGACAACCAGAAGTCCGTGGAGGCCACAATCCCCCCCCCCCCCCTCCCCCCTCCCTTTGTCCTCCAAGCCCTCAGAGTCCAATCCATCCAGATCATGGGTGTCCAGTTGATTGGAGGATACGCCATCACCTCCATCACTGGTGGAACATTACCTCAGACTGGTGAGTTCTAAAGATAGTCTGAAGGGGCTAATCCTCCTCCTTCGAGGTTAGGCTCCCCTCCACAGAAGATCACCTTCCTTTACCTCAAGAGGAAGTCATGACTATATTGGCCAAGGGAGCCATAGAGAGTGTTCCAGTGGCAGAAGTAGACTGTGGTTGCTATTCCCGCTACTTTCCGGTCACCAAAAAGGATGGAGGCCTTCATCCTAACCTAGACCTCAGAGCCCTCAACTACTTCCTCAAAAAAGAGACGGTCAAGATGCTCACTATTGCTCAGGTACGGTCTGCCCTGAACCCAGTAGCCTGGACGGTAGTGCTAGACTTGCAGGACGCTTACTTCCATATTCTCATCCTGCCTACCCCTAGTCGCTCCCTGCGGTTTACAGTGAGCCACAAGCACTTTCAGTTTGCCGTGCCCCCCTTTGACCTCACCAGTGCCCCTCAGTTGTTCACCAAGGTGATGGTGGTGGTCTCAGCTTATATCCGGAGAGCAGGGGTTTGTCTTCCTCTATCTCTGCGCCTGGCTGTCTAAGATTGACTTGCCTCAAGCTGTTGTCTCCCACCTCGAGACTATGGCAAACCTCCTGCATTCGCTGGGGTTCATTGTCAACGTGCCGAAGTCACACCTGACTCCTTCCCAGACTCTCCCTTTCATAGGAGCTGTTCTGGACACGGTGCAGTTTCGGTCCTATCCTCCCGAACTGCGAGTCCAGGATATTTAGGCTATGATACCGATGTTTCAACCTCTATCCTGGATTTCGGTGAGAATGACTGTGAGGCTGCTGGACCTCCTGCATCCTGTTAGTGAACCATGTTAATGTTACCGCAACTTGTATAGCGCAACAGCTGGCCCAGCAAAGGGGCGTTACAGCGCTGACAGCAATGCAACTGACACGAAAGAATGGAGTGGGGCACAGGCTACACGGTGGGAAATAGGTGTGTTGTAATGGCCTTCCTGAATTCTAAATAGTTGTTGAGGCACCGGATACGGATAGGCAACGCGTTCCAGAATTAGGCCGTCCTGCTACGGAAGGAGCGGCCTCCCGCGCGCACTCTCCGATACCTAGGGACCCCCACCAGGTGTTGCCCTAGTGAGCGAAGGTGACGTGCGGGGATATAGGGAGAAATCTGTCAAGCTGTCAGTAGCACAAGAAGGTAAAATACACCACTAACCTTTTCGTAGCAGCCAGCGGGGACGATGCTTTCAATATGAACTTGTAGAGGAGCCTCCCTATTCTCCTGAGCGTAACGCCCCACAGTGCAGAGAAACGCAGCTATGGAAAATGGCGCCCCGGGGAAAAGGGAAGGGGACAAAATAACAAAGGAATACTGCTAGGAACTCCTGCCTTCTAGGTCTAGTCTAGTTAATTCGCTTTTGTTACATGGCGCTGCAGAGAAGCGAACCTTTGTGAAATGACATACATCAATATACACACCATTTCAGTCAACAGTGTTTGATGTACATTCACACTCGCAGTGAGCTCAGCAGTTTACAGATAATCCAGATAAGACTTTCAGACATCACACCCTCGTAGGACTGGATTCCAAAGACCGAGGTCCTAGAACACTCTTTAGTCCCAAGTGCACTATATACTTGCGGTTCGTGAATCCAAACCAAACAAAAAGACTTTCATCGCGGTTTCAGGAAGTCACAGCGCGAGAAGCAAATTCAAATAATATGAACAGTAATTAGCCGATTCCAGCCCCAGACACGGTCCTCTGAGCCGCGGTAGATATGCAACTGGAACGCACTTGTAATGGTTCCAGCGTGGGAAAAACAACACTAAAAATATCCAGTAGCTTAACAAGAAGGGAGCACTCCAGCGCCTCCCTCAACATAGACACACGATACCTGTCAGTTACCGAGCCAGGAGACTGCTCAGACTTTGTCGACTCGGCGTTGCACTCGAGCGATTTCTTGGCGTATTCAGAAAATCCTCAGGAAGTTAGTGTAAAATGCCGATCTCCATGTAATCCATCCAACGGGGAAACACCTTACGCTTTGCACAAGACTTTGGGGCCAAATTGTCAAGCACCTTCTGACAGAAGGGGAGGTGCTTAAATAGAAAGTGGTTGTTTTCACAAACAGCCGTTCTGTTCTGCCCCACAGCTTTCTGGGACATGTAGTGAAGCGGGCTTGTTCCATTCACACCTGTGCCCTTTCATACAGGGGAAGTGTTTATGGTGCATGTGTGCCTGTCCTCCTGTCCCCCTGTGAGTAATTGTGACAAACTAGGTTGGCCAGTATGCTAGGGGTGGTAAATTTCAGGGCTTTGAAAGTGATACAAAGTGCCTTGAACTCAATACTCCTGGACACCAGCAGCCAATGCTGCCTGCGGATGGTGTCTGACACCGGGCAGGACTTGCGCAGGCCAAGCCAAGTTCTTTTACTGCGTTCTGGGCCCTTTGTAGCCTCACAATTTCGGCCTTATAAGACCCTAGATACAGAGAGCAGGCATAGTCTAGTCTGGACATTATTAATGCCTGAATGATGGTCTGACGTATGGATGGGTCAAAGAAGCCCAATAGGGGTCTGATCTCCCATAAAAGCCCGAAGTAGGTCCCTGCTCCCTTTTTGGTTTGAACTTGGTAGCTCATGGCACATGCGTGCTCCGCAGTGGGACCTGAAGTTCCAATGGGTGCAGCATTCGGGAAATCTCACCGAAATGGCCCAGATCTCGGAGGGAACTGTGCAAGACCAGTAGTGGCTGACAAACCGCAAATGGTTCACGGGCAGACCCCTCTCCTTACCCCACCTAGATTTCACAGTGGTGACCGATGCGTCACTCCTGGGTTTGGGGCGCCCATCTCAAGGAAGTGGAGATCAGAGCACTCTGGTCTCCGTCCGAAGCCGGGCTGCACATCAACCTTTTGGAGCTTCATGCGATCCGATTTGCACTAAAAGCCTTTTTACCTTCTATCAATAAAAACGCTATTTTAGGTATTACCGGGCAGCACCACCGCCATGTGGTACTGCAACAATCAAGGTGTGGTGAGGCATGGACCCTCTGTCAGGAGGCCCTGCATTTCTGGACTTGGCTGGAACAGTGGTTCAACACCTGGCCGGTTCCATGATCACCAGGGCAAACAAACTCAGTCATCCGTGCCTTGCGGATCACGAATGGCGTCTCCATCCGGAGGTTGTGCAAGGACAGGGGGAGAGCCTTGGTTAGATCTGTTCGCCTCCGTCGAATTCGCAATGTCAGCAGTTCTGCTCCTTGGGATTCCCAAGGCAGCTCTTGCTCGACGAGGCTTTTCATCCAGAGTGAAGCTCAGGCCTCCTATACGCTTTTTCACCCATACCACTCCTGTCCAGCATGCTCAGGAAAATCAGGAGCGACAGTCACAATTTTCCTGAGGCTCGGACTGGGCACGGAGAGTTTGGTAATCCGAGCATGTAATTGGTATCTTCTGCACATGAGCATCGATCCTCTGATCAGGCTGCCCTTTCCGGAAGATATTCTGTCGCAGCAGCAGAGGAGTCCTCTACCTTGCCCTGTCAACTCTCCGCCTCCTTGTGTGCAGTTTGAATGGCAACTGTTGACAGCAGTCGACCTTCCTCCAGAAGTATGCAATTTTATTCTAGCAGCCATGCGTCTCTACTAAGTTGATATTCTTATCTGATGGTAAAAAGTTTGAAAATATTGTACAGAACGGTCTATTGACCCTTTGTCTGCCTCCCTTTCTGACATTCTCCTTTTCATCCTGTCTCTTGCCCAGCATTGTGTACTCTGAATCGTTACCTTTCGGCTCTTTCTGCTTTCTAAGGTTTCCAGACCAACCACAAACTTTTAAAGTCCCCTATTGTACATAGATTTCTGAAGGGGCTTGCCCATTTGTTTCTCCCTTCCCCTTTATCATGCCTCAGTGGGACATTAATTTGGTCCTCAATTACCTTATGTATGCACCATTCGAGCCACTGCACAATTGACCCCACCGGCTGGTCACCATCGAAACGGCCTTTTTAGTGGCAATAACCTCTGACAGGAATGTAAGCCAGTTGCAGGTACTCTTATCTGCCTCCTTGCCTGACCATTTTCCCAGAAAAGGTAATGCTCCGCACTAGGGCTTCTTTGTTGCTTAAAGTAGTGACACCGTTCCACCTAGGGCAATCTGTCACTTTGCCCACCTTCTATGCTCCTCCGCATCCTTCTAAGGAAGAAGGTCTCAATTAGACTGACCCAAAAATAACATTATTAGTCTACCTTAACTCTACTAAAGAGTTGCAGGTGGACAACCAACTCTTTGTGGGGTACGTTGGAGCACAGAAAGGACAGGCTTTACAGAAGAGTACCATCGCCCGATGGTTTACCCTCTGCATTAAGATATGTTACGCTCTGGTAAAGAAGCCGTCTCCTGAAGTCCTCAGACCTCATTCTACTAGGGCTAAGGCTGCCACCATCGCTCTCTAGTGTGGTGTCCCGATTCTTGACATCTGCCAGGCAGCAACACGGGCATTCCTGCACACGTTTGCCAAGCATTATTGCCTGGACATTCAGGTCCGTAGGGAGAGCCTCTGGCCGTTCGGTCCTACAGGATTTTCTCGTGTAAACTTTTCCGCAGTCACCTCCTCCAGGGCTTGCTTTGCTTGGGTATCTGTTCAAAGGTAAGGAATCTGCGATTAGATTTCTCTATCAGATAGACAAGTTACTTACCTTTGGTAACACCTTATCTGGTAGAGACACAATATAGCTTCCGATTCCTTTACGACCCAATCAACCTCCCTGCGTTACGGATCAGTTTTGCAGCGTGAATCTTTCTGGATTCACTATGCTGTGCATTATTCCGCGGTCTTGTGGTTGGGTCCGGAATCGTAGTCCTTTTTTTTTTTTTTTTTTTTGGGGGGGGGGTTTTGTAGCCCAGGTGGGCGTCTGCGTCTCATCTCTTTGGGTGTATTTCCGGTGACGTCGGCATGCTTCCTGCAGAAGCTCCCACTCTTGGGCGCCATCTTCAGATTCTTTTTTCCGCAGTCGGGTCTGGATCGTTCCTGTTTGGGCTCCAGACATTTTTGGAGAAAGTAGACGAATACAGAAATTGGAAGGAAAACAACTCAGAAGACTTCAAGAAACTTCATCAACCAAGGGCCGACTAAGGAGAAGGAGAAAACTTCGACGAACGCATGACCAGGGGGACCCCTGAGCGCTCAAATCGGACAACACGCTCTTCAAGTTCTGCCGTAACTGCCACCACAAGTACGCGTAGAAGGACGAGCACCCGGTTTGCAACCTTTGCCTACCGGTCGACCACGGGAGCAAGGTCTGCAACGCCTGCTCCGTCTTCACCCCGAAGACCCTTCGTGTGAGAGCGAGGCAGAGGGTAGCCCACGCCACCCTGCAGGGCAAAGCCCCGACTCCATCCCTTCACGATCTGGGGATGTCTTGCGAGGAAGAGGACAACGCCGCCGCCGAAGACGACGGCTACACGGTCGTAGAGACCGATAATACCAAGACTTCTGATAAGGTAGGAGACTCTACGGCCCCTAAACACCAGAGAGACTTTGAGTCTCGAAGAACGAGGGCAAGGCCTCGAAAGCGCCGGCGCCAAAAACTTCGGCGCCCGCTGCTGTATCCAGGCCCAGCGGATCCTCTGAGAAGGAGTCCCCGGCGCCGAGGGCTGTTGAACAGCAAAAGTCGTCGAAAAACGTTCCCGAAAAGGATCGTTCGACGCCGAGGTAGAAGGACCCTAAAACACCTTCGAGGCCGACGCCGACCAGAGACACGAAATCCAGTTCGGCAACGAAGCCTTCGTCACCGAGGATCAGCTCGGCGCCGAGCCAACCGCCGAAAAGAGCGGCCGAACCATTCGACGCGGAACACGCAGCCGAGATGGAGAAAAAGAAAAGGTGCCTCGAGGCCGAATTGGAAAGCATCTTGCAGCGGAAGAAGGAATTCAACGCCAAGATGAAGGTCTACACGATCCCCCACAAAACCAAGGCACAGGTTGTAGAGGTGGTCGAGGAGGAAGACTATGACCCCGAGGAAGAGGCGGCTGACGTCGAGAAAATAGACGAGGAAGAGAGTCCCTACTATAGTCAGTACTATGAGGAGGAAGAGGACAGCAGGACGGACCCCGGGTCTGCTCCCTCTGAAACATAGGATGTGGATTATCTGGATGTCGACACCTTAAGCCCTGAGGAGGCCTTCGACACATATCCCTCGAGGCTCTCTCCGCCGGACGACATCGGGGCCTACAACTCTGTGATAAAGACTGTCGCAGCGGCATTCAGGATCAAGCTCGACGAAGAGCAGCAGAAAGCACTTCCTTCTAGAGACACTGCTTCCCACCCAAACGAAGAGCCAGTACCTCCCCATGCTCGACAGCGTCTTGGCTCAGGGAAGGGAAGCATTCAAGGAGCCCGCAACATGCAAGGTGGTCACCCCCAGGACGGAGAAGAAATACAAACATTCGTCGAAAGACCCACCCTACATTCAGGGCACGGTCTCAGCAGACTCCATCCTCACAGCCACAGCAAGAAAGAGGGCTAACGTGCCCACTACTTCTGGGCCACCTCCAGATAAGGAAAGCAAGAGGATGGACCTGGTGGGCAGAAGGATTGAACGGAATGCCGCAACCCACTGGCGCATGGCGAATTCCAACGCCCTGATCAACAGGCACATGTACCAGATCATGGAGGAGCTCGGTCAGTTGGTGAAAGACCTGCCCCAAGATTCCAGGCAAAAGGACGAGAAATTGGTGGAGGAGGGGAAGAACGCGGCAAATTCTTGCCTCAAGACTGCCCTGGATGGAGCAGACACCTCCAGCAGGCTCATGATGATGGGCATCACTGAGAGGAGACACGCCTGGCTCAGGATTTCAGGTTTCAAGCCCGAGGTGCAGCACAGCATCCTGAACACACCGTTCAACGGCGAAACCTTGTTTGGAGCACCAGTTGACGAGAAGCTCAGCCAACTGAAAAAGGATAACGAAACGGCAAGGTCCATGGGAGCATTGCAGTTCAGAGGTGGCAAAAGGGGCACCCCGTCACGAAGACCCAGCGGGAGAGGTGGAAACCAGCCAGGTTCATCACACCAGGCTTTCCAACAAGCGCACCAGGCAGACACACAAGTTCTGCATGGTCAGCATAAACAGTCCTGGCAGTACCAGCCAAAAGGCCAGTCCTTTCGAGGGAGAGGAAATGGACGTGGACAGAATAAGAGGGGGTCAGCAGCCCGCCTCTAAGTGAATTCGAAAAACTGTGTGCCCACCCACAGAAAAGATCCCAGGGTGCAGCACGTACAGCGGGATCAAGTGTTACACAAACTAATCTCCTATGACCACATAACACCAGTGGGAGGAAGATTAAGATTTTACCTCCAAACATGGAGAGAAATCACATCAGACAAATGGATTCTCAACATCATCCAATTCGGATACTGCATAGAGTTGGAGGGGAGGCCAACAAGCAGAAAACCAAAAAGAAGACCACTAGCAAACAAACAACTAGAGCGTCTTCAGGAAGAAGCAAAGGAAGCAGGCCATAGAACCAGTACCCTTCAGGGAAAGGAACAAAGGTGTATACTCAATGTACTTCCTGGTACCAAAAGTAGACGAAACAATGAGACCCATTCTAGACCTAAGGTTCCTGAACAAATTCATAAGAACGCAAAAATTCAAAATGACCTCCCTGCAAGAGGTGCTCCCGCAATTGCAAATCGGGGACTTCATGGTCACAATAGACCTCAAGGATGCCTACCTGCACATCCCAATGTGCAGGTAGGCATCAAAGTGCCTCGCAGCGGTCGCAGCACACCTACGAAGGAAAGGAATACACGTATATCCTTACCTGGACGACTGACTAGTAAAAGCAAACTCATACCAGAGATGCAAGCGGCACGCACAAACAGTGACGACCTCGCTCATAAACCTGGGGTTCTCCATCCATTGGAAGAAATCCTCAATGGAACCGGAACAAGTGAAGATTTTCCTGGGAGCACAGATCAACACCTTGCAGGGCAAGGTGGTCCCCAGCGAGAAGAGGGCGAGAGCGCTAGTGAAAGAAACTCGCCTCTACCAGAAGGGGCAAGCTCGGACAGTGAGGACTGCGAGCAAGATCATGGGCATGATGGCTTCATGCATCCACCTAGTACCAAATGTACGGCTCCACATGAGACCCATTCAAGAATGGCTACAGGGGCAATGGTCACAAGCTACAGGCGGTTGGGAAGATCTAGTGGTTGTAACGCACTCAGTGCAGAAGGAAATGACATGGTGGAACATGGAGAACATAACATGGAGAAAGCCTCTAACGCCCCCAACACCAACAGTGACCTTCACCACAGAAGCATCCCTGAAGACAATCTTCCTTGCATTGAAAGCTTTCCAAACGAGGCTGTACAAGCGCATGGTATTGATACAAACAGACAACACCACAGCAATGTTCTACATCAACAAGCAGGGTGGGACACAGTCAGCCATGCTTTCAAAGCTAGCACAGGAGATATGGAGATGGGCCATCCCACTTAAGATAGACCTGCTAGCCATACACCTACCAGGGAAGGACAACGTACAAGCAGATTGGCTCAGCAGACAGACATCGGCATCCCACGAGTGGGAGCTCAATGCACAAGAGACAAGGAGGCTGTTCGACAGATGGGGAACACCATCGGTGGACCTTTTTGCTACACGCCAGAATGCAAAATGCCAAAACTTTGCATCCAGACAGCCCCAGGAGGGATCCCTGGGGAATGCCCTATGGATAGATTGGTCCAGGACATTTGCTTACGCTTTTCCCCCGATACCGCTGATGCACAGAGTGCTCAGCAAATGCAAAACGAGCAACATGACCCTGATACTGGTCGCACAGCAGTGGGCAAGACAGACATGGTACTCGCAGATCATGGAGAAGACAGTGTGCACCCCACAGATTCGGCAAAAGAAAAGACCTGCTCTCCATGCAGAACGGAGAAGTGCTGCACCCAGAACCAGAGAGCCTGAGCCTGGTGGCGTGGCTTCTGAGGACATAGTTTGCACATTTAAAACTACTAGAAAGCACCCTGAGGGTTCTTCGGGAGGCACGAAAACCCAGCACTCGGAAGTGCTATGTTGCGAAGTGGAAAAGATTCACAATCTGGTGCAGAAGAGAAAAGCTTCACAATAAAATGAAGAAGGACTCCACAGTGCTGAAGTACCTCACACACCTGCTAGAGAGGAACCTTAGTTCATCCTCTTTAAGAGTTCACTTGGCAGCGATAGTCTCTTACATAAGAGGAGAAACGTGCAAGAGTTTCTTCACATCACAAGTGGTGAAAAGATTCCTGGAAGGAGCAAAGAGGATCGCACCACCAAAACGGGTGCCTCCACCTGCATGGAAATTGAACATAGTCCTAACGGAACTCATGAAAGAGCCTTTTGAACCACTTCACAAAGCCTCCCTAGAGATGCTAACAATAAAAACAGCTTTCCTGGTTGCAATAACGTCCTTACACAGAGTAAGCAAACTTCAGGCACTAACACTCCAAGAACCCTACATACAAATACACAATGACAGTTTTGTGATGAGAACTGACCCACACTTCATGCCAAAGGTGGTGTCCAAGTTCCACATGAGCCAGTCTATACATATACCGAGTGTATTCCAAAAACCTGCCACTAGTGCAGAGCGAGCTCTGCACACCCTGGACGCCAGAAGGGCAGTCATGCACTACATTGAGAGAACGAAGGGACACAGGAAAACAAAACAGTTCTTTGTGTCATTCGCCAACAGTTTCATGGGAAAAGCAGTAACCAAAGAGACCATTGCACGATGGATCGCACAAACAATACAGCTCTGCCACAAGCGAGCAGGGCAAGAGCTAGCAGAGGGGACACGTGCCCACTCCACTAGGAAAAAGGGTGCTACAATAGCCTTCTTGGCTAACGCACCCATACAAGACATATGCCTGGCAGCAACATGAGCTTCGGTGCACACGTTCACGAAGCACTACTGCGTGGATATACAGATGAACGGGGAAGCACAAGTCGGACAAAAGGTGCTTCAACACATATTCAATAACCAACGCTCATCTTCCACCCAGCCGCCACAGAAATAAGAAACCGCTACAAAGTCTATGCACAGCATAGTGAATCCAGAAAGATTCACGCTGCAAAACGAATAGTTTTCTTAACTGCCGGTATAGTTTTACAGCTTGAAGATCTTTCTGGATTCACTAGCGAACCCACCCACCTCCGCCAGAAAGATGAGGCTGGAGAGAGAAAAGGTGGTTAAAAAAAAAAAAAGTGGTTAAAACAGAGACAAATACCAAAGCAAAACACCTTAAAGGTTAAAAGCGGAACATTACTTAATGGAACATTACTATAACTTCGGAAACAGAACAAACACGGAAAAAAGAATCCGAAGGTGGCGCCCAAGAGTGGGAGCTTCCGCAGGAAGCATGCCGACGTCACTGGAAATACACCCAAAGAGGTGGGACGCCGACGCCCAACCTGGGCTACAAAAAAAAAAAAAAGAAAAGACTACGATTCCGGACCCGACCACAAGACCGCGGAATAGTGAATCCAGAAAGATCTTCAAGCTGCAAAACTATACCGACAGGTAAGAAAACTATTCGTTCTTAATGTTGGGGCTGTTCCCTTCAGAGCCGTAGTTGTCTAAACTCTGGGCTGCCTGTCAATTTCATGGCTCTGCTCTTCTGGTGTGGAAAGTAGTGAAAAGTACTGACGTCAGCAGGCCGAGGTGGGGCCCATATTGACTATGCCGATGTCCCAATGACTGTGACGATGCCGATGACGTCAAGCGTAGTCGACTCATGCCACGAAGGGGTACTGCTCAAGAAAAATCTTCTGGATCCAGTTTGACACGCGGGGAAGTTCAAAGGTAAGGAATATGAGGCTAGATCATATCTCTGCCAGATAAGGCATTACGGAAAGTAAGTAACTTGTCCTTCAGGTACATTCCTAGATCAGATACTAAAAGATCAAATCTATGTTGGTTTGAGAGTAGCACAGGTTCCATCTTCTAAAATTATTTTAATGCTATTGGGTCTATGAGTTGCGGTTTTTAATGGTGTGAGTTACGTTTTTAAAGTTGTGCATATCTGTTGTTTTCTTAGTACTTAGTACTGAAATTAAATGTGCTTTCTTAAACTCCAATTTTAATTAGTCAAATGTTATACTATCCTGTTTGGTTTTTGCTGGTTGTTTAAAATGATATTATCCAAACAACTAAAGTGTAAAATTGAGACAAAGTATTCTAAAGCATTTTGAAATTATTTTTGTTTTTCTAAACAGCTTACAAAATAATCTCTTGTAGCCTTTTGTGAAGGTGGTGTCTTGCTGGAGTGCCACAGTAGAATTGTATTCTTTTTACTGTAATGATTGATCATCTAGATGCATTTGTTTAATTACTATATATGAAGTTTGTTACTAAAGCTTAACATGAATGATTTATGATTGCATTGCAGGACAATCAGCTAACCTCGCTCCCTTTAGATTTTGGGACTTGGACAAGTATGGTGGAACTAAACTTGGCAACTAATCAACTTACAAAAATTCCTGAGGATGTGTCTGGGCTTGTCTCCCTCGAGGTGGAGTACATTTTTTCCTTGGATTTATTGCTGTTGCTCTTTGATTGCCTAAAATAGTTTTCAAGTTGTCTATTTAACCTACATTTTCATTTTAATTATTTGACGTTTGTCTCCTCCTATATGCTTTCACCCTAACTGTATGTTTTTTTTATGCTTTTGCTTAACCGTACAAAAATCTATTAAAACACTTTAAGGACCTCATTTAGAGCATGGTGAAAACAGGGAATTTACTGTAAAATGGCAATTGTCCTTTTTGCCACATTTACACATTTTGATACTAATGAACCTGCTTGAATGGCTGTGCGGTGGGTACATTTTTAATGGAATTAAATGCTATGGAAGTTGATTATAGGAAATGGTTGTATATGAGATTGTCATTGTTTGGAACATCATGGTTTTAATAAACCTACATATTACTACTAGTGCTTTGATTTCTGACCTTCAATAGCTGCGCTGTTGGAAACCTTTAGCTGCTGTTGCACATCCACCATATTGTCACCCACTTTAGAGCGTAAAAAGGCTCATCTTATTTAAGGCATGCCATCCATTGTATCACGGATTTCCGCATACCATTGCCATGCATACCTTTAAAATGCATCCATTACAACACATGCATCCTTCTCACGCGTGTCTTTACCACAAACATGTTTACCACGCATATGGCTTCACCATGCATGCCTTTACAACGAAAATGTAAGTATTTTACAGGTAAGTATAATCCATATGTATATGTAAAAGTGTGTGCATATATGTGTGTATATATATGTATGTGTGTATGTATGTGTGTGTATATTTGTGTGTGTGTGTGCGCATATGTGTGTGTATATATATATATATATATATATATATATATATATATATATATATATATATATATATATGTGTGTATATATATGTATATATATTACCTACTGGCGGTCGCCAGTAGGTATATATAGTTAGGATTTTTTCTCTATGGGATTTTTGAAAATTCTATGTCTAATAACTTTGGCGTTTGTGGACGGAATTGGCTGAAATTTTCTGGAAAATGGAACATTTTGTTTCTGAGCAGCCCCTGGAAATTTGGGGGGGGTTCGTCCAGGGGGGGTCGAGAAAAAAGGGGGGTCCCAAAACGTGTTTTTAACATTGAGTTTTCCATAGGGCGGTTGGCCTCACTTTTAGCCCGAACGGCTGAATGGATTTGCACGAAACTTGGCAAAATTGTAGGGACTGGTAGCCCGATGTGCCTTTTGTAGGTCTCAATATATGTGCTCCAGTGGATTTTGAGAAATTAACGTTTAAAAAAAGATATATATCTGTAAGCGCGCTCTGGGCAGCGCTCCGGTTCGCGGACCTTACGCGTAACAGATCTTCGCGTAGCGAAGCTGATTGGCTCTCCGGTGTCTGTCAACATTCTAAACAGTCCGGAGCGGCCGCCATCTTGTCTCTCGGTAGGATTGAGAGACAAGAGGAGGCCAAAACAAAGGGGGAAATAACCATAAGGGGGCATACTAGATCCTCCCTGACCCCCTAGGTTTAATGTGGAGGCTTTAAAAGGGCCCCGCGGGGCAAAAAAACAAAAAAAAAAATTGGTTTTTTTTGCGTGGGTAGCGCCCGGTACGCGTACCGGGAAGCGGTCGGAGGAGCGTACTATGAGGAGAAAAGAAAGACAGGGTATAAACATTTTGGCAATTTTGTTATAAATGGAAGGTAGTTCTGAAAAGAACTGTTTTTTTATTCTTTTTCTTTTTTTTCTTTTTTTTAATGAATTTTCTGAACAATTTTTTGATTTTTTTTTTGGATTTTTGAAAACTATTTTGTGTTTTTTTTTGTGTTTTGTAAGGGGGAAATAACAAAAAAGCAGGGTTAGAACATGTCTCAACAGGAGCAAAAAAAAATAAAAAGGATTCATTGTTTTCTCATCTTGTAGCATTTATGATTTTCTCCAGCTCGGTTAATCAAAGTAATACTCTTCTCTCCATAAGCAATAGTTCCTCCACAATATATACAAACTATTTTGTAGTGTGCAAAAGGAGCTTGAATATTGGGGATTATTTCTCGGCCTTCTGGTCCGGCGAATGAGCTTTGTCCCCTGTTGGTGCTGGGGATGACATCTGGGGGGTTGGCAGCAAGATCCCTTACTTGTGCTTGGGAAAGATTATTAGGATGCCATCGCTCCATGTGGTGAATCATTGTATGATTGCCAAAGCTGTATTTCTTGTTGGGGTTGCCACGAGAAAGTATATTTTTGCAAATCAAACAAGACACCTGGGGTGCATTGACCTTCTTTTGTCCAGGTGGAATTTTAAAGAATTGCCATATGTAGTGCTCTTTAATATGGCTCTGCCTTGGTGTTTCTGGCAGGAACTGCCTTACTTGCTCTTCCTCCTCCTCCTCCTCGTCCTCATTATCTTCCTCTCTACCAAAGTCCAGTGTTGGTGGTGGTCCTTTTGGTGGTGGTGGTGGTGGTGGTTGCTGAGAAGCACCAGCTGCAGCTATTACAGAAGCCATTGTGAAAAATAGGTCTTGCTCTCTGGAAATAGAAAGTAAGAATGAGGTAAAAAGAAGGAGGGGTTTTCATCATTTGAGAAAAAAAAATAGTTCTAAACCAATGAAAAGTGTTATTTTTAGGTCACATGACCAAGCCTAACAACATTATGAAACCAAAAGTGACATGAACCAATGAAAAGTGTTATTAACAAGTCACATGACCTCTCACGCTTATGTTACGCGCTGCGGAACGCGCCCCGGATAGCTTCCGGTTCGCTGCGCCTCGGTCCGCGCCCCGGAGCACTTCCGGGTGCGCTAACGCGGTACGTCATAAGACGCATTACGCGGTAACGCGATAGTCGCGCTTTCGCGACGCGCCGCGGATCGCTTCCGAGGAGCTGCGTTTCGCGCCTCGGTCCGCGCCCAGGAGCACTTCCGGGTGCGCTAACGCGGCGCGTCATAAGACGCATTACACAACAACGTGATACGTCACGCTTCCGCGACGCGTCACGATAATGATTTCTAACGTGGCAGTTGCGCTAACGGAACGTTTACCGGTTCGCGGACCGGGTCGCGGCATCAAATTGAGCTAACGGGAAGCTTCCCGGTTCGCGGACCGGGAGCGAAACAAAAAAAATATTTTAAAAAAAATAATAAACATATAAAATATATTTTTGGATTTAAAGAAGAATACATTTTACAGCTTTTGATATTTGCTATTAAAAAACCATTGAAATTCACTGAAAAAACCATAGGTTATAGACCATATATAGTTAGGAATTAGCATTTACAAAACCTTGAAAATTCACTGAAAAAACCATAGGTTATACACCATATATAGTTAGGAATTAGCATTTAAAAAACCTTATTTTACTCACACAAAACCATTGAAATTCCATATATAGTTAGTTGCACTAACTATATATCGCGCACCCGCAATCCACTGCTGATGATGTCACATATTACATCATTCATGACATGGTCAGTGACATCACTGATGACATCACTGATGACATCTCAAATGACATCACTGATGACATCACTGATGACATCTCATTTGACATCAATGACCACATCACTGATGATATCATTCATGTGACAATACAATGCATCTCCTCACATTTTAATATAACCTCTGTTTCACCCAGTGTTAAAAAGAGTATAATTTTTGAAACCATTGACACACCAATACTAGTTACTACATACGCACTCACTGATTGCTACGTCTACACACACCTTCACTCATTCACCCATATAATCATTCATACATACAATCACTCATCTTTACAACACTATCATATGCACTCATACACCTATACAGACACTCACAGTCTGCCACTCATCCATGGAGTTACTCACACACCTAGTCAGTACTGTAAAGAATCAATCACACTTCCATTTTCTTGTCTATACAGTTAAACATAGAGCACCTTACATTTTCAAACATATACTAACACATACTTACTTTCTTATACAATCATTGATACAAGTACACATTGATCTGCACAGAGTCACACACCTCCCAGCCAGCCACACACACACTCAGTCTCCCATGCAAATACTTGGACAATCAATCAATAACCCATATAGTTAATCATATAGCTACTGATCAACACATGCAGCAGTTTACAGAACAACAGACATAATGATGCACAAATTAAGACAGTTTAGTCACTAACCCATGCACTCAGTGAGACACATTTAATCACTCACTCATACATTCAGTCATGCACCTACTAAATCCTTCGTCCAGACACTTATACATCTACTCATTCTTCAATATGTAAAACATATTTAAACTTTACAGAAACACACAGTCACTGGATGATCTCATCAGTGATCTCATCAGTGATGTCATTTGAGATGTCATCAGTGATGTCATCAGTGATGTCACTGACCATGTCATGAATGATGTAATATGTGACATCATCAGCAGTGGATTGCGGGTGCGCGATATATAGTTAGTGCAACTAACTATATATGGAATTTCAATGGTTTTGTGTGAGTAAAATAAGGTTTTTTAAATGCTAATTCCTAACTATATATGGTGTATAACCTATGGTTTTTTCAGTGAATTTTCAAGGTTTTGTAAATGCTAATTCCTAACAATATATGGGCTATAACCTATGGTTTTTTCAGTGAATATATATATATATATATAATATATATTCCAAAACAAATCGGTCATCAAAGCAGTGTGCTCTTGCTGGTGGTGCGAGTGTTTGGGATCTGACCATTATCCCCCATATAGATTCTTGACCCACAGAATCACTGCACTTTATTTGTCTACACACTTCTGTCACTCTCCAAACATCACTGAGGCGTTTTGACTCCTCATACTTGTTCCCAGTGAGTGCGCTTTTTTTTATAAGGTTGATCAATTTATACTTGTACACCAAAAACATGCATACTGGGAAATGCCGTCCAATCCGCACGTGGCCGTGTACGCTAGCTTCCCACACATTACAATTAAAACAGATCTCTCCAATGTTTGTGTATATCATAATGCATGGCCCAGTCCCTAATGTCCCAATTGACTACCAGTTGGCAGCTGCGAGTGTCTTTTAGCCAATTCAATGCACTGATAGCGTTTCCACGCAAATTGCTGCTGATTTAATTAATACATTAATCAGTACTGGGCCGCATCGATCCAAATGACTAATATTCAAGGACATATGCTCACCCACTCTGTAAGACTGTCCTCTATCTTTTGAGGTTACAGAGTCGCAATCCAGGCGTAAGTGGACTCCATCCCTATCCAGGTTCATATTTGTTACTAAATGTGTAGTACATATGCGTAGGATTTGTATCACCTGATTATTTTGCACCATGTTTTGATCTTATTGCTAGTCATCTGGAACAACCACTGCAGCTTGTAATATATCCCAAAACAAATCGCTAATCAAGACCGCACGCTCTTGCTGCTGGTGCGAGCTTTGGGGAACTGACCATAATGATTCTTGCCACACAAACGCTGCACTCCCAGGAAATATTGCAGTCCCAACTATTTGTTCGACGAAGTACATCCTCCACTTTCCAAATATCACAAACGCCTTTTGACTTAGTCTTGTTCACAAACTTTTTGAACCCTGAAATTTGGATATATATTTATATAAATATATATCACAAAGGCATGCCTTCCACAGATTCAGATAAGAGCAAGACTGCACACAGTTTCCATAGTCGAAGTATATTGGCGATGAGTTTCGCCCTGAAAAGTTCTTCTTCACAGCCTGTTACCAACAGTGCTCAACCAACCTAAGAAATAACCTCACAGGTTAATGAAAAGTGAAAAAACACATTAGAAGGATGTTGTCTATAGCTCGGAAGGGTTGGAAAACAGACTAGTTTGCCATAAAGGTTCACTTAAAACATCCTTCATGTACAATTTGGATTGTCACAGTAATTGATATTTAAACAATCATTGATTGAAAAAAAAACACATAAAACCATGGTGATTGTCCAGTGGCACACTACTGAAAGAGCACCCTGGTCCCATTGATCACATAGCAGGATTAATTGATACCATATGTACACGACAAGTGGCAATATAGCCCGCATATTACAACAGCTAAAGTTTAAAAAAACAGTGAAGTGACTAATGTGCCTGTACAAGGTGCAATTTGAAAGAAAAGAACAGAAAAAGATAAGCAAAAGAAAAAAGAGAAAGACAAAGCAGAAGAGAGAGAAATATTACTGACCAAGTGGCTGTGTGCGACAATCCACATGTCAAACATTTACACATATAGTAAGCAAAAACTTTATAATGAAGAACAGGCAGTCTGTCATTATAATAAATATCCAAATCCTCGTTTACAGAACAATAAAAATCTAGAACATGTGAACTACTGCTGCGCACCTAAACAGTCCAATACAGTGAGATTAAAAGGTAAATTCAGTAAGAAAAGCACACATTACATTATGTATTGGGCAGTCAGATTGTCTGTACCCGTGACTCGGCACCAACCCTGTCAGGTGGATGTGACCGGATTCCGTGCATGAAGCTGTCTATTTATTTATGAATAAACATCTTCCCGCACGGAATCCGTATGTATATATGTGTATATATGTTTATATATATATATATATATATGTGTATATGTATATATAGTTAGAAATGGAGGTCTCTAGTTGGCAGAGGTAGGTACCTTTGACACAATAGGGAACCTTGCTTCTAGTCAGGGCAAGGGGGAAACGCACTGTAGAAAACCCCTGCTTACCCCCTTGGTAGCTTGACACGAGCAGACAGGCTTATCCCCAAGGCAATTTGTAAAGTATTTGTACCAACACTCACAGTAACCCAGTGAAACACCACAAGTGGACACCACACAGGTTTAGAAAAATATAGTGATCTTTATCTAAATGATGCAAGACCAGCACGACAAAAATCCAACATACACCATTAAAGCTTTTCTTAGAAATGTATTTTGGAATGTTCTTTGTAAAAATAAACTTGTAAATTGTGTATTTCTTTAGGCAAATCACGTAAAATATCAATAGCACTGTTCTCTTTAGCACCTGCACAGTGTGTTGTCATCTACACAGTTCTCTTGTCGATAACAGACTTTCCCCGACTGGCTGCGTCTCCGCGTGCAGTAATTGCCAAACATATGCCCCCCCTGAAGGCTTTGGAACAAACAGGCTCCGAGGAGCGGGCCCCGGTACCGGGCTAGTCTACTGTGCCTGTACGGGCCGTATTTACTTGTCAGAAGGGAGTTCCCACCACTTGGGCAAATACTCACACAGTCCCCGACAGGCCCGCCAATTAAACTGAATCTCTGGCCCGCCCCGCCGATTCCCAACCTGCTCAATGCAATAGAACCAGCAGTGCGGGCGGGTGTGTTATCTTGGGAGCTGATCTTTTGCGACTGCCCACACCTGGGTAAAGTGCAGACGGGAGTCCTCCTTTCTCGATGGCGCCTTACGGGGGGAGCGGAGCAACCTTCCGAGACTTGAACGCGCTTCTCCTCGCTGACTGGGTGATGAGTCCTGGTGGGCGGCTCCCTCTTCAGCGGCCTTACGTAGTGGAACACACACTCAGTGACTTAGAGGCGATCTCCTGAGTAAAGCCCTTCTCAGGAATACCGGCTCCACGAAGAACACACACTGGGTGCAGTCACACGCACACAGCGCTTTAGGAGGTCTTGGAAACCTTTATCTCCCTCAGTGTCCACAATAGGAGGCCAGCTCTTCTCATGCCCTAGAGACTTTTTCTTCAGGACACAGCACACAGCAAAGTCCTTCTCAAGCGTGGGGACACACCACACAGCAAAGTCCCTTGTCCTCTCCTCAGCAGAACAGCAAACTGCTGGCCCGCCCCAGACACACAGCAAGGGCAGTACTCCTCAGTCTCTTCCACTATCCTCGTTGGAAGCAGGTTCCTCTTGATCAAGAAGTAGTCTAAATTACAGGGGTTTCAGCTCTCATAGTTATACCCCAAAAGTATTTGTTCTCTGTGTGAGGGGTGCTGGACCCAGTCCAAACCAGTTCTGTGTGCACTCTGCCAGTGCACAACTTCTTCCTTTGTGAGTGTGAGCCAGGGTCTTCAGAAGCACCACAGGAGGTGGAGCCAGTCTTTTATGGAAGGCAGGCACAGCCCTACTCCGGTCCAGGAGCTACTCCTCCCACCACTCCAAATGCAGATCTACCTATTCAGCCAAGGGCCGACTCACGCAGACTCCTGAAGCCATGACACCTCACCAGCCCCTGTCACTCCCAAAGCTAGACAGTCAAACCATAACCAGGCAGAGGCACACAGAAAGGATGAACAAGATAATAGCCACTTTCTAAAAGTGCTATTTTCAAACACATAATTTAAAAACCATCCTCACTAAAATATGTTATTAAATTCTGAGTTCAGGGATACCAGACTCCATTTCTCCATCTTATTCTTATGGAAATACATGCTTGTACAATGTTAAACAACATTCCCCATTCTGTCCTATGGGCAAGATGGCCTTTCAAAAGTGAGAAAACGGAATTGGCAGTATTTCACAGTCAGGACATGTTACACACATCAGTACATGTCCTACCTTTCACATACACTACACCCTACCCAGGAGGTTACCTTGGGCCTGCTATAGGGGTGTCCTATGTGCACAGAAAGGGAAGGGTATGGCCTAGCAAGTGGGTGCACTTGCTAGGGCGACATGGCAGTTAACAAACTGCTCGCATGCACTGCAGTGGCGGACCGGAGACCTCTTTTTAGGGCTACTCATGTGGGTGCCACAATCAGTGCTACAGGCCCACTAGTAGCATTTGATTTACCAGCCCTGGCACACTTAGTGCACTTTACTAGGGACCTACTAGTAAATCAAATATGCCAATCCGGAAGAACCAATCCTATTTACAATTTACACAGGGAGCACTTGCACTTTGACACTGGTCAGCAGTGTCAAAGTGCCCAAAGCATCTAAGCCAACACAAAAACGAAATCCAGCATAGAATAAAAAACACGGGGGTCCCCAGGGTTTACAGAACCCATGGGGGGGGGGGGGGTCTCTAATCAAAACAAGCGCTTGTTTTTTGTTTGGTTTTGATTCATGGTTCTGCAGCAATTTTTGTTTTTTTAACGTGCTTTTTCGGCTTGTCAAGGTCACAAGGGGCCAAAGAACCACAGTTAGGGGTTCAGGGTATTCTTATCCTGCCCCCTTTTATTATTTTTTTTAAACGTTTCTTGTGGTAATTGGCTGAAGCAGGGTCCCCAGATGGCTGCCAACAATTCCTGGTTATAGTGTTGGCAGCCAATCCGATTTCAGCGCAGGGATTGTTGGACCCGAGTCCCTATAAATGCAATTTGTTTTTTTAATGTCTCAAAAACTACTCCACTGATTTACACCAAATACCAAAAAGCACTCTTTCTGGACCAAGACCCAGCTTTCTGCCAAATTTGGTGTAATTCCTTCCAGCAGATTGGGCTGTAGACATGCTTTGATCTCCTCCCCATCTCGTTGAGGCAGACCGTTGTTACAGCCTTAATCGCATATAGAATTGACTATTGCAACAGCCTCTATGCAGGAGCTAATAAATCAGTACTACATAAACTTCAGATGGTTTAACACGCTGCGGCACGACTTGGACTAAAATGGCCTAGAAAGTAATCTGCATCAGCTGCTCTGGAAGCACTTCACTGGTTACCGATCCACAAAAGAATCCTGTTCAAAATACTGAAAATCACCTTTGGAAGCTTCCACTCCTCAGGTCCCCAGTACCTCCGCTTCAGGTTCATTCGCTATTCTCCATGACACAGCACCCTCAGATCCTCCAATGCAAATCTATTAAATCCTCCAGTTTTCAGATGTATCTAAAAAGGTGGGAAATCTATCGCAGTGTTGGGTACCATAGCCTGGAACCAACTCCCTAGTAATATCCGTTTCCCTTCAATCAGAACCCCTCTTTAGGAAGACCCTGAAAATCTGGAGTTTCTTGGCCCCAGATGCACTATGTAGAGCACTTATCTAAATCCCTTCTTTCCTGTTTCTCAATCACCCTGCCCGCCAATCAGTCCGCTATAATGCCATGATACTCCCCGGATTGACAGTTGTGCTCTACAAATATTTATAATTTTTTTATTTGAGGGTTTATAACGTGCTTGAATCGACTCCCGGAGGAGTATCTCCGCGCTCCAAAAACACCAGTGGCAAAGGTGGTAGTTATTCCTATACAGTGATTCAGGTTTGAATAAATCTAGAAGAACCGGTTAGGCCTGAAACATGAGTTTTCAATTTTTTCCTAAAGTTAAAATGATCCTGACATTGTTTCAGCAGAAGAGGTAGTTTGTTCCATTGTGTCGGGCCGACCACTGACAGTGCTTTACCTCCCTGCCTAGCCCTTCTGATCTTAGGCACCCTCAAGAGCATCTGATTACTTGACCTAAGAGCGCGTGGGGACATACGGAACACATTTCTCTGCCAAGTAGGAGGGTCCTAATCCATATAGTCCTTTATGTACTATACAGCATATCTTAAACTTAACTCTCTGGCGGACAGACAACCAGTGGAGTTTTTCCAGCAGAGGTTTAGAAGGGGATCTGGGCGGAGCATTAAGGACCAGTCTGGCCGCGGTATTCTGCACCACTTGAAGTCTGTCCAATACCTCTTCATTTGCGGATGCTAGTAATCCATTACAATAATCAAGCCGGCTGAGCACCAGAGCCTGCACCAGGGTCCTTCTAGTGAAGTCAGGGAGAAGCGGAAATACCTTTCGAAGGAGCCCTATCATGTAAAAACAGGACCCCACTGTGTTATTTCCATGTTGTTTTAAGGATAGCTCCTGTTCAAGAAATACCTTCCAACATAACATGTTCAAAACTTCTATGGTAACGGCATATTTGTGTTAAAGAAAATTGTGTGTTAAGGACATGCGTGGTAAAGGCATATACTTTGTAACTTATGCATGGTAAAGGTAATGTGTGGTAACGGCTGCATTGTAAAGGCAGTTTCCTGCCATCCATACTCCTGTTTACGAAAGCCATGTAAACGACAATGGCTGTGAACAAAAAAATAATAGTGATGCCCACATGATGCACATCTGCAATACTTTTGGATTTTCACAAACCTCTGCTTTTGGATTTGTGTCAGCAAACCATAAAAAAATCCTAACCAGCTGTCATTACATTTTTGCTGAAATCACTGCCGGACACATGCAGGAGCCCTTTTGTTGAAAAGATCACCACCATGTCAGCGTGAATCGAAATTTGCCTAGCAGTGTAACGGTAAGTTTCAATTCTATTAAGGACACGGAGGCGAGGATTATGCTTTTTACCTTCTTCGCTGATTTATTCACAAAACTCACAGCAGCCAAAAAGCCCATAACATCAGCCCTACCTCAAAACAAAGGGTATGAACAAAATGAATATGTCCATCAACTACAACTCCCATGAGCATCATAAGGCAGTCCATAATGTAGTCCTTTCTCAGTATCCACTGGAGCTAGGTAGGACAGCCCCTTCATGACCACTGCCTCTTTCTTCGCGCGAGGCACGCTATTCCATTATTGGTCTTGCTTGGCGCCATCATTTCCTACAAAAAATACCACAGCGTCAGCAGTGAACGGGAAAAACTGCCAGCGACCGAAGAGCACACAATGCACAACGTTCAAGTCTCATAAACATAGGACTGGAAAATCTGAGTACTTACTGCAGTATGGGCGGGTAATCTCCGTAGGCAGACCGGGAGGGATAATCCTCGCCTCCGTGTCCTTAATAGAATTGAAATTTACTGTTACACTGCTAGGCAAATTTCGATTCTTTGTCCGGACCGGAGGCTTCAGATTATGCTAGTTTAAAGCTTACTCACCACCAAATGAGCTATATCAACCACCGGTTTGAAGTAAAACCTTTTAAAGGTGGAGTCCGAAGACCAATCCGCAGCTCTCATCAAATGCTCCAATCTGGCACCTAAAGAGAAAGCCTTCGAGGCCATGGCCCTTCTAGCTGAATGAGCACCGAACTGTTTCGTGTCAATGCCTGCTTCCTGCATGATCCACTGTACCCATCTGGCGATGGTGGGAGAAGAGACAGCCTTGTGCGGCTTTCGCAGCGCGATTAGCAGCTGTCGTTCGCCCGGAGGGCGAAGTTCCAAGGTTAGGTCCTCATAACCCTTCAAACACTGAACCACGCACAGCTTGGGAGTGTCCACGAAGTATGGATAAGAAATCGACCTTGAAGCACACTTCGTGCGACGCCCCAACGTAAAGACCACCCCATCGGGGGAAAAAATCCTCGCCGCGACATCCAAGGCGCGTACATCCGACACTCGTCTGCATGAAACCAGACATAAGAGCATTGCCAACTTCTCCGAAAGTTCCTTCAAAGACAAATACTTATTCGGCGGCCACGACAAAAAAAGTTAAGAACCAGGTTAACATCCCAAAGAACTGACTAACGCGGTTCTGGAGGCAGAGAAAGTCGAATACCACGCAGTAGACGACAAACAAAAGGATGTTCTCCCAGCGGTGCCCCCGCCACCGGCAGGTGGCCCGCCGAGATCGCTGATCGCATCGCATTGATAGTACGGTAGGCCAGGCCAGCCGAAGCCGACTCCGCCAAATAGTTTAACGCAGGAACGACGCCTGCGACCAAGGGATCCAGGTCCCGTCGAAGACACCAACGGGACCACTTATTCCAGGCAGAGCGATAACGTTTTGTTGTGCTGCCTGCCCAGGCCTTCGAGAGGAAACTCTCAGCTGGTCTCGAAAGGCCCGGGAGTGACCAACGTCGCCCGAAAGCCTCCACGCCATGAGGTGAAGAGAGCTCTGAGTGAGCAGGTGATGGAGTTCCCTGTCCACGCTGAGAAGAAGCCGCGGAAACCGGGGGAGTAGGATTGGAGAATCCCAAGAAAGTTCCAGAAGAACTGGAAATCAAACTTGAGACCTCCACCAGGGAGTCACCATTACTACATCCGCCCGCTGGCGGCGCAGGTGGGCCGCCGCCCTCAGTATCATCGAGAACGGGGAAAAGGCGTAAGACTTCTCCCGGCTCCAGTCTGGGAGGAAGGCGACCTTGGCCTCCGCTAGAGGGTCTGGCCTCGAGCTGAAAAAACGTGGGAGCTGGAAGTCCAGGCGGTACGCAAAAAGATCCACCGAGAACGGGCCCCGGGCGTCGCTCAGCCACCTGAACACTTGTGGATCTAGTTTCCCCTGACTGCAGTCCCATAGATGTCGGGAATGCCAATCTGCTACCTGATTGTCTTGACCCGGCAAGTATTCCGCCGTCACAGACACCTGGTGCGCCAGGCAGTAATTGGGAGAGGTGTGGCGCCGCGGCCAGGGCGACAGACGCTGGAATCTGGGGATCAGGGTTCGATCCCCGGCTCCGGCGGCAGGTTAGCCCAGCACCATGTGACTCTGGGCAATAGCTTGCTTAATCTTCCCGACGGCCCCCAGCGCCTAGAGACCCTTACGGGTGATTGTGCGCTTTACAAATGTAGATTATTATTATTTATTATAGTAATTCCAAAAGACCTTCGCCAAGTCTGAAAGAGCCTTGGAACGAGGGCCACCCAAATGGTTTACGTAGCGCACGGCCGAGATATTGTCCATGCGAAGCAAGATGCAGGAACAAACTGTGTCCTTGGTCCAGCAGCGAACCGCGAATGACCCGGCCAACAGTTCCAGACAGTTGATATGGAGCTCTTGCTCCTCGGACGACCAGGCGCCGCCTGTGAAACTCTCCACAGCGGGCGCCCCAGCCAGCACGGCTGGCATCGGACTCTATCACCAAGTCTGGGACAGGACTGAAAATCGCTCGGCCATTCCAGGCCTCCATATGCGCAAGCCACCAGTTCATCTCCTCCCTCACCTCGTCCGATAGGGGAACCACCTGATCGTACGTCAGGCCCTGTCGGAGATGATGCGCCTTGAGGCGCTGAAGGGCTCGGTAATGCAGGGGCCCCGGAAAGATTGCTTGGATGGAGGAAGATAGTAGGCCCACCACCCGGGCAATCTGACAGAGAGGTATGCGATCGCGAGATCATCTGGCGGAGGATGTGGCGGATCTTCCCTAGCTTCCTGGAGGGAAGGCTCAGGTTGCACTGCACCGAATCCACAGTAAAACCGAGGAACACCATCGACTGAGACGGAACCAGAACAGACTTTTCGCTGTTGATTACAAACCCCAGTCCCTGGGGCAAGGATATCGTTTGGCGAAGCTGAAGGTCCAACTGCACGGGACACTGTGCCATCACTGGGATGTCGTCCAAGTAGACTATCATCCGGATACCCTGGCTCCGCAAAATTTCCACCGCCGGCCGGAGGAGCTTGGTAAAACACCAAGGGGCCGAAGAAAGCCCGAAAGGAAGGGCGGTAAACTCTAACACCTGACCTCCCCACCGGAACTGCAGAAAACGCCGGTGCGGGGGGTGAATGGGAACCACCAAGTACGCATCCTTGAGGTCCAGGCGGACCATTCAATCGTTGGGAAGCAACACATCTCTCAAAAGATGGATACCCTCCCTCTTGAAGTGCCGGTAGACCAACCAACCGTTGAACTCTTTGAGATTGATCACCGGACGCTTCCCACCATCTGCTTTGTCCACTAGGAACAAATTGCTCAAAAACCCCGCCGGGTGTCGAATTGAAAGACAAATGGCGCCCTTGCGAAGCAGGTCCGAAACCTCTTCGTCGACTAGTCGTGCGTCCGCACAAGAGAAAACGATAGGAGGAGGAGGCCTGTCCTGGCGGGGCTGATCGTAAAATTCCACGTGGAAACCGCGTATAGTTTGCAACACCCAGGCGTCCGCCATGATTGCGGCCCAGGCCTCTGGAAACAAGGCCAGTCGTCCCCCCACGCGGACCTGGTCCGCCGAGATGACACTCACCGTTGGAGGAGTTCCCAGCCGCATTCTTGAATCCACCACGGCAGCGGAAGCGTTGACCTCTGGTAGGATAGAAGGTGTAATTTTGCGAGGAGTTATACTGGCCTCGACCGGAGCCTTGATTCCTGTTGGTCGCTTGCTGACCACCACGGCCGGTTGCGCGGCACCCTCCGCGACCGTCCCCCCTGGAGAAACGCTGGTGGAAGACTCTTATTGCTGTAAACAGCCTAGTTTCTTGTGGTTCGATTGGTTTGCATGTTTTTTTATAACGTATGTCAATTTAAAGTGTACGTAATAAGATATATTCTAAAACAAATAAGGGATTTGTTCCCAGCATTGCAACGCATCACCTCAAATCACTAAAATTTCAATGTGTATCGTAAGGACACTTAGCTGATATTTTCTTCTGTTGTGATGTGCCTGCTCTAAGTCTCCATTTTAGTTACAAGTTGTAGCTTGACATCTTTTTCTAACGGTGACTTTTTACGTGTTTTACACTTGCACAATAATGTACTGAGAAACAGATATACATGCTGTTAATTTATTAGTAGTGATATTTTCCTGTTCATACACTCTGTCAAAGGCCATCTGTTAGGCTTTCTCAACTTTGGTAGAACATACATACCGGACTGTCCCCAGTGGGTTAAACAGTTGTGTGAATTGATTCATTCTGATTTCTCCGGTACACCTTGGACATCAGAACACTCGCAGATTCTCAGAAAACTGTAAACTGATATGATTGATCCCAGACACTTAAATGCACTTGTGTCAACACAACAAACTTGGTGAACCACATACTTGTAGGATCCACTGATTATACAAGTCACCTTTAACAAGGGTGATACTGCACTGATTGCTTATGAATCACATTTATACTCCAATGCTAAAGTGTGTTTTTCATCAACAGAAAAAATACTGATTGCAGTTCAGACATCGGTTATAAAGGAAAAACGTTGGCTCAGGGGAAACGCATAATTGTGCCTACTTTCCTTCCAGTCTCAGAGGCTGTCACCAAGGCAAGCATTTCTAACACAAGAGTCTTAAATCCAAGATGGATACAATGGGCAGCTACTGTTGATGAATATACCTTTGATCCTACCTTGCAAACAAGAATTATTTCATTATTTCTCCAATATGAATAAGAATACCCTTCAAAGTTTTGCCCCTTGATCAGTATGATTTCATAAAATATACAGATGGTTAAGCTAAACCCGCGATTGGCATCAAGCAACGATGCATGTGGAGTAGAGCACAGTGTCATGAAAGATGGAGAATTCTTTCAACAAAAAATATTTACACAATCCTTAGGGGATTGTACCGCACTGCTGGCTTAATTGAACGTTTTAATTCTGGTACTATAGAATACTGATCCTAAATTCCCCACACTCCTCGTATGTGATTATTATTACTGTGTCCAGTCTTTTAATGAGAACTTACATTATTGGCACTTTAATGGATTCAAAGATTATATAAGAAACACTATCAAGCATAAATTGCATTGGTGAAAAGTGACAAATCTTAGATTGCTTAACATGTGCTCATGTAATTCATACGGTATATAAGAGGGGTCCCAGTACGTAGTATCAAAATCACACAAGAACATTTACTGCATACAATCAAAAATAAAGAGTAAGAAGAAAACAAATTAACACACTGTTATTTAATCACAACGTGTTATTAGGCTGCATGTGTCATTTTTTGGCAACACAATTGCATAAGTGCCCCTGGAATAGGAGAATGGGGTGGGGTGTTGAGTGAGAAAGGAGGGATGTGCAAAGTCGGTCATAGTGCAACAAGTAACATCAAAGCATGGAAACGCATAAACACAACATCATTCTGGCTTCAGGACATGGAGCCAGTGTACAAAATAACGCAATTAATGCTCTGCAAATTTTCAGGCCACCATGCAGTTAGCGCTTATGTTATTAGTCTAAATTTTGGTTACGCCAGCTGGTGTGGGGTTGTATCTGTCGACGTTTCGACCCAAGACGGAAGGTTAGGTATACGTGAGACCTTAAAACAGGGTCTTCATCAGGACAAAAGGGATCAGGTGGGGCGGGTGATTCTGTAAAAATGAAGTGAAATGAGTCTAAGGTAGTGAAATTAGAAAAAGTTATTAAAACCGCGCTAAAAGCGCCACATGACACCTTATAACGCACTAATTAATTACCATGGAAGTTGGGCCGTCCGGGTCTAACGTGGGACTGGAGAACGAGGAACAACCTGTGAGCAACAGGGTGAGATTATGATTAAGACCAAGAAAGTGCAGTTAATGGCAACCTCAGCTTGGTACAGCGTGAACAATTATTCACTTGTAAGTAGGCTCAATAGGGCCTCAAAGACCTTGGTATCAGTATGAATCAGATGCCATCGTGATCATCTCAATACTGCAGGGGATATACAAAAAGGGATTTCAATGGAACTAAAACGATTGATACAAGAAAGAAAGATCGTGGGACAAGCAACGCCTAATGAGGTGCGTCTCAGTAAACTCACAAGCACAGGCGGTTCACTCGAAAGCCGTGCTTCAGATAAACGAGCCGCCGCCGCGGTCTTCGTATTCTACAGTAAAAAGTATGGGACGGATTAGAAACTAGCACGTGTGTGCTATCTCGTTCGGGAAAACTCTTAAGCACATTCGTGTGTGAATTGCAAGAGTGCTTACCTCAGAAAAGCTAAGCGGTTCCACCCAAGTCCTATCGCAGCGCCTTCTTTAGTAGCATTGACCCGAGCAACCGCGTACAAGCGTTAATAAGCTGACGCGTACTTGCGTGGTAAGACGCCAAATGCTTAGGGGGCCATAGAGAAAAGACTGCTCTGGGAAAGAAAGAAACGTATCTCTCTCTCAATATCATGATGTTAACACAAGTATAACGCACACCTCTCTGGAATGACGGTAAAGGCGTTGTCAGAATACTGCCCCTCGTGGCGGGATGCCTGGCTTTCACCTTGCTGATACCCTGCCGGGGTTATCTCACAGGGGAATACCAGGACGGGTTCCCTAAGCAAGCGCTTAGAAACCGCTTGGTGATTTGCGCTATATAAATTCCTGTACATTTACATTTACATTTACTGTACAGTTCAGTCTTAAGTTTGAATTTGTTGGGTGACGCCGTGGGAACATAGGAGAGACCTCTACTTAGAACCTTGATCTCATTGTCTTTTAGGTGGTACTTAGGGATGTTGACCACCGGGCTGGTTGGAAAAATTGTAGTTAGATTGGTAGTCATCAATTGGTTCTGATTTCCTGAATGGGTATCGGTTAAATTAGTTACCATCGGTAGACTTTCCAAAATTTGATTGAATCAGGATCAATATGTTAGCAGACCTTTGTAACTCTATTTTCTTCTACAAATAGTAGCATTAAGATATGAGGTGGCATCGTCCACTACACTAGCCATATGTGCGTGTATCTCATAAATGTGTACTAATTACTTTTGAATATGTGGTCCGAAATGGTTTTAACTAATATCTAAAAACTGTTGATTCGCCTACACCCTGCTGTTCGTGAGGTGCGCGATCTGTGTCTTTGATGTGTTCATGTTTCTGTACAGTGGTAACCAACGTGCTTTTTTGATGGCTCCCTTATTTTTGCAAACCTACACGAGTATATATGCCGACAACGCCTTTACCGTCATTCCAGAGAGGTGTGCGTTATAATTGTGTTAACATGATATTGAGAGATAGAGAGAGATACATTTCTTGTAGAGTGGTTACTAACGTGTTCTTAGATGGCTCCCTTATTTTTGCAAAAATACACGAGTATATATTCTGACAACGCCTTTACCGTCATTCCAGAGAGGTGTGCGTTATAATTGTGTTAACATCATGATATTGAGAGAGAGATACGTTTCTTTCTCTCCCAGAGCAGTCTTTTCTCTATGGCCCCTTACGCATTTGGCATCTTACCACGCAAGTACGCGTCAGCTTATTAACGCTTGTACGCGGTTGCTCGGGTCAATGCTACTAAAGAAGGCGCTGCGAGAGGACTTGGGTGGAACCGCTTATCTTTTCTGAGGTAAGCACCCTGGCAATTCACACACAAATGTGCTCAAGAGTTTTTCCGAACGAGATTGCACACACGTGCTAGTTTCTAATCCGTCCCATACTTTTTCCTGTAGAATACGAAGACCGCGGCGGCTCGTTTATCTGAAGCACGGCTTTCGAGTGAACCACCTGTGCATGTGAGTTTACTGAGACACACGTCATTAGGCGTTGCTTGTCCCACGGTCTTTCTTTCTTGTATCAATCGTTTTGGTTACATTGAAATCCCTTTTTGTATATGCCCTGCAGTATTGAGATGATCACGATGGCATCTGATTCATACAGATACCAAGGTCTTCAAGGCCCCATTGAGCATACTTACAAGTGAGTCATTGTTCACGCTGTACCAAGCTGAGGTTGCCATTAACTACACTTTCTTGGTCTTAATCATAATCTCACCCTGTTGCTCACAGGTTGTTTCTTGTTCTCCAGTCCCACGTTGGAGCCGGACGGCCCAACTTCCATGGTAATTAATTAGTGTGTTGTGAGGTGTCATGTGGCGCTTTTAGCATGGTTTTAATTCATTTTTCTAGTTTCACTACCTTAGACTCATTTCACTTCATTTTTACAGAATCACCCGCCCCACCTGATCCCTTTTGTCCTGATGAAGACCCCGTTTTAAGGTCTCACGTATACCTAACCTTCCGTCTTGCGGTCGAAACGTCGACCGATACAACCCCACACCAGCTGGCGCAACCAACATTTAGACTAATAACCTAAGCGCTAACAGCATGGGGGCCTGAAAATTTGCAGAGCATTAATTGCGTTATTTTGTACACTGGCTCCGTGTCCTGAAGCCAGAATGATGTTGTGTTTATGCGTTTTCATGCTTTGATGTTACTTGTTGCACTATGACCGACTTTGCACATCCCTCCGTTCTCACTCAACACCCCATCCCATCCTCCTATTCCTGGGGCACTTATGCAATTGTGTTGCCAAAAAATGACATATGCAGCCTAATAACACGTTGTGATTAAATAACAGTGTGTTAATTTGTTTTCTTCTTACTCTTTATTTTTGATTGTATGCAATAAATGTTCTTGTGTGATTTTGATACTACGTACTGGGACCCCTCTTCTTATATACGATTTAGCACCCAGGTCCCAGTGACTCTATTGGGTAAAACCCCCCCTATTGTGTAACACATGTAATTCATACATTGTCATAATCCTGCCGGCATACACGTTGTAGGGAATTTATTGGCTGCAGAAGCCATGAAATCAGCGGTTCAGACTGCTTTTGCTGCTTCAATTACTCGTTCACACACATGGGTGCATAATGACGTCATGGTTGCTGTCCACGCTTCATGTAACTGCTCTCCATTACCTAAAAAATATCCAGCAAATTACTCCTTTCTATGGAGTGCCCAAAACATACAGTTTGCTTGCATTCCCAGGGTAGGTGATCGAGTGATACCCACCCCGGACGGCAGGTTACAATTAATCATAGCTGCTTATGAGGGTTTAACATCTGCCCATGAATGTGTGGCAGCTACAGTTTCCTTACTACAGAAACACTATTGATGGTGTGGCCTGTACACACCCCGGACGGCAGGTTACAATTAATCATAGCTGCTTATGAGGGTTTAACATCTGCCCATGAATGTGTGGCAGCTACAGTTTCCTTACTACAGAAACACTATTGATGGTGTGGCCTGTACAGACTAAACAAAAAGCCTTAGCTATAACATTTGCCAACAAATTAAAAATGTAAACGCAAACACCTAACCTGTCTACTTGGATCACTGTGGACCTCTGAATTCAGATGGTGTTAAATTTTATACTATTGGTCATAGGTTCATGTTCTAGATTTCTGTGTGTGGCTGCCACAGCGATTGGCTAATGCTCTATCTGTTATTGAAGGTTTGCAAGTCTTTATCGGCATATATGCAATAGCTACATGCACACTGACCAGGGACCAGTGTTTGCCTCCAAGGATTACCTGGATGCCATGGTAAAACTGAGTGTTGCTTTGCATTATTCCTACCCTATCATCCCAAGGGAAATTCAATAGTGGAAAGGAAAAACTGACTTAAAGCAGTCCTTAGCAGGTATAGTTTTAGGTTCAGGTCGTTGTTGGATCTATCCATGGAGTCCAGAAGGCTTTAAATCTGCCTAGATGATTCTTGGGTGGCGGTACTGCCTATGAAGATCTTGACAACCCTGGCACAGTGGTGGCAGACACACCTTTTGACATCAATTAATGTTCTGCTGTTTTATAGGAACTGAAAGACTTCAGAGATGAGCAGTAAAATAAAATTTCCAAATGGTCTGCCACTGGCTATGAAGGAGCAAACAGCAATTTGTGGCTGGATTACTAAAATTGGGGATCTAGTTCGAGAGATTACTGACCGGAAAGAATGTGGCCCATAATAAAGAGCACCAGCGCCAGTCCTTGGCATTCAGGGTACCAGAACTGCGATTATTGCCACTGCTTGCTTGTTTTAGAAGCAAACAATGTATTTCAATATATCTGATCAAGCTCCATTATGTGGCCAGTCCTACACAGTACTCTGCAAGGGCTCCTGCGTAGTTACCTGCCTCCTTTCGCTACCATATAGGAAATCCCCCTACAAGCATTTAATGTACTAATATTGATTCTCCCCGCTCGGGACTTCAGATGCTGAATTTTTACAACTTCCTGTTACTGTTACAAATACAGGATGCACATCAGCATTCAATGTACAATTTTTTACTGATGTTCCTAACAAAAAAAGTTGAAGGACACCATTGTAGTTGTCTACCAGTTCTCCTTTAACACGTGAGGTCCCTGTTTTTTGTACAGACTGCCTCGGATTACTTTGTTGATATTGATGATTTTTGCTTTTGATTCATTACATACTTAACTGCATGGTGTATGTGCTTTTTCTATTTGGCTAATTCAGACATATCTGAATTCTCCATGGTTCATTATTTGAATTTCCATTTTCTGCTTTTCCTGTTTATCTGGATTTGATTTATTAGTTTTTATCATGCTTCTGAACGGACATTACTTTTCAGAACACTCTGCTGTAGAACTGGTAGCTTAGGTGCTGAAGCCTCATTCTTCAATTGTGAAGTGCGAAGAGACCTGTCCCTTGGAATATTTCTACATTTCCTGTGTCTGGTGGAATTGTTTGGGATGAGGTCTCATTTGATATTTTTGGTCCTACAAAAACGTAACAGATTCCTAACGTCTTTAAGGCCGCTATAGATGAAATAATTACTCCTGGATCCATGTCTGATGAAGGGGATGTTACAACGGTCAAAAGCATGCTTTCTGAACTAGTCTTCTACAGTATTTGAAATTGAAGATTTGTATTTAAATTCTACTAATTATGGTGAAATGTTTTGTTTTCATTATGCTCACCACTATTTAGAGAATTAAAACCCCATGTACAGCTTTTTAATTACACATGATGACAACCTTGCCGATGCCATCAGTGGGTGGTTTAAACACATATTTGAAAAAATGTGCTTATTTTTCTGGACTCCGTTTCTTATTATAAGCTTATCCCTTTCCCAGCGAAGAAATGTATGCTGACCTAAACAAAATTAATTTATTCAGATTCATTTATTTCCCAGCTGGCAATAAAAGGCTATGAGGAAAATATTGATTTGAAATCAGTTTGGAAGTCATGATACGAGCAAGTACAGGGCAGTGATGATTTATTTAGAGCTTGTGTGATCCCTAGACAAATTTTCTTTCTGAACAAAACAGTGCAGCAAAACCACCTTTTGTAGGTTTGGCTGAAATTAAAGAAATGAGCATTCCTTCTATTGCATGTTTTGATAATTGGCAACATTTTGCAAATTTTACTGAAGAACAGCTGAATATGATGGTACAGAATGGTACATAGAACACTTCCCTTTCTGGTTCAGATGGGTGATTATTTTAGCCTGTTGATGCTAATGGTTGTTAAACTACTCATTGGGTTTCAAGGCTAGCAGACCAGACCCCAATATATGCAGTCACAACATTCAAGGGTGTTTACCACCTATAGTGCAGGAAAGTTATGCCAGCACTTGTTACAGCATTTCACCTTATCTGCAGTTAAGAAACTTCTATCTGTCCTTTCCAAGGTCTTGGATTTACCAGACTCTTGTTGGGTTCTCGGTCACCATATTCTAAAAGACTCATATAGGCCACTTAAAATGAACTGTCAAACATTTCTCAGCAAGAAGCTGCTGAACCCTTGATACAAATTAACAGGGATATTTTGTGGAAAGCGTTGGTTTTTGTAGATAATGGCATGACTACATTGTCGACACAATATTATTCACAGAATAAATGTATCATCTTCATTATATATAATTCAGAACAACGTGCCTCTCCTCCAGCATCGGCAAGATCAATTGAGATAGATTATGGAATTGAGTTGCACGTTGCAGCTTTTAAAATCAGACTGTATGACTTGGAAATATATGAACTCAACAGAATTGTTTTTGCCTTACAAGTTAACATGCACCCCAGGGGATGATTGCAAAGAAAGATGCGACTTACACAATGCTGAACATAGCTGAAACACCATCTGCTGTATGGTTGAGCATCTGTTTTTTTTCTTTACCATTATACACATTTCAGTCAACATCTAGTCTTAAATACTTTAAGTAGGCAGCTATGAAGCTTTAGGGGAGAGTATTGTCCATGAAATAGTTTTTTTGCCCTCTGATTACAGATGATTGAATGGGGAAACTGAATCCTTCATTTGTGGAAACGAATGTAAAACTTCATTTGCATATTCACTAGTTCGTAAAGAAGTGACACTTCATGGTGTGTGCAGTGTTTCCATGGCCAATTGGCGTATTATCTGAAGGGCATCCCAGTCTCCTTAATTTGTCCAGTGTTCAGATTGCATTCAAATGGAAGTTATTTGATCCTGACCGACCAAGGTTGGTGTGGGATTAAACCGGGAGTGTCAGATGAGGTGACAGTTTTTAAGGGCATGACTTGTAATAAAGTTTGATTTCTGCCCACACACACAATTTGGGCTTGTGGCCCTCAATTCCTATTTTTTAACATTAACTTTGTTGAGTTAAGCTGGCTGAAAGCATTATTGTTTTAGAAGAATGTTGCACAAACATCTGCTTGAGAGAAGTTTGATGTTAAAGTTGCAAGGACTTCCTCTGAAGTACAATCGCTATTGCACTAAAACATACTAGAGCATTTTGGTGAATTTGTACAAGGAATATTTATTGCTTCAAATGCCGCAGGAGTGGGGCACTTTTTAAAGCGATTGGGTCTGGCTTTGTTTGTACATTAAAGACTATTCTGGGTGATTCCATTCTTTTAACACTCATTGGTTTCCAGTACTTTTGGAGGTACACCACTTGTGTTATTGCTGTTTTTATACTGTGTTTGTTGCTCCGCAATGCATGTCCCTCCTCGAGGCCAAATGGTGATGGACTTATCACACATCCTGCTTTGTTGTGAACGCATGATACAGTACTTTGGAGTGTCTTTACTTCAGGAACCAAACGACAACTAGTCCTTGACCTTTAGACTGGTGTGGTTACACTGTGTGCAGCCTGTGCTCCGCTGTCTGTGGTGCCTTTGTGAGTGCGCACCAAACCTATGTCTTGAAATTCAACTGGTTCTATCTATGGATATGGATCTGCAAATGCGTCCGTTGAGGGCTCCTTCAGTGCTGGTCTATGAGACTACCAGTCCTGCAGAATGCCTACTATGAGCTGTTATCACCAGCCAGCATGAATGCTTTGGCTCATGAATTCCTGGGATCTGGTTCGCCTGCTGCGGTTACTCTACCGGGGGTCACAGCATCAGCATTTCATTGGACTGGATATGGCCATGTTTTTTATTGGGAATTCGCACTTAGAGCCACTGGATATATAGGGGTCGATTAGGATGGCGGTGAATCCGCATCCTCCGGGCCGGTGGAAGCCACCACCGGCCCGGAGGATGCGGATTCACCGCTGCGGTCCCTGTGAACACCACCCGCCAGATCAGGATGGCGGTAGAATCAGCGGCAGACGGCAGGTCCGTCAAACCGCTGATCCGCGGGGTGTAGCCTGCTATTTGGTGGCGGTGTCTGCAAGCCAAATTAGGAAGCATGTGTAAACATGCTTTTCCGTGGCGGTTTTTCTGCCGTGGAAAAGCATGTGGACCTTTGCTTCTGGGGGGCCCTTGCGGGCCCCCAGGGTGAAGGGGGTGTGGGGGTGCACATGGGTACCTGTGGTACCCCCCTGCATTTGCATGCACAAAGCGGCAGGCACCACGCGGTGCCTGCTGCTTTGTGCATGCAAATGCAATGCATGCATTTTTAACATTGCGGCGGGTGCTGCTTCAAGCAGCACCTGCCGCAATGTTAAAGATACAGGATGTGACCGCCAGGGTGGCGGTCACATCCTAATCGGCATGAACGGGACGCCGCTGCCCTTGCGGACGGTCCCTCCACCTCGGGGTAGCGGACGGACGCAAGTCCGTCCGCCATCCTAATAGGCCCCTAAGTCTGCAGATGCAGGTTCCTTCAAGGATCCCACTGACTCTCTGAATAGGGGAAGCATTTCGGGTGCCTCCTAGATTTTTAATTCGGCCCCTTATTTTAAAACAATTTTTTTAATGGCTTTCATCTGCTTTATTAAATTTTATTTTATAGTCTTTTAGCTTGAACTTTTTGACTGCTTTTAGTTTGGGTCTAGTCTCCCTCCGGCCCAGCAGAGGGTGTTGGAATGTGCAACAGGGCCTGCTCTGAGTCTCCATTTTAGTTACACATTTTAGCTTGACACATTTTTCTGCTGGTTACTTTTTACATGTATTACACTTACACGATAATGTACTGACAAGCTATTATACACACAGTTAATTTCTTAGTAAGTATTATTATGATGATGTTTGTACTTTCCATCCAAGGCTAGGCATATAGGCATATAGGACATGATGCTCTTATATTCGATTGGTTAGAGACATCTCAAAGGCTCCAGACAAACCATTGCATCAGCTCTGCACTTTTGACTCTGTGCGATTGGAATCGTGCCTTATTATATGAACAGCCCCTACATTACATTCGGCAGAGGAGCACTTCTGCTGGGATTGTCTTGGAACCCGGTGCACTATTACTTTGATGCAGCTATGCTGACTCTAAGCTATATCCTACAAAGGATAATAGCCTTCTCTGCACCAGATAGTCTGCCTGACACAACATGATCTGGTACTGCCACTATGCTCTCAATAGTATAGGTAGTATTAGATAACGGTATAAGAGTATAATCACATAGTAATTTCATAGTGTTTGAACTGTATCTTTTTCAGCGTTCTTGTAAGGCTTGTTACTTTTTTTCTTGTTTACCTTTGGCTTGCAAAAGTGACAACAAAAGGGTAGATCTGTGCCCATGATTCCCTTGAGGAATAAAAAGTGGCCATGTTCGAGGTTGCTGATACCATCTGGCGCCCTGGTAAGGTTAAGGGTTCAGATGGGGCATTGTGAGCTAGCTAGAAATTAGGCCAACATTTCCTCATTATATGTATGAATTTTTTTCCCATACTCTGACGTTTATGTTGTCCAGATTCAGTCCTCCTTAATTCATATAACATTTCAAGCCCATTAATGAGGCCTCGAACTAAAGAACCATCTGCGCTTGCACCCGTTTGAGAACAGATGTAAATCTTCTGTATTCAGTTGAATGAGTGCCACAGGCACAAACTATTCTATTCAGATATTATCTTAGTCAAAAGCCTGGCTAGAGGCATCCCATTCTCCACTTCAGGGCACTCAAAATATACATCAAGAAGATAGGTTTCAGTATGCTTTAGCCCGATAAAGGAGACCTGCTTGTATCAGACATGATTTAGAATTTGTATTATTTCCCTATCCCCAAGACCCTTGTTAAAGTAGATGCCTTTGCTTCATGGTAGATGTTCAGCAGTTCAACACTTTGTCCTTTGATGTGAAGACATTTTCACAAATCTTTTACCAAAGTGTGTGACTCTGGTGCCTGCACAACGTTTATGCGAAGGTATAGAAACTTTCCCATACCTAGATCCCTGCCTTCTGACGGCCCCTTCAATGCCAAGCAACACAAATCACACTAAGGCTGTTTTCATCAGTGGGTCTCACCCTGAACAAAGGGAAATCTGGCATGTCCTTTCCCTAAGTCACCACTTTTCAGGGACCGATTGAAGGTAGAACATTCTTTATAATGAGGCACAAGACTGTCCCAAGTAACACCAACTATATCAATCGCCACAGTGTGGTAGGTGGAGGGACGTCCTACATTTTGAAGTAGCTTAATACCATCTGACAATGTAATTTTCCATGAAGAATCGGGCCACCAGGGCAAACTAGCCATTAGACAGTGGGATATCTGTGTACAAAACAGACCCTTACCTCATGGCTGGACAATGTTCATGTATATAAAAGACTGCATGTGTGAATAAGACCCTCAACTTAAGTTCACAACCCATTATGTGGGCAGAGCACTCATGTTCACTAGAAGCTGCACATAAACATCTTACTAATTGGGTTTGAAAGATGATCCCTAAAGGTGTTCTTACCCTGCATGAAGTTTAAAGATGTTGAGCAGAACTGTCAAAATAATCATTTCATATTACATTGCAAAAGAATGTGGCACAATGTCTCCAGTGATACGAGACTAGTGAACAATGCCACACTAATAGTGGAGTCTGTGACCGGGTTAAACATCACATTGCAGGTCCCTTAAACCAACAAGATCTCTGCAGCTACAAATTGGGCTGCAGGCATTTCCAGCATGTCTTCTAAAGATGTGAAACTTCAGTTGAACTTCTTCATAATACCTAAATATTGGAAAGCTAATTCTCCTCCAGGGATGTACCTCAGTCTTTATAAGCTCTGAACTGTCCCGTCCGATCCTGAAGTCACTGTAAGACTGACTCCCATTACCAACTCCCCAAATGGGTTAAAAGTGGACATAAGGCTTCGAAAGAGAGAGTACTATTTTGTCCCCCCCCCCCTTGTGATATTTAAGTGATGAAATTACACCTGGAGTGTCCACTTACCAGCTGATGAATTGAAGCCATATGTAAATATTATGATGATATGAATATTGAGGCCATCTGTATGTGGACTCTCCTCACGACTGTTTCACAGTAACACTTCTCCAGTATTGAATCTGTCATAGGTTGAAAGGCTTGAATATTTCCTGCTGCAGAGGTGGAAATCCCATTGTATTTATAAAAAGCAGTATAAAGAAAAGCAGTGCATGGTGTAGCTTAATCATTTGACATTTTTAGCCAATTCACATCCTTTTAAACATAACCAAACTTTAGGCAATCAGAATGCAGCTCCCTCGAAATGGTGGGGTATTGTTGACAGTGGATTTTGTTTCAGGTGTGCTGCCAGGGTATGACCCGTTAACAATTATGTCTGAAAGAACTCCTCAGAGACCTTGCATTGGACTGAGGAGGCAGAGCAAACCTTTGTGCAGGCTCAACAGGCATGGACCTTTGCGCTCACTCTGGTCTTTCATAGTGTATTGTTGTAATGGTGAAGGGTATGCTCTTAAAGTATTGATACAGGATCATGACTGATCATAGAAATTTCATTTCCTATTATGTCTTTACCTTGCATCCTGTAGTTGAGGGCTCCCACCTTGCTTGGGCTCTGTTGCCATTGCAGCCCACCTTGCAGAGGTATGAAAAATATTGTGCTAGGCTTATTCTTGATTGCTGCAGTTTGCGACTACCTTTTTACTTAATACAAAATACAATACCTCTTCAGAGCCAGGTTGTCCCGAGATATTATTACTAGCTGCTTCTGGCATCAATCTGATTCGTTTGAATCCTACCTAATTGATGCCCACTTTCCAAGAATGTGAACAACCTGGACTGGCCTTTAGTCACCAAACTCGTGACCAAACCCCACATTGATTTATCAGACACACCAATGACCAAAAAAGATTTGTCACAATATTCAGAGACCCGAGACCCCAGATGTGTTTGGAGTGGCCCATGACGTCATGCTGCTGTGGACACCACAAGGGTTTCTAACTATGTAGTACCCTTACTAAAAACAGACTTCACTCACAAAACCTGCTGAATGCCTTTATGTTGCCGTTTAAAGTTGGATGGATAAAATATGCCGCTCATCAGTCTACACAATATAAAATGTCTCAAGGAAATATACCTGTACATCAAGTAGCCAAAAAAGCTGCACCATCCCCCAGTGAAGCTATAATATATGTTTTGCAAACTGATGCATTTTCGGTGCCTAGGCTTAAAGATCTGTTGGTTGTTTAAAAACAGTAATGAATCAAAATGATTTGTCAAAGGGACCTGAGGGAGTGTGGAGGGACCCCATGGGGAGAGTGATGGTGCCTAAAGTCTTAATTTCCAGCCTAGCATGTCTTTATCATGTCATTACCCATATAGGAAAAGAAGGTAAGATTTGTGCCTCAGCAACCCACAGGATTGCTGCTTTCTTTTGTCCAAAACTTGCCACTCCTATCTCACCAACCCAACCACAATATTGGGAAAGGGATCATTACCCCTGGATTTAATGTCCATCTTCTTGGGGCCCCTTTATCCATCTACAAATGGACTTCATTCAAATGCCCCATTGATGTGTCTGTTCTTATGTGCATGTTTTCGTGTAAGTTAAAGCTTACCCTTGTTGTGCTGTTGCTTTAACTGCCACCAAGAAACTGTTAATGGACATAATTCTCCTGTTGCTTTTCCATTGATGTGGCTTTCACTTTTTTTCATCTGTAGTTCGGAAAGTGTGCAAAGTCCTAAGTATTCAACATTTCCATTGTGCCCATCACCTAGAGTCATTCGGGAAAGTTCAACAAAGCAATTGCATGTTTAAGAGTAAGCTAATATAGTCTTAAACACCTCGTTGAAGTGGCTGGATGCATTGCTCTTCTCCTTCTGGTCGGGGACACGCACACTCACACTTTCCCTTGTGTCTGGATTAAGCTTTGCTTCTCAGACGAGCCCCAGCAAGAGTGAAACACGTGTGCCAGGAGCTGCTTTTACTTGTTCCAGGTTGGCTTGAATGGTATTTTATCAACCCAAAGCTGTAATACTGTGCCTGGAGTAGAAAATGCTTTTGCCATTTTTGGCTCGGTGTGGATATCACTTGTCGATCCTGTTCTTAATGACATTGCCAAAACATGGCAATAACAAGCGCAGCCATTTCAAACTTCTCATGCAAACATACAAAGCCCTACATTACACAGGACCATAATACCTGAACAGCTACATACACTTTCACTAACCCACTGGACACCTATGCTCCAGTTATGCCGTGCACCAAACCCTCCCCGGGTGGCCAATAACTGCAGGGCATGGCCTTAAGCTGTAAATAATCTCCTTGGTCACAGGACCGGGCCACCACCAGGCTTTGTTCAACACTCCGTGGGTAGCCAAACAGTGTTGGCCGCAGATCTTGGAATTCATGCCCTGTACTGAACTGTCCTTCTCCCTGTAGCTTGTCCTTTCCTTGCCTCTACTCAAACAGGAGTCCTCCTACTTGGTGCCAGGCAGCCTCTTCCTCCGCTCTGTGGAGGATCCCTGAAGTTGCTTTTTACTCCAACACATCCCCAGTAAGTTTCACAGCAAGCTATAGAATGCTGGCTGTGATACAGAAGGCTACAACACAGCACCTGGTGGCAGGGTTTGTTGCCGCACTGCCTTTCAGTTATAGAGAAAACCGGTGTTTGGTTCTAGCTACACTTATTCACTATTGCCCACCTCCTGAGACCAGCCACCTATGTTAGTCTCAATGATATACCAGAACTTTAACACACAGTGGAGGGCAATATGTACTATAAAATTAATGCTTCAGATGCAATACATAAATTAACAATAGATAACAGGAGTGACGAATCTCGAACACAAATGGCGTAGAATTCAATATGCTTTTATTGATTTTTCATGTACTCCGCAGCCTACGCGTTTCGCCCTCACGGGCTTCTTCAGGGCTTATTTTTTTTGCCTTGAACCTGATACTTCGTGTATTCCAACAGACAAATCTGTGCTAAATTCCAATTCCGGAAAGGCGAGGAAAAATAGTTTCGGACCATGCGGTCACCCTCTTGATCCTTAGAGATATCCTCTTTTTATTCTTTTTAGGTCTCGGCTAAAGACGCGCGGAAGCGCGTCTCCGCCGAGATCTTATGTCACCGAGCGTGCTTCCCAGGAGACACTCCTGGCCGCGCGCAGGCGAATCTAAACTGGCACGCGCATTAGTACGAGCGCTGCGCGAGGCTCCCACACAACACACGCATACATAGAAACAGAAGCGCTCACGCACGCACATACATACAGAACCCCCCCACTCATATATACACACACACACACACACACACACACACACGCGCACCGGCCCCCCCTCTCCCCTTTAACTTACTGTGGTAATCTGGGGGACTCCGCTCTCCGCACCGGCAGGGAGAGTTGACGCTGCGGCTCCTATCCCGGGACTCCCTCTTGGTCAAGGGAGCCCCGCAACACGCGTGCAACGTCCTGTTGTCGGCCCCGGGGCTCTCCATGCTCGCAGGAGCCCCGGGCCGCTCCACGCATTTCCTCCGCCTGCCTCCTCTTCCGGTCCGGACGCGGCTCCGCCCCCGTCACAGGCGACCTTGCCTGACTTCCGGTGCGGCCGCGGCGGAATTCCGGGGGCAGTAAGAGTTATTGTATATTTGGCTGCTAAATGAAAGCGTGTCCATCTGCCACTGACATTTCTTTCAAAGTCCAAGTGTCTTAGCTTTTGATGCTCTGAGAGTGTTCCTAATTTCTCTGAAACAGATCTCCAGCATTTGTTTTCGGTAATGAAATATGTTTGATAATTCGATACATTATTGTAAAAAGGCATATGGAGTCTATGGTTGTCATCCCCATTAGAGTTTCTGCGCAACCTACATTATTTACGTTCCCTGGACTTTAAAATGTATTATGCTGTAGAAAGATTTTCTAGTTAAGCATCTTTTTATGTGTTTTCTTTTCAATTCTTGTGTAAATTCTATGTTCGTGGTCTGTCCAAGCGCATGGGGCACGTGGTAAAGATTTCATCTAGGTGATGGTAGGGAAAGGGAGGTTTTTAGTCGAGCCTGATTTTATTGTAGATAAATATATTGTATTAGCATCTTTGCAACTGAACACATTTGCTCCTGTATATCTTTAATTGTGTAAGATCCCTAAATGAAATTTGGTCATTTACTCTTCCTCTCACAGATGTTCAGATGTTACAACTTTATCAGTTCGTGATTTTCTTTTGCACATCTTTAGTTCCCATTTACTTTAAAATACATCTTACTTTTGATAATAGTTAATTTAATTATAGTTATTCTTGGTGTAGTCTTTGGGTTATTGCAGTAATAACTCTTTGCTTTCGGTTTCCATTATTCAACAGTATTAAAAAAGAGGAGTTGAGAGGGGTGGGCAACTTGAAGATGAGGAAAAGGACAGAGGTAGTCTATTGTGAATATTTTAAATTTTCTGTTTTGTCAAAAAATATTAGGTGCTAAGTGAACAGTAATGCAAAAGTAAAGTGAAGAAACATTGTGAGTGATTTCTTTTAGTGTTACTGTTACTTTTTGGATTACAATTAGTTTATCATTCCACTTCCCAAACTATTTCCTAATGAGATCCCATTATTAAAATACTGCAATGTTTGATTTATTTTTTTACTCCAAAATACTGTTTCTCTTGTTAAGTACTGTACTATTAAAGCCAACTAATAATACCAATCCAAAATAATCTCGTAGTACACTATAGTATAGCATTGGTTATGATAACGTACATGAGAAAATAAATTCATTTAAATTTACTAAAAATATGTGAATATGCCCTAAATGCAAATGTAAATTTAATTTAGCTAAAAACTATTATTATTTTAAGTGAAATTAATGTTTTCATGTAAATCAGAACCCATGCTGAACAGTTTGTTTCGGCATTACTGTTTGCATGTCATATTTTTATCTTTTTGAAGGAAATGTACTACTTTTGAGTAGAGAAGTAGTCTAAAGCGTGATTTAACACATGCTGCTCGAAATGTGAACTTTGCGTGGTACAGACAGCTTCAGTGTGTTTCCTTGTTTTCTCTGTTTTGACATTATGCACTAGTTCTAGCTGTGGAAGGAAGCTGTAGTGAGTGCAGAGTAGTGAGTGCAGAGTAGTGAGTGCAGAGTAGTGAGTGCAGAGTAGTGAGTGCAGAGTAGTGAGTGCAGAGTAGTGAGTGCAGAGTAGTGAGTGCAGAGTAGTGAGTGCAGAGTAGTGAGTGCAGAGTAGTGAGTGCAGAGTAGTGAGTGCAGAGTAGTGAGTGCAGAGTAGTGAGTGCAGAGTAGTGAGTGCAGAGTAGTGAGTGCAGAGTAGTGAGTGCAGAGTAGTGAGTGCAGAGTAGTGAGTGCAGAGTAGTGAGTGCAGAGTAGTGAGTGCAGAGTAGTGAGTGCAGAGTAGTGAGTGCAGAGTAGTGAGTGCAGAGTAGTGAGTGCAGAGTAGTGAGTGCAGAGTAGTGAGTGCAGAGTAGTGAGTGCAGAGAGTAGTGAGTGCAGAGAGTAGTGAGTGCAGAGAGTAGTGAGTGCAGAGAGTAGTGAGTGCAGAGAGTAGTGAGTGCAGAGAGTAGTGAGTGCAGAGAGTAGTGAGTGCAGAGAGTAGTGAGTGCAGAGAGTAGTGAGTGCAGAGAGTAGTGAGTGCAGAGAGTAGTGAGTGCAGAGAGTAGTGAGTGCAGAGAGTAGTGAGTGCAGAGAGTAGTGAGTGCAGAGAGTAGTGAGTGCAGAGAGTAGTGAGTGCAGAGAGTAGTGAGTGCAGAGAGTAGTGAGTGCAGAGAGTAGTGAGTGCAGAGAGTAGTGAGTGCAGAGAGTAGTGAGTGCAGAGAGTAGTGAGTGCAGAGAGTAGTGAGTGCAGAGAGTAGTGAGTGCAGAGAGTAGTGAGTGCAGAGAGTAGTGAGTGCAGAGAGTAGTGAGTGCAGAGAGTAGTGAGTGCAGAGAGTAGTGAGTGCAGAGAGTAGTGAGTGCAGAGAGTAGTGAGTGCAGAGAGTAGTGAGTGCAGAGAGTAGTGAGTGCAGAGAGTAGTGAGTGCAGAGAGTAGTGAGTGCAGAGAGTAGTGAGTGCAGAGAGTAGTGAGTGCAGAGAGTAGTGAGTGCAGAGAGTAGTGAGTGCAGAGAGTAGTGAGTGCAGAGAGTAGTGAGTGCAGAGAGTAGTGAGTGCAGAGAGTAGTGAGTGCAGAGAGTAGTGAGTGCAGAGAGTAGTGAGTGCAGAGAGTAGTGAGTGCAGAGAGTAGTGAGTGCAGAGAGTAGTGAGTGCAGAGAGTAGTGAGTGCAGAGAGTAGTGAGTGCAGAGAGTAGTGAGTGCAGAGAGTAGTGAGTGCAGAGAGTAGTGAGTGCAGAGAGTAGTGAGTGCAGAGAGTAGTGAGTGCAGAGAGTAGTGAGTGCAGAGAGTAGTGAGTGCAGAGAGTAGTGAGTGCAGAGAGTAGTGAGTGCAGAGAGTAGTGAGTGCAGAGAGTAGTGAGTGCAGAGAGTAGTGAGTGCAGAGAGTAGTGAGTGCAGAGAGTAGTGAGTGCAGAGAGTAGTGAGTGCAGAGAGTAGTGAGTGCAGAGAGTAGTGAGTGCAGAGAGTAGTGAGTGCAGAGAGTAGTGAGTGCAGAGAGTAGTGAGTGCAGAGAGTAGTGAGTGCAGAGAGTAGTGAGTGCAGAGAGTAGTGAGTGCAGAGAGTAGTGAGTGCAGAGAGTAGTGAGTGCAGAGAGTAGTGAGTGCAGAGAGTAGTGAGTGCAGAGAGTAGTGAGTGCAGAGAGTAGTGAGTGCAGAGAGTAGTGAGTGCAGAGAGTAGTGAGTGCAGAGAGTAGTGAGTGCAGAGAGTAGTGAGTGCAGAGAGTAGTGAGTGCAGAGAGTAGTGAGTGCAGAGAGTAGTGAGTGCAGAGAGTAGTGAGTGCAGAGAGTAGTGAGTGCAGAGAGTAGTGAGTGCAGAGAGTAGTGAGTGCAGAGAGTAGTGAGTGCAGAGAGTAGTGAGTGCAGAGAGTAGTGAGTGCAGAGAGTAGTGAGTGCAGAGAGTAGTGAGTGCAGAGAGTAGTGAGTGCAGAGAGTAGTGAGTGCGCAGAGAGTAGTGAGCGCGCAGAGAGTAGTGAGCGCGCAGAGAGTAGTGAGCGCGCAGAGAGTAGTGAGCGCGCAGAGAGTAGTGAGCGCGCAGAGTAGTGAGTGCGCAGAGTAGTGAGTGCGCAGAGTAGTGAGTGCGCAGAGAGTAGTGAGTGCGCAGAGAGTAGTGAGTGCGCAGAGAGTAGAGTGCAGAGTAGTGAGTGTGCAGAGTAGTGAGTGCAGAGAGTAGTGAGTGCAGAGAGTAGTGAGTGCAGAGAGTAGTGAGTGCAGAGAGTAGTGAGTGCAGAGAGTAGTGAGTGCAGAGAGTAGTGAGTGCAGAGAGTAGTGAGTGCAGAGTAGTGAGTGTGCAGAGAGCAGAGTGCAGAGTAGTGAGTGTGCAGAGTAGTGAGTGTGCAGAGTAGTGAGTGTGCAGAGTAGTGAGTGTGCAGAGTGCAGAGTGCAGAGTGCAGAGTGCAGAGTAGTGAGTGTGCAGAGTAGTGAGTGTGCAGAGTAGTGAGTGTGCAGAGTAGTGAGTGCAGAGAGTAGTGAGTGCAGAGAGTAGTGAGTGCAGAGAGTAGTGAGTGCAGAGAGTAGTGAGTGCGCAGAGAGCAGAGTGCAGAGTAGTGAGTGCGCAGAGTAGTGAGTGTGCAGAGTGCAGAGTAGTGAGTGCGCAGAGTAGTGAGTGTGCAGAGTGCAGAGTAGTGAGTGCGCAGAGTGCAGAGTAGTGAGTGCGCAGAGTAGTGAGTGTGCAGAGTGCAGAGTGCAGAGTAGTGAGTGTGCAGAGTGCAGAGTGCAGAGTAGTGAGTGTGCAGAGTAGTGAGTGTGCAGAGTGCAGAGTGCAGAGTAGTGAGTGTGCAGAGTAGTGAGTGTGCAGAGTGCAGAGTGCAGAGTGCAGAGTAGTGAGTGTGCAGAGTAGTGAGTGTGCAGAGTAGTGAGTGTGCAGAGTGCAGAGTGCAGAGTGCAGAGTGCAGAGTAGTGAGTGTGCAGAGTAGTGAGTGTGCAGAGTAGTGAGTGCGCAGAGTAGTGAGTGCAGAGAGTAGTGAGTGCAGAGAGTAGTGAGTGCAGAGAGTAGTGAGTGCAGAGAGTAGTGAGTGCGCAGAGAGCAGAGTGCAGAGTAGTGAGTGCGCAGAGTAGTGAGTGCGCAGAGTAGTGAGTGCGCAGAGAGTAGTGAGTGCGCAGAGAGCAGAGTGCAGAGTAGTGAGTGTGCAGAGTAGTGAGTGTGCAGAGAGTAGTGAGTGCGCAGAGAGTAGTGAGTGCGCAGAGAGCAGAGTGCAGAGTGCAGAGTGCAGAGTAGTGAGTGCGCAGAGAGTAGTGAGTGCGCAGAGAGTAGTGAGTGCGCAGAGAGCAGAGTGCAGAGTAGTGAGTGTGCAGAGTAGTGAGTGCGCAGAGAGCAGAGTGCAGAGTAGTGAGTGTGCAGAGTAGTGAGTGCGCAGAGTAGTGAGTGCGCAGAGTAGTGAGTGCGCAGAGAGTAGTGAGTGCAGAGAGTAGTGAGTGCAGAGAGTAGTGAGTGCAGAGAGTAGTGAGTGCAGAGAGTAGTGAGTGCAGAGAGTAGTGAGTGCAGAGAGTAGTGAGTGCAGAGAGTAGTGAGTGCAGAGAGTAGTGAGTGCAGAGAGTAGTGAGTGCAGAGTAGTGAGTGTGCAGAGAGCAGAGTGCAGAGTAGTGAGTGTGCAGAGTAGTGAGTGTGCAGAGTAGTGAGTGTGCAGAGTAGTGAGTGTGCAGAGTGCAGAGTGCAGAGTGCAGAGTGCAGAGTGCAGAGTAGTGAGTGTGCAGAGTAGTGAGTGTGCAGAGTAGTGAGTGCAGAGAGTAGTGAGTGCAGAGAGTAGTGAGTGCAGAGAGTAGTGAGTGCAGAGAGTAGTGAGTGCAGAGAGTAGTGAGTGCGCAGAGAGCAGAGTGCAGAGTAGTGAGTGCGCAGAGTAGTGAGTGCGCAGAGTAGTGAGTGCGCAGAGAGTAGTGAGTGCGCAGAGAGCAGAGTGCAGAGTAGTGAGTGTGCAGAGTAGTGAGTGTGCAGAGTAGTGAGTGTGCAGAGTAGTGAGTGTGCAGAGTGCAGAGTGCAGAGTGCAGAGTAGTGAGTGCGCAGAGTGCAGAGTAGTGAGTGCGCAGAGTAGTGAGTGCGCAGAGTAGTGAGTGCGCAGAGTAGTGAGTGCGCAGAGTAGTGAGTGCGCAGAGAGTAGTGAGTGCGCAGAGAGTAGTGAGTGCGCAGAGTGCAGAGTAGTGAGTGCGCAGAGAGCAGAGTGCAGAGTGCAGAGTAGTGAGTGCGCAGAGTAGTGAGTGCGCAGAGAGTAGTGAGTGCGCAGAGAGCAGAGTGCAGAGTAGTGAGTGCGCAGAGTAGTGAGTGCGCAGAGAGTAGTGAGTGCGCAGAGAGCAGAGTGCAGAGTAGTGAGTGTGCAGAGTAGTGAGTGTGCAGAGTAGTGAGTGTGCAGAGTAGTGAGTGTGCAGAGTAGTGAGTGTGCAGAGTAGTGAGTGTGCAGAGTAGTGAGTGTGCAGAGTGCAGAGTGCAGAGTGCAGAGTGCAGAGTAGTGAGTGTGCAGAGTGCAGAGTGCAGAGTAGTGAGTGTGCAGAGTGCAGAGTGCAGAGTGCAGAGTAGTGAGTGTGCAGAGTGCAGAGTGCAGAGTGCAGAGTAGTGAGTGTGCAGAGTGCAGAGTGCAGAGTAGTGAGTGTGCAGAGTAGTGAGTGTGCAGAGTGCAGAGTGCAGAGTAGTGAGTGTGCAGAGTAGTGAGTGTGCAGAGTGCAGAGTGCAGAGTAGTGAGTGTGCAGAGTAGTGAGTGTGCAGAGTGCAGAGTGCAGAGTAGTGAGTGTGCAGAGTGCAGAGTGCAGAGTAGTGAGTGTGCAGAGTGCAGAGTGCAGAGTAGTGAGTGTGCAGAGTAGTGAGTGTGCAGAGTGCAGAGTGCAGAGTAGTGAGTGTGCAGAGTGAGTGTGCAGAGCAGTGAGTGCAGGTGCAGAGTGGTGTGTGCTGTTTAGTGCAGAGTGCTGTGTATTGGCAATGTAAATGACAATGCCATTTATTTATGATTTAAAGAAAAAAAAAGAAATGTCATGAGCAATGCCAATTGCTCTACCTTTAATGATGCCGAGACCATTGCATTGCAAATGCTTGTTCTGGTATCCTACAATCTCAAACCACAGCGAAAGGCTCAGCAGTGTCGCTGGCTTATGCCGATTAGGGCATGGAAGGTAATCTTCTAGTATGGAGAGTTTACCGTCGCGTCCTCGTCTCAAGCGAATTCTGTAGAGCAGAAGGCATACATGAACAGTCTAGTTGGCATAATGAAATAAACATTCAGTGCACCCCTATTTCATCTGGCTGCATCTGCAAATATTTCTGCCTTAACAAGTGGGATTTGTGTGGGTGTGTGCATTTCTTGTTTAAAAAGTGATACAAAAAAAACTGCATTGGCTTACTTGTAGGCTAGTTGTTCTGCTGCTGAGATCGCGGAGTTGTGATGGTACAGGTTTTCAGAATGTGGATGACCGTGAAAGAAGGCCAAGATTCCTGATATCCCCCTCTTACACAAACGTTAAATATATAATGCAAATGATTAATTATTTTCAAAGGTCCACTTTGACCTGGGTCCCTTCTCACAATTTTCATGTTTATTCATATAATTTCACACTTTGGCCAATGGCAAAAAGGGCACATGTCTTTTCAGCACGGTGGTTATTTAAATACCAGAGTTCTGGAATACAAAGTTTCTGGTCAGTAGTTTTTTTTTTTGTCAAAATGTGTTTATTGAAACATTTGCCCCAAATTACAAACCGTATATAACGCATACATCACACAATGCGTTTCGTATACATCAGTGGACATAAATGCCATCTTTTAAGTATCTGAAATGGAAAGCACAGTTTCTAATAGTCACGGCAGTGTTGCCCCTCTGCATGCTATCGAAGGAGGCAGCATAGCACACTTAAGAGTAAAGAGAAAAGGTACACCTATCTTCCCAGAGCTACCAGGCCCAATCAAACATATAGCGCCTACAGAGGTAAACAAAATCATGTGATGTAACTAGCCTCTAGAAAACGATATTGGAAGTTTTCTGTCAGCAATGTCTAGATTACTTCAGAACGTGCAACAGAGATCTAAAAAAAAATACAGAAGAAAAAGAAACAAAGATGGATGAAAATAGAGAAAGGACGAACAGTCAAACTACGGTGATACCCAGGGAAGTTAGTGGAGCCGTGTCGTTGGCTGTGGAGGGAGGAGGAGGCCAGGCCAAGGCAGGAGCACCACACTGCCAGCGCAGGATGCCAACATCACCAAGGCCAACACATCTGTGGTATCCATCCATGGATGGGCAGCGGGGACCTAAATCAGGAAGAGATGGAGAGCTCTCAACCTAGGGCTTCAGGCAAATCGGGGAAGTCACTCTTGAGAGGTAGCTGACCAGGGGAGTCCAGATGTAGTCAAATCCCTTGCGCGACTCTTCATCTATATCCGTCAGTCGCTCCATTGCTAAAGCCTTCCACAGTCGAGCGTGCCATTGAGTGAACGAGGGGGCTTCAGGCTTCTTCCATGCCCCTGCTATGGCCATCTTCGCGGCTCCCAAACAGAGCCTGAGAATAGATCTATCCACTTGTGTTTGGTATTTAAGCATGGGGTCCCGGAGCCCTAACAAAACGTGTTCTATGGAGTCCCCAATAGGGTAGCCAAGTATCACCTTGATTTGAGAGAGGATTTCCTTCCAAGGTTTTAATAACCGGGCAATCCCACCAGATATGTTTAAAGTCTCCCAGCAGACCACAACCGCGCCAACACCGATCAGAAGTGCCGGGGAAAATAGAATGCAGTTTATGCGGATATAGATACCAGTCGTAAAGCGTTTTGTAATGGGCTTCCCTGAGGTGCATGGATCTGTTAGATTTTGCTATATCTCTGTACAGGGATTCCCAGTGCTTATCCAATGGTGGAGTCTGGAGCATGTCTCCCCAAAACACCCTGTGGCGCTGGGCGTGGTGCGGTGCTAGTGTGAGTAGAAGATTATAGAGTAGGGAAATACATCCTTTGCCTGTAGTGCCCGTCTGCAAACATTTTCCTATGGGAAGGTATGCTCTAGTGGCGGCTTGCCGGATCTGTGGTTGTTGGACCCAGTGGATTAGTTGAGTGTAATGGTACCGCTCTGTGGGTGGGAGGTGAAAGTGGTTCATGCAGTCATGAAAAGAGCGTAGCTTAGTGCCCTGAAAGAGGTCCGAGATCATGAGGCAACCCCCTTTATGCCATAAATCAAAAGGTTCCTCATGGAGGGCTGGTGAAAAATCTTGGGAGAAATGTATGGCAGTGTAGGGGAACGGGAAGGTAGTCAGTGGCAGAGTTCTAGTTACTGTGTCCCAGACTTGGAGGGTGGTAGAGGTTGGCACACTTAAGTATGCGTTAAGTGGTCTATCAGCTCTGCAGCGCCATGGCAAGTCTCAGATCGTCCTACCCGTCAGTCAATGTGGAGCCACAATTTGTCTGATGCTTGTAGGGACCATTCTCTCAGTACTTGTTATTGGGCCGCCCTATAGTAGGTAAGGAAGTCTGGTAAGGCTAGGCCTCCCTTCAGACGTGGACTAATTAATAGATGATACGAAAGTCGTGCACGTTTCCCTTGCCAAATGAATTTGAGTAGCAAGGTTTTCAACTCCGGGAACAGTGCCTTATCTGGTAGGATGGGGAGGCCCTGGAAGAGGTATAGGAGACGCGGCAAGGCATTCATTTTAATTGCATTAATCCTGCCAATCCAAGAAATGTAGGCTGTGCTCAATTTTTTACAATCAGCCCTTAAGCGTTGTAAAAGGGGTGGGAAGTTAGCCTTGTAGAGGTCAGTGAGTTTAGGAGTAATCTGGATCCCCAGGTAGGAAATTTCCTTACTCGCCCATTGGAAAGGGGAAGCAATCTCCAGAGCCTCCTGCGCGCTGTGAGGTAGGGTGAGATTCAGGATATACGATTTCGTTAGATTGACTTTGAAACCGGACACTGCTTCGAATTTCTCTAATTACTGAGTAATGGCCGTAAGGGAGGTGGCCGGGGCAGTGAGTGGTAAAAGGATATCATCTGCAAATAAGGCAACCTTATGTTCATCCGTCCCAAAACTGATCCCTGTGATTGTTTGATTAGCGTGGTTCCAGGCTGCCAGGGGTTCGATACTCAGGGCAAAAAGGAGCGGGGAAAGAGGGCACCCTTGTCTGGTCCCTCTCGCTAAATCAAAGAAGTCTGAGACCACCCGATTAACCACAACGCGAGACCGAGGAGCACTAAAGTTGGCAAGGATCATTGCAATAAAGGTGTCACAGAAACCAAATCGGCGCAGAGAAAGCTCCAGGAACTTCCAATCAACGCAATCAAAAGCTTTCTCCGCGTCGAGCGAAAGTAGTACGGCAGGGATCTTCTTCTTTTGGGACGTATCAATTAGATGAAAAATGAGGCGAAAATTGTCATGTGTCTGCCGCCCCTTAATAAAACCCGATTGGTCCGCGTTGATAAGGTCAGGGAGATAAGCCTCGAGCCGGGTAGCTAGAATCTTGGAGTATAATTTGGCGTCTAGGTTAAGCAAGGCAATGGGGCGATAAGATGAACACTGCTGAGGATCCTTCCCGGGTTTCGGAATAATAGCAATTAGAGCTTCACCCATACACGGGGTCACAGCCTGCTGGCTTACAATATCTTTAAAGAGCATGGTCAAGTGAGGACCCAATTCTGCTGCGAAAGTACGGTAGAATAAGGCGGTAAAGCAATCAGGCCCTGGCGCTTTGTGACGTTTTAAGGAGTCTATCGCTGCCTGTACTTCCTCCAGGGTGACACGACCGGCAAGCCTTTCAAAGGCAGAGGCGGGGAGCTGGGGCAGATCAAGGGGAACCAAGTATTGCGATTGCCTGGACTCGCTATGGGCGTCGGCTCAATATAGTTTTTGATCAAAATCATGGAATGCCTGAGCTTTCCCTTCCTCATTAGTGTGGGTGACTCCAAACTCGTCCAGGATCTGTGTTACGTACTCCTTCTCTCGTTTGACCGTAATTGTTTGGCTAATAGGGAGCCCACCTTATTTTTCCCTTCGTAACCTCTAGCTTGGAGTCTGAGGATGGGTTTCTCTGCCCTGTTCATGTATATGGCATTAAGCTTCCCCTTGAGGGCTGTAACTTTCGCAGTGATGGGGCTGAGGGAGCGGCCTTGTGCTGCCCCTCTGCTACTATCCATTCCCTTTCGAGGTCCTAATGCTCCTTAGTTTGAAGTCTTTTGAGAGAGGAGGCAAGAGAGATGCAGTGACCCCTCATGTGTGCTTTAAATTCGCGCCAATTATTCGCTAGGGATGTGTCGGTTGGATCATTGAGTAAAAAGAAGTCTTTGATTGCTTTGCCAAGGTCATCTCGGTGGAGACGATCCCTGCATAAGAACTCTGGGAAATACCATCGTGTGAGTTTAGAACGCGGGGCTGGCCAATCGAAAAGACCGGTCAGGGGGGCATGATCGGAGATAGCAATAGGGAGAAAAGTAGAATCTGTGACTGCATGTGTGAGGGATTGGCTGATAAAAATGTGGTCAATGCGGTAGTATGATTTGTGAACATGAGAGAAGAAGGAGAAATCCTTCTAGTCTGGATGAAGATGGCACCAGATGTCTTTCAGCCCCAATTGTTCCAGTGTTTGTTTGAGCGGAGTAGAAAACGTAGCCCCCCCCGGAACGATGTGCATGAGTGGAGTCTAGGAGGGGATCCCAAACGAGATTAAAATCCCCCATGATAATGAGATCCCTCACTGCAAAACCTAGTAAGGAATCCAGGAAGGAGGAGAGAAAATCAAGTTGCCCTGCGTTAGACGCATATACAGAAGCTATTGTGCAAGATCTGCCCATCAGCAACCCCTTTACCACGATAAACCTGCCCTCCTTGTCTTTCAATGTGGACTCATGTATAAAATGAGCAGAGGAATGGAAGATTAGGGCGACCCCATTCTGTTTCTTGACATTGGTGGACTGATAAATCCGGGGATAGCGTTTGTGCCCAAGTCTATTCTCTTCTCCCCGCTGTATGTGGGTCTCCTGAAGAGCCACAACCCAAGGCCCCTGATCCCCTATATATTTCCAGAGCCTGTGCCGTTTGTTAGGGGAGTTGAGGCCCCTGATATTCCAGGATAAAAGCTTAACCCCCCATCCACCCTTTGAAAAGGAAATTTGCAGATGTTATCGCAACACTTCATCCCCCCTCCCTCCCCTCCCACCCTCGGTGAACCATCCCTGGGAAGAGCACCTAAAAGAGAAACAGGAAAATCAAAACAAGAGAGCAGTAAGATAACAAACCATACAAACTTCAAAGTCCGCATTGTCGAACGTCCTTAGGGGCAAGACCAATCTTGCACCAGACAGTCCGCTAAGTGCAATAAATGACCCTCCTTGCTAAGCTTTTAAACTAGTAGAGGATCAGAGGGTCGCCATTAGCCCATCGTGCAGTCTGGCATAAGCCCTGCAGTGAGTCTCCTAGTGAGAGGGTGTGAGAGACCATTGACAGTTTGGGGAGTGGAGGGCCCACTTCGAGCATAATAGATCAAATTTCAGAAAGCAGTCATGGAGTCTTTTTGCCAGTGGCTGGTACAATCTGCCATTCCTGACCTGTCTCCTTGCTTCTTGTTTGTCCCCCGGCGGCGGCAGGTGGGGTCGGACTTTCCCGGGGTGATGCGTTGGCGAGGCCAAGTAAATTGGCAGCGCCCTCCACCTCAGTGAAATGGTGCTGTTTAATATTGAAAGTAAAGGCGATTCCAAAGGGGTATGTCCACCTATATCGAATTTGCTTATCACCCAGCGTGGTGGTAACTAGGCGAAACTGTTGACGACGCAACAGCGTAGCTTGGGCGAGATCTTGAAACAACGAGCAGGATCCTCCTTGATAGTCAATTGTGTCGTGCCCTCGGGCTCTGCGGAGCACCAACTCCTTTGTTTTGAAGGAGGCAAACTTGGCCAACACATCTCGGGGTTGTTGATGTTTCCCTTGTGGGGCCGTGCCCACTCTGTGAACACGTTCCAGTTGAATCGGCAGGCCATCGCTTCCCACAATAGCGGTGAAGAGACCAACTATGTCTTGCTCCAAGTCAGCCCCTTCACGACCTTCCTCCAGGCCGCGCACTCTGATGTTCTTCCGTTGGGAACGGTTCTCCAGATCCTCACATTTGAGAAGCGCAGAGTTTAGTTGTGTTGGGAGGAATTCAGTGCCTTCTTCAAGCGGGTGAATACGATCTTCGAGAGACGTTTGGCTTCCAGGTCGAGAGTGCGGGTCCCCACGGAATCCACATCGGTGTGAAGGTCACAAATTTTTAAAGCCATGTCGGACTTGAAAGTGTCAAGAGAGGCGGTGATGTCAGCTTTAATATCATCTCGAAGTTCACTTTTGAAGTCCCTAAGCATGGCTAGAAGCTCATCGCGAGTTAGTGCCATTGTCCCCTCTGTCTGGGCGAGTTCAATGCCCGGACCTCGACTCTTACCGGAATTACCAAAGTAACCTGAGACCTTGTTAAGCTGTGTTTTCTTAGGCGGCATATGTGCACGGCATAGGTCCAGGCCCTCTCTGGCGCACCGGCACACCTCTGTCGCTTATAGTCGTGGAGTCAGGACTCACGGGGCACAGAATGTGTTGTGGGATCCGGATGATCTCCCTTCCGTCAAGTTAGTCCCCCAATGCCTCTAGTGAGCATCTCATGAGGGCCCGTAAACTACTAAGGTGCTCCAGATGGCTTCAGGAGCTTGAAATGGAAGAAGTCAGGCAGCCATTTTAAGGTCCGGCAGGAAGGACTGGCAGGCTCGATCTCTAGCTTCTTGTAAGATCCCAGCCACTAATCTTGTTGCAAAGGCATTCCTGCGGGACAGCGCATGCAGCATTGGAAGGTGGGTGATAATGCAAGGCAAGTTGGGGGCCCCTGGGCCCTCCAGGAAGCGGCGTGCTCTCACCTCAAAACATCAAAGCTGCCGAGTCTGCAAGGAGGGACGCCTCTGCTTGATATATGGTGCTGTCAGGAGACTGTACTCAGGGCAACGTCCTCGGGTTGTTCAAAAAGATGAGGGTTCCAAGCGGGCTCTGCATGCGGGGGTCCCTGAGTGAAGTTGCCCGCCATATTAGGGATCATCACTGCGTGTCTCTGGTTACTGGACGCCCCATTCCGGGAATCGCTCTCGTCTCACATACTACAATACTTTTGAGGATAATGCTGACACTGCGTCTACACCACAGATCGAGTGGGATGCGTTCAAGGTGATCGTGCGTGGTCGCTGTCTGGGCACGCAGGCGGGCATGAGGCGCCAGGTTGATAGGGAATTGACAAGGGTGGAATCTACTCTACTGGATGGCGAGCGGGAGGCAGCGGAGGGCGACGATACGAGACTAGTGACGGCCCGTGAACACCATGCGCAACTTCTGGACAGATTAAAAAACTTGAATTACGCCGCACACTCAGTGCGCACACACCACGCTGGGGACAAGCCGGGAAGGCTCTTGTCTTGGCTGATACGGAGGGACACTCCAACATTACCGGTGATGTCGATCCGCACCACACGAGGCACTGTGGTGTATACACAGCGAGCCATGCATGAGGCTTTTACAAGTCACTATGTGGATCTGTACCGCTCCCGATTGCGAGTCACTGATATCATCTCCGGGTATTTATCGGAATTGCCACTGCCTACGGCCACTAATGCACAACGAGTTGACCTAGGCGCGCCGCTTGCGGCGGAGGAACTCCGGGCTGTTATATTTTCCCTTTCAACCGGTAAGACCCCGAGCCCTGATGGCTTGCCTTTGGAATTTTACAAGGCCTACTCAACTGTCCTTATTCCCGAACATATACGAATATTTACGGCGGCGATAGAGGATGCCGCTCTCCCACCCACTCTTAACGAGGCGAACGTGATATCACTTCTGAAGCCTGGTAGAGAAGGGCTAACTATGGGGTCTTACAGGCCACTTGCCCTCCTTAACACAGACTACAAGATCCTAGTGTCTGCACTGGCTCAGAGACTGGCGCCTCTGGTTCCCACGCTGGTACACACCGACCAAAACGGCTTTGTCCCCACCCGCAGCACGTCTTATAATATCAGGCGGCTGTTTCGTGTGCAGAGTCTGGCTATATCCTGGTGGCCGCAATCGGGGTGTGTAATTCTGGATCTTGAGAAAGCGTTTGATTCAGTGGAATGGCCTTACCTCATGCAAGTACTGGGTAAATTTGGGTTGGGAGCGGCCTACCTCCGTATGGTGGAACTTCTCTACTCTGACCCAGTGGTGCGGGTGTGAACGGGAAGGCTCTTCTCTGACCCGGTCCGAGTGCGCAGGGACACCAGGCAGGGTTGCCGCCTCTCCCCCTGATTTTTGAGCTAATAATGGAACCCTTGGCGGCGCAGTTGTGTACTTCCGGCGCGGACTGGGGTATTCCCCTGGCAGACGAAATGCACTCAGTGTCATTATATGCCGACGATCTACTGATCTACGTTCGAGACCTGACCCGTTTTCCGGGTGCGCTCACTGACATCTTTAGAGGCTTTGAAGATGTGTCGGGACTTCGCGTTAATTGGGCGAAGTCGGGAGTGTACGCTTTCGCCGCGGACACCCCGGAATGTGACATTGTGGTAATGGGCGAACGGCTCCTTTGGTACCCAACCGTGTTTAGATATCTGGGAATCCAGATTTATTGCGACCCTGCTGATCTGTTGGACGGTAATCTCACGAGAACGATCTCGTCACTTATAGCTCAGGTGTCCTTTTGGACCTCTCTTCCATTAAACGTCCCCAGTCGCATTGCACTGGCAAAGATGATCGCCCTACCCTGGTTGCTATACTTTTATGCAAACCTACCGGTATACGTCCCTGCTCGCATTTTCCGCGAACTGGAAACTCTAACCAGACGCCTGATATGGAACAAGGGATGCCCCAGGGTTGCGTTGAAGACTCTATATGCTGCGACGGACTGCGGTGGGCTGGCGGTACCTAATCACGAGCTTTATTATCTAGCAGCGCAATTGCAGTGGGTCACTTACTGGCTAAGCGGGAAGAACTTGGGGGATACGACCACAGATGATGCAGTTATGACAGTGCAGCAAATACACGCGTTATTTCATCCCTTAACCAAGACCCGCTGCCCTGATCAGCTACACCTTGCGGTGGCGAGACGGTGCTATGTAAGGAGCTTGAAACTCACGAGCGCAAGCACGCCATACGCACCTAACCTGCCACTACTGGGTACACCCTGGGAGGGGGGGATACTCATGGGGCCTACATTGTGCAGCTGGGTGGCAGTGGATTTGGAAAGCTTGGGCGACTTGTTTGAGGATGGCGCCCTACTTCCTTTTGAGACACTAGCGGATAACACAGGTCTACCGGCTGGACAATTCCTGACACATGCGACACTTCTGCGTATATTGACGCATGCATGGGGAACGCTACAGGAGGAGCCCCCCACACATCTGCTGATTCAGTATCTCCATGTGATGGGGAACGGCTCTCACGTGGTACACTGGCTCGCCCAGGCACTGCATACGCACACGCAGTTCTCATCACAGCGGCTGCGAGACAGATGGACAGCCAATAGAGGCCGAGAATGGACTGACAGGGGATGGGCACAGATACTTGCCGGGACACTACACATTCCACGCAACGCACGTTTTAAGATTATACACTACTACATCGTGCACCGTGCCTATCTGTCCCCTGACAGTATCAATAGATACTTCGGACTTACTACTTCAGCGTGCCACAGATGCGGACTTGTAGATGCCCAACTCCTACATATACTCTGGACATGCCCATCTCTGCATGCCTACTGGTTTGCAGTGACAGACTCCTTGACAAAAGCGACGGGAGGCAGCTTGCCACTTACATGGAAAGCCTGCTTGCTAGACTTGTTCAAGAGAACGAAACAAACTGGGCTGGTCACTGCGAAGCGCCTTATTACTAAGCGCTGGAGGAGCAATGCGTCCACCCAGGCGATACACTGGCGTAATTCGTTTGACAACTGGGCAGGGGCGGAGAGTGTAGCGTTTCATCGAGAAGAGACAGCGGGACTTCGCAAGTATCCTATAGCGATAGACTGGGATAGCACCTTGACAGCCTATCATCAGGTGTGCCTACAGAGTGGCATTATTTGAACGCTATTGACTCTCATTCCTTGGTCCCGGCTCCGCCCCCCACCCCCTGCTGCGCACTTGGTGGAGCACGTGACCAGATCTTTACTGGTGTTATGACATGGTACATGCCCTCTCCCGCCCGCCTACCCCAAGCGCGACACACATACACACGAACGCGCTACTGGACACCACCCAGTCTCTTGATGCTACACCCTTTCAGATTGTTCTTTACAATTGTTAGTTTTGTATTAAAGTCTTGGATATATGATGTATTACTGACGTGCCCAACCTATTTTGCTTCACTGCCGTGGCATAGCTAGTGCTACATACGGAACAAGTATCTGATGTGAAATTGGGGAGAAATATTTGCTTTATCACCACCTGTGTTGATCGTTAATCTTTCTTGAATCTGCCTGTCGCTAATGATGTAATCACGCTTTTTTCCCTGGGCTGCTTTTAGGATGGTTCTTTAATCGATCGCCTTAATGTATATGAGTGTATGCGGCGACCCTTGACACGTCTTATGTGATATGGCAAGATTGATCATTTTCCTTCCCATATGTATAATGTTGTGATATGACAAAACAAAAAATGCAATAAACATATTCAAACAAAAAATCACTGCGTGTCTCGGACTGCCCCTCTCAACGTTGTCGCGGGGCCCCCAGGCGCTGAGCAGTCGTCCATGCTGCAGACCATAAGGTCCGGAGAGCGCCCCCCGGAACCCGTGTCAGCTGAGTGCCGATATTCATTCAGGCGCGCCGGTAAGCCTTCAACGTCTGAGCCAGACCGCCATATTGCAATATCGGCCGTGCTCCGCCGCGATCGTGAACCCAGAGTCAAGTCTCTTCACCAACGCTCCCAAACCTCAAACATTGGCCGAGTGGTCACCCGTCATTTCTAGCACCGTTGAGGCATACTTGGGACACTAGTTGTGCCGATGGAGATATTGACAAGGACGTCTGTGCAGGAGCCGGGAAGGATCACGTCCTTGCGGCCATGATGGCTGGCCACGCCCCCTGGTCAGTAGTTTTTTCACACTTTCCTAGTGAAATTGGTTCTGCCCATTTAGTAGTTCTCTGCCTTCATTCAAATGCTCACCTCTTTGCCTGGATTAAAGGTTTTTATTTGTCGAATCATCTGGTTGGAAAAATATGAACTTTAGATGTGTGACCCTCGTTAAAAGAGCCTTCTGATGATTACGAGCACAGTAGGTTATATATCCCCTCCAGATATAATGAAACAAAGACTTTCTGGAACCCTTCGGTTTTAGGTCTCTGCTAGCGTAGGCTGCGCTTGCGAGATTTTATGTCCTCTAGTATGGAGCTTAAACAACTGACCTCTCCCTAAAAACTCATGTCGGCTCCATCATCTCTGCCAGCATGTTTCAGCTACGAAAAATTCGTAAGATCTCCCATTTATTTTCCCACGAATCCCTGGTGCAAATCGTCATCTCTCTCGTCCTCTCCCGCCTGGATTTTTCCAATTCCATCTACTGGGGGCTACCCAAGTCCCTCCTCCATCGCCTCCAGCTGGTGCAGAACCAGGCAGCCAGACTCATTTGCAGAACCCCCAAATGGCAATCTGCCAGGCCTCTCCTGGCCAAGCTGCACTGGCTACCTATTGAACAGCGAGCTGCTTTTAAAATTGGCTGCCTGGTATATAAGGCTCGGCAGTCTAAGGGCCCGGCGTTCTTAGAATCCCTCCTCAACCCCCACTGCCCGGCTCGCAATCTTTGCTCTGCCCATCTCCACCTTCTCACTACTCCGACGGTCAAACTAAAAAAACTGGGCGGCCGCAGATTCGGCTTCCTGGCACCTAAACTGTGGAACTCCATCCCCCCTCCACATCAAAACATCTGGCTCCCTGCTAAGTTTCCGAAAGAGCCTAAAAACTTGGCTCTTCTCAAACCTCATTTAAACTCTGACCTCCACCCTCAATCTTAATCACAGCGCCAGGAAACCTCCGGTGTCAGCGTGCTTTATAAATACAGCATAAGATAAGGTTAAACAAGCCAGCTCTTCTCCATTGGCTGGCTTCCTAAACGGCGGCCAGCCATTGGAGAAGAGCTTTGTCTGTCACTTTAAGCCCCGTCCGCTTCGGATTGAGGGGCGTATTTTTTTCGCTTCTTTCTCTCCTCTACCCATTGGCTGGAATTTTACATTCCAGCCAATGGGAAGAGGAGAGAAACCCCCCCCCCCCCCCCGTCTGAAAATGACGAGGCGTTTCTCCGATCCATTTCTGCTGGACCTCTGAGAAACATGGTGGTGTTCATGGCGTGGTCCGAGGTTCATGGCAGTGTAATGCCTCCTGAAACGTGTCTACAAGTTAGCACCTGTTCCCACTGTTAACACAAACAGCGTGCGGCGCCTGTCTTACTACCGCCATGTATGCTATTTCGATTAACAGGGAGAAGGAGGAGGGCGGGCAGCTCTCGGGTTACAGTTTGTGCAGCAGCCACACACAGCACGTTTCACAACACACTGCCAGTCGGCCGCTGCAGGCAGCCGCGAGGAAGGGAAGTTAACACAGCTCTGAACTCACCTGGGATCCCGGGAGTCCTCCCGGCGGCAGCAGGGTGGCTGCGCACCTCCGCATGTGCCTCTCCTGCTGGAGTGCCCTCGCTAGATCTTGAACTGCACACAGAGAGGGCATTTCGCAGAGGCCCGTGCATGGCGGCCAGACAGGGGGAGAGCATCCATATTAGACTGCTTCTTTTTTGCGTCCGCGTGTCTTCGAAGGCTGTGGCGGTGGAGGCTCGCGGAGCCGGTGCTGGGCGCGAGGCTCCTGCCACAGGTTGCAGCTGAGTGACGCACCAGCGGCAGGAGGTGTTGGGGAGCCTTTGTTGATTGCAGCAGCTGGGGGCGGCCGGGACCCTGCATGCGTTTGACTCCACTGGGCACCCGTGCCCCCTGCGGGCATGCAGCCCAGCACTCCCCTCGGCTGCGCCTCGGGCAAGAGGGGGACTGACCCAGCGCCAACATGAACGACAGCAGCGAGGGCATCACCTTCTCCGTGCCCACCTCCCTGCTGAGGGGCATTCCGCCGCAGGAGGGGCCGCCTCTGGGCACCCCCCTGCAGACCTGGCACGAGGTGGAGGAGGGCGGCGGGCAGGCGACGGGGTGCCCGGCCCCGCTGCGGTCCAAGCCCGGGTGCAGCAGCACCTCCGTGGTGTACGTGGTGAAGGAGGCCAGCCCCGGGGTGCAGGCCTGCGTAGGCGCCGTGCTGGAGAGCCTGCGGGAGGCGTGCGAGGGAGCCGGCGTCCGCCTGGAGATGTTGCTCTTCGGCAAGCTGGACTTTGGGGAGACCGGCGTGCTGGACCGCTTCTACGTTGCAGGTGAGAGGCCCGCAGGGGAGCCGCCACCGGCCCTGGCATCTGATAACTACCATGCACAATATATACCATGCAATCCTCCATGGAGCTTAGGTAGCGTGCTAACATCCTATTGTGCATAGGTGTCGATGGTGTAGCAAGTGCAGTGGCACCGAGACTCAGGGCCTTAGCGCCCACGGAACCATGATTGTTGTTGTATCTTTATTACCCAGCCAGCTGTCAGGTGGCCTATTACATTGCCTGCACGGGGCCGTTGGCACCTTACACAGCCTTTTAGCCACACTTCTTAACTGCCAACCAGCCACCAGTTCCCTGCAGCCTCTGCTTACCTGCAGCCACACTGCTCCTCATGTATGCCTCCAACCAAGCCGCCCAGACACCTGCCCTGCATCCTGTTCCCTAACTAGAGCCTGTTACCCACTTTGTCCTGACCCCCACCCCCCTGGGTGTACCAAGCCAATCGCTTGCCATGCAACGTGCATCCTACCCAGCCTAAATGTCAGATCTGCCTGCACCCTACCTACCCTTCAGCAGCTCCACAGCTTGTGCCATGCCACTTCCTTCCCAGAACACACTCTTGCTGCATGTGCCCCATCCCGTCACCTCTTTAGTCTAATTAGCTACCCTAACTAGCATGCTCTTTGACCTGACCTGCTTGCTGCCTACAGTTTGTTTAGCCTGCTCTCTACCGTGACCTGCTTGCTTGCAGCTTCTTTAGTCCGCGTTTTTCTTCTTCTGGCTGTTTGCACCCTGTGATGGGGGTGGGTAGTGTGGGAAGGGGGATCTGGGAGTCAGGACGTGCCCATAATTTTTTTAAGTTTTAGAAAATCAGTAATACTACATTTTGTGAAAAGACGAGATTAATTGCACCGGTTGGAATGCTTCAGCTGAAGTGTGGGGCAGGGAGTATTCTGTGCTGCGAAACCAAGGGAAGTGCAGACAGCTAGACAAGCCTTTTTTGCCAGGGGGCCTGCTTCCCCAAAAGAAACGTAAATGTACTCAACAGGTCAATATGACAGTGGGGTCTTAAAGCACTGGGGTACAGTGTGCTGGCTCCGGTGAGACTGGCTCCCTCACCCCCTTCAGTTTACAGAAAAGACCTGGGCCGAGGACAGTCTGCGTGGCATGTAAACAGCTTGGCTCCCTTAGGAGGGACTACCATCGGTAGGGCACCCCGTCAGTTTCTGCAGAGTACCCTGGCTGAGGTCAGTGTGCGTGGGATGCAGTGAGCTGGCTCCGGTGTCACTGGCTCGCTTGCAGTCTTCAGTTTACAGCAAAGACCTGGCACCGGTTTTCCTCGATTGGGGCTGCCTCTGAGATGCAGTGAGGTGCCCTCCCCCACTGGTACCACCGGGCTTACCAGCATTTGGCACACTGGCTGGCTCTGTGTGTGTGGCTCCATATGTGTGTGTGTGGCTCCATATGTGTGTGTGTGGCTCCATATGTGTGTGTGTGGCTCCATATGTGTGTGTGTGGCTCCATATGTGTGTGTGTGGCTCCATATATGTGTGTGTGTGGCTCCATATGTGTGTGTGTGGCTCCATATGTGTGTGTGTGGCTCCATATGTGTGTGTGTGGCTCCATATGTGTGTGTGTGGCTCCATATGTGTGTGTGTGGCTCCATATGTGTGTGTGTGGCTCCATATGTGTGTGTGTGGCTCCATATGTGTGTGTGTGGCTCCATATGTGTGTTTGTGGCTCCATATGTGTGTGTGTGGCTCCATATGTGTGTGCGTGGCTCCATATGTGTGTGTGTGTGGCTCCGTGTGTGTGGCTCCGTGTGTGTGTGGCTCTGTGTGTGTGTGGCTCTGTGTGTGTGTGGCTCTGTGTGTGTGTGGCTCTGTGTGTGTGTGGCTCTGTGTGTGTGTGGCTCTGTGTGTGTGTGGCTCTGCGTGTGTGTGGCTCTGCGTGTGTGTGGCTCTGCGTGTGGGGCTCTGTGTGTGGGGCTCTGTGTGTGGGGCTCTGTGTGTGGGGCTCTGTGTGTGGGGCTCTGTGTGTGGGGCTCTGTGTGTGGGGCTCTGTGTGTGGGGCTCTGTGTGTGGGGCTCTGTGTGTGGGGCTCTGTGTGTGGGGCTCTGTGTGTGGGGCTCTGTGTGTGGGGCTCTGTGTGTGGGGCTCTGTGTGTGGGGCTCTGTGTGTGGGGCTCTGCGTGTGGGGCTCTGTGTGTGGGGCTCTGTGTGTGGGGCTCTGTGTGTGGGGCTCTGTGTGTGGGGCTCTGTGTGTGGGGCTCTGTGTGTGGGGCTCTGTGTGTGGGGCTCTGTGTGTGGCTGGCTCTGTGTGTGGCTGGCTCTGTGTGTGGCTGGCTCTGTGTGTGGCTGGCTCTGTGTGTGGCTGGCTCTGTGTGTGGCTGGCTCTGTGTGTGGCTGGCTCTGTGTGTGGCTGGCTCTGTGTGTGGCTGGCTCTGTGTGTGGCTGGCTCTGTGTGTGGCTGGCTCTGTGTGTGGCTGGCTCTGTGTGTGGCTGGCTCTGTGTGTGGCTGGCTCTGTGTGTGGCTCTGTGTGTGTGTGTGGCTCTGTGTGTGTGTGTGGCTCTGTGTGTGTGTGTGGCTCTGTGTGTGTGTGTGGCTCTGTGTGTGTGTGGCTCTGTGTGTGTGTGTGTGGCTCTGTGTGTGTGTGTGTGGCTCTGTGTGTGTGTGTGTGGCTCTGTGTGTGTGTGTGGCTCTGTGTGTGTGTGTGTGGCTCTGTGTGTGTGTGTGTGTGGCTCTGTGTGTGTGTGTGTGGCTCTGTGTGTGTGTGTGTGGCTCTGTGTGTGTGTGTGTGGCTCTGTGTGTGTGTGTGTGTGGCTGTGTGTGTGTGTGTGGCTGTGTGTGTGTGTGTGGCTGTGTGTGTGTGTGTGGCTGTGTGTGTGTGTGTGGCTGTGTGTGTGTGTGGCTGTGTGTGTGTGTGTGGCTGTGTGTGTGTGTGTGGCTGTGTGTGTGTGTGTGGCTGTGTGTGTGTGTGTGGCTGTGTGTGTGTGTGTGGCTGTGTGTGTGTGTGTGGCTGTGTGTGTGTGTGTCTGTGTGTGTGTGTGTGGCTGTGTCTGTGTGTGTGGCTGTGTCTGTGTGTGTGTGTGTGGCTGGCTCTGTGTGTGTGTGTGTGGCTGGCTCTGTGTGTGTGTGTGGCTGGCTCTGTGTGTGTGTGTGTGGCTGGCTCTGTGTGTGTGTGTGGCTGGCTCTGTGTGTGTGTGTGTGGCTGGCTCTGTGTGTGTGTGTGTGGCTGGCTCTGTGTGTGTGTGTGGCTGGCTCTCTGTGTGTGTGTGTGTGGCTGTGTGTGTGTGGCTCTGTGTGGGTGTGGCTCTGGCTCTGTGTGTATGTGTTGCTCTGTGTGTGGCTCTGTGTGTGTGTGTGGCTCTGTGTGTGTGTGGGTGTGGCTCTGTGTGTGTGTGGGTGTGGCTCTGTGTGTGTGTGTGGCTCTGTGTGTGTGTGTGGCTCTGTGTGTGTGTGTGGCTCTGTGTGTGTGTGTGGCTCTGTGTGTGTGTGTGTGGCTCTGTGTGTGTGTGGCTCTGTGTGTGTGTGGCTCTGTGTGTGTGTGTGTGTGGCTGTGTGTGTGTGTGTGTGTGGGTGTGTGTGTGGGTGTGTGTGTGTGTGTGTGTGGGTGTGTGTGTGTGTGTGTGTGTGTGTGTGTGTGTGGGTGTGTGTGTGTGTGGCTGTGTGTGTGTGTGGCTCTGTGTGTGTGGCTCTGTGTGTGTGGCTCTGTGTGTGTGGCTCTGTGTGTGTGGCTCTGTGTGTGTGTGTGTGGGTGTGGCTCTGTGTGTGTGTGTGTGGCTCTGTGTGTGTGTGTGTGGCTCTGTGTGTGTGTGTGTGTGGGGCTCTGTGTGTGTGTGGGGCTCTGTGTGTGTGTGGGGCTCTGTGTGTGTGTGGGGCTCTGTGTGTGTGTGGGGCTCTGTGTGTGTGTGGGGCTCTGTGTGTGTGTGGGGCTCTGTGTGTGTGTGGGGCTCTGTGTGTGTGTGGGGCTCTGTGTGTGTGTGGGGCTCTGTGTGTGTGTGGGGCTCTGTGTGTGTGTGGGGCTCTGTGTGTGTGTGTGGGGCTCTGTGTGTGTGTGTGGGGCTCTGTGTGTGTGTGTGTGGCTCTGTGTGTGTGTGTGTGGCTCTGTGTGTGTGTGTGTGGCTCTGTGTGTGTGTGTGTGGCTCTGTGTGTGTGTGTGTGGCTCTGTGTGTGTGTGTGTGTGGCTCTGTGTGTGTGTGTGTGTGGCTCTGTGTGTGTGTGTGTGTGGCTCTGTGTGTGTGTGGCTCTGTGTGTGTGGAGGGGGGCTGTGTGTGTGGGGAGGGGGGCTGTGTGTGTGGGGAGGGGGGCTGTGTGGGGGGGGGCTCTGTGTGTGTGGGGAGGGGGGCTGTGTGTGGGGGGGGGCTCTGTGTGTGTGGGGCTCTGTGTGTGTGTGTGTGGCTCTGTGTGTGTGTGTGTGTGGCTCTGTGTGTGTGTGTGTGGCTCTGTGTGTGTGTGTGTGGCTCTGTGTGTGTGTGTGTGGCTCTGTGTGTGGGCTCTGTGTGTGTGGGCTCTGTGTGTGTGGGGAGGGGGGCTGTGTATGTGGGGAGGGGGGCTGTGTGTGTGGGGAGGGGGGCTGTGTGTGTGGGGAGGGGGGCTGTGTGTGTGGGGAGGGGGGCTGTGTGTGGGGGGGGCTCTGTGTGTGTGGGGAGGGGGGCTGTGTGTGGGGGGGGGCTCTGTGTGTGTGTGTGTGGGGGGGCTCTGTGTGTTGGGGGGGCTCTGTGTGTTGGGGGGGCTCTGTGTGTTGGGGGGGCTCTGTGTGTGTTGGGGGGGCTCTGTGTGTGTTGGGGGGGCTCTGTGTGTGTTGGGGGGGCTCTGTGTGTGTTGGGGGGGCTCTGTGTGTTGGGGGGGCTCTGTGTGGGGGGGCTGTGTGTGGGGGGCTCTGTGTGTGTGGGGGGGCACTGTGTGTGTGGGGGGGCACTGTGTGTGTGGGGGGGCACTGTGTGTGTAGGGGGGCTCTGTGGGGGGGCTCTGTGTGTGTGTGGGGGGCTCTGTGTGTGTGTGGGGGGCTCTGTGTGTGTGGGGGGGGCTCTGTGTATGTGTGGGGGCTCTGTGTATGTGTGGGGGAGCTCTGTGCGAGTGTGGGGGGGCTCTGTGCGTGTGTGGGGGGGCTCTGTGTCTGTGGGGCTCTGTGTGTGGTGGGAGGGGCTGTGTGTGTGGCTGTGTGTGTGGGGGGCTCTGTGTGGGGGGCTCTGCGTGTGTGTGGGGGGGCTCTGTGTGGGGGCTGTGTGTGTGTGTGGGGGGGCTGTGTGTGTGTGTGGGGGGCTGTGTGTGGGGGGCTGTGTGTGTGTGTGTGGGGGGGGCTGTGTGTGTGTGTGGGGGGGCTGTGTGTGTGTGTGTGGGGGGGCTGTGTGTGTGTGTGGGGGGGCTGTGTGTGTGTGTGGGGGGGCTGTGTGTGTGTGTGGGGGGGCTGTGTGTGTGGGGGGGCTGTGTGTGTGGGGGGGCTGTGTGTGTGGGGGGCTCTGTGTGGGGGGCTCTGTGTGGGGGGCTCTGTGTGGGGGGCTCTGTGTGGGGGGCTCTGTGTGGGGGGCTCTGTGTGTGTGGGGGGGCTATGTGTGTGTGGCTCTGTGTGTGGCTCTGTGTGTGGGGCTCTGTGTGTGGGGCTCTGTGTGTGGGGCTCTGTGTGTGGGGCTCTGTGTGTGGGGCTCTGTGTGTGGGGCTCTGTGTGTGGGGCTCTGTGTGTGGGGCTCTGTGTGTGGGGCTCTGTGTGTGGGGCTCTGTGTGTGGGGCTCTGTGTGTGGGGCTCTGTGTGTGGGGCTCTGTGTGTGGGGCTCTGTGTGTGGGGCTCTGTGTGTGGGGCTCTGTGTGTGTGGGGGGCTGTGTGTGTGTGGGGGGCTGTGTGTGTGTGGGGGGCTGTGTGTGTGTGGGGGGGCTGTGTGTGTGTGGGGGGGCTGTGTGTGTGGGGGGGGCTGTGTGTGTGTGGGGGGCTGTGTGTGTGTGGGGGGCTGTGTGTGTGTGGGGGGCTGTGTGTGTGGGGGGGGGGGCTGTGTGTGTGTGGGGGGGCTGTGTGTGTGTGGGGGGGGCTGTGTGTGTGTGGGGGGGGGCTGTGTGTGTGGGGGGGGCTGTGTGTGTGTGGGGGGGGCTGTGTGTGTGTGGGGGGGGCTGTGTGTATGTGGGGGGGGCTGTGTGTATGTGGGGGGGGCTGTGTGTATGTGGGGGGGCTCTGTGTCTGGGGGGCTCTGTGTGTGGGGGGGCTCTGTGTGTGGGGGGGCTCTGTGTTGGGGGGTGTTAGAAAGGCGAACCCGGAGGAGGCAGAAGGTGTCTGACTGACCACCCCTAGGTCTACCCCTCCTTCAGAGAAGGGACCGAGCGATGTCGAGAGGCCTCCGACGGGAGGGCCCTCCCCTAGAATCGTACAGCAGAGTAACCACACCACTACAAATATACACCTCACTTCGAGAGAGTTATCAATATTTATCGGTCAATTATGCCCGGTTCAATATATACAGCAGATCCAGAGATCGGGAAAGTCTTGTGGCAAGGGGCAAGGTAGCGGGACAGTCTTATAGATGGTCGGTTACAAGGAGACCCTACGCACAGCTCTCAATCCTCGAGCTGGGGGGTTCCGAAAGGTGGGGCCGCGGCAGCGCCAGCAGGCTCCAGGATGGTTCAGCGAGCGTGGACCGCGGCAGCGCCAGCAGGTTCCAAGATGGTTCAGCGAGTGGGGACCGCGGCAGCGCCAGCAGGTTCCGAGATGGTTCAGCGAGTGTGGACCGCGGCAGCGCCAGCAGGCTCCAAGATGGTTCAGCGAGTGTGGACCGCGGCAGCGCCAGCAGGTTCCAAAATGGTTCAGCGAGTGTGGACCGCGGCAGCGCCAGCAGGTTCCGAGATGGTTCAGCGAGTGTGGACCGCGGCAGCGCCAGCAGGCTCCAAGATGGTTCAGCGAGTGTGGACCGCGGCAGCGCCAGCAGGCTCCAAGATGGTTCAGCGAGTGTGGACCGCGGCAGCGCCAGCAGGTTCCGAGATGGTTCAGCGAGTGTGGACCGCGGCAGCGCCAGCAGGCTCCAAGATGGTTCAGCGAGTGTGGACCGCGGCAGCGCCAGCAGGCTCCAAGATGGTTCAGCGAGTGTGGACCGCGGCAGCGCCAGCAGGCTCCAAGATGGTTCAGCGAGTGTGGACCGCGCCAGCAGGCTCCAAGATGGTTACGGCAAAGATGGACCGCGGCAGCGCCAGCAGGTTCCAAGTAGGGCAGCTAGGGGAGTTTGTCTCAGGGTCAGCCGCGACCGCGTCAGCAGGGCTTCTCGACTCCGGGATACAACTGCCGTCCTACTCCGGGGCTGGCCCAGATATAGGTCTGGAGTCCTTTGATGTCCGGACCCTCTCGCCTGGGGGTCAGAGGAGCCGGGATGATGGTGTCCAGACACCCAGCAGGGGTTGGGGCCAGCGCTAAGGGAGGCCGGAGGTCGATCGAAACCAGGCATCCGGGGACGGTTGGAGAGCCATCGAAACTCCCCTTTCCTTGTCTCTGGTTGAGTGGCCACTCTACCACCCGGAGGGTTCTTGGTGCCTCGATGGCGGGCTCGCTGGGGCCGTGGCCGCGGCTGGTCCGGGACCACGTGTCTGTGACGTGATGGGCCCAAGATGGCGTAGGGCCTGGAATGTGGGTCCGGGGTGGGCACCGGACCGGTAATGCTGGGGCGGCCCGAGGGGCCCGTGTCTGTGGTTGTGGGCCGCCGGGTGGCGGATCTGGTGGTTTGGAGGGCGTGCAGAGGTGTGCCCGAGGGCGACCCGGGCTGGATGGAGGGCCGATGTCGTCCGGGGCCCGCCATGCGGGAGGGGTAGGACCACGCCACAAGGCCGGGTCCAACACGCGTCCCCCCCAGCTGAAGGCAGGGGAGAGTCACCCATCTTTTTGGGGATTCTCCTCGCCAAGGCGGAAGAATCTGGAGAGGCCGTCGGCGTTGGCGTGGTCGTTGCCAGGGCGATGCTCCACGGTGAAGTTCATCCCTTGGAGGGAGATGGACCAACGTAGCAACTTCGGGTTCTCGCCCCGCATCTGCATCAACCACCACAGGGGCCGGTGGTCGGTCTGTACTCGGAAGTGGGTGCCGAAGAGGTAGGGCCGGAGCTTCTTTAGGGCCCATACGACGGCGAATGCTTCCCTCTCGATGGTGCTCCATCGTTGTTCTCGGGCCAGCAGGCGCCGGCTGATGTAGGCCACAGGAAGGTCGACTCCGTCAGAGTTCATTTGGGACAGTACGGCCCCAATGCCGTGTTCCGAGGCGTCAGTTTGGATGATGAACTCTCGGCTGTAGTCGGGGGCCTGGAGCACCGGGGCGGTGCACATGGCAGTCTTTAGGGTCTCAAGGGCTACTTGGCACTCGGGGGTCCAGTGCACCTTCGGGGGTAGTCTCTTGGAGGTTAGTTCTGTGAGGGCCCCCACAATGCTCCCATAGTTCTTTATGAACCGCCGATAGTATCCAGTGAGCCCCAGGAAGGCTCGGACGGCGGTCTGGGTGACAGGGGACTCCCAGGCCTGGATGGCGTCGATCTTGGGTTGAAGGGGAGCCACTTGGCTGCTCCCCACTTGGTGTCGCAGATAGGTCACGGACCCTTGACCGATCTGGCACTTGCTGGCTTTTATTGTTAGTCCGGCCCGTTGGAGGGCTGTCAGGACCTTCCAGAGGTGGGTCAGGTGCTCGTCCCAACAGAGGCTGTACACTGCAATATCGTCCAGATAGGCGGCACTGAACTCTTCCAGCCCTGCCAGCACCCAATTCACTAGTCTCTGGAAGGTGGCCGGAGCATTCTTCATGCCGAAGGGCATCACGTTGAAGTGGAAGTGGCCATCGGGGGTCGAGAAAGCGGATCGTTCTTGTGCCCCGGGTGTGAGGCCGATTTGCCAGTATCCGGCCGTGAGGTCGAAGGTGCTGAGGTACCTGGCGACTCCCAGGCGATCGATCAGTTCATCCGCTCGGGGAATGGGATGGGCGTCGGTCCTGGTGACGGCATTCAGTCCCCGGTAGTCGACACAGAACCGCAGCTCCGGGGGCACCCCGGGGGCGGCGGCCTTAGGGACCAGGACGACGGGACTGGCCCATGGACTGTCTGAGGGTTCGACTACCCCTAGGGCTAGCATCTTGGAAACTTCGGCTTGGATGCAGGCCCGGACTCGGTCGGGGACTCGGTAGGCTCGGTGCCGCACGGGCGGACTGTCCCCGGTGTCGACGTCGTGAACACACCACTGGGTGACTCCGGGGGTGAAGGAAAATAAGTTCGCAAATTGACCCAGCAGTTTCTGGCAGTCCTGGCGCTGTTTGGGTGTCAGCGCGGGAGAGAGGGAGACTCCCTCGACGGAGCCATCTTTCTCAGAGGTGCTCAGGAGGTCTGGTAGAGGCTCGGAGTCATCCTCTGCTCCGTCATCGGTAGCCAGCAACAGGCTCAGTTCTGTGCGGACAAAGTGGGGCTTGAGCCAGTTGGCGTGTAGGACCCGGAGGGGGTTCCGGGGGGACTCCATGTCCACTAGGTAGGTGACGGGGCTCTTGCGCTCCACCACTTTGAAGGGCCCCGTCCATCTGTCCTGGAGGGCGCCGGGGTCGACCGGGGACATGACCCAGACCTGCTGACCCGGCTCGAATTCAATGGACGAGGCATTTTCATCATACCAGCGCTTCATCTCCTCTTGACTGGCCTTCAGGTTGGTTTCGGCCAGTTCCCGGAACCTCCGAGTCTGGTTGCGGAGAGTCAAGAGGTATCGGAAAACATCGGGCGGAGTATCGGAGGCGGCCAGCTCCCAGCCTTCCTTGACCAGGCTGAGGGGGCCTCGCACAGGGTGTCCATATAATAGTTCAAAGGGGCTGAACCCCAGGGACTTCTGGGGTACCTCCCGGTAGGCGAACAGGAGGCATGGCAGCAGAACGTCCCATTTGCGCCGGAGGGGCTCTTCCAGGCCCTTGATCATTCCTTTCAGGGTCTTATTAAATCGCTCCACTAGTCCATTCCCTTGAGGGTGATACGGGGTGATGAACTTATACGCGACCCCGCACTGTTGCCACAGGGACCGCATATATTTCGATATAAAGTTTGTGCCCCGATCACTGACGACCTCTCGGGGGAAGCCGACTCGGGAGAAGATCCCCATTAGCGCCCGACCCACTACGGGGGCTGTGATAGTCCGGAGGGGTATAGCTTCCGGGTAGCGGGTGGCATGGTCCACCAGGACGAGGATGAAGCGGTGCCCCTGGGAGGTTGGAGGATCCAGGGGCCCCACGATGTCGATCCCTACTCGCTCGAAGGGAGTGGTCACCACGGGAAACGGTTGGAGTGGGGCCTTGATTTTCCCCCCACTCTTTCCGCTGGCTTGGCAGGTCGGACAGGTTCGGCAGTGGTTGCACACATCGCGGCGCATCTTCGGCCAATAAAAGTGGGTCACCAGGCGGCTGTAGGTTTTGTCCTGCCCCAGGTGCCTGGCGAGGGGCACATCATGTGCCAGGTTTAAGAGAAAGTCTCTGAAGTGGAGGGGGACGACTAGCACTCGGCCGGCCCCCAGCTCGGCGATCTTTTGTTCACTGTACAGGAGGTCCTGGTCCCAATAGACCCAGTGGGACGCCGAGGAGTCTCCTGTGGCTTGCGTGGCGGCTTGTTGTCGGAGTCCCACAAGGGAAGGACATGTCTTTTGTTCCCGACGGAACTGCTCACGGGTGGGGCCCCCTTCTTGGCGCCACTGGGCTAGTTCGGGAAGGGGCCCGAGCTCGGGGAGTTCTTCATGGCTGGGGCCCTGCGGCCCCAGTTCGGGTTCGGCCGTGGCAGTGGCGGGGGGCGGAGGGGCCGGCCATTCAGGTTCTTCGGGCAGCTTGTCTTCGGTTGGGACGGCGTCCCGGGTGGACATGGATCGGGTCGTTACGCAAACCCATTCAGGAAGGCCTAGCATCCCCAGATGCTCTCTTCGCTCGATCTGTGCCCAGGGGGAACTTTCCAGGTCGTTCCCTAGGAGGCAGTCCACCGGGGCATCGTCTCGGACGGTGACTTTCAGCAGGCCGGACACTCCTCCCCACTCGAAGGGGATGCGGGCCATCTGGCACAGGCTCTCGGAATTGTCCGCTGACCGGACAGGGCACAGAACGTGGGGCAAGATTTGTTCTGGGGTCACCAGATGGCAGCGGACGGCGGTTATGCTGGCCCCCGTGTCACGGAGAGCCTCGGCCCGGCGTCCGTTGATGGTGACCCACTGGCGGTACTTCTGGGTGTTGATCGGAATCTGGTCTCGGGGGATCATGTCTTTGTCGCCCAGGGAGGCGAGGCACATGGCCGCGGACTCCCATTCTTCTGGTTCCATAGGGACCTCTTCTTCTTCGTTCTTTTCTGCGCTCAGAGCAGCTGCAGTGATTTGACGACCGGGGGGCCCGGTGGTGCCGGGCCGCTGGTTCATGGGGCATAGAGGATCATTGGCATAGTGACCCAGCCGCTGGCATCTGTGGCACGTAACGTTGGGGCGTGGCCCCGGTCGGGCTGGATGGGCCCCCCTCTGGCTGGAGGCTGGTGTAGCGGAGGCGGGCGAAGACTCCGGCGGGAGGTCTCGACCTCGGCTGGTGCCAGACCCGCCGCCTCGCGGCCGGTGGTTCCCCGGGGACCCTCGTCCATATTCTCCTGTGGTGTTCCGGTGGACGCGGTTGCTCGCCCACCGATCTGCTTCGACCGCTAGCTTCCGCGGCTCGGTCAACTTGCTGTCGAGGAGATGCTGTCGTAGTTCAATGAAGCAGTTGTTGGAGAGGTGCTCCCATAACATCAGGTCGACCAACTGCTGGTAGGTAGTGACCTGACTGCCTTTGACCCACCCCTCGAAGGCTCTGCTAAAAAAGTTCACATATTCTACCCAAGAGGTACCGGGGATTTTTTTACAGTCTCAGAACCTCTGCCGGTACATTTCGGGGGTGAGTCCGTAGCGCGTGAGTAAGGCCGTTTTCATGTGTTCATAGGAGGTCATTTCGGTGTCGGGGAGTTCCAGCAGGACGTCCCTCCCTTCGTTGACAAACTTTCCCCACAGGCCGGCGCCCCAATCCTTCAGGGGCACCCGATGGGCGGTCATGGCCTCCTCGTAGGCTTTGAACCATTGTTGGATATCATCGTTCTTGTAGTATTCTTTGACTACATCTTTCGGTAGGTGAACCTTGGTGTCCACGGGAGGGGCTGCGGTCTTGGCCCCGGCCGCACTATCTTCGTTGATCTTGGCCTTGATTTCTAGTTCTCTCAGGCCTCGTTCGTGTTCATAGGCTAGTTTTTTTTTCTTCGAGGTCACGTTGTCTCCGTTTCTCTTCTAGATCCCCCTCCAGCCGTAGTTGCTCGAGGGCTATCTTTTTCTCCGCTAGCTGGAGTTTTCCGTCTAGCCGGAGTCGTGCAAGTTCCACTTCGTGTGAGGCGGTCGCGCTCTGGTTCTCGAGCGTCTTCATAGATGAGGTCCGCGTTTAGTGTTGCAGTTCTTTCCCCCATCGGGGGTGCGCTGGTTTCCTGTTGCCCGTTCGGTCCATTCTCCTCTTGGGGTGGTCTGTCTCGGGTTTCCACCCAGGCTTGTAGGGCCGATTTGAAGTCCTCTTTTGTGCTCAGGCCCGTGGTAGCGATACCCATGTCTTTACAGAATTGTTTTAGTTCTTTGTGGCTGTATTCTCCTATCTTCTCTTTCTGGAATTCGGCAGGTAGGTTGGTTCCTTGGGTCGTCATGGTCTCTGTGTGTTTTTCCGTCGTAGCGGGTAGATCACTCTCTGTACGATTTTGCGTTGGCTCGGATCGCAGCGCCTGCCACCAATGTTAGAAAGGCGAACCCGGGGGAGGCAGAAGGTGTCTGACTGACCACCCCTAGGTCTACCCCTCCTTCAGAGAAGGGACCGAGCGATGTCGAGAGGCCTCCGACGGGAGGGCCCTCCCCTAGAATCGTACAGCAGAGTAACCACACCACTACAAATATACACCACACGTAGATAGAGTTTTCAATCTTTATCGGGCAATAAGTATCGGTTCAATATATACAGCAGATCCAGAGATCGGGAAAGTCGTGTGGCAAGGGGCAAGGTAGCGGGACAGTCCTATAGATGGCCGGTTGCAATGGGACCCTACGCACAGCTCTCAATCCTCGAGCTGGGGGGTTCCGGAAGGTGGGGCCGCGGCAGCGCCAGCAGGCTCCAGGATGGTTCAGCGAGCGTGGACCGCGGCAGCGCCAGCAGGTTCCAAGATGGTTCAGCGAGTGGGGACCGCGGCAGCGCCAGCAGGTTCCGAGATGGGTCAGCGAGTATGGACGGCGGCAGCGCCAGCAGGCTCCAAGATGGTTCAGCGAGTGTGGACCGCGGCAGCGCCAGCAGGTTCCAAAATGGTTCAGCGAGTGTGGACCGCGGCAGCGCCAGCAGATTCCGAGATGGTTCAGCGAGTGTGGACCGCGGCAGCGCCAGCAGGCTCCAAGATGGTTCAGCGAGTGTGGACCGCGGCAGCGCCAGCAGGCTCCAAGATGGTTCAGCGAGTGTGGACCGCGGCAGCGCCAGCAGGTTCCAAAATGGTTCAGCGAGTGTGGACCGCAGCAGCGCCAGCAGGTTCCGAGATGGTTCAGCGAGTGTGGACCGCGGCAGCGCCAGCAGGCTCCAAGATGGTTCAGCGAGTGTGGACCGCGGCAGCGCCAGCAGGCTCCAAGATGGTTCAGCGAGTGTGGACCGCGGCAGCGCCAGCAGGCTCCAAGATGGTTCAGCGAGTGTGGACCGCGGCAGCGCCAGCAGGCTCCAAGATGGTTACGGCAAAGATGGACCGCGGCAGCGCCAGCAGGTTCCAAGTAGGGCAGCAAGGAGAGTTTGTCTCAGGGTCAGCCGCGACCGCGTCAGCAGGGCTTCTCGACTCCGGGATACAACTGCCGTCCTACTCCGGGGCTGGCCCAGATATAGGTCTGGAGTCCTTTGATGTCCGGACCCTCTCGCCTGGGGGTCAGAGGGGCCGGGATGATGGTGTCCAGACACCCAGCAGGGGGGTGGAGCCGGAGCCCAGGGAGGCCGGAGGGTGATCAAAACCAGGCATCCGGGGATGGTTGGAGAGCCATCAAAACTCCCCTCTCCTTGTCTCTGGTTGAGTGGCCACTCTACCACCCGGAGGGTTCTTGGTGCCTCGATGGGGGGCTCGCTGGGGCCGTGGCCGAGGCTGGTCCGGGACCACGTGTCTGTGACGTGATTTGCCCAAGATGGCGTCGGGCCTGGAATGAGGGTCCGGGGTGGGCACCGGACCGGTAATGCTGGGGTGGCCCGAGGGGCCCGTATCAGTGGTTGTGGGCCGCCGGATGGCGGATCTGGTGGTTTGGAGGGCGTGCAGAGGTGTGCCCGAGGGCGACCCGGGCTGGATGGAGGGCCGATGTTGTCCGGGGCCCGCCATGCGGGAGGGGTAGGACCACGCCACGAGGCCGGGTCCAACAGGGGGGCTGTGTGTGTGTGTGTGTGTGTGTGTGTGTGTGTGTGTGTGTGTGTGTGTGTAGGGGGGGCTCTCTGTGTGTGTGTGTGTGTGTGTGTGTAGGGGGGGCTCTGTGTGTGTGTGTGTGGGGGGGGGGCTCTGTGTGTGTGTGGGGGGATCTGTGTGTGGGGGGGCTGTGTGTGGGGGGGCTCTGTGTGTGTGGGGGGGCTCTGTGTGTGTGGGGGGCTCTGTGTGTGTCTCTGTGTGTGGGGGCTCTCTGTGTGTGTGGGGGGCTCTGTGTGTGTGGGGGGCTCTGTGTGTGGGGGGCTCTGTGTGTGTGGGGGGCTGTGTGTGTGTGTGGGGGGCTCTGTGTGTGTGTGTGGGGGGGGCTCTGTGTGTGTGTGTGGGGGGGGCTCTGTGTGTGTGTGTGTGGGTGGGCTCTGTGTGTGTGGGGGGGCTCTGTGTGGGGGGGGCTCTGTGTGTGTGTGTGTGGGGCTCTGTGTGTGTGTGGGGGGGCTCTGTGTGTGTGGGGGGCTCTGTGTGTGGGGCTCTGTGTGTGTGGGGGGGGCTCTGTGTGTGTGTGGGGGGCTCTGTGTGTGTGTGGGGGGGGCTCTGTGTGTGTGTGGGGGGGGGCTCTGTTGGGGGGGCTCTGTGTGTGTTGGGGGGGCTCTGTGTGTGTGTGTGGGGCTCTCTGTGTGTGTGTGTGTGGGGCTCTGTGTGTGTGTGTGTGGGGGGCTCTCTGTGGGGGGCTCTGTGTGTGTTTGGGGCTCTGTGTGTGTGTGGGGGGGGCTCTCTGTGTGTGTGTGGGGGGGGCTCTCTGTGTGTGTGTGGGGGGGGCTCTCTGTGTGTGTGTGGGGGGGGCTCTCTGTGTGGGGGGGCTCTCTGTGTGGGGGGCTCTGTGTGGGGGGGCTCTCTGTGTGGGGGGGCTGTGTGTGGGGGGGCTCTCTGTGTGGGGGGGCTCTCTGTGGGGGGGGCTCTGTGTGGGGGGGGCTCTGTGTGGGGGGGGCTCTGTGTGGGGGGGCTCTGTGTGTGGGGGGGGCTCTGTGTGTGGGGGGGGCTCTGTGTGTGGGGGGCTCTGTGTGTGTGGGGGGCTCTGTGTGTGTGGGGGGCTCTGTGTGTGGGGGGGCTCTGTGTGTGGGGGGGCTCTGTGTGTGTGGGGGGGGGGCTCTGTGTGTGTGGGGGGGGGCTCTGTGTGTGTGGGGGGGGCTCTGTGTGTGTGGGGGGGGTTCTGTGTGTGTGGGGGGGGTTCTGTGTGTGTGGGGGGGGTTCTGTGTGTGTGTGGGGGCTCTGTGTGTGTGTGGGGGCTCTGTGTGTGTGGGGGGGCTCTGTGTGTGTGTGGGGGCTCTGTGTGTGTGTGGGGGCTCTGTGTGTGGTGGGGCTCTGTGTGTGGTGGGGCTCTGTGTGTGTGTGTGGGGGCTGTGTGTGTGGGGGGCTCTGTGTGTGTGTGTGGGGGGCTCTGTGTGTGTTTGTGGGGGGCTCTGTGTGTGGGGGGGGCTCTGTGTGTGGGGGGGGCTCTGTGTGTGGGGGGGGCTCTGTGTGTGTGGGGGGGGCTCTGTGTGTGTTTGGGGGCTCTGTGTGTGGGGGGGGCTCTGTGTGTGGGGGGGGCTCTGTGTGTGTGGGGGGGGCTCTGTGTGTGTGTGTGTAGGGGGGCTCTGTGTGTGTGGGGGGGCTCTGTGTGTGGGGGCTCTGTGTGTGTGGGGGGGCTCTGTGTGTGTGTGTGGGGGCTCTGTGTGTGTGTGTGGGGGCTCTGTGTGTGTGGGGGCTCTGTGTGTGTGGGGGGGCTCTGTGTGTGTGGGGGGGCTCTGTGTGTGTGGGGGGGCTCTGTGTGTGTGGGGGGGCTCTGTGTGTGTGGGGGGGCTCTGTGTGTGTGGGGGGCTCTGTGTGTGGGGGGCTCTGTGTGTGTGGGGGGTGCTGTGTGTGTGGGGGGGGGGGCTCTGTGTGTGTGTGTGTGGCTGGCTCTGTGTGTGTGTGGGCTCTGTGTGTGTGTGTGGGCTCTGTGTGTGTGTGGGCTCTGTGTGTGTGTGGGCTCTGTGTGTGTGTGGGCTCTGTGTGTGTGTGGGCTCTGTGTGTGTGTGGGCTCTGTGTGTGTGTGGGCTCTGTGTGTGTGTGGGCTCTGTGTGTGTGTGGGCTCTGTGTGTGGGGGGCTCTGTGTGTGGGGGGCTCTGTGTGTGGGGGGGGCTCTGTGTGTGGGGGGCTCTGTGTGTGTGGGGCTCTGTGTGTGTGGGGCTCTGTGTGTGTGGGGCTCTGTGTGTGTGGGGCTCTGTGTGTGTGGGGCTCTGTGTGTGTGGGGCTCTGTGTGTGTGTGGGCTCTGTGTGTGTGTGGGGGGGCTCTGTGTGTGTGTGTGTGGGTGTGTGTGTGTGTGTGGGCTCTGTGTGTGTGTGTGTGTGTGGGCTCTGTGTGTGTGGGGGGGGCCTCTGTGTGTATGGGGGGGCTGTGTGTGTGTGTGGGGGGCTGTGTGTGTGTGTGGGGGGCCTGTGTGTGTGTGGGGGGGCTGTGTGTGTGTAGGGGGGATCTGTGTGTGTGTAGGGGGGATCTGTGTGTTGGGGGGGCTCTGTGTGTTGGGGGGGCTCTGTGTGTGGGGGGGGCTCTGTGTGTGGGGGGGGCTCTGTGTGTGTGTGGGGGGCTGTGTGTGTGTGGGGGGGGCTCTGTGTGTGTGGGGGGCTCTGTGTGTGTGGGGGGCTCTGTGTGTGTGGGGGGGCTCTGTGTGTGTGGGGGGGCTGTGTGTGTGTGGTGGGGGCTGTGTGTGTGGTGGGGGGCTGTGTGTGTGTGGTGGGGGGCTGTGTGTGTGTGGTGGGGGGCTGTGTGTGTGTGGTGGGGGGCTGTGTGTGTGTGGTGGGGGGCTGTGTGTGTGTGGTGGGGGGCTGTGTGTGTGTGGTGGGGGGCTGTGTGTGTGTGGTGGGGGGCTGTGTGTGTGGTGGGGGGCTGTGTGTGTGGTGGGGGGCTGTGTGTGTGGTGGGGGCTGTGTGTGTTTGTGGGCTCTGTGTGTGGGGGGGGGCTCTGTGTGTGGGGGGGCTCTGTGTGTGTGGGGGGGCTCTGTGTGTGTGGGGGGGCTCTGTGTGTGTGGTGGGGGGGCTCTGTGTGTGGTGGGGGGCTGTGTGTGTGGTGGGCTGTGTGTGTGGTGGGGGGCTGTGTGTGTGGTGGGGGGCTGTGTGTGTGGTGGGGGGCTGTGTGTGTGGTGGGGGGCTGTGTGTGTGGTGGGGGCTGTGTGTGTGGTGGGGGCTGTGTGTGTGGTGGGGGCTGTGTGTGTTTGTGGGGGGGCTCTGTGTGTGGGGCGGCTCTGTGTGTGTGGGGGGGCTCTGTGTGTGTGGGGGGGCTCTGTGTGTGTGGGGGGGCTCTGTGTGTGTGTGGGGGGGCTCTGTGTGTGTGGGGGGGCTCTGTGTGTGTGTGGGGGGGCTCTGTGTGTGTGGGGGGCTCTGTGTGTGTGGGGGGCTCTGTGTGTGTGGGGGGCTCTGTGTGTGTGGGGGGGGCTCTGTGTGTGTGGGGGGGGGCTCTGTGTGTGTGGGGGGGGGGCTCTGTGTGTGTGGGGGGGGGGCTCTGTGTGTGTGGGGGGGGGCTCTGTGTGTGTGGGGGGGCTCTGTGTGTGTGGGGGGGCTCTGTGTGTGTGGGGGGGCTCTGTGTGTGTGGGGGGGGCTCTGTGTGTGTGTGGGTGGCTCTGTGTGTGTGTGGGGGGCTCTGTGTGTGTGTGGGTGGCTCTGTGTGTGTGTGGGGGGCTCTGTGTGTGTGTGTGTGTGTGTGTGTGGCTCTGTGTGTGTGGCTCTGTGTGTGTGTGTGGGGCTGCTCTGTGTGTGGGGCTGCTCTGTGTGTGGGGCTGCTCTGTGTGTGTGTGTGTGGGGCTCTGTGTGTGTGTGGGGGGCTCTGTGTGTGTGTGGGGGGCTCTGTGTGTGTGTGGGGGGGGCTCTGTGTGTGTGTGGGGGGGGCTCTGTGTGTGTGGGGGGGGGCTCTGTGTGTGTGGGGGGGGGGCTCTGTGTGTGTGGGGGGGGCTCTGTGTGTGTGGGGGGGGCTCTGTGTGTGTGGGGGGGGCTCTGTGTGTGTGGGGGGGCTCTGTGTGTGTGGGGGGGGCTCTGTGTGTGGGGGGGCTCTGTGTGTGGGGGGCTCTGTGTGTGGGGGGCTCTGTGTGTGGGGGGCTCTGTGTGTGGGGGGCTCTGTGTGGTGGGGGGCTCTGTGTGGTGGGGGGGGGCTCTCTGTGTGTGGGGGGGCTCTGTGTGGTGGGGGGGGCTCTGTGTGGTGGGGGGGGCTCTGTGTGTGTGGGGGGCTCTGTGTGTGTGGGGGGCTCTGTGTGTGTGGGGGGCTCTGTGTGTGTGGGGGGCTCTGTGTGTGTGTGTGGGGGGCTCTGTGTGTGTGGGTGGGGGGGCTCTGTGTGTGTGGGTGGCTGTGTGTGTGTGTGGCTCTGTGTGTGTGTGTGGCTCTGTGTGTGTGTGTGTGGGGCTCTGTGTGTGTGTGTGTGGGGCTCTGTGTGTGTGTGTGGGGCTCTGTGTGTGTGTGTGGGGCTCTGTGTGTGTGTGTGGGGGGCTCTGTGTGTGTGTGGGGGGGCTCTGTGTGTGTGTGGGGGGCTCTGTGTGTATGGGGGGGCTCTGTGTGTGTGTGTGTAGGGGGCTCTGTGTGTGTGTAGGGGGGCTCTGTGTGTGTGGGGGGGCTCTGTGTGTGGGGGGCTCTGTGTGTGGGGGGGCTCTGTGTGTGGGGGGGCTCTGTGTGTGGGGGGGCTCTGTGTGTGGGGGGGCTCTGTGTGTGGGGGGGCTCTGTGTGTGGGGGGGCTCTGTGTGTGGGGGGCTCTGTGTGTGGGGGGCTCTGTGTGTGGGGGGCTCTGTGTGTGGGCTGGGGGCTCTGTGTGTGGGGGGCTCTGTGTGTGGGGGGCTCTGTGTGTGGGGGGCTCTGTGTGTGGGGGGCTCTGTGTGGTGGGGGGCTCTGTGTGGTGGTGGGGGGCTCTGTGTGGTGGGGGGGGGCTCTGTGTGTGTGGGGGGGCTCTGTGTGTGTGGGGGGGGCTCTGTGTGTGTGGGGGGGGCTCTGTGTGTGTGGGGGGGGCTCTGTGTGTGTGGGGGGGGCTCTGTGTGTGGGGGGGGCTGTGTGTGTGTGGGGGGGCTGTGTGTGTGTGGGGGGGGCTGTGTGTGTGTGGGGGGGGCTGTGTGTGTGTGGGGGGGGCTCTGTGTGTGTGTGTGGGGGGGGCTGTGTGTGTGTGTGTGGGGGGCTGTGTGTGTGTGTGGGGGGGGCTGTGTGTGTGTGTGGGGGGGCTGTGTGTGTGTGTGGGGGGGGCTGTGTGTGTGAGTGGGGGGGGGCTGTGTGTGTGAGTGGGGGGGGGCTGTGTGTGGGGTGGGCTCTGTGTGTATGTGGGGGGCTGTGTGTCTGCTAGTACTCTCTACTACTCTCTAATTCTCACCTATTGCCATTGTAAATGACAATACCATTTATTTATGTTTTAACAAAAACTAAAAATGCCATTTGCAATGCCAATAGCTCTAACTTTAACAAAGACGAGACCATTGCATTGTAAATGCTTGTTGGCGGTTGTTGATGCTGTAAGATTGGGTAAAAGACCATGCGTTTAACTGGATTGGATTGCTCCTTTGTTTTTGTTTTAACTTTGCAATATGAAAGCTGTACACTGACTGTCATGAGGTTTTGTGCCATAGATTACATGTGCAGTAACTATAGCTTATTTTCCTTTTATGATTATAACTTTTTTATTTTTTTAAAGGTTGGGAGTTAGTTTTCTAATTGGATTCTATCAGGAATCCTAACTTTACGCATAAGTGTTTAAGAATGAATGTGCACTATGGTAAGATCGGTGACAGATGGAGTACTGCAGCCTAACATCTTCCATGTTTCCATGATTACCCTAGCACTAATCCTAGAACACAGGTGGACACTTTCCTAAAATTCTTTGCTTTTATTTTTAGGTTCTTGTCTTGTCAAATAATCTTCTGAAGAAGCTTCCCCATGGCATTGGAAACCTGCGGAAAATAAGAGAGTTGGATTTGGAGGAGAACAAACTTGAATCTTTGCCTAATGAAATTGCATATCTTAAAGATCTACAGGTTAGAATATTAATATGAGGAATGCACATTATGAGTTAAGTCTACAGAGTATTTCAAGAAGAAATAATAAGTTTTACCACTTTTTAAGTTTCCTGTTGATGTTCTCTCCTGCGTATGTAAGGAAAACGTATCAGAACAGTCATGTCAAAATTCCTTTCAAAGACCTTGATCTAAGGGCCCATAGTTAGACTACAGCAGCATGGAGTGAGTTAATGTTTCACTTTCCACAAAAATATTCACTAACTTTAGCGTTACATAATTGGTACATATTCAAAATTAATACAGAATGATTACAAATTATTTTAAATAAAATGATTTGTGATTTAAAAAACAAAATAAATACATACATAGAGGTGATTGTTGGTGTAGAACATTGACCAAAAGTTAAAATTTCAGCATCAAAACTAGAGTTGTATTTTTCACGAGAAGAGGGTCATAGGTAACAACACCCTTCCAAAATAGAAAATATTGGTTGAGTCTCAGCTGTCTCAAAGAGAGGAGCACCACTTTATTAGTTAACACATTGTGAACAAAGTATTGACACCTGTCCTAGAACACTGACCTAGTGGGGCTGTTTTTTTTTTTTTTTAAAGGTGCGGTGTGTACACAGGTTCATAGTTGCCTATTTTCATAATGGCAGAACGTCATTAAAGAAATCCTCTTTGCTTGAAAGTAGTCTACAATGGATAAACAAATACGATATATGGAGTTTCATGAAGCACACTGTAAAAAATTACAGTACTTTTATTTTTTAAATCTGTATCATAAAGGTTTCTCTGTCAAGTGTCAGTTCCTTGACTTTTGGCTATAGGGACTTTTTAAATTGCAGATTACAAGATGAGTGAAAAACATAGTTACTGTTTTTTGACTAGCTCTTCAAGTGGTAAGGAATTCAGGAGTACTTTATAAGTCATCAATATCATTTGTAACTGTTTCTGCTGCCTTCTCTTTCATCTAATAGTAATTGGCCAATCATCATTTTTTTTTGTCAGATACAGCAAATGATAAAATGTCTTCCACTTTAAAAAGGGACGGACTTGGAGATACTTCAGTTTAATGTAGGAATGTATTGTAAATGTAAAACAGGCAGATATTTTTGTTTATTTCTGGTATAACTAGTGCAGTGGAGTTCCAATATTTTAGCCTAGCCTCCTTTTCATTTTATTTATCTGTTGTAAAAGAGTGCTGCTTCTCTGTGGCAATTAAAATTAGTAGGAGGAAAAAAGAACAAGGTAGGGCAGGAGTGGTAACACAGAAGTGGATGAGAGTAGAAACACCCATTTAACATGTAAAGTGCTCATGTAAGGCTGCTTCTTGAAGAGGATAGTCTAAAATAAGTTTCAAGTTCCGGGTCTCTGAGCACCTTAGTTGTGCTGCATTTGTACCGAGGGTGCATCCTCAGATATTACAATTAAAAATTCTAGAAAATTATAACATGGTTTCTACAATATTGGATCTTCCATCGATTTACATGCTTGAATTAGCCCTGTTGGCGAGCTGGGAATCATAGTGTTATATTGTACTAATGACATATGCCAAATGTGACTTACCCTGTTACAGTATTAATGATTGTATACATTTAGAAAAATAAAATAAAAAAAATAAAAACATACACAAATGCTTTAATATATTCTCAGTAGTAGCCTATTCACAAAATTGTTAATTATCCCAAATTCAGCCAGTCAGAATAAAGCACAGTGTTTACCCCTCCCCACCCAAGTCACCATAGTTTATTTCTACCATCGATTGTGTGTGAAGGGAGTGCTCTTGAACTCTTCTCTGTCACATAAATGGCTTAAATCCGATTTCTCTCAGCATTTTTGATTAATGATCATTTTACTAAGCCTAATACATCAGATCAAATCTGATCTTCCAAAAAAAGGTCTTTTTAGCCTACTTGTGGAAAAACAAGAGGCTCCATTCTGAGGACCCCACTAGGAGTGCTTATTTTGCCTTCATCCAGTACATAAGGCAAATGATTGTAAAATGTGTCCAATATATTCTACAGAAACTCTCAAAAACAGAAGTTCGGTACAGTGCCTGGGCGTGTACCTAGGAATATGTCTCTTGCTCGAGCTCTGACATCTGAGCTTCCGTACTGCAACTTAGAATCTGAATCAACAGTAACGGCACAAAGTACAGGTAAGCGGATCCTACCCAGTCTGCAGCGGAGAGACCCATGGAGTCCCGAAAGATGCCACATCGACAGTAAAAGTAAAAACAATGCAGCGACGACCAGGCTGCACATAGGTGGCAAAAGTGGTGGCTTTGCTGAGAGGAGATCTGCACTGAGTCTCCAGCAGGTGGCAGTGGAGTAGGGAAACAGTCTCCTGAAGGCATACATACTACGAGAATCCAGGTGGCTTTTGTCTGACCCATCTCATAGGCGTTTGGGGGGGGCACTTGTAGGATCCACCCTTAGATATCACTGCGGGTGGACGCATGGAGGGCTGCACTCAACCTCGAGGAAGCAAAGGCTCCCTTCGGTGCTTCTGGCTTGGGCGGTGGAGAGGGGTCTAGGGGGGCATCCTGAAAGACTACATTCTGGGCCTCATAGAAAACACACTTGGCAGAAACCTGTGACGGTACATTGGTGAGATGCACCCCCAGCCTTAACATGTAAAGGCCTACTCCCGGGACTCCCTGGCACCTTTTCAGTTGGGACATCCCTCAATTCTAAGGTGTTCAGGCTGAGTAGGGTGCAGGACCCTATTCCGCTCTAATTTCAACCATCAAAGAACCACAGCACAAGAGAGCTCTCACCCCTGGGAAGTGTGAAAATCGTTACTGCCCCCCTCCCTCTTTTTGTCCAGCTCCTCTATCTCTGCTACAATTGAGTCTCCTGCACTTCCACTTGAGACTGCAGTTCCTCGTCTAGGCTGGTGGCAGTCTGTGATGCTGGGCATCCACCAGAACCTGACACACTTCTAGTGTTATAGTTATGGCTATGTCTAAACCTAAAGCATCCAGAGCCGCCTCCATAAAATATTTTCTTCAAGGGCAAATGACAGAGAAGAGCCAGAACCTGGGTATATCTGCACTGGCACATTCTGTAGACTTCATGGACTCATCAGGTGCCAGCCTAGATGCACCAGTGACAACGGCTTACATTAGACACTCCTCCTAGAGTTTTGCAAAGATATGGCGGCGTGGAGCCATGACTTCACTAAAATGCTCTTTGAATTAGACCAGACCATCCACAGTCAAATCGAATGGACATGCGCAGAACGATATAGCAACAGCTGCCGACGATTAGAAGGATCTCTCATGATGAATATACTCACTGGAATCATTCCATGAGGATCTGGATGACAAACTGGAAGATTTGGAGGATTGCTCCAGGAGACATAACATGACTTTGAGAAATCCCATAAGAAATCTCATCCTAGAAGACTATGTCCAAGCCCTGTTTCAGTAGATATTTCCAGACCCTCCTGCAGATCCCATAAGGCTTGATCTCACGCTTAGGGTGTTCTCTGTGTGCCAGCTGAAGATAAAATCGGCCCTGGGTGATCTCATTAGGGTTACCTTCTTTAAAGACTGAGACAATCCTAGTGGCAGCCTACAAGCAGGAATTAATTATCTTTAAATTCCACCCTTAATCATTTTCAGGATATATCACCCTCCACTTGAGCATGCTAAAAGGAGTTCACACAAATCACAATCCACTTCCACCTTGAAAACATCCCATACAAGTGTTGATTTTCTTTTCGTATGTTCTTCACATACAAAGGTAAATAATATTGGGTGCATGAAGCAACAGGGGCTTTGTGTTTGACGGAGGCAATGGGACATCTGGCCAAGGCAGTAACTAACAAGGATGATCTAAGTGGCGCCTGTAGCAAACCTAAAACTGATAAGGTATAGGAGGACCAAAAACGTCAGACAGCAGATAGAAAATAAGATTTCACAGTCCCCTCAGAAGATGATTGATTGTAACCTCATGTTCTAGCTCGTTGGTATGCATACTTCTCTGGTGGGAAAACGTTTTTTTTGCATTGCCATAAACTGCAATTGCTAACTGGTTACCCAGTCTTCAATATCATGATTCATACAGCAACCAACATTGGCATGGCGGGAACTCATCAACTACTGTTCAGAGCCAGTCCTAATTGGTTCCTCCAAGCTAGATTACTTCAGAGGACATCCAAGATCGACTGTAAGATGCATGATAATGTTGGAATGATTAATGAGTTAAGTTGTTGTTTTGTTTGGCTTTGTTCACAGTATTTGTTATTCATGGCTTGCCCCTCACAGTCTGCATCTCATTCACACCCATTGGCTAATTCACGCACACTGGCCTCAAGTGTGGCAGATGGGAAGGGGTCCAAAAGCCTGCAAACATTTTTTCAACCACCTTGTTTCCTCCGAACACTCGCCTCATACTAATATAACTGCTATCCCAATAATTACATAAAACGGTCAGGCCATAATATTCCTGTCAAGCGGAGGGCGCTGTTAGAGTGGCTTAAAACAAAGAAACTGTTGCCCTCCTTCAGGAAACCCAGGTGGTCTCTAGAGATGTCCCCAGGTTTTGCTTTTTTTGGTTCCAATCTTAATTCCACGCAATATTCACCACAAAAACAAAGGACACTGTGATGCTCATCTGAAGGGGTGGACTTTCGAGCTGAATTTCAACCACATATAGAGAGGATAGTTGGATAGATGTAATGGCAGGTTGGGTGACCTTTTCTTGACTATATTCTCGCTTAATACTCAAATGAGGAAAAGGCACAGTTTTACACAGAGTTCATGCCAAAGCTTTCACACTCCACAAAGGGCCATGTCATACTAGGGTATTCCTTAATTGTATCCTTAATCCCAGATTTGGATGGAACCTCTTTGTGCTCTACATATACCAAGACTCCTCCCTCCCTTTTGCGTAATCTGGTAGACTTCAACATTGAAGATGTATGGAGGGTGCAACACCTGAGAGCTAGAGATTATTCCTTTTACGCAAATGTACATAGATCTTGTATGTGAGTTGACTACTTTCTCACCTCAAGGGCGCTGAGGCCACAAATGAAGAACACAGAAATGGGTTCCAAGGAAATATCGGACCATGCGTCAAATTGGCTCCACTTGAACATGGTGAACCCTATACCCAAGTCCGCAGGCCATGACTTCTAAATTTAATTTCACAAGAGATCCAGTTGCAAACGAATGCATTATGGAGGCCCTAGCTAACTACTTGTGGGAGAATGATAGTGGCGAGATACGCTATAGCATACTATGGGATGCTGCAAAAGCAGTAAGTGGAGGGGAATTAATATTTCACACAGCAAACTTGAAGAGATTGGGTAGGCAGAGAAAGCAAGAACTCGAGGACGAGATACATTGACTATAAACACAACATAAGCAAAACAGTTCAGCCCGCAGCTATAGAGCTCTACGAAAAGCAATGAGGGGGAGCTAGAAAAATTACTAATGTGTGATACGGCCAAGAAATTATTATCCATTAAACAAACTTATTACGAGAAAGGAGACCAGGCAGATTGGTTATTAGCCTATAAACTCAAAGGCGCACACAAGAAATCACATTCTTAATATTAAAGACTCGCAAGGTATTCTGCTCTCTGACACCGAGTATCCTAAATGACTTTGTTGATTATTACCAGTTTGTTTTTACTGAAGAGTATCTGTAATCTGATGCACAGGAGGCCTACTTGGTGGACATTCGGTCTCCACTATTAGAGGCTGGCTTCTCTTGTGGATGAAACCGTCTCCTGGAGCAGGTCAGGGCACCTGAAAGCAACTTACCTGGCATTGTTTCAGAAGGCCTTCATACACATTTTAGCAGAAATATTAACAGAAGGTTTTAATAATATCTTTAACCAAGGTATAGTCACAGGTACAATGTTGAAATCTCAACTGAAGTTGCTGTTGAAACCTGTAAATGTCCCAACAAACAACTTTGCCTGGGCTTGTGAGTCCATAAAATACCTTGGCATTTACTTACCAGACACAATGGCTGACTTTTATCAGAGCAAAATCTTACCTTTGCTGAGGGTATTAGACAAAGACCTCTACCATTGAGACAAACTAAAAATATCTTTTCAAGGGAGATTAGCATCAGTTAAATGAACTGCCTCCCCCATCTCCTCTGTAGTGTAGAGTCTGCCTTTGCGATTATCAACATCTTTAGTGGAGCAAATTTAGCGAAAACTTCAATCCTTTCTTTGAAATGTCATTATCCAAGTTCTAAAGGCAACATTGTATACAGGTACAGCAGAAGGAGTCCTGGGCTTCCTGAACATGGAATCTTGTATTCAAGCTGCTCAGCTCTGGCCACCTTCAAACTCTATCATATCCCTTAAATTAAGGGATGGGTCTTTTTGAAAACTATTTCTCCCAGATACCATTACTTATCTTCCTTTTGCTCCCCCAACCCCCCCCCCCCCCCCACACACACACACACAGGCTCCTTTAGGGAGGTCTAGAATGCTTACCACAGCACAGATCCCATTGGAGTATTGGCAACAAATCACGTGCAAGAAGAGTTCTCCCCCATTTTCTGCACTAACTCCTATTGTATATAACCCAGACTTTCTACTGGAACTTAGTAACCATCACTATAGGGTCAGGAATAATCTCAACACTCCCACTTTAGGTGATCACTACTCTGGCAGTGAGATACTTTCACATCAGGAAATTAAGGAGAGGTGGCTTCCTGACTGTGATGACAAGTTCTGACTAACACAATGGATTACTAGTTGTAATGAAAAGAAATCTTTCGACCTTTAGGCACATTCTGATGTTTTGGGTGGCAGTCCTCTGTCCTATCTTGCAGCAACTTATTGGAATTCCCTCCCCCTGGATCTACAGAACGTTAAGAATCCCTCCCTGTTTAGGAAAAAGCTAAAAACGTTCTCGTTCAAGTAGCTTGTCCTCTGCTTTGGTTTCCCTTGATGCTTAGTCTCACACCGGGGCACTCTATTGAATAGCTGTGCACGTTATAAATCCCATAAAATAAAATAAATACATTTTGTGGCCATCACCAACTTGTCACTGCTTTCTTGATTGCTCATTGTTTTGAGATTGATTTCCATGTGAATCTATGAGCGAACTAACATAGGGGAAGAAAAGGTTTCTCATCTGTAACTGAAGGTCTCCAGTATTGGTATCTTTCATAGATTTACATGGGATTCATCCATCTCCCCTTCCACTAACACTTATGCACTGGGGTGGGGCGAGGTGAATACTGCTGTTCGAGGCATGTTTGTTGTAGATGCATATGAATTGCATACTCCTGTCATCTGGTGTTGGATCCGGATGTTTGCAAGTTGTTTTTCTACGAAGAAATCCTTCCCAGTCACGAGGTAAGTTGACTCCTCCTTTCGATATTGGTGTGCATGGGCCTCAACTCCATTGTTGGATTGTTTTCTTTCTGCCATCGGGTTTTGATGTGGCTTGTGACTCTCCGGATTGAAAACGTTCTCTCGGATCCCCTTAGTGCACAATCCACTGTACCTTAGTCTGTTTTGTTTTGTACGTATTCATCATTCTCTGCGTGAAAACTCTATCTTTGATCGAGAAGACATCACTGGCAGCCTTCTGACAAAGCTGTGTCGGTTTACTTCCACTCCTTTACACATCATTGAGTCTTCTGCCAATGGAAGGGACCCCATTCCAGTTCTGTCCTCGTTGTCTCTCCAAATATGCACGCACAGACCTCCATAAAGTCTGCAACGTGTGCCTCTCACCAGAGCACAAGGCAGAATATTGCAACACTTGTCTGTTGTTCAGATCGAAAAAGACTATGCGGGACCACCAAGCTCAACGAAGGGACATGCAGCAGCAGAACATTGAACACACCCCGGATATCTTCAGAGGGGATACTGAGCAAGACGAGATGGAAGCGTCCGCAGCAGAAGAGGAGCAGGCACTCTCCATCCAAGATTCGGATGCCGTACTGGAAATCGAGTTTGAGTCCGAAGATCATCCATCTGGTAGGGTGCTGTGAGTAACAGCCCCTTTGCCCACTAAACTTGCTTCCATCAAACAAAAAGCTTCTGGGCCACCACTGCCTTCTGGCCATGGTCAACACAGATACTGCTTTGAACACCCCAACCTCTGGCTCGGCACCAAGACAGCAAACCAAGCGTTCCGGATAGGGGTCGAGTTGAGACAAAACATTTTCGGCACCAAAACCTTCAGACCCAAAGGATAAAAAAGACCGGTCCAGTTTGGTGCCAAAACCAAAGAGTCAGTCCTGGAAACTATGCAGGATAAACTGAATCCTAAGCAAAATAAAATGTACTTTAATCCAGACACTGGACATATATTGGCAAAATCAGTGTCCTCCAAAAGGAAGATTCCTTCAGAGGGAATAACCTACAAAATTCCTCTAAAAAAGGACATTTGCTACAAGTCCTTTCCACCCTATCCCTCAATCCCCTCCCACACTATCCCTAAATTCCCACCACCTTTTTCGCCATTACCATGCTCATACCCGTTAGACATTACACCACAGGGTTTTCCGGTGACGCAACCTGATCTAGAAGATGGGGATGACAATAGTCCTCCACCAACAGATCCATATAATGAATACAATATTGATCCGCCTATAGATAATGATCCGGACTTATACCCTGCAAAAAGCATCACCTCCTGATGACAACACAATTTCTTTCATGGAAGGTTGCATTTCTAATTGCTATCATTTCATTAAGACCTGTTGGTAAGCTACAGGCATTAACCTTAGACAAACCTTTCTTTTGGCTTCATAAAGAAAGAGAGGTCCTTTGTACAAACCCAAAAGTAATTTCCGCTTTTCATATTAACCAATCACTTGAGTTACCCATGTTCTTCCCTCAACCTTACTCATAACAGAAAGGGCTCTATACACACTTGAGCATTATTATACAATATTGTTAGGACAAAAGAGTTTCACAAAACAACTTTTTGTTGCATTTGCTCCAACTCGTGAACGAAATCCTATCTCTTAGTCAGGTATTTCTAGATGGATTGTTACATGTATTCAAACTTGCTATGTTGAAGCTTAAATAAATTTAACTATATCTCAGAGAGCACATTCTACTTGCAAATTAAGAGCATCTATGGCCTTTTTAGGCAACATTCCCATAGCTGACATATGTAAGGCAGCTACATGGTCTACTCCACACACATTTGCCAAACATTATTGTGTAGATGTATTAGCACATCAACAAGCTAATGTTGGACAAGCAGTGCTTAAAAACACGTTTTCAAACAACTGCAATCCCCACCGGGTAGCCACTGCTTCTGGAGAATACTGCTATACAATCTATGCGCCCTCCCGCCTCTCCGGACCCCTATGGTTGTTGCAGTTCCTATGATTCCCCTTTAATTCGCCGGGACATCTCTGTACTACACTTACTTACTAAATTCCAACCCTCTTGCGGGAAAACAATCTAACAATGGAATCGATGCCCATGTGCACTATCACCGAAAGGAGTCGCTTGTGACTGGAAAAGTCTTCTTCGAAGAAAAACAACTTTAAGACATCCGGACCCAATACTAGATGGCAGCAGTATGCAAAGCATGTGAATCTACAGCTCTACAAGCCAAGAGCAGATGCTTACAGGGTAAGTAACAAAGTCATTACTTTGATTGGCTGAGGTTTAGTTATTTCGTAATGCGAATAGGCTACAATTGAAATTGTTAAAGCTGTCCTGTGTATGTTTATCATTGTTTTGCTCACTATGTCTACTGTGAGATCCCAGCTCAACAACTGGAAATATTAAAGCATGTGAACTGGTGAAAGATATCAATACTGGAGAACTTTTGTTACAGTTAAGTAACTGCCTGCTTATCTTTTATATCTCACCCGTCTGGCTCGTTGAAAAGAGCTATATCGGTGTGTGCTATCAGAGTGATCCAGAGTTCCAGAAAACTTCTACTGAAGATTACGCTTTTCTAACTTTATACTATTAAGCACAGAAAAGCCCTACATTTATTTCATTATTGAAGTGGTGTGCACTTGTACGTTTTTAGGACCCTTTCATGCTATTCCAATTAATTTGTGAAATGGAGATTGAAAATTTGCTGAAGTTGAGCAATGTTCTTCTAAGTTGAGAACTTCAGACTAATTATTTATATTTGTGTTCTCATTAGAAATTGGTTCTGACTAACAATCAATTAAGCACCCTCCCTAGAGGAATTGGACACCTAACCAATCTGACACATCTTGGACTTGGAGAGAATTTGCTGTCACATCTTCCTGAGGAAATTGGTAAGCAAACAGTTTTGAAATCCTTCCAGGCAATTGTTTAATGGAAAAATAATGGTGCTTCAATCACATACTCCTTTCATGTACATTTCTATTCAGTAGTAAAATATAACTTTACATTAAGGACTCCATTGAGACAGGCTTCTAGCCTGCTGTCCTTCCGAAAGGTCCTTAAAACATGGCTTTTTCCATAGTCCGCTGCTGCTGTTTTATAGGTGTGTTGCATGTCCCTTCAGTGTTATGTTTCTCCCTCTTCTGGTGGGTACCTTCGAAAAAGCGCCGGGATGCTCCAAACGGAGTGGCCGTGCGCTATAGAAGCATAAATATAACATAACATAACATTGGGGAATGTCCTAATGATCGATAAGTGAGCTTTGTGTGACTTTAGCGGCCATTACAAATCTGCTTATGAAGGTCTAGTTACGGTGAGACCCAGTAAGAGCTCGTGCCATAAGGTAACTTCAGCTTGCGACCCTGCCATGCACAGTTTTCTCAACAATTTTATTGGAAAGGTGAAAAGTAATATTACCAATGATGTATCACAAAATATTTGAAAGGGGGTCCTAGGGACAATATTTTACAGACCAGACGGAATTCAATCCCCCCATAAATAACACAAGAAAAACTGTGGGTCTGGAACACCTGAGCATTAACAGAAACAAAAACCTAATCAGTTAAAGAAGTCCTCATAAAGAGGACGGAATCCCATCACCCACTGAAGTGGCATGCTTCATCATCTGGGATCTCCTCTTGGTTGCAAAACCTAGTGCAACCAAGGGCTGCAACCTTCTCAACAGAGGAAGGGAGCTCACAGATGGTTTTGAGATATTGTTAGATGGAGTCAACTGAGATCCCCAAAGAAGTGGAGCATGAATAATTAATAAAGGTGATTGTTGCAGTGCATTTGAAAGTATGTGACTAAAGTGTGATTTAAAATTGGCTACCGGGACACAAAACACTTTTATTAGGCGCTGTCCAGGTATCAAGAATAAAACAGTGCGTATGCCGTTTGAAACAAATAACTGAAATGGTCCAAATCAATGGCAGGTCTACATGTTTCAGCCTTATGATCTTAATCTGATCAAGGCTTTCGTCTGGTCGGCTTTGGCAATGGCAGCCGGTGTTTATTTTTGCATCTAGCTTTCACTTTAACAATAGCTTCCGCCCAACCCCACGAGCGCTGTGTGGGGTGGCAGCTATTGTTATAGTGAAAGTGCGATGCAAACATAAATAAGCGGCTGCCTTTGCGCATTGGCAACCGCTTTTTTAGAGGGTGCTATTGTGGTTTAGCAAGGCTTTCCTAAGTGTACGGTATTTTTGTAATTTATGTTCTTGTTATTTCTGGAACTGTGCCCCCCACCCATAAGTCCTACAATCAGGGGTTAATACCAGGGAGAGACCTACCTATATTGTGTGGTTTCCCTAGCATTGGGTGAACAAGTTTCAAGGTGTCCCCTACAAGCTCTTTGTGAGAAAGTGCCATCTTTCTTGCCTTGGTATGCCCCCACTTTTATCTGAACTGCTGATGTTCTTGACTGAGTTTTCCCTGGATTCCTGCCAACCAGGTACCCAGGGCCTTCCCTAAAACTGCTGAAACTAAAAACCCAATTGGCATCTCTGGCCACCTGTCAGCCTCTAGTAAATGGTACCCTAGGTACCCAGGGCATGGTGACCAGAGAGGATCCCTGAGGGCTGCAGCACTTATTGTGCCACCCTCAGGGACCCTGTACCCTGGCACCCACACACTGCCTTTGCAGGCTGAGTGCCTAAGTACAGAACAAAACCAAGAGTCGATATGGCACACATCCCTGTGTGCCATGCCCACAGAACCCACTGCCCTAGCATACTTCCGTCACCCCTCTAGCTGCGTTCCCCAATGCCAGAGGTGTGGGCACAGGCACAGGCACATGAGCCCTGTGCCCCTACAGTACCCAGGGCCATTCCTGGGCACTGTAAGTGCAGTGATGCCATTAAGAGTATATGGTGCTGGGAGGTTGTCATTACGAACTCCACAGCACCATAATGGCTCTACTGAAGACTGACAAGTTTGGTACGTCTGGGCTGAGTAGCTGCAGAGGCTGCCACACAGCAGACATGTTGCTGGACTCCTGGGTGGAGAGTCCCCCGCTCTCCTGGGCCTGCAACAATGCACATCCTGGGCGAGGTGCTAGGTCTCCTCCCCCAGGATAGGCGGGGGGACGCTTCAAAGGCATGCCGCCTCTGTGAGCTTCTCCAGACCATTTGCTGTACCCAGCAACTGGCCCCCACCAGTTCTAACCCCCACTCTGGCGGGAAGACTGGTGGGAAAAACTATGTCAGGAAGGGGGTGTGCCAGCCTGTGCCAAGCCCACCCCTCAGGTGGGGGAGACGAGGTGAAGCACGACCCCGGGCTCCGGCCATCTTGTAGATGGGGAGTCCTGCCCAATCCCAGCTAGGTTCCTGCCCCCCTCCCACAGGAGAGGAGCAGGCCAGGGGGTGTACTCACCCCAGGACAAGGACGGCTTGGTCCCTGTCCTTGCCCTACCTGTAATACCCCTAAATTCAGTATTTAGGGGCTCCCTGAACCTTCCTTCCTCAGATCCCGAAAAGCAAAGAAGAAAGAAGATCAAGAAGAAGGCCCGCCGTGCAGCTGCTAACAGGACGACAACAACTGACTTGGTCCCAGCCCTACCGGCCTGTCGATCCTGGAACCTGCTCCTGCCTAATCCCGGCGACCTCACCACGGGTACATTTCTAACCATAGTGGCGTAGCTGGACCTTCGGTGGGCCCCGCGTTAGCCCCACTTGCTACGCCACTACCTAACCGCTAGTAAGTGTAAGAGAACCCAGCCTGTGTATTAAAGTTATGACAAACGTATTCCAGGTCAATAAACGGGATTTGTCATCACAGGTGTCACAGACAGCATAACCATGATAAACTTTTCAATCCTATGTGTTAGAGGTAGCAAAGGTAAGTAGGAGCCATCAGACCTTTGTTTCTGCGGAACGGTCTGTGGCGGAGTTTCGGCCTCGCAGTCGAGAGGCACGAGGTGGGTCGGCGGGCAGAAAAACTGCTTTATTAATCTTCAGTTTTCGGGCCCTTATTTGTAGCTATGTGTACTCTTATTTATGAGCTATACCCTAAAATCACTGTTTGGGTCATTTTTAAAGCCATTTTGTTAATGTTTTATGGGTATTTTACAGATTATTTTTATTGCTATTGAAATGTGTCTGCAGATATTTTCAGCAACAAATATGCAGCTACTTAGAGAAGGATACATTCCATTGTCTGGTGAATATTTATACATTTATCTGAAAGAAACGCATTGGTGATAGATTCCTTACCTTAGAATTACCCCCCTAGGCTTCAGACTAGATCCGGAAAGTTTTCGTCAGCAGTACCCCTGTGCATCGGTGGGCGTCGTGCGGCTCTGCGTGCGTCGTTGGCGTCCTAGTTGCCGAGATGACGTCGCTGGAGCTACTTAGACACCCCCACGCACGTTGACGTCAGTTCTTTCTTTTTCCGCGCCAGCAAGCGCAGATCCGGAGAGAGCGGTACCCCCAGTCAATTTTTGCCAGAGTTTTTTTGGGGACTTTTGTCTCTGTTCTTTGAGTCTTTGACTCCTGGTGTGTAAGAATGCTCGGTTTTAAGTCTTGCGCGGCTTATCCCCGCACAATGTCAGTGACAGACCTGCACCGTCAGTGTCTCTACTGCCTGGGATACGACCACGACTCCGAATGCCGGGCCTTGGCTCCGAAAACTTTGTGGGAGCGGTCCCAAAAGTTGCTGGAGGCCCAAGAGTCGGCTCCGCACCGTTCAAGGTCCCGGACCCGTCGGAGGTCGAGAAACCGCGAAATCCGCCATCACCTTCGTTCAACTAAATCTTCGCACTCTGCGTCGGGTAAGGCGAAGCACAAGAAGTCGAAGAAGCGCAGTCGCTCTTCGCCTTCCCCTAGCCTGTCGCGTGACATGGCTGGGGTGCTGATGGTGATGCCACCGCGGCTCCTGCGGAGCCTACGCAGTTGCCGATGGCTAACCGCCCTTTCCGGGTCCATCGGCGACTCTGGCCCAGCTGCAAGAGTTCCCGTCAGCCATGGCACACGTCTTTGGGCCGTCAAGCCCCACGGGTACGCCTTTGGGCCCTGCAGATCCAACTGGGGGTCCTCGCTCTTCTGCGTCGTTGGCTCTGGCCCCGACGTCATCGACGACTCCTGTCTCGACGCCGAGAGACCCCCCCCATGGATCCCAGCCGTTGTCGGTTGGCCTAGTACGTCCTTCACCGACATTGACGGCGCCGCCTCGATGGGGAATTTCTAGCCCTTTCTCCATCCACCTCCTTTTTTTCCGCCTGCCCGGTAGGTTGTGGAGGACGGGGAGTACTGGGAGGGGTCTAAGGACCCTCTTGCGAGTTAGACCTGGACTGGGAAGAGGATTTGGAGGATGCAGGTGACCTGGATTTTACTCCTGAACCTGGCACACTGTCTCCTCCTACCATGGCTACGGAGGAGGGTGGTACATATTCTGTGGTGTTGCATAGGGCGGCCGAGTCTCTACACCTCGCATTCCCTACGGTGGCCGTCAGGACTAACCTCCTGACAGAAGTACTTCGGCTGTCGTATTCCTCTACGGAGCCGCTGCTACCCTTTAATGACACACTTTAGGACATTCTTTTGGGGACCTGGTCCAGGTCCAACACAGGGGCTCCCTTGGATAAGAACGTGGCCCGACTCAATCGCCCGGCCCGGGCGACCCCATTTTCCTCTCCCAACACCCTACCCCTGAGAGCTTGGTTGTCCAGGCCTCTGCGTCCCCAAGCGCTTTCCGTCCGCAGCACCGGACAGGGAATCCAAGAAACTGGAACAGTGTGGGACACGGTTGTGCAGGTGCTGCCTGAGTGTCCGGAAGAGGCACGGACTGTGCTCTCCCACGCTATTGCTCAGGGGAGAGATACAGCCAAGTTCATGATTCGTTGTATCTTTGACATTACTGACTCGCTAGGCAGGGCGATTTCCGTGACAGTGGCGTTACGCCTCCACGCCTGGCTGAGGACGACTGGCTTTTCCAGGTATGTCCAGAACACTCTGATGGACATGAGCTTTGATGGCATTCGCCTTTTCGGTGACACGGCAGATAGTGCGTTGGAGTGTTTTGAGGACTCACGGACTACGGCTAAGTCCTTAGGCCTTTCGGCCACGCGCACTCCTTCCGCTTCTGCTTTTCGCTCCTTTCGTGGCCAAGGAAGAGGCACCCAGATAAGTTTGTTTCACAGTCACAGACCTGCGCAGCAACAGTGTCAGCGCAGCTGCGGACGTGGGACCCGCAGAGGTATTAGATATTAAATATATACGTGTATTTTAAGATCCCTTATAAAGAAATTTTGTGTGCAATTATTTTTGACTCGCTTCTAGAGATTATGCAAGTTATTTATGAGCTAGTTCATGGTCACAAAAAAACCTGTCCATTATGGCTAATTCTTGATTGGTAACGATAGGTCTGATATTATCCAATTAAACTCAAATACACAACGGTACAGAAATCCTGGATTCATTGAAATTACTTGTGTGCTGCACAATATTGAAAATCACCGAGGGGATAGGTCTGTAGGATGAGTGAGCAACTGCAGCACAGCAGGTCACAGGATCCTCCCCTCCCACCACCCCGAGTAGGGTTGACGCTGTTCCGCAAGCGTTGCGAGGCATGCTGTATTGGAGTATGCACTTGAAGCTCCGCCCATATTTTTCATTGGCTTGTGTCATTGTCGTTCTTAAATGCTGGCTTCTGATTCAGTAATCTGCTTGTTAGTCCCTCCTTAGCACTGCATTGTCTTCATTTGTAACCTCCCATGAGGACTGGCCCTTTTACTCCTGTTACACCATCTGGTATTCAATCTATAGGCACTATTTTCTTTAGTGAGTTTTGTCTTACTTCCAGCATGATGTGCTTTCCTTACATTCAGCACACCATGGATGCTTTCACTTTCCAAGCAGCCGGGACAATGGTGGCAGCTTCTCTGCAATGCCATAGGTCTCGCATTTAGAAGAGTTCCTGCTATTGGCATTGTAAATTACAATAGCTTAAACTCTTGCAAATGTGAGACCTATTGCTTTACAAATATTTTTGGGGGGATTTGCTTTCTAGCGCTTCATGCCACGCTTGCACCTAATAGAGGCCTTAATAGACGCCAAGCCCCCTTCTTTAGACGCAGCTCGTCTAAAGAAAGGGGTGTGGCCTCTATTAAGTGCAAGAGCTTCCAAATTGTAGTGTTGGTGGCCAGTAACCCCACGGATACTCATTTCCATAATTGATTACTTCAAGTCTGGCAAACTGTCTAAAGCTTAACTCCAGTAAAACGGAGGTCCTACTCTCTGGGATCATTTTACCAACTCTGTGACTGCAGCACTCTGTTCTCTCCCTGCACCAGTAAGTAAGGTGAAAAACCGGAGGTTAACCTTTGATAATAAGCACTAATTAGAGAAGCGGTTAGTATTTGTTTAGTTATTCTCACTTCATAAAGGAGAAACTGTTTTTCTCGTGGGTATAGTATTACTTAAATTACTTAGAGTACAAGGATGTAGTTCTATCTGGTTACAAACACTGTATTACCCAAGATATTGGATTCATACACTGGATCCTAAAGGTACAGAATGTATACAAATATTCTTTCAAAATAACTCAAGCACTCCAACTGTGTTGTACATTAATATAGGGTCCAAACGTTAAGGACTTGTCATTCAAACATAAAGTATAATTTGTATGAGAACTTGTAAGCTTCACTGCATTGAAAAGTTCACAAATGTATTTTCTTCAAAAACATCCAACACGTGTTTCATCATTCAGTGACACTTACAAGGTTGTGAGAAGTTGGAAAAAAAAATTACAAACTGAGATTATTGGCCATTTTTTAGAAACCGTAGCAGAGAGAAGGAGAAAAGAAAGAATATACATTGAAACTGCAATAAGGACATCAGAACAAGCAAGACAATGTAGAAATTCCGTAATTTGATTCACAGTGGAAAGAGAAGGAAACTGAGCGGTACTCCTAGGCTGTATCCAAGAAGTAGACCCAGTGATTCAAGCGCTGTTAAAAATTGAAGTGTGTAAAGAAAAAAGTACAAATAAACCGCAAATTAGTGTTATATACCGTTGTGAAGAAAGGTCTTATACTGATGAAAGACCCAATAGATTGTGAAGACCAACCTCAAAAATATGGAAACGTAGGTCATAATTCAGATAGACTCGTTGATAGGTATCTTATACAGCGCCTCTGGCAAAGCTCAAAAGCTGTCTATATCAGGAGGTTCGAGATCCAATAGGAGCACAAAAAATCTACTCCTGAAACCTCGTAGATTCCGGAAAGTGAAAACTTACAAGCGCTCCTTCTCAGGAATGGCACCCAGGATCTGGAATGCGCTCCCTCCTGAAACCAGGCTGATCTCCTCCACTGCACTCTTCAAGAAAGAGGTGAAAACCATCCATCTGGCCAAGATCTCCTGATCGTTATAGATGTTGGTTCAGAGACTCTGCATGGCTTTGTATCACTGCTCACCCTATCCCCTGGCACTATACTCTACTTGTTGGGGGCACTACTACGCTACGCTCTTACTACCGACCAAGATATTATACATGTTGGTTTACTGATCCACCTGTACACCTCTGTAGTGGGATCAATGATTTGTGCTGTCCTATATTACTTCCTTACCTGATTGTATATGGATTGGTTTTATGTATGTTTTTATTATCCATGTTATTACCATGTTATTGACTATTATACTGTTCCCATTATCTCTGTTGACTACTACTGCCCCTTCCCTGTCTGTGTGAAGCGCTCTGATATCTGTAAGGATCCTGTTCGCGCTATATAAAACTTTGAATAAATAAATAAAGTATAGTCCTTTCTAGTAATGTCAGAATAACGTGATACTGGTAAAAGAATGCAGATTGGAAAATTAAATATTTCAATATGTAGACTTAATTAAAGATAATGTAGATTGCCTATTTGTTGGGAGTCCAGCTTACATGAATTAACCATAGTGGGTTGCTCGCATGTATAAAGAAATTAATAGTCACTCGTCTGTTGAGACAGTAAATTAAGAATTTTCTATGTCTATTCTTGTATAATCATTATAGATAATGCCTGCAGTGAAAGAAGCATGTATGTCATTAACCGTAGAAAAGGGGGCACACTGCTAAACTGTCAAAAGAAAGTAGAAGAGCTTCCCAACAATGTAATGCAAAAAAAGGTTCTCAAAAGGTGATGACAAAGTATGTGGATTCCAATATGCTGGTGATTTAGCATAAAACCAAATGAGAGAGAGCAACTAGAATATTTATAAAAAAACGTAATTTAAATAAATGGAAAAACGTGTTAAATGGAAATATGAATGTGGAATTTAATAGAATAATGGGGACGCAGCCAATATTAAATGACATACTATGGGTCTTAACTAGATCTAGAGAAAACCAAAAAAGTGAGAGATCTAAGTTTGTCATCAAATGTAGGAGTCCATAATAAGCTCCAATTGGTAAAGTCGAGGGAGAAACCAGTTCGGTAGTAAAAATGCGAAAAAACCTTATGGATATAAGGAGGTATTAACTTATTATATGTCAATATATTAATCTACTAAGACATATTAAAACTATAAAGCCCATGCCAACTAAAGAGTAAATGCAAATGAGACCGTACTGTGTCCTGTATCCGAAAGTACACCCCTCGTTGAGTTAAAGGGTATAGTAATGTTGCTCAAGATTAAATAAATGTCTACTCATGAGTGTGCAAAACCTATAAATACTATAAAGCCCAAGCCACGTAAAGTGTATAAACACATGAAACAGTACTGTGTCCCCTATTCAAAGGCACTTCTTCGTTGTGACAAAGGGTATATTAGTATCTGTCAAGAATTGGGTGTATTCTGTAATGGATATGGTTTCCCGGACATAGATCTGTAGGGGTAGTTAGCTAAAGTAATATGACTCTGAAGATGTCCGCAAACAATTGTGGTAACCGTTACAAAAATGCAGTTTCCCGCAGATCACTTACCCGAGCGTGATTCTTTTCCTGCCTAGTACGAGCACCGAGCAGTTATCAAGACACCTTCTATTCTTTTGAATGAGTCGTGCATAAATGTATTTACAGAGAAAAGGGACTGCCCGGAGTGGAGTCCCTGAGAATATAGTTAGAATGCCAGCCATATTTAAACATAAGAAGAAAGTTCTTGGCGCTATGAATCTTATTATAATTCTATACTAGAAAGACAAATAAAAAGAGTTAATAAGGGTAGCTAAAATGTAGAGAATAACTATGTTCAACACATTAAATGGACATGTTGTAAAACATCATGATGCTGTAGAGAAGGGGGTGTGTCCTAAATGCAAAATCGTTACGTACGGTTGTCAAAGTACAAGGCAGCAAAATATTGGTTATGACCTTATACTGTCAGAACTATCATTCCTAGAATGGGTAAAGTTGTTTAAATATTAAACTGGATGGAGTTTAATGTAAAATTATTGAGATCCACTTGGTCATAATCTCCAAAAAGAGAATGTATACGGTAAAATTGAGGGTTTTATGTAGGTAGGTAGGTAGGTAGTGGAAGAGTAGCTAATGGAAGAGTAAGTTAAGAGTACATATTCACATTTTTTCATATTAATGTTTTGTATAGCTAGACTGTTTTTGTGATGTTTGTGTATCACATTTTGTGTATCTATATATACTCAATATATACAGGTTTGTTGCTCCCCACATGGAGATTGCAAGTTAAGTATATTCCTGGAATGGAAAAGAACATGGGTCCTTTGTTAATAAACTGTCTTTTGATGCCCATTATTACACCATCACTTCAGCCGGGTTCTTTGCGCTAAAAAGTCTTAGAAAGATCTTCACCTTTATTCCCCAGAGTCTATAAAAAATGGCCACATCAGCCTTTGTGATAGCGAAGGTTGACTACTGTAATGGCCTATTCGTCAACATCAGGAAAAAGTGTTTGCCAAAATTTCAGATTATCCAAAATGCAGCTGCCCGGCTGCTTCTGGGTATCCCCAAGCATGAATCTGCTTCCAGTGTGCTCATACACCTACATTGGCTCCCAGTTAGGAAGTGTTTAGTCTTTAACCTTGTGTGTATCGCCTTTAAAGCACTGTATTGCATTGGCCCGAAATACTTTAAGCGCAACTGTCAGTGGCATATTCCAACTATTCGCTTGAGGTCTGCTGCAGCACACAATCTTGTAGTACCCAAATTCCAAAAGACTGGTTAGTGCAGCGGAAGCTTTCTGGTGGGAGCCACAAGACTTTGGAATTCCCTTCCTTTTGAACTGAAAAAGTAAACTTAGTTGTTGGCATTCAGGAAAGCACTCAAAACATGGCAGTTTAACCAATAACATTTATTTCTCTGCCATTACGGTCTCTTCCCGGAGTTAAGCACCTGGACACCCACTGGTATAAGATGCACTTTATAATTTAAAAAAAAATCATTTCGTTAGGACATTACCAAGCAGATTGTATATTTAGTTAATGAAAAAATCCTTGGTAAGTATGTATCACCCTTTTCGTAAACGAAAAGCGATGTTATACTTATTAAAAATATAATTTCTACATTGCCAAAGGTAAATAACATTCTACTTTGTGTGTATCTGGCAGAAAAGTAAAAAAACAAAATCAGAATCCACAACGGTGAGATATGAATCACAATTGTAGAATGAATAAATGTAATTTGTAAATATAGATGAAAAATGAAAAATTCCAAATCTAAATTTTAGATACAATCTAATCGTAGATAAATGTAAGCTAATCACATACTTAGAAGTGCTTTCATAGTATCAGAAAGCGTCTTTAGTGATTCCAAATTAGGCGCACTAAAATCTGGCCCACTAAAATGTTACATTCTTGGACTCTCTGGAACAGATTTTCAATAGAACTAGAACAAACTTCTTCAAACAGAGAAAACCAAAGATTAGCACACATAATTAAACGAAGGTGTAAATGCGAATCATTCTCTATTGATGACCCCCTCCTGTCACAAAATAGTTTTAGAGCACATGTAGTCTATGACAGAGCTTATTAAAGCTACAAATTCCATGCATCTAAATCATAGATCAAAGTTTAAAAGAATTGTAGATATGCCTGGAGGAAGTCCTAGAGTTTTCAAAAAATGAAATTGCAAATTGGCCACCTTATTTTTAGATTCCCATAAAGTGCTGACTTTCGACTTCACCTCTATACAGCTCAAGAGATGGAGACAATGCTCAAATGACATTGGTAGATGCAAAATATATAGTAGCATCACCACGATAACCTAATAAGCTTTTGCTTTATTGAAGCTGCTTTTGTGGACATCGTTTGGGAGCAAAGGATGTGCCAGGAGGAGCAGAGAGCAAGTTAATAAGTTTTATGTTAGAATCTACTCATATTCCAAGATGGTCTATGTCTAACACCTTTTCCAGTTTTATACTTCCTTAAATCATATTTGATTAAAATAACTTATGCAAGCTTATGGGCGGATTCTTTGCCTTTGTAGCATTTATAAAAAGCCATCAACTGGAAACAAATTCAGAGCACCTATTCAATAAGTTTTTCGAAGTCCCACAGGATTGTGGAAGACTAAAATCGTTTTGCCAAAACCAAAGAGGATGATGGACGGAGTGTTGAACATTGCAAGCACCCCCAGTCAACTGATCTGGGATTAATCCATCATTCTTTAGCTCACTCCTCCACCCCAGTTCAGACATGTCCATATGCAAATCAGTCTGACCCTGTGCCTCCTGGGAACAGTCCAGCCCGAACTGCCAAGCCATGTCTTCCCTGGACCGGAAACGAGCATCCTGGGACCGGTTTCTAGCTAATCAACCATCATCAGCGAGGCTAGCTTGAATCCAGTGGCAAATTGAGCAAGGGCCCCACGTCTGGGCATACCCTGCCAATTTAGGGTGAACAAAGCAAAACCAAATTGTATTGCCTGCAGACAATGATGTAGAAATGGTAACCCCTGATAGCGATGGAGCATTGTTAACACACTTGGATGATATACAAATTAAATCAATTTAGAGCCAGAATATGACCATGGCAAACACCTTCAGTTACTCGAATGATCATCTGGAAGTCCCATATCTTGCGAATTCCTCCAGATCTTATTTTTAAAACATTTTTGACAACTGATTTAATCAACAGAATCTTTACACATATATAATGTATTTAACAAGGAACTCTACATACATACTTGTGAATCCTACATAGAAGTATATCTTTGTATACCTTGTGTGCAATTTCGAACCACTTCTCTGCGTCTTCTTGCCTATTGTACTACTTAAAGTTTCCAGGTTCCCTGCTCAATTACTGCCAGAGACAACCAGAATTATTGAACTCACTTACATTTTCTCATTGTTTATCGCTTTTCGTCTCGATCAAAGTAATCTGGTAATTTGAAGAAAAAGCACAAGAGATCTAAGCAATACTCCGCCCTTTCCCCCCACTTTCACCCCCTAAGGTACTGGGGTGTTACCATACTTCTCGATACCTCTTCAGATGTTAGTGGACGTCTGAGCATATCCTGCAACTTGTTCTGGCACAACCAGAGTTTACAGGGCTGTCCGCCACCCAAAAACAGATTGAAGAGCTCTACAAGGCCTTGCTTTGACTCTTCAGATCAGAGGTTTCGTCCTCTGCGCATGTTGGACCCTCCGAGCCCATAGAGTTCTGAGTTTCCAAGGTGTCTCTTGCTTGGAGATGCGTTCTACTTCAAGTGGAACTTAGACTCCTGTATGCCTTTCCACTAATGCGAGTCCTACCTAAAGTTCTCAAGAAGATAAGGACCGCCTGGGTCCTAGTCATCCTAGTGGCTCCAGATTTGGGTACAGAGATTATGGTATCCAGAACTCCTGGGTTTGAGCTTCTCTCCTCAGACCAATCTGCCTCTCCAGGAGGATCTGCTGTCGCAGCAGCAGGGCAGGGTTCTGTACCCAGGCCTTTGCAATCTCCACCTTCATGCTTCGATATTGATGGACAACAACTGACCACCTTTGAACTTCCTTCGAAGGTGCTGAATGTCCACTGGCAGCCAGGCATCCCAGGACAAAAACTGTATACTCCTGTTGGGATCAATTTGTGACTAGGTGCAGTACTCGGCAGGTTGACCCCCTCCTGGCGAAGTTTTCTGCTGTTTTATTTGATTTGTCCCTAGCCCAGCAAGACTTACCTCTGGGAATAGTTAATGGGTACTTTTTGGCTTTTTTGCATTTGCTGGATGAGCCCTCGCCCTCGTTTAATGGAAGTTTCACATTTGTTTTCTCTTTCCCTTTGTCATGCTGAAGTTGAACATTAACTTAGTCGTTAAGTTTCTGATGTGGTCTACCTTTGAGCCGCTGCACAATGGCTCCTTTCTGCTTCATACCCTGAAGACAGTGTTCCTCGTTGCCATCCTATTGGCATGGCATGTGAGTGAGTGTCTAGCCCTCTGTGGCAAAGCACATTAGATCATCTTTTTACCCAGACAAGCTGTTTTTGCGGACACTGGCTTCTCCCTTGCCTAAAGTTGTGATGCCATTCCACATCAGCCAGAATATCACCTTGCGAGTGTTCTGTGCTCCGCCTCACCCTTCTGAGGATAAGACTCTATTGCTTGGACCCCACGAGAGAGATAAGCTTTTACACAGATTGCCCAAAGAACACTGGGTTGATGATCATCTCTTTGTGGGGTTGTCTAAAGCAAAAAAAGGCAAGGTTGTGCAGAAGAGAATCATCTGCTGCTGTATTGTGCTCTGTATTAAGATCTGTTAGGCACTGGCTAAAAAACAGTTTACGGAAGAACTGCATGCTCATTCTAGCACTGCTTTGGCACACATGGGCGTCCCTCCACTAGATGGGTGCATGGGCGTCCCTCCACTAGATCGCACATCACCATTGGCTGGACAGTCCGTTTTGCTTAGAGAGACAATTTGCCCCCTCGGTCCTGCAAGATTTTCTGAACTGAGTCCATCCACAGACCCACCGCCGAATAGATACTGTATTGGTATCTATTCAAAAGATTAGGAATCTGGGCTAGAGGTCCCTTTCTGAAGAACAAGTTACTTACCTTTTATAATGCTTTTTGCGGCAGAGAGTCTATCAAGCCGCAGATAACTCACTGACTCTCCCGTACTCCTCATTTTATGATCTATTAATTCGATCCCAGCTCTAGGAATCTGCACACTGGTCTCAACAATTTGCTTGTGGGGTTCGGCATCTGGGGATGCAAACATTCTTGAAAGCAACTGACCGCGTGCAGGAGTAGCACATACATAGGCTTTGCATGTTATAGTCAGAGTGGAATGAAGTCATTGTAATTCAGCACAGCACCACCCACAGGTGTGCAGTGGTACTGCTAAACAATTTCTCAATCCATTTTGATGCCTGGGCAATATACAAAAGGTTAAGAATCTGTCGCTAGATAGTCTCTACGAGAACCACCGTTAGCAAAGATAGGTAACATGTTTGATAGATATTCTTGGCAAATTAGGTTTCGGTAGCTGACTCAACTATCAAGCATTGTAAAAGTCAATGGAAGGGTTTCCCATTTCTTCAGGAGCCTGGTATTTTCCTTTAGCATGGGTTCATAGATCATTTGAAACAACTGGGTACTTATTCTCTGCTAGTTATTTTGGCAGATGTACTGGCTATTGAGAGCTTCACCCAACGTCCTTTTGAATCTGAGGAGATCTGATATGACATTTTGCGATTTAGAACTCCAATAGCCACTACTTTTATTGATGTTCCCTGTGCTGTGTATACTACCTTCTTGAAACCCTGGTTTAAAAAAGATATTCCTATCCCAAAATGCAATATCATATTCCTAAAGAACCACAATCTGCTTTAAAGTTATCGGTATGTGCCCTGTACAGCTGTTTCCTCCATGCACACTGCTGAGATTATACATAGTCATATCTCCATATTGGTTCTGTTTCTCAATTTCGTTTTTCCTTCTGAATGCAGTTGCCACTTCTTTCTTGACCCCTACTTGCCTTCCCTTCTCCCAATTCCTTTTCCCACCACTCATCTCTTCCCTGCTCCACAACTATTCCTCCTCCCCTTAATAAGTAATCAGTTGTGGATTTTCAGCTCACATCAAACCTAGTTCAAATATTCGTGTCCGTGCCCTTTCTGTTAAGCTGATAATGACACTTTTGCTGCATGAGCCTTGAAGTCCGCAATCACGCTTTCTCTTTGTTTGCACTTTTCTTAAAACGTATTGGCGAAGATCCAGAAAGAGTAATGAGTGGGTAGCTTAAATACCTTCTCTAGCTACACTTTACCTTTATCAAAACCAACCAGTTTTTATTTTCTTCTTTTTCTAGCACACAAGTATAACTAACTGGGGCAAGTATAGCTACTGAGAATAGTTGATCTTATGCAATTTCTATCAAGGATTTTCTTCATTAAATTTGTACCACTCTCCGGATTAGCATTTGCAAAGAAGATGGATTCAAGGAGGACATCAGATTCTGCTTTTATCCAACCCTCTTTCCCCAGGATCGATGCCTTGCAAACCACCTGTGTGAGAGAACATTGAGTGATATTAAGCCAGTCGTGTTTGTCATGAAGCAATTTTTGGACCTGCTAAACAACATCTAGCATTTTACCTATTTCTCTCCTGCTTACCTTTTTATTTCTTGCTATACAAGCCTAATGTTCTTGAAAGGCCGGAAACTGCCCAGTTGCAACACTATGCGGAGTCCTAAAATAATCTGGGTACTTTCCAGGCCGTTTTCGTACTGCCAAAATTATGGAGCTTCTGCTGCTATTTTTTGCAAGATTTATGTATGAAAATCTGTCAACCGCTTTCTTACAGCATTCATCAGAAGGTGCATTTCAGTTCACATTTAGGATTAGGTTGTTTGATTTTAATCATTCAGGAAACTAGAGAGTGCCACAATTCTCAAGATGTGCCCAATTTCATGTAATGTTTATTTTTATCACCCACTTTTATTTAGTATTTATCTGAACTACTGGCAACCTCTTTCCATGCTTTCATGTGTGCTGAGGATACCCAGCTTATCTTCAGTTTGGCACTTCTGGAATACCACTATTCTCAACGCTATCTTTTGATATGTGCCTAGCAATGTTTAATAACCTGGCACATAATTTTAGATCTTACTAAAACTCTGACCGGAACTATACTGTTGGCCTAAATCTAATAGTCAAAGCCCCTCACCATCCACGATGATAACTGAAATCTGACCTACTCTTTTGCCGTTGAATTAATGCTGAGCCACAGATCTGTATTTTCTACCTGCAGCACCTGCTACATTTTTTGTTAAGTAACTTTATTTGCATTTATGGATATCACATAGACCGTGCATATCATAAGGAGTCCATCTATAAGGTTCCCACGTCCCCTCCACCATGTCCCCGCAGGACTAAATTTATCTAATCTCCTTGCTTTTTCAAACGTGCAGGGTTCTCAAAGATGCTGCTAAAACCCACAACATTAGTTGAACCAGACACGCCAGACCCCCATCGAAGTTTAGTTATACAGGAGAAAAAGCGTAATCTGTTTTGCCCCCATTTTGACATATAACAATTTATCCCCAAAATCTCCCATTAGATTGTAACCTCCATCCATCCAACACTGCACTGACATGAATTCAGTGATGCAGGAGAAAGACCACTCCAACCTAAGAGGCATATCCGGTGCATAGGGAGCCAGCCAGATGATCCATCTAATAACTCTTTCCCAGATAGTTGAAACATGCTGTAGAACATAAGGAAGCAACAAGGGTATGTGGGTTCCACACATCAGGAATGCCGACAAAGACCTCCCACTATGAGTGCCCAATAAGAGTTGTTTTTTCCCAGTTATCTACATTATCCAGCCAATGAACGGCATGCTGCAATGAGCTGCCATATAGTAAAACTCCAGACTGGAAACTTAGTCTCCCCTGACTCCACGTTCTCTGTAGAGTTGCGAGTTCAACCCTTCTAAGTTTAGACCCCCAAAAAAGGTCTACTACTGTCTTATGTACGAAAGTACTGCCTGGGGATCACACCGAAAGTATTTAGCATGGCATCCAATGAGCACGGTAGCACTATCACTTTTATGTCGATCCAGTCCATAATGGACAATGGCAATTCCCTCCGAAACCTGATCGAGGCATGTACTCCTTCTACCACTCTCCTTATGTTAAGATCTAAAAGTTGTGGAGCTGTAGGAGCGAAGCAAACTCCCACATATCGAATATCAAAGGTCACTCAGGGGAACTCCACTGCGGGCAGCTCGTCCTCTGGCACTCCTGTCAGCCCACCCAGGTGTAACAGCCTAGCCTGCCGCACCAGCTACATATTTGTAGTGTCTGTAGTTAATGCTTTCTTCGCCTTCATCTCCTCTGATTTAACATGTGTACTCTACCATGTTATATGATTTAGTAGGCAGTGAGCTGCTTAATTGATCACATTTTGGAAACACAGCAGTGTTAATGTATAAATTGTACATTTGTTACCAAACCTTGATTTCAAATAGTGCCATATCTGAGCATCTGCCTTGTTATTCTTCATAATATTGGCCCTATTCAACAAGATCTGGTCAAAAATGGCCATGTACCTGTGATTCTAGAGCATCAAATAGGAGTTTTGCATATTAATTCCCAGTGGTGAAGGTGGGCTACATGGAAAGTCCTAGACCATTCTCTCCAGTAAAACGTTTGTTTATTATTTTACCAGATGAAGAAGTCAGGAAATTAGAGTCTACCTGTCAAGGTTATGAAAGTGTAATCACTGGAAATCTGCAAATTTGACCGGTTAGCAATGAGCATTTGCTGCTGCTGTATTCAATTTCTCATCAGCTGCTTCAAAATCCCGATTGGAATCTAATGACTTGATTGTTGACTCGTGATTTGCCTCCAATTGTTGAATCCCACTTTCATTTAACATTCTCATCCATCGTCCGCATATCACTTCTTTTACATATATATATTTTTTTTATTGAGCTTTTATATCAGCATACAGACAAGGTAAAAAGCGATGGTATATTGGCAATCATGATATATATTCCATTTTTTTCCTACATATTTACACATAAGCATCATATACAATCAGTAATTCATAGTTCATCTAATCATCATACATTAAGAAATAAGAATAGAAATTAGGATAATCTATCATAACCATTTTACAATAGGAGACCACAATTTCAGACCTTGCATTTTCTTTCTAACACCGTTGTTTTATACACTGAGATCTCAAGGTGATAAGTGGACAATAATCTAGATTGCCAATTAATAAAAGTTGGTGGTTCAGCATCCAGCCACTGAGATGTAATACAGAGACGAAGAATGGACATACAAATAAACAAGAACCCTTCTTCAGGTCCCGGCCTAGGGCTAGCCGAAGCGGTCATAGCAATTTTAAATGTTGTTCTCTTATAGTAACTGGGTTCAATTATTTGGTTTAAGCATTGTCTTGCCTCTGGGCCCAATAGCATCTCGTAAATAGAAGGCGCTGCAAATTCATCTGTTGGGTCATCTTGCAAAATTAAAGCCCCCATGTGCTGTAATATGGCTATCCAATGGTATACACGGAAATTAGGTACTCCCCAACCTCCCCTCGATCTAGGTAGCATACACCACTTAAGAGCTCCCCTTGAACGGGAGTAGCTCCATAAAAACCTCGAGCACATTCTCTCGATACGGGAAAAGAAGGAGGCTGAGATACGCAAGGGAATAGCCCAAAATAAATACAAAAATGTAGGAAAAATAAGCATTTTTAAAACATTAGTACGCCCATAAAGAGAGAGAGAGGAAGATTATTAAGCCTTTCCAATATCTTGCTAGAAGAAACAATTATTGGGTCCAAATTCAAGGGGATAATATCCTCAACTTTAGATGATATTTTAATACCAAGATACATTGCTTCAACTTCAAAATTAAGATCAACGGGTCGGCCAGCCTCTGAGTGAATCAGTTGAGTTTTGGAGACATTTAATTTATAGCCCGAAAAGCGGAAAAATACGTCAGCTGCGTCAATGATTCAGAAAAGGGGCTGGTGATGAACAGAGTGCCTGAATTAAGCAGACCACTCTTACCCAGTCCAAAGATCAGGGCTTGATCCATCACCGTTTTTTAGCTCACTGCACCATCCCAGCTCAGAACTTGGCTATATGCAAATTAGTCTGTTCCTGTCCCAGTGCATGATGGGAACAGGGCAAACCAAACTACCAAGCCAATTCTTATACTGGGAAGGAAACAAGCTTCCGGGGACCGGTTTCTGCCATTTCAGGCGTCGTCGGCCCGGCTTGCTTGAATCCTGATGGTGCAATGAGCAAGGGACTCACATCTGAGTATACCCTTCCACGCTTATGGTGGACAAAATGATTCAGAAAAGGGGGTGGTGATGAACAGAGTGCCTGAATTAAGCAGACCACTCCTACCCAGTCCAAAGATCAGGGCTTGATCCATCACCGTTTTTTAGCTCACTGCACCATCCCAGCTCAGAACTTGGCTATATGCAAATTAGTCTGTTCCTGTCCCAGTGCATTATGGGAACAGGGCAAACCAAACTACCAAGCCAATTCTTATACTGGGAAGGAAACAAGCTTCCGGGGACCGGTTTCTGCCATTTCAGGCGTCGTCGGCCCGGCTTGCTTGAATCCTGATGGTGCAATGAGCAAGGGACTCACATCTGAGTATACCCTTCCACGCTTATGGTGGACAAAATGATTCAGAAAAGGGGGTGGTGATGAACAGAGTGCCTGAATTAAGCAGACCACTCTTACCCAGTCCAAAGATCAGGGCTTGATCCATCACCGTTTTTTAGCTCACTGCACCATCCCAGCTCAGAACTTGGCTATATGCAAATTAGTCTGTTCCTGTCCCAGTGCATGATGGGAACAGGCCAAACCAAACTACCAAGCCAATTCTTATACTGGGAAGGAAACAAGCTTCCGGGGACCGGTTTCTGCCATTTCAGGCGTCGTCGGCCCGGCTTGCTTGAATCCTGATGGTGCAATGAGCAAGGGACTCACATCTGAGTATACCCTTCCACGCTTATGGTGGACAAAATGTTTCAGAAAAGAAGGTGGTGATGAACAGAGTGCCTGAATTAAGCAGACCACTCTTACCCAGTCCAAAGATCAGGGCTTGATCCATCACCGTTTTTTAGCTCACTGCACCATCCCAGCTCAGAACTTGGCTATATGCAAATTAGTCTGTTCCTGTCCCAGTGCATGATGGGAACAGGGCAAACCAAACTACCAAGCCAATTCTTATACTGGGAAGGAAACAAGCTTCCGGGGACCGGTTTCTGCCATTTCAGGCGTCGTCGGCCCGGCTTGCTTGAATCCTGATGGTGCAATGAGCAAGGGACTCACATCTGAGTATACCCTTCCACGCTTATGGTGGACAAAATGATTCAGAAAAGGGGGTGGTGATGAACAGAGTGCCTGAATTAAGCAGACCACTCTTACCCAGTCCAAAGATCAGGGCTTGATCCATCACCGTTTTTTAGCTCACTGCACCATCCCAGCTCAGAACTTGGCTATATGCAAATTAGTCTGTTCCTGTCCCAGTGCATGATGGGAACAGGGCAAACCAAACTACCAAGCCAATTCTTATACTGGGAAGGAAACAAGCTTCCGGGGACCGGTTTCTGCCATTTCAGGCGTCGTCGGCCCGGCTTGCTTGAATCCTGATGGTGCAATGAGCAAGGGACTCACATCTGAGTATACCCTTCCACGCTTATGGTGGACAAAATGATTCAGAAAAGGGGGTGGTGATGAACAGAGTGCCTGAATTAAGCAGACCACTCTTACCCAGTCCAAAGATCAGGGCTTGATCCATCACCGTTTTTTAGCTCACTGCACCATCCCAGCTCAGAACTTGGCTATATGCAAATTAGTCTGTTCCTGTCCCAGTGCATGATGGGAACAGGGCAAACCAAACTACCAAGCCAATTCTTATACTGGGAAGGAAACAAGCTTCCGGGGACCGGTTTCTGCCATTTCAGGCGTCGTCGGCCCGGCTTGCTTGAATCCTGATGGTGCAATGAGCAAGGGACTCACATCTGAGTATACCCTTCCACGCTTATGGTGGACAAAATGATTCAGAAAAGGGGGTGGTGATGAACAGAGTGCCTGAATTAAGCAGAGCACTCTTACCCAGTCCAAAGATCAGGGCTTGATCCATCACTGTTTTTTAGCTCACTGCACCATCCCAGCTCAGAACTTGGCTATATGCAAATTAGTCTGTTCCTGTCCCAGTGCATGATGGGAACAGGGCAAACCAAACTACCAAGCCAATTCTTATACTGGGAAGGAAACAAGCTTCCGGGGACCGGTTTCTGCCATTTCAGGCGTCGTCGGCCCGGTTGCTTGAATCCTGATGGTGCAATGAGCAAGGGACTCACATCTGAGTATACCCTTCCACGCTTATGGTGGACAAAATGATTCAGAAAAGGGGGTGGTGATGAACAGAGTGCCTGAATTAAGCAGACCACTCTTACCCAGTCCAAAGATCAGGGCTTGATCCATCACTGTTTTTTAGCTCACTGCACCATCCCAGCTCAGAACTTGGCTATATGCAAATTAGTCTGTTCCTGTCCCAGTGCATGATGGGAACAGGGCAAACCAAACTACCAAGCCAATTCTTATACTGGGAAGGAAACAAGCTTCCGGGGACCGGTTTCTGCCATTTCAGGCGTCGTCGGCCCGGTTGCTTGAATCCTGATGGTGCAATGAGCAAGGGACTCACATCTGAGTATACCCTTCCACGCTTATGGTGGACAAAATGATTCAGAAAAGGGGGTGGTGATGAACAGAGTGCCTGAATTAAGCAGACCACTCTTACCCAGTCCAAAGATCAGGGCTTGATCCATCACCGTTTTTTAGCTCACTGCACCATCCCAGCTCAGAACTTGGCTATATGCAAATTAGTCTGTTCCTGTCCCAGTGCATGATGGGAACAGGGCAAACCAAACTACCAAGCCAATTCTTATACTGGGAAGGAAACAAGCTTCCGGGGACCGGTTTCTGCCATTTCAGGCGTCGTCGGCCCGGCTTGCTTGAATCCTGATGGTGCAATGAGCAAGGGACTCACATCTGAGTATACCCTTCCACGCTTATGGTGGACAAAATGATTCAGAAAAGGGGGTGGTGATGAACAGAGTGCCTGAATTAAGCAGACCACTCTTACCCAGTCCAAAGATCAGGGCTTGATCCATCACAGTTTTTTAGCTCACTGCACCATCCCAGCTCAGAACTTGGCTATATGCAAATTAGTCTGTTCCTGTCCCAGTGCATGATGGGAACAGGGCAAACCAAACTACCAAGCCAATTCTTATACTGGGAAGGAAACAAGCTTCCGGGGACCGGTTTCTGCCATTTCAGGCGTCGTCGGCCCGGTTGCTTGAATCCTGATGGTGCAATGAGCAAGGGACTCACATCTGAGTATACCCTTCCACGCTTATGGTGGACAAAATGATTCAGAAAAGGGGGTGGTGATGAACAGAGTGCCTGAATTAAGCAGACCACTCTTACCCAGTCCAAAGATCAGGGCTTGATCCATCACCGTTTTTTAGCTCACTGCACCATCCCAGCTCAGAACGTGGCTATATGCAAATTAGTCTGTTCCTGTCCCAGTGCATGATGGGAACAGGGCAAACCAAACTACCAAGCCAATTCTTATACTGGGAAGGAAACAAGCTTCCGGGGACCGGTTTCTGCCATTTTAGGCGTCGTCGGCCCGGCTTGCTTGAATCCTGATGGTGCAATGAGCAAGGGACTCACATCTGAGTATACCCTTCCACGCTTATGGTGGACAAAATGATTCAGAAAAGGGGGTGGTGATGAACAGAGTGCCTGAATTAAGCAGAGCACTCTTACCCAGTCCAAAGATCAGGGCTTGATCCATCACCGTTTTTTAGCTCACTGCACCATCCCATCTCAGAACGTGGCTATATGCAAATTAGTCTGTTCCTGTCCCAGTGCATGATGGGAACAGGGCAAACCAAACTACCAAGCCAATTCTTATACTGGGAAGGAAACAAGCTTCCGGGGACCGGTTTCTGCCATTTTAGGCGTCGTCGGCCCGGCTTGCTTGAATCCTGATGGTGCAATGAGCAAGGGACTCACATCTGAGTATACCCTTCCACGCTTATGGTGGACAAAATGATTCAGAAAAGGGGGTGGTGATGAACAGAGTGCCTGAATTAAGCAGACCACTCTTACCCAGTCCAAAGATCAGGGCTTGATCCATCACCGTTTTTTAGCTCACTGCACCATCCCAGCTCAGAACTTGGCTATATGCAAATTAGGCAGAGCATTACTAATATCGGAGGTAACCACAGCAATGTCGTCTGCGTATGCAAACACTTTATACACCACATTATTTATTTCGACAGGTTTTATTATGGGATTTTTCTCCAAGGTGTTTATAAAGGGTTCAATATAAAGAGCAAATAGCAAGGGGTAGCAAGGACAGCCGTGCCTCGTCCCCCTTGCTATCGCAATATACCCTGACAACCTACCCGTAATGCGAATAGCAGCCGATGGCTTACTGTATAAAGTCTGTATAGCTCTAATAAATTCCAGGGGGAACCCCTTCCATGTTAAGACTGACCATAAAAATCTCAACGAGACCCTGTCGAATGCTTTCTCCGCATCCAAGAGGGCCACACCTACAGGAGAATTGGTCCCCTGCGACCAGTCCAACGTGGATATGATCCTTTTAATGTGATCTGTAGTATCTCGTATCTCTGTGCTGAATAAAACCATGTTGTCTCAGCGAAACCAAACCAGGCATTAGATCATTCAATCTATTCGCCAGCACCTTTGAGTATAACTTGCTGTCAGAGTTTAATAATGAAATGGGTCTATAGGACCCCATTTCAGTATCTTTCTTCCCTTTCTTTTTAAAAACAACAATCGTTGCCTGAGACCAGAGTCGGGAGCGTTGCCGCAGAAAGCTTGTTGGCAGATTTCTAATAGTTCATTTTTTAATATATGCTTAAATGTTCGATAAAATTCGAGCGGGATGCAATCAGGGCCCATGGCCTTTCCCTGGGCTAGTCCTAATAGAGCCACATCGATTTCTTCCCAGACCAGCGGTGCCGATAATATTATTTTTTGCGCATCCTGCAATCCATTCGGTGCCAGGTCCTTTAAGTATTCACCCTTGCCCCCTAATCCGGATTCTGACCCAGGGCAGCTGTACAGAGATTGATAGAATCCTTGGAAGGCTTCTAGAACGCCCTCCTTGGTTTCTTGCAAAACACCATTTAAATCAATAATTTTGCCGATATCATTAAACACCACTTTACCCCTTAATCTTTTAGCCAACATCCTGCCTGTTTGTTCACTAAATTTGTAAAATTCTTCCTTATGCTGAGCAGACTTTTCCGCTATTTGATCAGCAATATTGGCATACACACTCGCCCTTTTTATAGTTAGATCTCTTTGGGCTATCGCAGAATCTACGCCCAACCTCACCGTCTCAGCAAGTTTAAGCTCCGCCACTATAACCGCATTGAAATCCTTCTTATGTTTAACCCAAGTCCTTTTACGTTTAGAGCTAGCAAAACTTAAGAGTTTCACCTCTAACAGATTTGAAGGTGTCCCAAACAACTCTGTTCTGCTGACCCTTTGTTAAATTAAAAAAATTCCTGAATTATCTTGGTCATGGTTGACAATACTCTTCGTCAAGTAGCAATTTTCTCTCAAAGGACCATATTTGGCTCCTTTCCCTCATCTCATAATCCAAAGCCAGTTCTAATATTACAGGATTATGATCCGAAACCAGTTTAGGCTGTATCTCAACATTGACTTTTCCTAACAATGCATAGGCTTCAAAAAAATAAATCTAACCTAACTAATTTGGAGTGTGGAGCAGAAAAAAAAGTAAACCCGGGATCATCAGAATAAAGTGAATTCCACACATCATGTAATCCATGCTCTAAAATTCAACCCCTTAATTATGTATACACCATCTTCTTTCTACATATGTATATGTTAGAGCTTCTCATATCCAACCGGGCGTCCATATGTATATTAAGATCGCCACACATTATCAATGGTTGTACCCATTGTGCTAATTCTGTATTCAAATAGTTGAAAAGTTCCGCATCATCTAGATTAGGGCCATACACATTACAGAATGTAAATCTACACTGATCTTAAATTCAGTGATGGCCCAACAGCCCCATTTATCGGATAAAGATTTTATGCAGACACCCAGACCTCGTTTCATCAGTATCGCAACCCCTCTCTTAACACCAGTTTGCTTAGAACATGCTACTAACTCCAGCCCCAGGTTTTTCAGGTAACCCCTGTTAGCCCAAGCAACGTGCGTTTCTTGTAAGCATAATAAATCGATATGTAGCAACTGCACGATTCTAGCCAAAATCTGCCTTTTCCTGGGCTCATTAAGACCACAAATATTCAGAGAGCTAATTTTTATTTCTTATCCATTTTCGAAAACAACAGCTACCTCGTAAAGCATCAGAGGCATAATTAAGACATCACCACTCAAGCCTTCCTTTCTGTCCGTCCCTTTTCTATTTCTTTTTGACATCATCTGGACACAAATAACCATTTTGCCATGCGTCTTATCTGCAGCTGATTTTTCACCCCCACCACCAAAACATCAAACCCCCACACCCCACCCTCTTATCCCCCCCTCCCCAACCACCCACCCAACCTACCGTTCCCACCATATGAGGCCCAGGGACCGTCAGTCCCTGCAAGTGATGGAGTGCTGTACCCCCCCACATCGAATCTCGAGAAGAGAAGAGCAAAAAAAAGGCCCGCTCGTTAAAGCAAGCAAACAAATTTAAACCACACTTTTAACCTGCCCATTCCTACAGGGAACCCAAAAATTATTTTGCCTCAATTTCGGAAAAAAAATATTTTGTTTGCCCCTTTGCGATCACTTTCAAATTTGCCGGGTACTTAAAGAAGACTGTCGCCCCCTTATTTTGAAAGCCAGGTATCAGCTGACGCAGATGCCATCTTTTAGAGACAGTAGCCTGGCAAAAGTCTGGTCTAACAAAAAACCTACAACCTTTAGCCAATGCTTTTTTGTCCGGTCTTGCTAGCGAGTATATTGCTTCCCTTGCCAAAAAATTGTTGAAGAAGTCTAGAATTGCTCTTGGGCGTTCTTCTTCTCCATGCCTGGGTTTCCTGATCGTAAACGGAAACTGATGAGCTCTTTGGATTTCTTTTGACCAGTCCCAAATTGTCATTTCGGGAAATGCTTCAGACAATAACTCCCCAACAAACTTCCGCATATCAGACCGCTCCTCCTTCTTCTCGGGAATGTCTAGGAAATGTAGATAATTTTTGCGGGTTTGGTTCTCCAAATCGGACAATTTATAGGAAAGGTCATCACGATGAGCTTTAATGGATTCCAACTCTGCTTTTCGAGCAACTGCGTCGTCTTCTAAAGCAGAGATTCTAGCCTCTGCTTCCGTAACTCTGTCTGATGTGTCCGAGCAGATTTTAATAACACGACGGACAGCATTCTTGACTTTGCTACAGGTTGCCTGCATTCGTATATTTTCCGCTTTGCTTTCTGCTCTATGGGACATCATAGTATTATAAATAGTAGCTAGCGTAACCTCTTGAGAAGCTGTTGGGACATTAACATTTTCCTCGATCTGAGATCTAACATTGTCAGTCTGCTTTGGACCTACGACTGAAGCTCCATTAGTACACACTACAATTTGCTCCTCCGTTTTCGATTTAGTGCGATGTGACCCTTTTTTTTGGTCTCTTTACAGTAGAAGCACTAACATTTGGCGAATTTAATCTTAAGTCCTCCTCTGAGGTGCTTCCCTCGTGATAATCACCCCAGTCTTTACTCATATTAGTGCTCGCGTCAGTACCCAGCCGTGAGAAATCCTTAGTTGTCTTATTGTTTTACATACAGCTCTTCACTGAATTGCCATTCACAAAATTATATATATATCCGTGGCAAATACCAACCTCAGGACCCACCTGATGTGCTTATGTTTATACAAAAAACCCTACTTAGTTTCCATTTGTGTTACTGCTATTTTTCATGTCACCCAAGGTGCTTTTTGAGTTTATTGATTTTGGATTGCAGTTTTCTCTGCTTGCAAATTTCAGTAACCGTCTTTGCTTTACCACTAAGCCCTCTACTTATTTCCTGTCTCTCTGGCAAGGTCAATGACACTTTCCGATAATATTTTATAATCAGTGGCTAATTAGCCCGGAGGGCATCCGGGCGTTAAGGTCTTTGGGGTCCTAGTCGAGCCAGGTCTTGAGTCCCATTCTGAAGTCTTGACAGTGAAGGTGCTGTTATGAGGTGGAGTGAGAGGTCGTTCCAGAACCTGGCAGCGATGTAGAAGGAGCAACCACTGCTGTGGCTTCCTTGGATGCGAGGGACGTGGGCGAAGGAGGTGGAGGGCAATTGTCTAGCGGGTTGGTGGAAGTTCAGGTGGTGGTAGAGTTATGCAGTTGCTCGGTTGTGGAAAGCTTTGAAGGCGTGGGTTAGTGTCTTCAATTGGCATTTCTTTGGGACGGGGAGCCAATAGAGGCTTCTGAGGTGTGGAGTGATGCTGGTCCATTTGGCAAGATTGAGGATGAGTCTGGCAGTGGTGGTCTGTATGTTTTGGAGTCGTTTGAGGAGTTGGATGAAGATTCCGGCATAGTGTGTTTCCGTAGTCCAGTTGGCTGGTGACGAGGGCTTGTGTGAGTGTTTTCCTCTTATGGAGCATACACAGGGTGTGGAAGAAGCAGGAGGAGGATACTGGGTTGACCTGGCACTGCAGTCACAGTTTTCTGTCCAAGATGATCCTGAGGTTGTGGGCATGGTCGGTGTGGGTGGGTGTTGGTCAGAGTTCTGTGGGCCACCAGATATCGTCCCACAGTGACTTGTTCCTCCTGAAGATGAGCACCTACATCTTGTCCAAGTTCAGCTTTAGGCAGTTGTCCCTTCACCCTGTGACGTTTGTCATGACTTTACGGAAGTTAGTTCTGGTGGTGGCTAAGTCTTCCATGAGCAAGAGGATGAGCTGGGTGTTGTCGGTATAGGAGATGACGTTGAGTCTGTGGGTGCGTATGACGTTGACCAGCTGGGTTATGTACACATTGAACAAGGTGGAGCTGAGGGAGGGGCCTTGTGGGACACTGCATATGATTTTCTTTGGCTCGAAGGTGTGAGGCAGTAGGCGGATTCTCAGAGTGTGTCCGATGAGGAAAGAGGCGTTCCATTTGAGGACGTTTTCCTGGACAACGATGTAGTGGAGTCTTCTGATGAGGGTGTGGTGGAAGACTGTGTTGGAAGATGCTAATAGGTTGAGCGAGATCAGGGTTGCTGCTGTTTTTACTTGGTGGAGGAGAGTTCAGATGCCGGCAATTAGGGCAGTCTCGGTGCTCTGGTTGGTGCAGAAGCCGGACTGGGAGGCGTCAAATAGGTTGTTTCCTTCCATGTATTCGGTGAGCTGGCGGTTGACTGCTTTCCCAAGAACCTTGATCGGGAAAGGGAGCAGGTAGATGGGGCAGTAGTTCTTTAGGTCGCTGAGGTCAGTGGACTGCTTTTTCAGAAGGGGTTTGACCTCTGAGTGTTTCCATGCGTTTGAGTATGGTGGCCATGGAGAAGGATTCTTCGAAGAGGTCTGTGAGTGCCCTGCTGATTTCTTTGTGCCCCATGTTGAAGATGTTGGGGCAGGGGTCTATAAGAGCTCCAGAGTAAATGGAGGTCATGATGGCGCAGGAGTCCGGTTGCATGAGTGGCTTCCATAAGGTGAGTAGGTGGAGGTCAGAGGTGTCGCTTGGTGTCAGGAGGTGGCCGATGTTGGTGGGTTAAGGGTTGAAGTTGCAGTAGTTGCCTATTTTGTTTTGTCAGTGGTCAGCCATGGTGTCGGAGAGCTTGGGATGGGAGGATCGTGTTTTTGGTGGCTGAAGGGCTCAATAACTCTCTGATGATGCTGAACAGGTCCTTGGTGTGGTTGGCACATGCTTCGATTCGGGTTGTTGGGGCTTCTTTCTTGGTTTCTTTGAGGCATTGGAGGTATTTGCTGAGGGCTGCTCTGAAGGTGACGAGGTTGGTGTTCAGGAACCCTTTCTTTAATGTAGCCATGCACTGCACTTGTATCGCTGAGGTATTTTTGTCATATCTACCCACCTACGTTGGTATGACCCACAAATCTACTTGTGAAAAAATGTAGGCAACAAAACCTTGCCAATTTCAAAACTGTAGTCTGGCTTTGTAGGGAACTGGATTTGTGTTGCCGTTACTCCCCACTTTTTGCCCCTTTGTTTAGCTATTAGATGCTGATTTTTGAATCTGACAGTGCACGGAGACCTGCAAACCAGATCCCAGTGCTAGTGCGCCTTCCCTAAAACAAGGTAAAGTGTAATTGTGCTACAATTGACTAAAGACTTGAGCACCTGTGTAAGTCCCTGGTGAATGGTACTCCAGGTACCTAGAGCAAGGGTACTAAGGAGGGTCCCTAAAGGCGGCAGCATAGCTTATTCCATCCTAAGGAACCCATATACACATTCCACACAGATTGCCAGCACAGGCTGCGTGACATGGTGTAAATCATGAGTGAAAACACAACATTACCCCCCACCCCCCCAGTGTGTCATGCCAAAGTCACTTCATCGAATATATGTAAGTCACACCTATAGTAGGCCTTTGAACCCTAAGACAGGGTGCATTATATTTTATGTAAGGACATATCTGCATGAGCAGCTATGCCTATGTGATGTCTAGTTCTATTGCTAGATATTGCAAGTGAGCAGGGAAGCCATCTTAATGTATGTACTGGGCACTGGTAAAAACGAGTTCCTCAGCTACATAATGGCTTCACTGAAACATACGGTGTTTGGTATCAAACATTTCATATTGATAAGCCCACACTGGTTCCAGTGTTGTATTTATGAAGATATGCAAACAGAGTTGACTTACTAGTGCCTGCCAGCAGTGCTTAATTTGTAAAATATGAAGTCCAGGTGCTCAAATGTTTGTCAGAGGCCACACCCACTCCCCCTGCTCCCCCCACTTGCTCTATTGGCTCCACCCACATCCTCTATTGGCTCCACCCACATCTTCAACTGACACTGCTAAAAGCCAGGTGTAATACCCCCATCCAATTCTTGGGGGTGTCCAGGCTGGAATGTGAAATAATATCTTTAATGCCTCCCACCCTGCTCACTGCCCAATTTGTGTATTGTGTGTAATCCCTGGTGCTCAAAGGTGTGCAAACAAAACTTTTTTTTCTGAGTTTGCACTGGCAGCCCTTGAAACCGCAGCACATTGACTCAGCTGCTCAACCTTCTAGTCAACTACACTGAGTCAGAACACAGTTTGAACAGAGCTTCAAATGCACCTACACCTCGGTTTCACGCAGAAAAAGGGTCACAACAGCGCAACATTGGAGAAGGTTGTACCTCGTCAATCAGATTTTAACATACCATAATATGTGCATTTGTAGCGCACACGTTCGCCCTAGATAATGCCTCTTGGCACTACTGGCAGTCATTGGATGTTTATTGATAACCAACTCAATAATACTGATTTCTTTTGATCTTTTTTCAGTTGTCATATAGTGAGAAGTGAACTTCTTCAAGGGTATTACAGTGATTTACATGTACATGTTTACATTCCACGAGGCCTGCTTTTTTTAAGGAGGCAAGATTAAGTGATTTGTCCAGAATCACAAAATGAGCCAACGCCCGACTCAAATCTGGTTCCCCCGTTCCAATATAGTCAGCTCAGGCCCTTTGGTCCCATCTACTTAGAAACACAGAGAGAACATGAGTTTCAACACAGGCCCCAGCAGTCCAGGGGGGCAAAAGGTCCAGCAATAACTCAACTGACTCTGAGAGAGCTGACTTTATCTTCAACATTCTGTGGTGTGGCTCACTGGTTAGAGGCGGCAGACCCGGAAGCAAAGAACGGCCCGGGACCAGGGTTCAATTCCCGACGCGGCAGGGTTGTGGACCAGGGTCAGCGGACTCGATAATTCTTGCCTCGGTGCCTACTCTAACCAGGGATCACACTCGTCAACTTTGGGCATTAGCTTGCCTCATCTCTACAACGGCCCCCCACATTCGCCTGGGATGCCTGGTTTCACCTTTGAAATACCCAGTAGGGACCATCTCACAGGGATAGCCAGGACGGGTTCCCCAGCGGTCTACAGCGCCACGACGCCTCAGGGCAGCAGTGCGCTTTACAAAACACCTACATTTACATTCTTAGATCCCTGAAGTACCTGGAAAGGAGACATGCAGCGATCTGTAAAACTCCCAAACAGATAAATAATGAAAACCTCGCCCCCCAGACTACCCGGTCCTAACTGGTCAGCTGCTGATCACAGGGGTCCGGGCCCCTTACAGCACGGATCACCTTTGACTTCAAATAACTGTTTAACCAGTTGCGCTTCTTCCACAAATTACCATTTTTGCAGCAGGTTCTCAGCTGGGCAGTACCATTTCAAGGCGAGTGTGCTCTTAACCTGAAACACATTTAGCCCATATTTTTAAGAAGGTGTTCAACATTTGGCATCTTGTTTTTCCTCTGGAATTACTTTCCCCTTCTATCAGTTTGTTGCTGGACAAGCCCACCTCAGAGCCGAAAAGTCCTGCCCAAACTTGCTACTCCAGATACAGGGAGAGCTCCGGGCCCAGAACTTTCAGTGCAGGTTCATCACGCCTAACAAAACCACAAAATACATAAATGATTAAACATAACATCGCAAGGCATGCTCTGACATGAGCGTGATGCACCTCGGACATTGTCAGTATGTTTACAAGTCAAGATAACTTGTGCTGATTTCACTTGACTCCGGACGCGTTCCAACAATAAAATAAAAAAATAATAACAAGCCATGATGTTTATATTTTAAGATGACAACATAATTGTGTTCAAACTATTACTAGAAAGTAGAAACAGAAGACAGGATTTGAAACCACAGAGTAGCAACCAACAAATTACTTCCTCAAATAAAGTGAGGTAAAGCCACTGTTGCAATAATCCTATGTAGACACCATGGCATGCACCCATTTCATGTCTACGTTTGTCAGTCTCATTGCTTTTTAGTAGGCCCATCATCCTACACCTCAGTCGGACTCAGAGGAGTTGTCACATAACATTCATACCAAGTTTACACTGCAACCATGTTGAAGAAAAAGCAGTGTTGATTCCTTACTGGGTGACTGCACACTGGCTTCATGACACATTGCTTCAGGTAATGGTGCCGTCGTGCTAAACTGCCGGCGTGTGCGTGATGGTGCGTCGTGACTCAAGTTTACGCTGGCTGCCGCAGCGCAGTACCACAGTCGGGATCAAATCCAGCCCAATCAGTGGCCCGCCCACTGGCAACACTGACTGAAGAACAGGCATGGATTTATCAGCTAAGCACTCTTCACTGGGAAGAGTGACAGAATGTAAGTCAATAAATAATATTTTTGGGACACGTTGTGCAGTCGTTGTTGATATAATATAGCAAGCAGTGGCACTCGGGTCTAGACCCGACCCTGAGAAATAAGTGCAGGTGCTAAGCACCGGCACACATTAAGCGCTGCCTGCCACCCACCTGAGCTCCTAGGGTGAGAACCTTTGCTCTCAGGAGGTCAGGAGCAAAGCCTTTCCGGTAATAGGGTGCCAGAGACTCACCCACAGGATGACCTGCTGATAAGCCTTCCTAGGCCGTCCAGCTTCAAAGAAGTTGCTGCCTTTGAAATTTGAATCTGGCTCCCCTCACAGGAGAGGAAGCAAACCCCCTTTGTCCAGAGCCCTTTGGCACCTGGAAGGTGGGAAGATTAGCTAGTCAGGCAGGCGAGCCCACCCCCAAGCTACTACCACCCCTAAGTTGGCCTAACGTGTCGTGGGTACGAATTTGTATGAAGTGGCCATCTTTGTGTTGGCATGCTTAGGAACTCTGGGAAATGGTTATGCCCACTTCCCACAGGAAGTGGTCATATAGGGGGCAGGAGACGGCTAGATGAATGCCTGGCAATCTATTCTAAAAAATATATTATCTAGTCTTGTGGCAAGTATACAGGAGTCGCGACCAAACATTAACACAACGAAGACTTCGTGATTAACTGAATCAAAGAGAATCTATCGCAATATGATGCAACATATCTTAAAACTCCCGATCTCTGATGAGCGCAACTCGAAAATACAAGACATAAAGAAAGAATTTAAGAATAGGAATTGACAGATAAAGCAGGATAGTGTAGACCCTGCCTATGCTAAATGATACCATGCTATATTGACTAGGAATGAGCGAGCATTCTGGTCCCTGGTAGGACACAGCACAAATTCACATAAACATCCAGACGACGTATTTATCCCAAGCAATAAGTGGAAAAATCACATCAAAACTCTATACAAATCAACTGCAACATGTAAATGACATCTAATGCTGATGGAACATTTGCAAAAATAACACAAGAAGAAATTGTTGAACTAATAACGCTCGCTCATCCAAGGCAGCAGGACCAAATGGTATCCCTATAGACTTGATAAATGTAACATAACCTTTTGGAGTGCAATGCTAAAACAGCTGTTTCCACAGGTAATCAAATATGGAATAATACCTTCTTCCTGGAAAAGAGTGATTGTCCATCCAATTTTTATAAGCAAGGCCCTAAAGATGATCCGTCCAGCTACAGACTAATAGCATTGTTGGATTTTGAAGGGAAACTGTTTGCAAAACACCTTCAAAATAAACTAAGGTCCTGGGCGGATGAAAAATCAGTGATAGCAATAACTCAAACCGGATTTCGCTCAGGGTGTTTGACACTTGATAATATCACTTCATTGGCCCTATTAGATAACCTTATACGCCTGTTTTGTGGATTATTCCACAGCATTTGATCAAGTTAACCAGAAAATGCTGTGGAGTAGATTAACAGCATGGGAGGTTGATCTGAACCTTCTGAATTTTATTATTGGCCTTCATTCGGAAACATGGCTTAGGGTGAAATTGGCTCTTGATAATACATTTTTACCAAAAATGGATACCACAAATGGTCCTTGCACCACTGTTATTTTCTTTGTATATTGCAGATATAGATTTGATGCGAAGTTCAGATATGGGCATGGCACCTAAACTAGGAGGCAAAAAGATACCATATCTAGCATATGCGGATGATATAGTAATCTTGTCCATAACTCCAAAAGGACTCCAGTATCAACTGAATAAATTACGCACGTATAATACAGTGAATGGTTTGATAGCTAACTTGTCAAAAACAAAAATTGTGACGTTTGGACAGTCTATACAATCTAAAAAGTGGACCTTAGGAGAAAATGTAATTGAGGTAGTGGAACAATATAATTATCTCGGCGTAACCTTTGAAAAAAGTTATCATGGTTAAACCATAAGGTTAGTAGAAATACAAAATCAGCTATTACTAAATCAATCTTGAGATTCATGAAAATGTTTGGAGGAAATGCAATTATCCCATCCATTAAAGTACAACAAACACAAATGATTCCATATTTACTATATGCATCTCCAGTTATGAACAAGAAAGTCATTCTTGAACTTGCGAAATGTTTTACGAAATATGTACACACCATACTTCATTTGACAGGCAACTCCACATTGTACGATAAGATTGGAATTTGGTCTAAAATCTCTGGAAACGTTGCATAAGAGAAGTTGTGTTAACTATGTTATTGATTGTGCTAAGGCTAACTGAAATATCTAATATTTGAAGAACTCCAGAGCACAAAAGTCAGAGATCTGCAACTATATAATATAATGATGGAAATAGGATCTCATGACCCGCCTGATATACAGGAGATGGGGCGAATGACAAGGGACGTGCGGAAAAACGTAATACGCTAATGACAAAACAGTGGAATTTAGATCTTCTACAAGCTGGGAAATATAAACATACGGACTTAGTAATTGATACTTATAGCTTACAGGCTCAAGAATACTTGGGATGGAATTTGTCTAGTTACATAAAATGGAAATACTTACGGTTTAGACCATTTTATATTGGGAGTTTGAAGGGACTTTAAACCAGACACTTAATGGTATACAAGTATAGCAGCTTTGTGGAATCGGTAAAAAAAACTCTTGAACATTTAATGTGCATCTGCCTGAAGCAGTTGCCCATACGGGGGATATACTTGCGCCCCTTCTTTAATAATGCTAAAAATAGGAACAACTGCAGAGACTGTACACTATTGTTTCAGGCTCAAAGAGGACAGTGCAATTATAAAGACGGTTCTGTTTTTAGAACATGCCTATAAAACATTAATTGCTTAAACTGCTTTTAAAATATATATATATATATATATATATTTTATTTTTTTTCTCACTGAAAAAAACATCGGTTTCAGGCCTGATTTTAGTTCGGAATTAGCATTTAAACCTTAGAAATTCACTGAAAAAAACATAGGTTTTAGGGGTGTTCTAGTTAGCTGGACATTTCACTCGTACAAAACCATTGAAATTCCTCCGATATAGTTAGTTGTACTCACTATATCTTGCGCGCCCGAAATCCACTGCTGATGATGTCACATATTACATCATTCATGACCTGGTCAGTGACATCACTGACAATTTTTAAATGTATGAATTGTTATATTTATTATTTGATACTGATTTACTACATTTTTTAAACTATTTATTTTTAGATATTTTATTTTTTAAATTGCATTTTAATTACATTATACATTACATTACGAAATATACTTTCTTAGAATTAATTACTTTAGTTTACATACTTTGCAAATAGGCAATAGACTTTTAAGTACAGTAGTTTGTTGTTGCAATGGGCAACACAATTTCAAACACAATGCAACATTGACCTCAATGTGAATTTCTAGAAAATCAAACAAACTGTAAACTACCTACTTGTGTAGCGCACTTATACCCTGAGGCCTCTAGGCGCTGTACGCATACCGATGTGGAACCCTTCCTTGCTTTTCCCTGTGAAGTGTCCACTCTTGGGCACCCCCAAGGTGAAGCCAGGCATCCCAGCGCTGTTGGGGCCGTTGTGGAGATTAAGCAAGCGATTGCCCAGAGTTGTGGAGTGGGACCCATGATGAGATTAGGCACCGAGGCGAGAATTATCAGGTCCGAGGAAATTGAGCCCAAGACCCGCCGAGGCGAGAATTGTACCCTGGTCCCGGGCCAGACCTCTGCATCAGGGTCTACGGCTCTAACCATTGAGCCACACTTCTCCACTAGTTAAATGCAATTAGTTACGTTATGGATTACTTTTCTAACCACAGGACTGGATCCTAGATTCAGTCCTTGGACATCTCCTGTAAACGGTTCAGTAAAAGTGTTTTAGTTCCAGTAGTGATTTTTAAGGAATATTATTGTATTTTAAAAGTTGACACTTAACATTTTTTCACATAGAATCACCAATGTTATCCTATAGGAGGAAATTCCTTTAGCAGGTAAGTAGTGCTATTGTCACTTTTTCTTACTCAGTGGTGGATCCTGGATCCAGCACTGGTGCATCTCCTGTAAACAGTCGAAAGAATGCGTTTAAGTCATACAGGCAATTTTAAAGGAATATTTTTAGTTTGTGAAAATAGACACTTGGAAACTTTTCTGGTGAAAAGCAGACAATGGATTACTATGGAAGGAAATACAAGTTACTTGTAAGTATGGTTAGAATTACTTTTCAAGGTCCGTGCTGGGCTAAAAGATGCAGCACTGGGTTCTCTCCTGATAACAGGTGAGTAAATCGGAAATCGTAGTTTGGCTGATTTTAGAGCAATATTTGTACGTTTCAAAAATCAACATTTAGAAACTTTTCTGCTGAAAACCACACAGTGGATTCCTATGCAAGGAAATACAAGTTACTGGTAAGTACGCTTACAATTACTTTTCAGGGTCAGTTCTTTGGCTAAAAGATGCCGCACTGGGTACTCTCCTGATAATAGGTGAGTAAATCGGAATTCGTAGTTCGACTGATTTTAGAGGAATATTTCTACAATGGTGAAGGAAGGGACGGGGCCTGACGTGACATGTGTGCAAACACGCCCTGTGGCGCGTTTTAAGTTGGGGAATTAAGTCCTATTGAATCCTGAGGTCCCCTGGCTGCCAACTAGCCCACCAGGTACCTCCAGTATGCGCCAGGGAGCTGCATTGCAGAGAAGTGTTTAGAGGCCACGCCCCTTTTTACAACACTCTGCAACGCAGCTCCGTGGTGCTTAGTGGAGTGGAGGTACCTGGAGGGCTAGTTGGCCCCCAGGGGACCTCTGGATTGAAGAGGAATTAATTTCCCTATTTAAAACGCGCCACAGGGCGTGTTTGCACACATCACCTCAGGCCCCGCCCCCTACCTTCACCACTGTGCAAACGCGTCCCGTGGCACGTTTTAGGTCCCCTTGAATCCTGAGGTCCCCTGGCGGCCAACTAGCCCACCAGGTACCTCCAGTAAGCTCCACAGAGCTGCGTAGCAGAGAGGTGTAAAAAGGGGCGTGGCCTCGGAACACCTCTCTGCAACGCAGCCCCCTGGCGCATACTGGAGGTTCCTGGTGGGCTAGTTGGGCCCCAGGGACCCCCAGTATTCAAGGGTGAGTTGTTCGTTCCCCCTCTGCAAACGCGCCTGGGGGCGCGTTTGCCGAGAGGTGGAAGGAGGGGGCAGGGCCTAGGGACGATCGCGTCTTTAAGAACAAATAATAATAATTAAAAGGGGGGGCTGTGTGGCCCCCTTCCTTTTACTTTTTTTGGGCCCTGAGGACCCCATCCCCAGGGCCTGACCCCCAGATCTAATAATTTTCATTTTTTTATGGGAAGAGGGGCCTGCGAGGCCTCCCTCCCGTGGCCAATTCCGTGCCCCGGGGACCCCATCCTCCAGGGCATGGCCAATTATCTTTATTATTTTTATGGAGGGAGACTGTATCGCCCCCCTCCTCAGGCCACTTCAAGGCGCAGGGGCCCCATCCCCCGGTTCCAGACTTTTTTTTTTTTTTTTTTTTTAATAGGGAGCCTCCCGGGCCACTGGTAACCCCGGAGACCTCATCCCCCGAGGCTGGCCCTCACCGTTGGGGACCGTGGTGGGGTTCCCAGTCCCCCCACGGTCCCGCCGGCTCCCCGCCTTCTGCGGGAGCCGGCATTGCTTTTCCATATGTGGAGCAGCTAACATGCTGCTCCCCATATGGAAAAGCAATCTGCTTTGCTTCATTGAAGCGAGAGCATTTTTCCCTGCTTTCGCTTCAATGAAGCAAAGCAGTTTGCAATGGCAGGGTGGGAACCGCGAGGCTCCCGCCCTGCCATTGCAAACAGTGTTGCGGGGGTGGGCACCCCGGGACACTGCAGGAGCCGGACCTGGGGGGTGGCGGTCCCCAGGGCCATTGAGGGCTCCAGGAGGGGGGCCGCGCGCCCCCCCTCCCATGTTTTTGAGAAGCCCCGGGGGGTGGCGGTCCCCGGAGCGAGGGGGGCCTCAGAGCCCCCCACCCATTTCTTTGAAGCCCCGGCGGGTGGCGGTCCCCGGGGCTGCGGGGGGGCCCGTGAGCCCCCCCTCATATATTACATTAGAGCCCCGGTGGGTGGCGGTCCCCGGGGCTGGGGGGCCTCAGAGCCGTCCACCCATTTATTAGAAGCCTCGGGGGCTGGCGGTCCCCGGGGCTGCGGGGGGCCCCGTGAGCCCCCAGGATATATTACATTAGAGCCCCGGGGGTGGTGGTCTCAGAGCCCCCCTGCTAGTGTTTTAAAGCCCCGGGGGTGGCTGTCCCCGGGGCTGGGGGGGCCTCAGAGCCCCCCCACCCATTTAGAAGAAGCGGTCCTTGTGGGACCCCCTGAGCAGGCCTGGGGGGGTCAGGGTGTGTCGGCCCCGTTTTCGCATTTTGCTGCGTTTCTTTTGGGGTTCTACCGAGACACAAGATGGCTGCCAACACTTCCTGATTTTGACTGTTGTCAGCCAATTAGCATTCAGCACGTGCACGGCAGGGTACTTGTAGGCTGTGCATAAGGTACCCGGATCCACCGCGCCCATAGATATATAAATGACTTTAACTGTCATTTTCTCAGGAACGACTGAGCGGATTTACACCAAATAAGCAAAAGGCACGAGTCTGAACTGAGGTCTACCACTTTGCCAAATTTGGTGTAATTCCGTTCAGCCGTTCGGGCTGTAGCCGTGTCTAAAGGTCCTATGGGAAATTGCATGGGGAAAACACGTTTTGGGATCCCCCTTTTTTCTCGGCCCCCGCTTGACCAATCACCCCTAAACTTTCAGGAGCGGAACTGAACTGGCCAAAAGTTTGCAAAATTTTGAGAAGATTCATCAATCGGCGCCAAAGTTATTCCAAATAGAATGTTGCGGATTTCCTATGGATAATAGGTCCTAACTATATCTACCTACTGGCGACCGCCAGTAGGTAATATATATATTGGCGACCGCCAGTAGGTAATATAAATATTACCTACTGGTAGTCGCCAGTAGGTAGTTATAGTTAGGACCTATTTTCCAGAGGAAATCCGCAACATTCTATTTGCAATAACTTTGGCGCCGGTCGCCGAATCTTCGCAAAATTTTCAAAACTTGTGGGGCGCTCTGGTCCGCTCCGATCGTGAAAGTTTGGGGGTGATTCGTCAAGCCGGGCAGAGTAAAAAGGGGGTCCCAAAACGTTTTTTCCCCATTCTATTTCCCATAGGACCTTTAGACACGGCTACAGCCCCAGGGACCGCCACCGCGGGGCTTCTTTGAATTAAGTGCGGGGGGCTCTCAGGCCCCCCCAGCCCTGAGGACCACCACCCCCTGGGCTTCTTTGGATTATGTGCGGGGGGCTCTCAGACCCCCACAGCCCCGGGGACCGCCACCCCCAGGGCTTCTTTGAATTATGTGCAGGGGAGGCTCTCAGGCCCCCCAGCCCTGGGGACGCCATCCCCGGGACTTCTTTGAATTAAGTACGGGAGGGGCTATCAGGCCCCCCCAACCCAGGGCTTCTTTGAATTAAGTGCGAGGGGCTCTCAGGCCCCCCTGCCCCGGGGACCGCCACCCCCGGGGCTTCTTTAAATTATGTGCAGGGGGGCTCTAATGCCCAACCAGTCCCGGGGACCGCCACCACCCGCGGCTTCGTAAAATAATGGGTGGGAGGACTCAAAGGCCCCCCCAAGCTCTGGGGACCACCACCCCGGGGCTTTAATAAAAGAATGTCGGAGGGCTCACGGCCCTCCACACACCCCGGGGACCACCACAGGGCCCTAAATATTTAAATTGGGGGGTCTGTGATGGACCCCCCTAGCCCCGGGGATCACCACCCCCCCGGGGCTTTGTAGATAGTGGGAGGGGGGCTGCGCTGCTACTCTCCTGGAGCCTTTTCGTGGCCATGGGGACCGCCACCCCCCAGAGCCCGCTACTGCAGGAGAGAGCAGGAAAACCTGCTCTCTTTCAAAATCCAAACCAAATTGCTTTTCCACACGGGGAACTGCATCTTAGCAGCTCCTCATGTGGAAAAGCAATGCCGGCTCCCGAGGGGCGTGGGAAGCCAGCTGGACCGTGGGGGGACTGGGGACCACCCCACAGTCCCCAACGGAGAGGGCCAGCCCTGGGGTATGGTGTCCCCAGGGCTACAAGTGGCCCGGGAGGGGGGCCACGTGGCCCCTCCCCAAAATAAAAGAAAAAAGCACAAAGGGGCCATGTATTGCCCTGGGGGATGGGGTCCCCGGTGCCATACATGGCCTAAGGAGGGGGGCAAGGCAGCCCCCCTAAAAAAAAAAAAATTATTAACAATATGGCCATGCCCCGGGGGGTGGGGTCCCGAGGCAGATTTTGGCCTCGGGTGGGGGCCACGCAGCCCCCTATCCAAAATGTAAAAAAAAAATTGAAAAAATTGGCAGCAGGCCCTGGGGGATGGGGTCCCCAGGGCCAAGAATATTTGGAAAAGAAGGGGGGCACACAGCCCTTCTTTAAAAAAAAAAAGGCATCACTCTGGAGGCCACGCCCCATCCTTTGTGCACTCTGCAAACACGCCCCCTGGCACGTTTGCAGATGGGGAACGAATGCCCCTTAAATACTGGGGGTCCCTGGGGGCAAACTAGCCGGGCAGGAACTTCCAGTATGCGCCAGGGGGCTGCGTTGCAGAGAGGTGTTCTGAGGCCACGCCCCTTTATACAACTCTGGTCTGTGGCGCTTAATGGAGGTAGCTGGTTGGCTAGTTGGCGCCACAGGGTGTGTTTGCAGACATGTCACTTCAGGCCACGCCCCCTTCCTTCACCACTGTGCAAACGCGCCCCGTGGCATGTTTTAAGTTGGGGGATTAATTCTCTTTTAATACTGAAGGTCCCTGAGGGCCGACTAACCCAACAGGTATCTCCTGTATGTGCCAGGGCGCTGCATTGCAGACAGGTGTTCAGAGGCCACGCCCCTTTTTACACCTCTCTGGAACGCAGCTCTGTGGCGCTTACTGGAGGTACCTAGTGGGCTAGTTTGACCTTAGGGACCCTTAGGATTCAAGGGTACTTAATCTCTCAATTTAGAACGGGCGTAGGGCACGTTTACACAGTGGTGAAGAGAGGGGACGGGGCCTGAGGTGACGTGTGCACACACGGCCTGTGGCGTGTTTTAAGTTGGTGAAATAATTCCTCTTCAATCCTGGGGGCCAACTAGCCCATCAGGTGCTTCCAGTAAGCGCCACTGCTGGTGCAGGCTGTGTCCCTTTTTACACCTCTCTGCAACGCAGCTCTGTGGTGCTAACTGGAGATACCTGGTGGGCTAGTTGTACCCAAGGGACACTCAGGATTCAAGGGGACCCACATTTTTAACGGCCACAGGGCGTGTTTGCACACGTCCGCTCAGCCCCCCCCCCCCCCCCCCCCCTTCACCAGTGTGCAAACGCACCTTGTGGCACGTTTTAAGAGGTAGTTTTAATCCCCCTGCCCTATTATATACTAGGGGCTTACAGAGGAGATCATGCTAATAACGGGGGTACCCCAACGGATAGTGTTCTCTAGTGTATGTAGGTGTTTAAACTGTATTCGAAGTGTCTTTTAACATAGCACTGGCTCTAGGACTGGTCAGTCAGTCAGTTACTACCAGTACCCATCTGAAAAAGTTGAAGGTACAGGATGATTTTGCAACAAAGCTTCTTTCTGCTCCCCAGTTTGTTCTTTCTGGACATCTTCCTTCTACCTGCACTTTTCTTCGTCTTTGAGGACTTCTGTTGCTTCTTTCTGCATTTCATTTTCTTCCTTCTGTGTGTTTTTTTCTACTTTCTTCACATGTCCTACCTCTGTAGGCATAGTGAGAAACTAGAATTTAAAAAAGCTTTGAAATTCACTGAAAAAACCATAGGTTTCCGGCATGTTATAGTTAGGAATTAGCATTTAAAAAAACCTTAGAAATTTTCTGAAAAAAACATAGGTTTCAGGGATGTTGTAGTTAACTGGACACTTCACTCGTACAAAACCATTGAAATTCCCTCGTTATAGTTAGTTCAGCTAACTATAACTCGCGCGTCTGCAATGCACTGCTGATGATGTCACATAACATCACTCATGACATCACTCATGACATCGGTCAGTGACATCACTCATGACATCACTCATGACATCACTCATGACATCACTCATGACATCACTCATGACATCACTCATGACATCACTCATGACATCACTCATGACATCACTCATGACATCATTCTTGTGATAGTGGCAGAGCTCCTCTCACCCTAATATAACCTTTGAAACACACATTCAAAAATAGAAACTAAAATTTTCAAAAAAATGGACATCTCAATAACAGTTGCAACAACCTACTCAGTAATTCCAAGGTCTACATACTCATTCACCAACAGTCCTATACAGATACTCATACATGTACTCTCTCATGATATGTGCTCATACACCTATACATCCTGTTACACAATGACACTCATCCATAGTTACTCACACACAGTCACACATGTAAACAAAGTATCAAACACCCATTAAATTGAATATACAGTTATTCACACACCACCACACTTACTGGTACAACAACTTACACGTACTTGTTCTCTTAAGCGATCACTTGTAGACACACAGACTAATTTAGACAGGGACTCTTCCAATCTCTCACTCTCACATTTACTCCCTTATATACAGCAAAACTTGCATATATTAGTTTAGAACATATGTAGTTACTCATAAAGACACTATTGAGACAGTCATTCACTCTTTAACACACCCATACACACATTCATCCACCTATACAGTCCTGCACACATACTGTCTCACCACATACAAACAGTGACACACTCATTCATGCATCTGTGCACTACGTAATACCCCCACCGAACCATACAAACACTCAGCCACACATACTGTTACTCAAAAAACCAAGCAATAACCCATATAGACACTCGTGTAGCTATTCACCAACTCATGCAGTCCCTTATACACAAAGTGAGAGACTGATACAGATATTTCCATATTTAAACATTACTCACTAACACATGTATTCACTAAGATACACCTAATCAGTCCCTTATACAATCAATTTTACAAAAAAAAATCCTCCATTTAGACACCTATAGACCCACTTATTCTTCCATCGACCTTGAGATATACATATACAAAAAATATTTAATTTTCAGAAAGATGCTCATTCACTGGATGATGTCATCAGTGATGTCATTTGAGATGTCATCAGTGACCATGTCATGAGTGATGTAATATGTGACGTCACCAGCAGTGCATTGGGGCACAAGAGTTAGTTAGCTGAACTAACTATAACATGGGAATTTCAATGATTTTGTACGAGTGAATGTCCAGCTAACTAGAACGCCCCTGAAACCTATGGTTTCTTCAGTGAATATGTATATATATGTGTATATATATGTGTATATATATATATATATATATATATATATATATATATATAATCTATCCTATTATCAATCAAGCTGAAGTGCAATCTTCTGTGTAGCGGCTTGGACCTGCCGCAGAGCTACGCACCGCCAGCAAGTGCGCTGCCATTACCCAGCCTTGGACCACCTTTGTGACTCGTGAATATCGAACCTTGGGTAACGGACGCTGCCAGATACTGGAATTTGGCTTGGTTCCGCAGCAGCCTTGAAAGTGGGCCTGCAGTGCGGAGCAACACGGAATTGGAGACTATCTTCATCGAAACATTAAAATTATTAAAGCAGCCCACTGGAGGGGTTGTAATGTTTGGACTGAATTGTGAAAACCACACATACCATCATGCACTGTAATATATTATCATGTTGATGCCTACTAGAGGGCCGAGAATGGTTAAAGATCTGCACCTGTGGGGACTCTCAATCAGTTTCTTTTTGCCAGGGCTCACCTCAGAAGAAGTTCCAAGATGGAATGAAACTCGTCAGGATCGGCCAAAATGGCTCGAATAAATGCTTTGAAAGCACCGTGTTGCGTGTGCGGCTCATCGTTTTCTTGAAGGGGGAGAAAGTGTTGTAATATATATATATATATATATATATATATATATATATATATCCTATTATCAAACAAGCTGAAGTGCAATCTTCTTCAAGTTCATCAGCCCTGAGTTCGGCAGGTTGCATCGCTCCTCGGGTTGATGGCATCTTGCATTTTTCTAGTCCCCAAAAGCGAGACTGAGGATGAGACCTCTGCAGCAAGACTTTGAGGACAAATGAGATCAGATGTTGGCAAGACCGGATTCTTCTTTCCCATGCTGCAAGATCTTCCATCCCATGGTGGACTCATCGAAAAAATCTCTTGGTAGGAGTGCCTTTCCACCAACCTCATCCGACAATCTTTGATCACAGATGCCTCACTTACTTGTTGGGGACCACACATGGGTCTTCCACAGACTCAGTACAGGTGGTCGAGCAAGGAACAAACATATCACATAAACATGCTGGAGCTACGGGCAGTGCACCTAGCCCTCAACACGTTCTATCTGTCCATACAGTCCAAGTCCAGATTAGTACAGACTGACAAAGCGACCACCATGTACTACCTAAACAAGCAGGGGGAACTCGCTCTCGTCCACTGTCCCTGGAGGCTCAGGCGATCTGGCATTGGCTTCTGGCCAGACAGCTCTCAATCACAGCAGTCCATCTGCCAGGGGAGCAAAATTCTTAGGCGGACTTTCTAAGTCGTCACTTCGACGATCAACAAGACTGGGTTTTAAACAACAAAGTGGTGGCGAACATTTTTTAACAATGGGCCATCCAACAATCGATCTCTTTGCGACCGAGTCACACAAAAAATGCCATGCCTTCTCGTCAAGGTTTTACCGACTAGGATCGATAGGGAATGCCCTGTTGATCGACTGGTCAGGAACCTTTGTTTACGCTTTTCCACCTCTTCCGCACATCCCGAAGGTCATAACCAAACTCACACACTCTAGAACTGAGTATGATTCTAATAGCACAAGACTGGTCATAACAGTGGTGGTACCCGGGCCTTCTGCATCTCTCGGAGTGTCCATACAGGAGGCTTCCGTGCAGACCAAACTTTCTGTCCAAAATAAACGGCAGGATCCATCATCCCAAACTTCTTGTTGAGATTAGCAGCATGGCTCCCGAGGTCTTCAAGTACGGCCTCCTAAACCTTCCTCAGGACTGTATGAAGATTTTGTGGGAGTCCAAAAGACCTTCCACAAGACATTCCTATTCTTTTAAATGGAAAAGGTTTTTTGTGTTATGTATACGTAATAGTTTCCAGCCTACCAAGGGGCAAGAGGAGGTAATTCTGCCCTATCTCCTGCATTTAGCCAAGTCAGGTCTAAAGTATACTTCTATTAAGGTACACCTGACTGCCATTACGGCTTACAGAAAGTCTCCAAACCAACCTTCTTTCTTCCAGCTCCAGTTGGTTAAGGATTGCTTCAGCGTTTAAAGAAAGTCACCCGCTCCCCCCCCCCCCCCCCGTCCGGCCTCCTTCACCTCTTTGGGAGTTGAACCTGGTTCTTTCTTATCTTATGGGTCCCCTTTTTGAGCCTATTCACAAAGCAACCCTTTAGCAACTTACATGGAAAGCCGCCTTTTTGGTGACGTTTACTTCAGCTCGTAGAGTAAGCGAGATTCGGGCGCTCTGTTCCAAAGAACCGTACACGGTTTTTCACCACAACAGATAGGTTTTAAGGACCCTACTCGCCAGCCTTCCAAAGGTGGTGTCTGATTTTTATGTCAAAGTATCTCTATACCTTCTTTCTTTCCCAATCCATCTACGCCAGCGGAAAGGTCTCTCCGTTCCCTAGACCTTAAAACCGTTCTTAAATTCTACTTAGATAAGTCTCAGACCATTAGGAAGTCTGATCAGTTATTTTTAAAATATGGTTTCATCAGAACAGGTTTCCCAGCCTCCAAGCAGTCAATTTCCAGATGGATAGTGCCCTGCATCAAGCTGGCTTATCAATTGTAAAATAAAACCCTTCTGGCTTCTCCCAAAGCTCATTCCACTAGGGGCAAAGCAGCTACAATAGCTTTTCTACACAATGTACTGATGGCTGAGATCTGCAAAGCAGCCACTTGGAAATCGGTACATACTTTCATGAGACACTATTGTCTTGACTCAGAATGCAGAGCAGATACTCAAGTAGGCCAAGCCTCCTTGAGGAATTTATTTCAATGCTAAAGTAATTTGAAGTGATTCTTTATGTTACTGTCATTTCTGGTACTCGTTTGCCTGCAGGAAGAGGGGATGGGCTTGCTACTTGATTCAAGTGCTTATGACGATTGATGAGGATCCCCTGGAAGAGAAAGATAAGTAACTTACCTGTAATCCTTGTTCTCTTCCAGGGGTATCCTCATCAAAGTCATAAGCAACCCACCCACCTCCCCAGGCAAATTATCCAAAATGATTTAATCTCTTTGTGCCCTGACCTCCTGATCTTCGCAAAGAACAACTGACCTAACTGTCACCCCTGAGGCATGATGGGAAGCTAGGGGTCATGCTGCCTTAAAGTCATTGTGCCAGTTTTTGAGTTTCTACAATTGCTTTCAGTTTCTATGCTGCCTATGGGCTAACAATGCCTGCCTTTTTTCTTTGCAGGACTACTTTTCTGCCGTTCATTAAAAGCAGTTCAAGTGTATTTTGGTCTTCCTGGTTTGTTTGTGTATATGCAAAGATAGTCTCACAGCATTGCTTAGCCTATCACGTGTTTGTTTTTTCTGGGAGGCTGCATTGATTGTTTAAAAGAAAAATATATATATATATAATATAAAATTTTCCGGGGCCCCGCGCATGACCGGGAATATTCAAGTGCTTATGACGTTGATGAGGATACCCCTGGAAAAGAACTAGGATTACAGGTAAGTAACTTATCCATACTCACCTTAAGTCCAGAAGAACAGTTCTGTAAGTCACTAACAAGTACCCGAATGCAATTCATGTTTTTCCTCCATAGGATAACGTTGCTGGTCCAGAAAATGCACAAAGTGCCCCTTTCTGACAACTGTAAAAATTTCGAAATGTACTTACCCGATTGTGAACTTGGTATCTAAATTTATGTAAAAGTAAGAGTTATTTTTATAATTTGATGTGGGATTTCTTTGAGTATGTGTCTCATTTACTGCCTTTGTGTGAGTAATGAATGCTCAGCACTACCCTTTGATATGCCTAAATGCTGGCCCACACTCCCACAATAGAGAGCATTTGGGATGTCATTTGTGCCTCTGTAATTCCTATGGGGTTGCTTGGACTCTTTACACAGTGTAATTCTTTGTGGTCCACTATAAAAAGAGCAAGCTTCCTGTAGGCTTACTTTGGGACAACACTGGATTTGTGAAACTCTGTGTGTAACTGATTTATACATATAAAGATCTATTAAACGTTTCTCTCTTGCTGGATTTTAATGAACACCCTGTAATATTTTTAGCCAGGTTTTAATACAGATTACAACAATTTGTCTTTCTTTTTGCATCAAGGTACACTGGAGAACCTGGAGGAACTTTATTTGAATGACAACCCCAATCTACATCTCTTACCATTTGAGCTGGCTCTCTGCAGTAAACTATCAATCATGAGTATTGAGAACTGCCCACTTAGCCACCTACCGCCACAGATTGTTGCAGGAGGACCGTCCTTCATCATCCAATTCTTGAAAATGCAGGGTCCTTACCGTGCCATGGTCTAACACAAAACGGACATCACTTACACTGTACAGAAAACAACCCGCATTAATGTTATAGTATCATACATATATACATAATATGTTTGTGTATATATTTATGTATACCTCTGTGTATATTTTATGAAAAAAGGCAAGTTGATTAAGGCTGCATTGTGTTTCTGCTAATAGAGGAATCATAGCCATTTAGATTTTTTTTATCCTATGAAAAAATGTTTATCCACTTTTTCTTTGCTGGATGTTTTGTCTAACGAGTTATCTAAAATTGCCAGTTCACTTGAGGATAAAAATAATGCCAACAATTTCAACAGTAATTACAATTAGGTGAGAATATTAGTTGTGTTGGTATCGGTTGATCAACTTTTATTTTATCTAATCACAGGTTGTATATGGGCATGCTTGTGGCTATGTTCGGACTCCTCCTCCCCGTTCCCTGAGACCCCTATGTCCAGTCCCCCTTCCTTTAATTTATTTTTTTAGATTTAAACAATAATGGTGATTTTTTTATATTGTTTACAGTCGGAGTAAATCACTGGATTTTTTAAATGGGTTATGATTTGCTCTGTTTTAATCATCCGTAGCTAGATTGTTTCTGCTGAAGGTCTATGATTACAAATTTTTGTTTTAACTTGTTTGTCTTTATGTACATATATCCACATGCACATGCGCCTTTCGGTTCAGACAGTAAGGAGGCTATAAACTCCTTACATACAGAAATATATACATTTCTTATTAACGGTTGAGTTGCAGGTTTGGATGATCTACAAAGAGCCAATCAAAAATGTATTTCTTGTGTTTTCCTAAGTTACTTTGCCATTCAGTGTGAGCACACTATAACTCGACCAAGTTTACTTGAGCGTAGAGCAAAAATTAAGAGCCAAAAATGTGCATTTTCTGTAGCGCCGAAAGTCAGTTTGGTGGTTAGGAAATTCCTGTTCTTCCCTGTGGATTTGATAGAATTTGCACATTCATTGCAAATAGGGCTGACGTATATGCATTATCACGATTGATGCAAATGTTACCAGAATCATTGAGCAAGCAGCTGCCTCAAGGCTTGGAGAATAAGTAAAAATGTTGTATATTTTAAACATTTGGATGCATTATTATATTGGCCTGCCTTGTATACCCTTCCTTAATGGAACATTTTGTGCATAAGTGACATTTTGTCCAGGTGTTTTGTTGCTGATCTAAATGCACTTTTTTTCTCATCACTGGGGCACGATCTTTAGCCACTGATTAATGCCATCCTTTTTCAACCACCTCCTTTTGTTCCATGTCAGCAGAAGTAAAGGTTCGTAAAAACTTGCCCAGCTAAAGGCTTTTCAAGAGACTTCCCATGCCACGCTAGAATATGTTAATTTCTTTAGTCCAGTGCAGTTATTCGAGATAATAGCTGTAATGCTTCATTTGTGTTAAGTACTGGATTATATTGTAAGGTATAGTAACTTCTGTCTTTGGAATTTTAAATGGGATAAAATTGTGTTATGGAATGTGTTTTAATTGCAGAAGAGTGGGGGCTGCTTTATCCAGACATGCTAAACAATCCGCTAAGTTCAGTGGTGTCTTTGAATTCTTTTTTCCAATGTCTACCAACTTTGGGCCCGATTTAAATCTTGGTAGACTGATTACTCTGTCACAACGGCGACAGAGATCCCGTTCGACAAACTATAAATCCCATAGGATATAATGGGATTTATATTTCGGCGGACATATTACCGTTGTGGCTGAGGAACCCGTCTTGCCAAGATCTAAATCAGGCTCTTTGTCCTTTACCTTTTGCCTTCTATAGAAAGGTTATAATGTGCCATGTACCAGAAAAAAGCGTACCAGTTGGTGTTGATAAACTTCAGCATTATATAAAATGCAGTAGTTTGTGTTCTCCTCTTAGTAAAGATTGCCATTGCTTAAGCTGATGCCATTATGTACTGCAAAAGGCACTATGTTGGATGCCTTATTGCCCCTGTTGACCTATTCAAAATAGTCTGGAGTCAGCAAAGTACATTTTAGAAGTGTAGAGAGTCGGGGTGGCCACTGAATTCAACTTCATTACAGAAGCAGTTTTCAGTTCTGGGTTGTAAACTTTGTATTAGGTGTATTGGTCAAATGGTTTTAGTGTAAACAGTCCAAGACTACAACACCCCAATTGCATTAGGTTGTCACATGTAAGCCCAGATTGGAAAACATGGCATGGTGTGTGGCGGTATCCCTTTTTGAATCGCCACTACACACACTCATGAAAAACAGATTTAGCACTAGCTCAGAAAGAAACTTCAGTTAAGCAGCTATCTTTTCAGTATGTTCTAGCTTTTCCTGGACACTTGGCACCTATCTTGTTATTAATCTGATGTTCCGTTTCTCCGCTTTGTCGGATTTGACCCATCATCTCTGTGCTGTTTAAGGAAGCTATTTTACGTCAAATTATTTTATTTTTGCTTTCTAGTATTATTTTTTAACCCATATGTGTAAACCGGTAATTCAGGAGTAGCAATACTTCATAGTGTAATTTCTGTTAATTTTGGCTTTTTAAAGGTATCAGTGATTGTGCTCTTTGTCACTTTCGGTTTCAAAGGAGATGCTTTTACATAATGGGTCAAGAATTAATTAAGATAATGCCTCCTCCTCTTCTTCCTCCTTTACTGTAACTGTGCATAAGCAATATCACTAAAGGTTTATAAATTAAGTCCTGCATGTAGGTTTGAAGTCCATCAATCCAAAGTAATGCAAGTCTTACCAGTATAAGCATTATAATTAAATACAAATAAATCGTTCTCTCATTCTGTGTAAGTTCTGTCACCAGCATACCCTTAAAAATGCTGCTGAGAGTTTATAATTGCAGTAACCTTCTTGAACAGGGAGTAAGGAAAATAAAAAATATTAGATACTGCATTCTTAGTTGGATTCGATTAATTTTAGCTAAATGGGATTCCAAGCAATGAGATGTTTTAACTTTCATTGTCAATAATATGCATCCAACCTTTCTTGCTTTCTTTTCTTCTTTGTCTGTACATCCCCCACCAATCATGTTTGGCTGTAGCGGTCTCCCTGAAGGTGTCATGATTCTGACCAAAAGTGAACATTTAGTTTCATAAATAGATGTAAAGCATGTATCAATGAGCTAGGGCCTTCTGACATTTTCATGCACAAGAAGTTCTTTCAAAGATTTTGCTTGCAGTCTTAGGCTTAGTTAGAAACATAATTGCATATTCCCCATACCCCTATTCAGACATTAGGAGGAAAGCATAAGTGGCCAAGTAACACAAAAGGTTAATTGTAATAAATAGCCACTTCACTGGCTAACAGTTGAAAAGGGGCTAATGTCTCGGTGATTCAGCTTCACATAAGGCCACAGGTATTGCTTTAGCTCTGTGCAGTTCTATAGATCTCCCTAAGGAGTCTCTCTTGAGCTTTCTCTTTTATCTAAGGAAGAATCCTGTACACTAAAAATAGACCTGTTGGGGGAATCCATATAGGCGAAGTACCAGTTTTAATTCCTTAAAGGTTTTAGTGGAGAACACTTAAAATATCATCATTAATCTCCTCCAGCACCCCTATGTTCATGAATTATAACTTGATGACAATAATGATTGGGTCTTTCTAATCATTTGTATAGTTGGATTTCTTAAGGGAATCGTTGATGTGTGCTGGACTTGCTGAAACCAGATCCTTTATTTGCAGTTGGGGTTGAGACATTTTTAATCCAGCTCATAGGAGAACAGGATAATTTTGACAATATTTCATTCATCTGACCAGGCATCCTGACAAAACAGAATAACTTTGTGAGAAAATGTTCAGAATTAGTCTGACACTGCCCTGAGCAGAAACCTTCTAGGCTGCATAAAGCTGTAGATTAAGACTTTCCACGAATCCGGAGTCATTCATTAGTTATTACAGAAAATAAAACTATTACTTCTTTAAATATTCATCACTTTACTATGTTTACTACTTAAAAAGTAAGTCAGCAGTTCTTGGCAACAATTGGCATTTTTATAATATGATTCTGTTCAGATTTATGGTTCCAACGCGTAGCACTGTGAATAAAAACAAAGGTCTTGCAGCATAATTTGCCCATAATACCACAAGGCAATATGCATTTTGTTCACCCTTGTAGGATATACACTTACTGGCTCCTAGTGATACTTTGAAAGAATACATTGATTCTGCGAAGCTAAATTGTTTTTTATGTCCGCGTCCCAAAAATGTAGAACACTACAAAAATACTCACTATAAGTATACAATATAAAGAATGCAAATTGCGAACTTAAATCATAGATCAAAAATGAGTAGATATTAATTAAGGTTAATTAATATAAAATCATTAAAGGTTATGCCCGGAGGATGTGTACATTTCTTTTGGTCAGTGGTCAAACGTTTCCTTAATTTCCATGCAGCCAACAAGTACAAAAATACAAACACCACCGAACTTAAAGTATCAGTTTTGAGTAACTCTGTTGCAGGTTTCATCCTCCAAACACTAGTTATTCAGCTATTGCTTAAGCTATTTGACTCGGGGATTGGAGTACCTTGGGCAGAACTACAAATAATCCATTTCATCCTCCATTTGGATTCTGCACACCAAGAGCACCCTAATTAGATGTACAAATGTTTTATATATAAAGTGCCAAACCTGTATGCTAAGTACAAAACGGTAGCCGCTACAAGTGCAAGTTAATCCAAATAAAAATATTTGGGTACAGACTTCCCATTAAGAAAGTCCTTCCATTTGATGTATTTGCGGATAATAAACTCTAGGACAATTTTTTTTAGTCTAATTTAACTTTGTAAACTAGACCTGGGGTAACAGATTGCAGGGGAGTCCAAAGCTTTGGCATGTCTAGCTTTCAAGCAATTCCAGAACATACCTAAAACAACCCAGTTGTCTTATTACCTGGGAGACTAAGAACCTCTTGCAGGACTTCTATACAATGGCTTAACTACTATATACCCACATGTGGACCCAGTACAGAGCAGGTCATAATTTAGCAGTTGGTGTAATATCCATCAGCCCAAGCTTCAAGAGTAGGGGGGCTGTGAGGGTACCAAGAGTAAACTAAGTAATCATTTTATGAATCCCATCTTCTAGTTTGATAAGTCAGACAGTTCAGAGTAGCCACATGAAGTGCTTCACATAGAATTCTAATGTGGATTGGATGCACAGCCTGCTTTAATCAAGTGCAAAACATAGGGTGGCTCCTAATCGCTCACTATGATGCTCCTAGATCTACTACATAATTTCGGTATTGAAGTTGTGTTCTGGGAAAAAATAGATATCTGCATTGTTTTAGTTGTATAGATCTTGACTATGGATGCTTATATTTTTGGTGCTGTACATAATGTAACATAAATGTAGTGTAATCAAATTCAGAGCACTCGTAACGGACAGAGATGAAATATGTTGACAATTTATTGTATTGGTTGGCCGTTGTAAATCGAATTTGGTTCATTGTGGCTCAAATATACACCATTGTTTTTAATAATTTTCAGGCTTGGAACATATTGTTTGTGAGATTAGTCCCATCAGGAGATTGTACTCTATGTAATTTCCAGGTTTAGGTATTTTTAGGACCTAAAGACTTTGTGTTAGATTGGTGCACTTTGATTGAAGGGTTTTGTAAGCACTGCAGTGTACTCAAGGAGACGTTCTCTGGGGTCCTAAGTACATAAGTTGACCACTTTTGTGTAAATGATAGTGTGTGTGAAGACCTTCCATGCGAATTTCAAGTGTGGCACTTATCCTAAAAACCTTGTTCTTGGCTGTAGCAGTTCAATGTATTGGTGCTTATTGCTGCAGATTACATGTATCCTGTTCACCTTGTCCATCTAGAGAACAGTTTTAAAATGACACTTTTAAGAATAGTCTTGTAGCAACAATGTGGTCTGAGTTGCAGTTTGAAATGTCTTCTGCCTATACATGCCTCTCTCTTAGCTGAAATGGAACAACATAAACGTAACCACAGCTGGTCCGATTAAATTTGAATTTGCAACAGTTCAGTATTACAACATATGTGAAAATATGCTGCTTCCAAGTTTTGATATCTTAAAGACCCATTTTACAAACGGAACTCAATGTACACATGCTTCAAATACACCCTTACAGGGCATGTATTTCATCCTTCATATTTCCACTTCATTTTATATATTTTTTTTTCTGGACGGAATGTTAATGTATTGCTTTATTTGGGCTTAGTAGTCTTTTTTGCCAGAATTATTGCTTTTTGGTTTGGAGTTCGCTTACAGAAATTTAGTGAGCATCAAACCTGTCCTTTCTCCGTAGTTGTCTTATAGTGTTCCTGAGTGTTCTTTCAGTCAAACGGCTATCGCTATGTAAGTACTGCAAATCAAAATTTCTCATACAATGTGTGCCAAAATGAACTCTGCAAGCTCTCTTAATAGCATGCATATATCTCAGCTAATATTAGCTCCAAGATAAAACTTGTCCCCATCAGCCTGCCTGGTTCTTGAGTGAAAGCACACCTGAAAAATCAGCAATTGCAACTGTTTTGTACAAGGTGAATCCAAGAATTCAGTATAGCTGAAAAGTATTTGACTTTTTCAAACAGAAAGGCAGGGCTACTGCTCCGAATGTTTTTCACGCACTATTTTCTCACATTGAGAAGCAATTTCTTGTTTCCAACTGCTGCTGTTGTGAGGAAGAAGAAAACCCGAAATAAAATTATAATTCTCTGTACATTTAATGTACTTTTCATGATTTCACGAACGCTGTGTAAAACAAGTATGCATTTTGTTTAATAATATTGTTTGTTTTATAAATATTTGAATTGTTGACAAATATACTTCATAGTTAATTATTCTATTTCAGTTTTTTAAAATAGTTAAAGCGGTATCAAAATAATGTGATGTTCAGACTTCACATATTTTGTTATGATGCTTTTTAGGGAAGACATTAAGCAAATTTGAATGCAAACTGTTCCATGGCAAGGTGGAAGTAGCCTTTTACCTCGTGGCGTAAATGTGAAAGTCATCTATTATATTGACTTGTGTAATATGACACTTTAGATTCCATAGCAAACATCACATAACTGCAAAAAGCTTTATATGCCCATGTGTTCATGTGCAGATGTGGCATAACATAGCATTGTTTTCTTGCCTTCAGGTTCAGATGTCGGAACTAAGTGATAATGATCGGTGCCTGATACCCTTTTGTACAGTTATTCACTGGTCTTTGCCGGAAAAGTAAAAGCAAGTTAGCTGTGGAGGTTGACAGAATCATACTATATACCAGTGATGTATTTATTTATTTTGAACATCATAATGGTTCCACAGAATGAATAGATTTCTGCACAGCCAGCATTGCGGCCAACCAAAACTTTGGTCAGACCATTTTTGTTTTCTGTCCTATTTGCGCTACATATCGATTTCTGGAGCAGCTGTGGCTGTATAAATGCAGATTACATGGCTGCTAGTCACCACTCCTGGAGGAGAGAGAAAATTCTAAAGTGTTCTGAATTATTAATAACTTAAACGTTTGCCTGGGTTTGAATAATGCCTGAATTAAAAGAAAGCTAGACATGCTTATCATTTTTAGAAACTACTAGCCCAGTACTGGCTCACAAGTTAAAGTCATGCTAGGAGCAGAGCAGTCTTAATTGCAAAAGGGATAGCATTATGCTATGCTGGTCTAATAGGTTTTGTGTTTGAGCGCCACTGAAGCGGTTCTGAACCATCAATCCAGGCCGTTAATGTACATGAACCAGAGAGCACATCGTTTAGCCATGATAGCCTACTGATGAAGGACCAAAGAGGATGGCCGACTTCTTCCAGGATTTTAAACACAGAGAATTCTGACTCCTGTCATTCAGAATGTTTACAATCCTGTCTTCTGGGTGTAATTGAGATCAAGATCAACAATTCATAGCAGGTGACATGCTTAACTCTTGAGTACAATGCTGAATAATAGCGTAGGTTACTTGCACATTGTGTCTGGTTGTTGCATGGTCAAAACTTTGGAGTTGTTCCAGTCCAAGTGATCCATTGTTGTATATTCATGCCCCTTACAGGCATGGAGTTAAAGGACACTTACTCACTAGTTGATTATAGTGAGACCCAGAAATTCATACCTCCTCTTTGGATTGGCTAAACTACTAAGCAGTGGATCTAAAAGGATAATGTATCTGTCCTCAAGATTTATTGTAATCTGCTTTAGGAAATGGAAGTGATAGACAATGTATCCTTCATTACACAAAGACTGTTCTTCTATAAAGCACTGTGAAAGGATACTTTGTTATACTTGCCCTGTGGTGCAGTTTATGGGCCAGGTTATCTACTGCATGACAGGCTGAACGACTCAAATGCTTTGTCCTAGTGGCTGTTCTTTCAGTCAAGTTACTATAAGAATGATGTCAAGACTAAAAATAACCTGCAACTGCAGATGAATGGTATCCCCGTAATCCAGGCATTAAGAAAATCATAAACCCATCCTAAACTAGACATTCTAGGAGGGTCTTTAATATTTATGTTGAAGCAATAGCTTACAAACCATTGACACCACCACCAAGCTTCAGGATGCAGCTGTATATAATTACCGTATAAAATCCAGAGGGCCTGCTTTTCTGTGGTCAGATGTGGGACAAAAACAATGGGAGTAAGACTATGAAAGTCTGATTCAAGGCATTTGACGAGGTCAACATCAGTTTCATAGAAACCCAAGTCTGCGGTTCCGTTTGGAACTTTTATTGACTTATTGAGTCCTGTTGAAATGTGCAAGTAATACTGACAAAGTCAAGTTTCCTACATTTTTAAGGCGCGTGTCGGGTTCTCTTTGATGTGGTGTTTTTCTTATTATTTTGCATAAGTTATTTTTTCTCGGTCTCAGATTTTTACAAAGTTTCTTCTCCTGTGGCATTTCAGGCCTTTGTGCAATTTGTACAATTTATACAACATACTCCTTTGACCACAAGGAACTAAAACTCTTCTGTTCCTTCCTTGGATGTTTTCACTACTTTTTTTTTATTTACACAGAGAAAGGCTAGTTAAAAAAGTAGCAATTGGAATGTACCCGTATCCGTACCCAGTCCAGTCTCGTCAACAATAAGGATTCCAAAACGTCCCTTTATTTGAAGTTGGCATCACGTTTTGTTTAGGGGTGGATTTACTGTTAAGTCATTCAACAGATGGTCCTTTTAAGTCCTTTGAAACTTCGAGTTAATATCTGGGAGTTTGTTTGATCCCCCTTAGTTTAGTTGCTGATTGCTTAGATTCCTTGTCTACAGACATGCACAAGAATCAGAGTGAGTCCAGTAAACTTGTAATCTCTAGCTAATCTCCACATTGTACTTACCAGACCTGCTGCTATCAGCAAGGGTTGGCCAGATTGTTGTACATTACATTGTGTGCCATAATTAACTTACTACTTGGCTTGATATACTAGAGACACAATCTTGAATTTCCAGCTAGTAAGCAATTGGCAGTACTGTTGGTCTACTTTATTTTTGTATGTTATATCCTTAAAACATTTTTACCAAACTAGAGTTTATATCATGGTGCCCATCAGGCATGCCTGTGTTTTTAATATTGTTTAAGCACAAGCTATTATAGTATCTTAATGCACTTGGCATAATTGAGTTCTCATAATGTATTTGTCAGTTGGCTTCATACAAGTGCAGAATGGCCTAAAAACTGGACTGTAGTATTTTTTGATAAATAGGATGCAATATTCTCAATAAAACTAAACAAATCTTTTGTTGTACTGTGCACTGGTTGCAGAATTTGCAGTCAGTATTGTATTTTTCTGGCTAGTTTTCTCCTTTTAGTGACATTGTGATTACGGTCCACGCTTTGAGAGCCTTATGGGTGAGTAGTGCGCTCTATAAACCCCTCATTGATTCATCCATCCATACCTCTCTGTTTTAGCCACTATTTCTGCAGAAATTCCCTATATATTACAAAGAGGTTTGGATATCTGACTAAACTATTGGTATTTCCATGGTCCATAAACAGACCATGAACCTCTTTCAGCGCTTTCTACTTTTGCCCCATTTTTTTACTACATTGTTTTTCATCCAGTGTCATGTATTTAGTCTTTGTAGCCCCCCACCATTCTGAGTTACTTTCCACTTATAAACACATTTTATGGAAAAGTGCTTGATTGTTTAACAAAAGAGGGTTACTTTGGCTCTATGACTTACTCTCACCCATTTCAGTTCAGAAATCCAGTTCTCTCTTTTTTTTTTTTTTATTTGCCTCTGGCTGCTGCCTAGCCATTGCCATTGGGCCTGCAAGATTTTTTTTTTAAAATGACAGGAATAGACGTCGGTGACCTTACCTTTTTCTTTATGGACAAGCTATATCTACGGCTCTTAAATATTTTTTTCTGTTTTTTTTTTTCTTCTTGCATACTGTGGATCAGCTGACCTTATGTTGCTTTTTATAGTGTAGTTGTTGAATTACCGTTGTTTTTGTTCTCTTGCTTGGTTATAGCAGTTATCACTTATCAAACAGTGTTGTTCTACTTTCCACTGTTGCAATTCTTGTTATTCTTTAAGCTAGTTTATTTTCTTCTTTGATATTCCTGTGTGCCTCCCTGTTATTTTTGGTGTCTATTGCCTTATTCTGTAAATATTCTTTAGATCATTCTGTGCTTGTGTTCCCTACTTTAGGCCATGTTTTCTGGGATGAATGCCATAATGCCCGATAGTTGGTAGCCAGATACACTAACCATGTGGTTCTCTACTACACATTTAGGTTGGCATTGAATTCATAACTAAAATATTTAATAGTAGTTGTTTAGTGTGGCCTAACTTTTTATTTCTTCTACCGCATGTCCTCTTTCTTTGCAAGTTCTCTCAAACATGATTTCCTGTGTAGGTCTCTGATTGTTTATTCATGCAGTTCTTAAAATCGTATCTTGGTTTATTTGTATGAGTTAGTTGAAATGGCAACTTTATTTAAGGTGTAGAACACAGTTCTATGCTAAAAAGTGCAATCCTTTTTGAAAGTTTAACTAGCCCAAATTATTATCTGCGTGATACAAAAATGTAACTGTCTAGCAGACCAAGGGCAGATTTATGTTTGGTTGTCTGTTATGCGCCCCATCTTATTTGTTGTTTTTGATTTTTGCAGGGATCAAGGTAAATGCAAAATGTCTTTCAGATTGTTTTCATAGTGTGAACATTTGCAAGATCCTTTCTACTAATTCAAGTGGTCTCTTTGTATTTTAACCATGTGGTATTGTTCATTGAACAATAGTTCATAAATACACATGCTCAGGCACTCGTTACTGCCCCCTTCATATAATTAGCACTTTGTTTCTTCATGTTGGAAAATGAAAAAACGTGTACCATATAAGTTCATTGCGCCTGGAACTAATTTTCAATTCATATGTTACATTTGCTCTTGAAACCGTTGTTAAGCAAAAGTGTGGAGTTTGATATCTGTAACATATCTTATTTAAATTTGTTCACATACATATATATTCATATCTTCAGTGTTTCTTCTATGAGTGTCTTCTGTATCGAATGTTACAGGCAACAGCACTGTATCTTATCAGAGGAAAGTACTGTCCAAGATGTGATTTATTAAGGAATTTGAATGCAGCAGAGTATTTTGTATAGTAAATTCTGCACCTTGATTGCATCTTAAATCTGCATGTCAGATATCCTGCTTTTATTTAGATGTACAGGTGGCAGAAATTTGCACAACACAACTGAAAAGGCACAGTTGGGATCATTACAAGCCGAAACTGAAATTACGTACAGTATCTTTTTTGTATTATTCTAGCTGAGAAGATCATGTCTCTATTCTTGTGTTTAGGTTTTAATTAGTACAGCACAGTAGATTTGCTGTGGAATCTGTCCCACAGTTTGATATGTGGGCTCTAAAACTGATGTGTAAACAGTGCAACAAGATAATGTAATTTTAATCAGAATTATTGTAATGTCAATTATGTTATGTCTATATAACAATTGCCTTGTTTTCCTTTTTTATAAGTCATTCTGTACCAATGCATTCATTATAAATAGTATATTTGTAAATGAGCTGCCATTGAGTAAAGATTTTATAGTCTTAATGAGTTTGATTTACCATGACAAGGGTAAAACCCATGTGCTGTATCACAAATGCTGCTTAAAACTAACTTGTTTGCCATTTGACATGGAATTGCAAAACTAAATCTTCAGTAAATGTTACTTCACCTTTTAAAGCTGGTCTCTGAGAGTAAATACTTTGAATAAATGTACTGCTTTTTGTTAAACCCTTTGCAGTTTGCTAAATAATAGCTGTTTGTCATGCATCTTGACGAATATGAGTATATGAAACAAGTTGTATTTCTATTTAGAAAAAACTCCCATTTGAAATTGAGATCTTTGTGGAAGTAACCCACTACATAAGGCTGATATACCAATTTAAATGATCACTAACAGACATAATCTTGTTGTTTAATTCACTGTTCAGGGCACTTTGGTTAAAATACAACGTTGTCTACCAACGAGGGCTTTTCTTTTACTTTCTAACCAGAAAAGTGAACTAATGCTTTCTAGTTGTCTAAGTGTTTAAGAACATGTTTATTGTATCTTTTTAATTTGTTTTATTTAAAATTCAGTGATACATTGCTAACTGTCCAATTAAGCAAGCATTCCGTTTGAATCATTGCTCTTGGCAAAAAAGTGCGATACTTATCCTATTATTTGAAAATAATTTGAAAACAAAATATTTGAAACCTATCCAACATCCTAAATCATATTATGTATGGTTTTTCTTTTATTTCAAGTACAGAAGAGTGTAGACTGATGTGTGCTTGAATTGATAATCTGCGTGCTGGCTATTATGACCTTCAAAAAATAAATACTTCTGGCATCTAGCAAAAGTTAAAAATTAACAAAAAAGATGTCACCCACTTAAATTTGCAATTTGTTAAATATTCTTCAAATCTAACTTATTCCTGTGAAAATGGGCTCTTATTTTAATTTATCCTGGATCAATCAAGGCAGGCGGCTCATTCTCCATAGATAAAAACATTGATTTAAAATAATTTCCAGTACTTATTACATCATAGAAAAGGAAGTAAAATTGAATTGTTGAAGGATACTAGATGAAGCAATATATGACCTAGCCTTAAAATGGTTAAATTACAATGGAGATACCCAATCAGGAAGGTGACTGCTCCAACCTGATATATGGTGCAAACTGCTTTAGACAAAAAACAGTGCAAAGACCGTAACCGCTACGAAGCTCCCTATGCAACCTATACAAGGACTGGAAGTTAGTGACTGTAACAATTTTAAGACTTCAAAAGATTCTATGCAAAATGTGAAAAATGTTTAATGGCAGTCAGTCTGTTTCCAAATTTTACACATATGTGTTTACAAAAACCTAATTGTCTAAAAAGGATTTACAGTTTTAAATTCTGCCTCTCAAGTTGCGAGAAAGTTGACCCATAGGATGAAAATGAGTGCTTTTGATGCATAAAATCTACCAGATTAATCGATTTTCCAACCTTGAAAGAGGCGTGGGAGTGTTTGTATGGAGGGGGTGGCCTTCCCCAGTGCATTGGCACCTGCAACCTCTTAAGTTAATAACATTTTGCAGGAAAGATCCCATCCGGAAAACAGCTGCAGAGTTAACCGCAAAACAGTTAGAGAGAGTTTAGATTTCCTAGGGTGCCTCATGGAATTTTTGTGAATGTTGTGAAAGTCATTAATTTGCTCCAACTGTAGGTGTAAGCCAAATGGGGTAAGATATTCATACAAATTTATCAATTCTTAAAACCCATCATCGTAGCCAGTTTCACTTGTTTTCGTATATGCAAAGACAATTTTTCACAACTACTGTTGATTATCTCTATTCAGGCTAACATTTACAGCATAGTTGCAGGTTGTAATACCTTGTGATAAAAACATCGAGCATAACCAATACCTCAGCTCAAAATTTGGTTGTGAGCATGAAAATTGTTTGTGACTAAATTCTATAACACAGCATGTGAGCTTACATTTGATTTGCAAATGAGGACCATAAACTTCTAAATTTCATCATGGCAACCAGCAATAACATGAACCTAATTATTTTATTGCATACTCTTTTATAGAGCGTGACACAAAGATCCTTTTATTTAGAAACTTTCAGGTAATAATCCATAGAATACCTCGGATAGTTTTTCAGTTCAAAGTCTATGCAAATGGTAAGTTTTGAAACTAATTAGTTTGATTGTACACACTCTTCCTGAGTCATAGAAATCCCTGGATTCAAAATATGATCAGCCTTCAAAGCATCAAATGCTTTCAACATATCTTTGATTCATTCATTTTGCTACTTTACTACTTCTGTTTTGGTCGCTTGTGTCTCAAATAGTGTTTTGCAAGGTGAATCATTTTCTAGATTCACATGCTGTGAATTATTCCGCAATCTAGTGGTTGGGTCCGGAATAATCTTTTCGGGTTTTTTCTTTTTTTTCCTTGTTTTGGGCGTTGTCGAACCACCCTTTGGTGCAAGGTATGTCCCCTGTGTGACGTCAGATGGCACCCTGGAGGTTGTTGTGCGTGGTAGCCATCTTCAGATTCTATTTTCCGGCGTTGGGTCTGGAAGCAAGACTGGACGCTCCGAGATTTTTCAGGGAAAACCCCCGGAAAGAAGAGAAAAAGTAGAGAATTCAGGAGGACTCCACTGTCCATCGACATCGCTACCAGAGAGAACAGAACTCCAAGATCGACATCAAGGGTCGACAAATGTCGAGTTAGGGGCCATGTAAAATACCCCCTTCAAATTCTGCCCTGCGTGCCACCTTACGTTCGCACAACGTGACCCACACAACGTGTGCAACCTCTGCCTGCCCAAAGACCATAAGCACAGGGAATGTGAGGCCTACACAGTGTTCCAGCCGAAAACACTCAGGACACGCAAAAGCAGAAAGAGGCCCACTACACAAGGATGTCACAGACTGCGAAGAAAAGTTCCCTGAAGGACCTAGGCCTTTCCGGTGATGAAGAGGACCAGAGAGTTCCGGCAGAATTTGCACACGAAGGATCGGACATCAAAATTCTGGAAGGAGACTCCGAAGAACCACACGCCCACAAGAGTACGGGTGAGGCAGAGAAGAAGACAGATAAGGTAAGACACCATACACATCCGTCGGAACCGAAGGGCCACAAGGGAAGGCGCAGCCTAAGGCAACCCTGACACCAAAGAAAAGGCGATCGAAGGTCAGCCGTGATCCAAAGAACCCAACGGAGCCCTACCAAGGAACACTGTTGAGGGAAAATTGCACAAAACACAGAAAACAAGGGTCGAACACAAAGGAAAGAGATACACCGTTGAAACCAGATGCAAGTGCAAACAAAATACGAAAGTCTCCGATGCAGAGTGAGCCCTCGAAGTCGAGAAAAAAACTACTCTAAGCCGAAATGGCGATGCTCCTCCAGAAGGAGTTTAACGCTTCACTAAAGGACTCCCGAATTCCAAAAGTTCCAGCCACCGAAGCAGACAACGTCGACGCCGAAGGGGCAGAAGACCCCGAAGAGGAAGAAGAGGAGAATCTCGAATCACCCCCCAAACTCGCGAGGAAGATCTCGAGGAGTACATAGACTTTCCCGAAGAGGAGGAAGCCTCTGAAAATTTGAGAACATATGGAATGACCTCGACACCAAAAGTCCAGAAGAGGAGATATGCTGCTATCCTTCGAAGGCATCCCTACCAGATGATGTAGCCTTCTACAATGGCCTAGTTAAAAGGGCAGCAGACACTTTAGGAGTCCCCCTTAAAGAGAAGAAGGAATACACATGCTTCCTTTTAGAAACAATTGCCCCAGCCAACAAGGGGACACAATACCTGCCAAGGCTGCCAAGCATTCTAGACTAAGGCAAAGAAGCCTTTAAGGAACCAGCCTCAAGCAAAGTGGTAACACCAAGGGTCAAGAAGAAGTACAAAGCCTCCTCCAAGTACCCGAAGTATATTCAAGGGAATACTGTACCTGACTCCATCATAGTCACCACGGCCAGGAGAAGAGCAAATTACCTCTTTAAAAGTGGACCACCCCCAGATAAAGAAAGCAAACTAATGGATATGGTGGGCAGGAAGATGGAAAAAGTGCGCATCGCAAACTCTAATGCCCTGCTAAACAGGTACGGACACCAGCAATCGGATGACATCGAGTAGCTAATCAACAAGCTCCCTGAGGATTACAAGCAAAAGAGCTAAATCTATTGTCCTGGGAGGCAAGAACATCGCAAACACATGCCTTAAATCTGCACTAGATGCAGCAGACATTGCCAGCAGACAAATGTGCACAGGCACCACCCTAAGAAGGCATGCCTGGTTTAGAATTTCAGATTTTAAGCAGGAGTTTCAAAACATCCATCATTATAAGGCCTTTCACAGGGGAGACATTATTTGGAAAGGAGGCGGATGACTCTCTCCAACAAATCAAAAAGGATAACGAGACTGCAAGAGCAATGGGAGCCCTGCAACAAAGAGGTACCGTCAAAAGAGGTGGGTTTAACAGCAGAAAGCCCACAGGAAGAGGAACATTTGTTCAAGGACAGCAAATTTTACACCAACAACAAGGCCAAGGGAATTGCCAACAAACAAGCCAACAAACCGGATACCAAGGTTGGCAGCAACATCCGAAGCAGTCCTTTTGAGGAAGAGGCAGAGGCCATCTCTCTAGAGGAAGGGGAAATGGCTCTAATTGACTCCTACACTGTCAAAGACCCACACCCAACACCAGTGGGGGGCAGGATATCACAATACCTACAAAAGTGGCAAAAAATCACCACAGAGAATTGGATATTAAATGTGGCAAAATACAGGTATTGCATTGAACTAAGAAAAACTCCACCTGCAAACCCACCAAAAATAAGGAAGTTCCTCAAATCAGAACTCCTACAGCTAAATGCAGAAATCCAAGACTTTCTCCAAAAACAAGCAATAGAATTGGTACCAAGACTAGACTTTTTCAAAGGAAACCACTCACCGTATTTCCTGGTTCCAAAACAGGACTTATCACTAAAACCAATCCTAGACCTAAGGTTCATAAGCAAATTAATTTTAACACAACATTTCAAAATGACTACTCTCCAAGAGATATTCACACAAATTCAAAAATGAAATTACATGGCAACAATAAACCTCAAGGACGCCTATTTACACATACCTATGAACAAGAACCACCGAAAATATCTCGTGTTTTTACACAAGGGAACACACTGTCAGTTCAAAGTACTGCCTTTCGGAATAAAATCAGCACCACGTGTCTATACCAAGTGCATAGCCGCAGTCGCGGTACACCTGCGAAAGGATGAAATGCAAGTCTACCCCTACCTGGACGACTGGCTCATGAAGGCAAGCACAAAACAAAAATGTCACTGCCACATTCAAACCGCAATCCACACGCTACAAAGGCTAGGATTCACAAGAAATCCACCACGAAGCCTGAAAGAGTAAAGATTTTCCAAGGTGCAAGACTAGATTCGAGCAGGCTTACTCGACCCAAAACAGGATACAAGCTATCAAACAAGAAACCTCCCTTTACCGGGAGGATCCATCTCTTACAGTGAGGAGAATCATGAAACTTATGGGCAGGATGGCGTCATGCATCCCACTCATCCCTCATGCCCGCCTACATATGCGCCCCTTCCAGGAATGGCATACCAACTACTGGTCTCAAGCCACATGGAGTTGGGAGGATCTAGTGGTTGTTACGCACAAGCTGCAAGCAGTGATACAATGGTGGGCATCCAACAACATAACATATGGCCGCCCTTTCAAGAACCTAACTCCTTCTGTGACAAACACTACAGGCGTATCCCTCAACTGATGGGGAGCGCACTTCAAACAACTGAAAGTACAAGGTCAGTGGAACAACCAAGATTCCATAAAACACATCAGTTACTTTGAAATAAACAGTATTCCTAGCATTGAAAGCGTTCCAAAAACTCATTAAAAAAAGGACTATCTTGATTCAAACGGACAACACCACCACAATGTTCTAGTTGAACAGGGAGGCACAAATTCATTTCTGCTAGGCAAGCTAGCACAACAGATCTGGCAGTGGGCAGTCCCTCAAGGAATCAATCTGCAAACAATACATCTACCGGAAGTACACAACACAATAGCAGATCTTCTGAGCAGGCAAAACCGCTACTCCAACGAGTGGGAATTGAAGCACAAAAAAGTACAATCCATCTTCAAACTCTTGGGAACACCAGTAATAGACTGGTTTGAAACAATACAGAACAAGAAATGCCAGTTATTTGCCTTGCGGTTTCCTCACCACCTGGTAAAGGAGAATGCCCTGTCACTAAATTGGTCAGGGACATTTGCATATGCTTTTCCACCAATACCCCTAATCCAAAGAGTACTAGAAAAAGCAAGACAAACGGGGACAAACCTAATTCTCATTACCCCACAATGGCTGAGACAGACATGGTATTCAAGTCTGCTAGAACTGGCCCATGGGACAAATAATCAAAATCAGAGCAGACAAGGACCTGTTGACAATGCAACAGGCTCAAATCTTTCATCCGGAACCAGAGACTCTACATTTAGCGGCTTGGCACCTGAATACGTAGAGTTTGGTCACCTCAACCTGCCTCAACAAACAATGGAAAATTTAAAGGAAGCCAGAAAACAAACTCAAGAAAATGCTACGCTGCAAAATGGAAGTGATACACCACTTGGTGCACGGCTAACAATCAAATAAACTTCATCAAAGCACAATAAACAGTGATCATATGTCGAACTCCTCTCTTAGACAGTCACATCAACTACTCAAGCATAAAGGGTCATCTCGCTGCAATCGTAGTTGTACACCAGGTGAAAAACATGCAAAATGTTCTTCATAAGAACTGTCATAAAACGATTCCTAGAAGGATCTAAAAGAATTGCTCCTCCTAGAACAGCTCCAGTTTCCATGTGGAGTCTAAATACGGTGCTCATGCAACTTATGACAAAACCTTTTGAGCCCATGCATAAAGCAGAACTCAAACATATCACTTTAAAAACTGCTTTTCTCATTGCCATTACATCCTCGCGAAGAGTGAGTTACAAGCATTAACCATACAAGAACCATACATGCAAATCCACAAGGACAACGTTATTTAAAAAACAAACCCACAGTTCCTACCAAGTTGTATCCAAATATCACTTAAATCAAAGTATTCTCCTTCCAGTTTTCTTCAAAACCCCAACCACAAGAGGGCAAGGGGGGAAAAAGCCTCCATACCCTGGATGTAAGGCGAGCACTACTGTATTACCTACAGAAAACAGAACAAACCTGCAAGACCAAACAGTTGTTTGTTGCCTATGCACATACTAACACAAGAACGCAGTCGCAAAGGCAACAATCTCACGATGGATAGTCCATACCATCCAACTATGCTATACCATAGCTAACAAAGAATTAACAGTACAACCAACAGCTCACTCCACTAGGAAAAAAGGAGCAACTCTGGCATTTATGGCCAATGTGCCCATAGACACTTTGTGCAGCCGCTACATGGGCATCACCACACACCTTCACTAAACATTATTGTGTGGACATACAAATGAATAAAGAAGCACAAGTAGGACAGAAAGTACTTCAACACCTGTTCGCAAAGTTTCCTCTCACCACAGCCTCCCCAGGATTGGAGAAACCGCTACGTAATGTGATGCACAGCATGTCAATCCAGAAAAGGATTCACGCTGAAAAATGAAATGGCTACTTACCCGTAGGAGTAGTTTTTCAGCTTAAAGAATTTTCTGAAATCACATGCGACCCACCCGGCCTCCCCTACAAGGAATACAAACCGGTAGGGATGCAAGTTATAATAATTATCTGAGGAACCATCTAAAGGACTATAGACTAAAATCACAGAGAGAAAAAAGAATCCGAAGATGGCTACCACGCACAACGACCTACAGGGTGCCATCTGATGTAATTCAGGGGATGCACCTAGCACCAAATGACGGTCAACAACACCCAAAACAACAAGCAGAAAAAAAAAAATACAAACAGAACATTCCGAACCCAACCACTAGATGGCGGAATAATGAACAGCATGTGAATCCAGAAAATTCTTGACGCGGCAAAACTACTCCTACTGGTAAGTAACCATTTCGTTTCTCAGTGTGCCTGCCAAGGCCTTTCTGAATTTGTAACAATGTTTCACATAAGCGGCCTTTATATCCGGAGTTTCATAGACTAAACCAAATTCCAGTTTCACTTGTGCTTAGTTGACTGATGATGGGAAATCAAAAAATGCTTCTGTTGGTCTTATACTGCAGCTAGTCCAAGTGTGCCCAGCCTGTTTCTTGTGAGCAATATAGACTTGGCTAGCCAGAGGTTCAGCCTTCTTTTCATTTAGCGAACTATGGGAATGCTTTGGCACTGTGCATATTATTATATAGTAGACGAAAAGCAAAAATCCAAGAGAAGCACTTCTTAATTGCTGCTAGATGCAAGCGAGAAGTACTCTGCATTCAGATGCTAATGGGGTATTTAATCACCTCTTCACTTCAGCACATAGCACCTTACATTTGTTTCTGAACTCCCTTCTATACCATTTTTTAACTTACTTCCTATATGGTTTTTGGCAAACTTGGACCACTTTCCCAAGAACGATAAGAACTATCAAATTTGTTAGTATGGACCCACGTCACCATTATGTTCAACCCTGCTTGCCCATTAGTATATAATCCCCAAAATATGGGAAATTTATCATTCCTTCCAAGCACAGAACTAGTCTATTGCTTTTGGGCACCACTTAATTTTTTTCTTCTCAGCCACATCCCTATAGCCAGGTTAGGTTCTGCCACTAGGATCATCTGCTTGTTCGTTATGTTTGCTCAATAGAAATAGCATATACATATTATAAATGCATAATAGGTGCATAAAATAATAGTTTAATCTAGCTTTGCCTGTCTACTTGCAGACGTGCATATAGTGGCATGGTAAACTTGAGGGAAGTAGACCTATCAGCGTCCTTAAATTGTACATATTCAGGAGGTCTAGGATGATTAAACCCTCCTTATCCTTATATTTGAGTAACAAATATTTCTGGTGGATACATCTAACTGCAGATTCCTCACCTTGTGAGTATTTCCTAGTCACTGGCCTAGATCTGGAAATTTTAAAGCAATTTTTCATGCTCACCAGTAGGTGACATTGTGTGGCTCTCTGCTAACTTTGTTTGTCCCGAAGTGATGAGCGGGCCTCATATAAGTGCTATCGATGCTTGCTAATGTTAGTTCCTTTCTTTCTGCACCTCCAGATGTGGATTCGGAGCTTCTCCATGGTCGTTTGGCCAACTGTTTCAAACCAAATTAACCAATATGCACAGTAAAATGTCACATAAACACCCCCCCCCCCGTCCCCTTATGCCAACAACCTCTGAGTTTAAGCCATGCATGGACTGTCACAAATTGATGTCTGTGACAGATGCTCATGAAATCGGTTTGTAGCGACCGTAACTCCAAGTCCTGGGATGACTGCACACAGATGAACCAAAAGGCCATATGTGACCATGAAACCAAAATCTGCTTCGCCAATCACTAGAAGACTCCACCCCGTGACCAGTGGAATTTGAAAGGATTGCGATGTTCTCGCTGCAGCTCATAGTCTCAGTCGAAGTCTTCGAGTCAGTCCAAAAAAAGCACAAGAAGTCAAAGCAGGAATTGGCCCCTTCCCGCAATTTGCTTGTAACACGTCCCGGAGAGACCCATTGTTGTTGTTTTCCCTAATCTTATCTTAGCACGAGTACGTTGCAGACTGCTCTATGCTTTGCACGCATTACTATAAAACATATTTTTCTTCTTGCCTCACTGTACTTTCACACACAACATGCTGTTGTTTTTGCTTTCTGTCCTTTCCTGGGATTTAGTCTGAACACCGTAGACCAGGTCAAACAAAAATGCCCCTTGTTCTGGTTTGGTCAGGCTCTAGTACCTAGATAAAACACAGCAACGCAGCTGTCATATAGGCATGCACAGACATGCAAATGCACACTTCAAAACACAGTATCCAGAAACCACAGACTGTTCAAAAGGCTGCAGCAAGAGTATTTTTAGGAATCTCTAAATTTAACTCTGACCGAAGCCCTAGTTCATCTCCACTGGCTGCCGGTAGCGAAACGCATCCAGTTAAAATCTCTCTGCATTGCATTCAAATCATTGAACAATCTATCGCCAATGCAACTGCCTAACCATTTTAAACCCTACCTCTCAGCAAGTGCCCTCAGATCAGCCGAGCTCTGGAATCTTGTCGTCCCTGGAATAAAAGGACCAGGTGGGTGGTAAGAGCTTCAACAATACAATCAAACTGGAACTCCTTACCAACATCACTCAAAAAAGAGCCAGTGAGACACTATAGTTAGTCGGTCTTGGGCTCATGGGTACTAAGGTGATCGGATGGCTCAGTACCTGCCTGATAGGGTTCTGTGGTGCCAAGCATAGTTCTGTGATTTCGTAGAATCCTGCAACATAGTGCAACCAACATTTTGCTCATGTTTGAATCCCTTAATTTTGGCATATGGCTCAGCCCATTGCGATTCCGGCTCATTGCTGCGCAGCGGTTACTCCAAACATGTTACAGCATGGAGTCCCCAATGCAGGGTCTGCTGTTATTTTTGTGGTTGAAGCGGATCCGGCGTACTAATTCACATTTTTATACTCCTGGGTTATGTTCCCCGCTGTTGATGCTTATTGCCCTTATGCGATTATTGAGATTCCTCTTACAGCCTGGGAGCTCCAGATTTGGTTTAATGGCACCCTTCCCCATCCTCTTGATTCTGTTTGAATTGGAACCTTAAGTACTGAATGGCCATATGGCCTTTGTTGGCCAGTTTTGCGACTTATCCACATTATGCCACCGCTACTGTGGTGGATGTATGTTTGTTGTACGCTCAAGTAGCCCATCTGTATAGATGCTTGATTCAGTTTGTTGCCCGTGCCTTTCTGGCAGCTCCACCTGGAGCTGCGCTACCTGTGCAAGCTCCACATGCTGGCTTGTTATTAGCCCTGTCATTACCAACTCTGTTATGGGCAAACGTCCCTTAACTGAAACTACTTTCTGTATTGGATTGCTCAAAACATTGATTAGCGTGATGCTTTCTTTCCCCGTACAGGTCCTCTGGAAAAACATAGGATCCTTAGCATGCGTTTGCCTAGTAGTCTGCCCCCACTTGACCAACTGCAACACGTGGGAGGTGGTGTTCTCTACAGTGTATACACTTTATTGCACCCCCTCGATGAGGGTTCTTCCGAACATTCTCGAACATGTACCGAATGAACATGGGGCAAGTCCTGCCCTAGATTTGTAGATTAAGCTACTGGGTAATTTTTCTGTGGTCTCCAAAATGATTCTTTCTAATGTTAAAGGTGAGGCTGCATCCTTCATTATTCGCAAATGACTTCAAGAGGTGACGGCAGTTGATCACGTGCGTGATTTTCCTGTTATAATCTCTGATGTTTATCCATCTTTGGGTCATAATAGTTTGGGATCCAGACCATCTGTGCAATCTCTGGGCAAACCTCCTCCTGAAAAGAATAGTCCAGTTTTTCCTAAGAAGTCTTGGGATGAATCTAAACAACAGAAGCCTAGGTCTTGTGCCAGGTCACCGCCACTAGATGCTTCTGAACTACGGTCTGATTTGCGTGAAAGCACTAAAATTAAGACTCCGGCGGGTTTTCAGGTTCCTGATCCTCGTTCTCCTTTTTCCTATCAGGAAACATTTGATCAACAGTATGACAGGTGGTGGGCGGCATGATCACAGGCAAGGCGACTCATTACAGCCCAAGTGGGACATGCAATGCTCTTTTGATGCAAAAATCAATAGAGATGAACCGCATCCATATAGAGCCCCCTTCCAAAAGTTGGTTACTGCTTTAGCAGCGAAATATGCCCCAGAAGGTGAGAACCCTTCTCCTGGACAGGAGTTTGTTGGTGACTCTCCTCGACAGTGTGGCAGAAGTCACTGTAGTGCGCCAGACACTTTGCCAGTTTCTGGAGGCAAGAGTAACTGACACCTTTGTAACAGTTGAGATTGCAGACACTAGCGTTGCTCCCCAAGATCGACTTTATCATTTAGACATTCTAAGTGAAGTTGATATTAAACATACTATTAATGCTACTTTTTTTGATAATTTGACTTCTTATGACATTTTATTGGCGGAGGTCGAGAGGCCTCCTGCCTTTGTGCCCACGTGTCCTCGTGGGAAAAATGTAATCCTCCCGTCTTTTTCGCATCTCGTCCCTGATGAGACCAAGTATGCTTATGCTTCTGAGGTGGCCCTAGCATTAGTCCATGCCTTATACCTCAACCAGGCTGGTTAGGATAGGGATTCTCTATTACATGTTATTGCAATACTTTTCACCCCACAGTCTGAACCTCAATATCCAATTAAACTTGATACTAAAGCCCCTGTTAAAGACGTGCTTATGCAACTTGAGTATCCGGGTGTGATTGAGCCCTGTCATTCTCCTATGAATAATCCTCTATTTTCCAATTTTGTAACCTGATAGTTCTTATCACATCATCTTAGATCAGACATTTGAATAGTCCTACACACACTTTTGCAGTGCAAAAACATGCATAGTACTGCTCTGATTAATAATATTGTCTGTCAAAAATTCAAGACTACACTTAATATTTCAGTCATAACCTGGCTCCTGGGAGCCGTGACTTGTCTGCGGTAACCGCCCTCAGTTTCCAGAGGCGATACACCCGTTTACCCATTGGGTATATGAATAGTCACTGTGTCTTTGCTGTGCGTATTATGTCCCTTTTACACAACATTGGTCCTAAAACTCTGTCCTATGTCGATTTCAAATGCCTTCCCTATGATGAACTGAATTCTCATTTGTTGAGAGCGGATCACATTTGAACTTTGTTACAAGTTAAATTTTGCAAAGTTGCACATTGCATTTCTTGCTGTACTTTTTCTTGGTTATGAATTGGCCAATGAGGGCAGGGGTTTAGCTTCTCATTTATTTGGAAAAACGTGCACACTTGCAACCTCCTTCTACCCTAAAAAAATTGCAGCCTCTGCTTGTTTTTTTAAATTTAGCAGAACATACATTCCTGTTTATGCTCAGCGAATTAAACCGTTCTTCTTTGATACACCCTACTCTTTCCACTTCGCCCTGGCTTCCATAACATATTGCGGTCTTGCGTGGTTTACAGTCAGATCTACTAGCAATGCAGTTCCTTTAGACCAGTCTTAATACCACAAATTTGTTCATCCATATCTTGCCGGGTGCAATTAGTTTTACTTCTGTAACATTCAGTGAGGGAGACACGGTTCCCATCGCTTATAAATCCCATCTGTACACTCCGGCTGAAATTAGTTTTTCTTCCACTGAAATTTTTGGAACTGCAGTGCAAATGCCCATTTTTAAAGAACGGCCACTTTCTCAGGGTAAAGGCATCTTTGTTGTTTCACCTGTGCCTGCCTTAGAGGTGGTCACGAAGGCTAGCGTTCCTAATTTTGAAGCCCTTTACCCAAGTTCGATTCAGTGGGCTACGTTTTTAACATCCTATAATGTTTCCTTTGTTTTTGACACTTCATTACAAACACAAAAGTTTCTTCAATATGAACATGTTCATCCTCTGCCTTCTTCCCTTCTTCCTCTTGATCAGTATTAATGTATCATTTACGCTGAGTATTCAGCAGAACCTGCCATCTGCACAGTTGGCCGAGTTGAGAGCTTTGCTTTCGGCTCTCGAGCATTCAGATCCTCAGTCGCTCCCCCTTGTGGTGTGTAATTCTTTTTATTGCGTACAATCCTTTGACAATTTGCAAGTTTGGAAACAAAATGACTTTCCGAATTCTAAAGGTGGCACAATAAAGCATAAAACACTTAGTGTTAAGGTGGATGATCTAAAGATTCAAAACATATAACGGTATACACGAGGGTCAGAGGGGTAGTATTTATTGACCGACTATACTCCAAACCCCTAATACAATACTTAAAACACTTGAGGGAGATAATCAGTCTATTAGAATGAACAAAAAAAACCTTCTTAATGCTCCGAAAGAATGCTCACCAAGCTCAGATAGTTCGCCCAGCACTTGGGATAGAAGTGAATTCCATCAGCCCACCCTTTTGGCGGAGCCTCGTCATCTGGAAATCCAAGGGAGTACAGTCTATGTAGCTAATGTTGCTCTAAGGCTAACAATGTTGGATACCTGACCACATACTCCAGATGTTCTCGGCCAAAGTGCTTTCCAAAATATATGAGAGCTGATGGTGTGCAGTGCTAGTGAAAATGTGAGAGATAAAAATGGCAATAAGGGCGAAAAATATGTTTATTTAAGGATCGTCCCAATGTCATGAGTAAAAACAAGCCTGATCGTATGGAACAAATATACTATCTTCTGACAATAGATAAGGTCGACATGTTTCAGCCGCTATGGCTATTCAGATCGGCTTTCTTCAGCACCTAATAGATGGAATATGCTACTGCAAAAATATAACACAATGTGTTGAAATTTTACTTAAATCAGTGAAATGTTTCACGCAAAAGAGAATGAGGAAATTTGTGGACAAGTACCACCCTACCAGACTTGATTGGCGTGTACATGTGGGTAGGAAATTACTCTTCTTTCCCTGAAACATGTGTTCTTCCTGCACTTTATCCAATGGTCTTCCTGTGACGTTCAAAGGGGGCGTGGCTTCATCACAATAGAAAGCCCAATTAAAGGAACACTTCTTTTTCTTTGGCTGTGTTGCAATCTACTTCCCAGTACCAGTCATCCTGTTGGGGATCAAAGAGAGAGGGTGACGGGGGTGAAACAGTCCACCAGTCCGTATCACCGTCTTGTAACCCGGGGTGCAGGTCTGCCCAGTCACAACCACATTGGGAGGTGAAGCAGTGTGATCGCACATTGGTTTCATGTTTTGTAAGATTTTCAGATGGATCTCCATCAACACCAGGAAAACAGTAACCCAAACCCTCATCATTAGCCGACTGGATTACAAACATTCCCAATGCCGGAACAATCTCCCATCTCCTCAGACGACTACAGACTGCACAGAACATCTTAGCCAGACTCCTCCTTGACCTCCCCAAACACCCTCAGACTCAACATCATCTCATAAGCTGATGACGCCCAACTCATCCTTTCTCTCACGGAAGACACCGCCTCCACCAGAGTCACCTTCCAGAACGCCATGACCAACGTTGTCAACTGGTTGAGATTCAACTGCCTAAAGCTGAAGGACCCTCCGATGGGATGACACATAGTGGCTCACTGCACTTAGACCCTCCCCAACCACTCCCACAACCTCCGTATCAACCCCATGAAGGGCCAGGTCAATGCAGTAGTTTTCTCCTGCTTCCAGATCCTCTGCATGTGCGCCTTGAGGTACTGTGACCTGACAATACTTTTGCATCCTGCTCAGCAACTCCAAATATTTGATGCCTAATCTCTACTGACGACAGATAATGATCCAGAAACACATGTATAGAGATGGCCAGTACAACTTTGTAATTACTCGAGACAATCCTGCAAGCACACACGCTTGGTGAACTGCATTGACCACAATGCTCAGGGGTGACCCGCTGTAAGGTGAAGCAGTGTGATCCCACATTGGTTTCCTGTTTAAAAGGCTCCCTCGAACCGGTTGAGCTGTTGAGCTCGTGGAGAGGCACCTGCGCGCCTTGAGAGGTACTGTGACCTGAGAATACTTTGGCAGCCTGCTCAGCAACCCCAAATATTTGATGCCCAATCTATACTGATGACGGATAATGATCCAGAAAAACATGTATAGAGATGGCCAGTACAACTTTGTAATTACTCGAGACAATCCTGCAAGCAGACACGCTTGGTGAACTGCATTGACCACTGTGGCGGCGTGGAATGAACTGGGCGAAAAATAGGTCTAGGTGAGTACGGTTTTATTTTTTTTAGGACAAGCTTATTACGACTGGTAAGTCTTTCTGATGCAAACTTGGCGGGATCCGTGGTGGCGGTAGGGTCTCAAGTTCCACAACCAGATAGGTCTTCTCAGGTTTCCTCATCAATTCAGGGGAGGAATGTAAGCAAAAAGAAATAATCAAGAGAAAAAGCAGTCAGTGGGCTGTTATCTGAGCACCACCAAATGTCAGGGTCGGGGGTGAGGGAGACACCTGTATCACGCGTGTACTTTAGTGCACTACAACGGTCGAGGGGCAGGAAGTCAGTGCAGTGCTGGTGAAACAAGGAAAGGATTGAAGGATACGGGAGGGGGTACACGGGAACCGCTTGAAACTGAGCATGAAGCTTCGACTGGCGCTTAAGGGGGTCCCCGCCTCCCTACCCAGCCCGAGAGCCGGTCCCGTACCTGAAGAAGCCACGCGCCTCCAGGAGCGTGGCTCGGGGATGAGTGGGAACGTTAGCCTCCTGGCACTGGCTCCGCCGAAAGCGAGTCTCCGACTGTCTGCTGCTCCTCACTGCCTTCGGGTTGATTCTTCCTGGAACTCTTAACAGCCGTTGCTCCTCTGTTCTCCTCCTTCACGTCGGTGACGTTGCACACCTCGTTGTGTTCTTCCTGCACTTTATCCAATGGTATTCTTGTGATGTTCAAAGGGGGCGTGGCTTCATCACAATAGAAAGCCTAATTAAAGGAACACAGTTCTTTTTCTTCGGCTGTGTTGCGATCTACTTCCCAGGACCAGTCATCCTGTTGGGGATCAAAGAGAGAGGGTGACGGGGGTGAAACAGTCCACCAGTCCGTATTGCCGTCTTGTGACCCGGGGTGCAGGTCTGCCCGGTCACAACCACATTGGGAGGTGAAGCAGTGTGATCCCAGATTGGTTTCATGTTTTGTAAGATTTTCATAGGGATCTCCATCAACACCAGGAAAACAGTAACCCAAACCCTCATCATTAGCCGACTGGATTACAGAAACATTCTCAATGCAGGAACAATCTCCCATCTCCTCAGACGACTACAGACTGCACAGAACATCTTAGCCAGCCTCCTCCTTGACCTCCCCAAACAGACAAGCCTCGCCCCCCATCTCAGAAGCCTCCACTGACTCCCTGTCCAAAAGAGATGCCATTTCAAGCTATTAACCCAATACTGCAAGGCCCTCAACAACACCGAACCCTCCTAGATCAGCCACCACCTGACCTTCCTCCAGCCAACCAGACATATCTGATCTGCCTCTCTTGCCCTTGCACACATCCCCTGCATCCGGCAGAGCTGCTACAGCGGTCGTTCTTTCTCCTACCTCACCGCCAACCCCTGGAATGACCTCCCGCTCCAATTGTGAACCTTCCCCTCACTTGCCGACTTCAGGAAGGGACTTGACCTGGCTCAGTGAGGCCAGTTCCCAAGCCCATAGCCCCTGTGATAGCAGCTAGACACTACCATCATTGTGAATTAGGTTCAGCAGCTAGACACTACCATCATTGTGAATTAGGTTCACAGCCTGCATTTCTTTTTTCTCTCTATTATAGTACTGCGAAGCCATGAAAGCAGAACTGTGTGATATTGTTCCTAAGACGATTGAAGCAGAGTTTTTGTGTGCATAGTTACCCCTTGCATGGACAAGTACCCACAGCATTAAGCTGCTTGTTTGCATCCATACGAACACGGGAGCAAGCACAATTTATGTAGATCTCCAAGGCACTAAAAGCACAAGTGCTGTTTACACCCTTTTTAAGGTTTTTTTCAGCCCTTATGTCATGAAAAATAAGAAGAGGGGCTGCTTTGGGTCAGTCTACTTTATCTGGAATTATGTGTATTTTTACGCTTTGTTGAGTGGAAAGAATTGAGTCTCAGGCACTGAGGCTATCTGGTTTAGCAGAGTAACTAGTTCAGTACATGAATTAATCTCTCTAGAATCCACTGTATATCACTGCTAACCGGCCTCCGATGCATAACCACCCTCACCAGCTGTTGTCCGCTTGTGCGGTAGTATGGAATGGTGTGCATTTGCACCCTCTGCCCCAGGCATCACTCACCTCCTGAACTTTGCAAGTCTTTGTAGGTGTGTCTTGTTTCACATGTTTGGATGCAGGATCGGATACTGGGGCAGTCATGTCTCCTACATCTGGAGGCTGATGGTTGCTTGCTCACCTGCTCATCTTTGCCCTAGAGACATAATAAACTTGCCACCATTTTAAGATGGCTGCTACACTTACTATACAACTTCTTGCTCCATGCCTCAGTCCAGGGCTTTAAGTGGGTAAGGTCCGGCCAGTACTCCGCACCAGCAGTTCTTAAAAGCAGGTGCTGAGACGGGTCTCTATCGGACTCTCCCTTTTTGCCCTGTGTTGTACTCTCAGAATGTCATTTTATGATGTGCTCTAAATGATGTTGATTAGTTCTACTCCTTCCCAGTACTTTTCCACTTTTTCATTGTAGCTGTGTGTTCTGAGTGTTTAGATACAAGTAGATTTAGTTGTTTAGACAGTTACAGCTGGGCTTGATGATGGCTGGACCTGCCAGCTGTGTAGCCTATAACAAACATACAACTTACCCTGATTCTAGTCTGATTACTACTAAATTCTTGGCGACGAGTTGGCCACACTGCAAAACCCTCAGCGTGGATCATACACAGTGTTTCCAGGACCTCGTGGTTACTCAACCGTGACCAGCTCACATCGCGTTGAGGATTGCCTGCCTTTTGTCGTTGTTCATTCAAAAGGTACAAGTGCTCAAGAGCCGCCTGCTCGAGGATTTGCGTTGATTTGCTGCGTTACTTAACACGTGTTAGATTTCCTCACCATGGCACAGTGAGCGAGTTCAGCATTTTTTTGCAATATTGGACATCGATGTTCTGAGCGGATTGCTTTGCTGCATTTCAGAGGATTGTGGCACCCGGAGGTTTGTAATTGTAATTGTAATTCAATACTTGTAAAGCGCAGCTGTCGCTCCGAAAGAGTGAAAAACAGTACATTGAGAATCTAAATGGCGGCCATTGCCGAGGCATCTGGTAAATTAAAAATCCAGGTCTTTAATTGCTTCCTAAAGGCGGTCTCTTGGTCCAGGAGTCTGAGGTCTATGGGAATAGCATTCCAGGTCTTCCCCCACCTTCGTTTTATAGTGGAATCTGGGGATGTTAATCAGATTACCACCCGATGACCTCAGCTTTCTTAAGGGGTTGTAGCGGGTAAACCGCTTGGAGAGGTACTTTGGGCCTATGTTAAGGGCTCGAAAGGCAGTCACCAGGATTTTAAATAAGATTCTCTTATGTAAAGGCAACCAATGCAATTGCTTGAGGGCAGCTGATACAGAGGATTTCCTTGGTAGTTTCAAAACCAGTCGAGCCGCAGCGTGTTGTACACTCTGCAGTTTTTGTAGCGTGGCCTTTTTTGCCCCGGCCATTAGGCCGTTACAATAATCTAAGCGGGAAAGAATAAGGGCCACTTCCACCGCCTTCCTTGAATCAATAGGGAGAAAATCAAAACATTTCTTTAAGGATTTGATCGTGCTAAAACAGCTTCCTGCCACGTTTCTCACGTGTTGGTCAAAAGAAAGTGTGGAGTCGAATAAGACCTCCAAGTTTCTTGCTGATTCCACTGAGTGGGACGGAGCAGGGGACTCCACTGGCCACCATTTGCTTGGGCAAAAGTGGACATTCTTCCCTAACGGTAGAATCTCTGTCTTGTTGGTATTACATTTTAAGTGATTCTTTTCCATCCAATGGAAGACGTCCGTCAGGCAGTTCTTTAGATTTTGTTCCGCCACGGTAGAGTTCTTATCTAATGGTACAATCAGTTGCGTGTCGTCAGCGTAAGATTTGACAAATATGCAGTACGACTCGATTATAGAAATTAGGGGGATCATATAAACATTAAATAATAAAGGACTCAAAATGGAGCCTTGCGGTACTCCAGATGTTACTTTTTTTTTCCTTAGAGAGAAAGGGTCCAAGGGCAGTGGTTTGTGATATATCTGACAGGAAGGAAATTATCCAAGCTAAAGCCATATCACTGATACCTATGTCTCTCAACCTGTTAATCAGTATTAAGTGGGAGATGGTGTCAAATGCCGCTGTTAAATCTAACAGGATGAGTACGGCACCTTTCCCTTCGTCCAGCAAAAATCTTATGGAGTCTGTGAGCGCGATAAGGGCTGTTTCCGTAGAATGCTTGGAGCGGAAACCTGATTGTTGAGGATGGAGAAAATTATGTGTTTCGACAAAATTTTTAAGCTCTTGATGTACCATCTGCTCAGTTATTTTACCCAGCACTGGGAGAAGGGATATTGGACGAAGATTGGATAAATCAGTGGGGGATTTCTGGTTTTTTTATGATAGCCTTTTTCCAGTCTAGCGGGACCTTACCTGTGCTGAGTGATGCATTGACAATCCCATTGATAATGGGATTGATTACGTCTATACTCTGATGAGTAGGGCCCTTAATATCTGGCGTATCAGGGTCACCCAACTTGGGGGAAGAAAGGGATTCCGGGAAATTCCTCTGTATTAATTAAATGTTCTCTTCAAAGTAATCCGCAATTTGATTACAAAGACTTAAGGAAGGCGGGATTTCGGGCTGAAGGGCTTTAGGGTGCATGAAAGCTTTAACTATGGAAAAAACTGTTTTTTGTTGTCTTTGTTTTGGACGTTTCTTCGGAGCAGGGCTGCTCATCTCACGCTGCCATCTCCTGCCTCACTACTCCGAGCAACCTCAGCATCAGCGCATGCACTGACTCACTTTCAACCCTACCAGTGCCCTGCATGCTCACCGCGTCCATAGTTACTGATGCTTTTGGGAAATCATACAACAAGCTTTACTGGTTTCCTGCTCAAGCTGTGAGTGTTGTGAGTTCCGGTGATTCGCACTCCTTTTTTCACATATTATAAAGATATCTATTTATATTTCTTACTTGGATCTCAGTGATTCATACACTTTTCTCGACTGGCGATCACAGTAATTCACACACTTTAAAAACTGTGTTTCTCCTTACAATACTGTTTAACTACTGTACAAATTATTTAACTTGTGCAGTTCAGTTGATATAGTTTTTATGTTTACAATTTTACCTGCTCATATTTGTTTTTGTTTTCTCTCGCTGCAAAACTTTACTTTCTACCTTACATGGTGTTTATATTTATATCAATCTGTGTGGTAAGGTACATTATTATTATTAGATTACTTTCTAACATTTCTCAACATTTGTACTATGCAAGCAGTCACTCCTCCCCCCAACATTCCTAGACTACCCCGGGGAACCATCGGTTAAATGGGAAGTATGGTTTGATGCTTTCGAAACCTATTTAGGTGCCATTGGTGCCTTAAGATGTGGTGCTGAATGAAAGAAATGTGTATTACTTCATTCTTTAGGCTTTGAGGGTAGGTCCATTTTCAAACATTTACCTGATCCATTGCACGATGGAGCCGAGTGTTGACGAATACCAAGAAACTACTGAAACTTAAAGCCAGGTTTGATAAACAACCCAGTCTTATGGTTCTACGACATAAGTTCTTAAAAAGGAAAAGAAATGAAGGAGAAGACGTAGACGCATATATGTCTGTTTTACGGAGATTGGCATCAGTCTGTATTTTTTAAAACTTCACTCAACTCACCAGGGGCCAATTTGTTTGTTAGTGCAAGGATAAGCAAATTAGACAAAAACTGCTTGTGATGGGCAATCCGTCTCTTGATGAGACCATCAAAGTAGCTAAAAGCATCAAGATATCACAAGTCACATTGAAATAACTTGATGACAAGCCCTGTGAGAATGTAAATGTGGTTGTGGGAACTAGTAATTTGAAACAAAGATTTACCAAAAATAATAGTTCCACTGGCGCAAAGGGTAGAGTAGACGATAGTTACCCCAATAACATGTGTCTCCGATGTGGAAACTCTCCCCACCACTAAGGTGGTAGATGTCCTGTGTCTAATGTCATGTGCAACTTCTGCAAAAAAATGGAACATTTTGCAAAGGTGTCTTAAAAGAAAATCCCCCCAAAAAACCATTGCGTGTGTGGTAGAGTCTGATGATGAGTGATTTAGAAGTCGTTTCTGTAATCAGGGACGTGGGGAATTTCTCCCAAAGCATGACGGATGAGCCAGTTGTAGGGGATCCTTCTTCCTGTGTTGACCCCATAGTTTCAACGAGTGTTGGAGAAAAGGTACTCAATCTATTGGTGGATTCTGGGGCTAGGATCACCATGATAACCCAGAAATTATTTGTTGAGACATGGGTTGACAGGGAATGGAAGCCACCTGATCGTTCTTCTGTGTTTTATGAGGGGCGCAAGATGGATCTTCTGGGCTTCATGTTGCTGTCAAGGGACTCGAGATCCTTGGATGGTTCCATCAAGGAATATTTGGAATGGTACTTAGACCAGGTCCTAAAGAGCAAGTGTTGTTAGTTACGTGTGAAGAGAAAGGTGTGAAGTGGAAAAAAGATCTTCCTTCTGTTTTCGGTGATAAGCTTGGCAAGATTTCCAGTTTCAAACATAAGATTATTGTTAAAGATGGTTCCATCTCAGTTGAGCACAAGCTTCGAGGTGTTCCCTTCAGTGTGAGAGAAGATCTCAATAAAGAACTCAAGAGTTTAAGCAGCAAGGGCATAATTGAACTTAACAAATCATCTTTTTGGTTAACTCCCTTGGTGGTTGCTCACAAGAGGTGTTGGCAGTTGCAAGTTTGTTTGGTACTGAGGTCACTCAACAAAGAAATCTGGATTGACTTGCACCCCTTGCCTAAAATCAATGACATGTTTGCATGTGTTAAATGTGCCCAAGTGTTTTCCAAGCTTGATCTAGGCAGCGCCTATCACCAGATAGAAATACATCCTGACTCGCACTCCCTTACAGCTTTTGTGTCTCCCCATGGGATGTTTCAATATCGCCGACTGCCTTTAGTTTGGCGTCCGCTGCTTCATTATTTCAAAGGGTGATGCAGAATCTGTTGAAGGGGTGCTTGGTTTTCAAGATGTGTTGATCTATGCCAAAGATAATGTATCACATGATGTGGTTCTTTGCAAGGTATTCAGCATATTTGAAAAAAAAGGCATGGTTCTCAAGACTGAAAAAATTCGATTTTTATGTAAAGAAATAGAGTATCTTGGTTGTTTGATATCACAGGAGGGTATAAGACCTACCCAAGGAAACATTGTAGCCATTTTGAATGCCCCTGTACCTAAAGAAAAGACTGGTGTTAAGTCTTTATTAGGTCTGTGTGAATATTACTCGAGATTTGTTCCCAATTTCACCACGGTTATTAGTCCAATCAGTAATATACTCAAGAAGGGAATGAAATTTGAGTGGTCAGAGTAATGTAATGATGCTTTTGAAAGCGTTAAATCTACCTTAAAGAACAGTGAGGCTCTCCAACCCTTTGATCCTGACTCCCCATGCTGCATTGTAGTGTAGTTCCTATATTCCCAATAGGCTCTGCGCATTGGAATAACATAAACAATAGGTCGACTAGGTCTCTATTGAATATGTTAGACTTAATTATGAATGCCAGCTAGCTCAGAGGTCACTAGAAACTTTCTCGAATTCACAAGCAGGGATTAGTTTCTGACAACCGCATAAACATGACAACTTTGCTCCCTCAAGAATAAGGAGTATACCTTCAGAGTCGCGGAAACAATAGATAGCTATTTTACTCAGTCAATTGTGCATGCTTAGTTTCACCAGAAGTGCAGAGAAACAGAGAGACGGGTGTTTTCAATAAAAGAGGTTATTTATTGAACAGTCTTCTTTCTCATGCAAGAGAAGTGAATTGCTACAATCGCAATACTGTAGTGTAGTTCCTATCATCCCAATAGGCTCTGCGCATTGGAATAATACCTACAGCAGTAAAGGCCTAGACCAGACGTTAACTAGGTCTACTACTGTCGATACTAGACTTAAAGTTTTGGGTTTGCCAGCTTAGCTCAGAGTTCACTAGAAACTTTCTCGAATGTTCAAGGAGGACTTAACTTCCCTGATTAGACAAGAAGGGATTTAGTTTCTGACAACCATAGAACATGACAACTTTGCTCTCCCCTAATCAAGAGTATATCTCTAGAGTCGTGTGAACAAAAGGCAATTTATTTTACTCAGTCAGTACGTGCATTCTTAGTCTCATCAGATTGTAGAGAAAAGGAAGAGACGGGCGTGTTCAATAAAAAGGTGTTATTTATTGATCAGTCTCTTTTCTCATACAAGAGAAATGGATCGATATTATTGCAATACTTATAGTTAAGTAAAGTGCATACATTAAAAGCAATAGTATAAAATAATACTGTAAAAACATTGATATGGTTTCTAAGCCATAAGATGTTTAAAATGAATAAAATATATTACATACACATATATATTTGACTAAACGTACTCAACTGGTGTTTCTAAATACGCCTACCCCGTGTACCTGACCTAAGTCTAATACGTGGGCGGGAATAGAAAGTTACAGTTTAAGTTAAGTTTGTTTTTGCCAAGTGAATAACTAAAGAATTCTCTGTGAGGGGTTATTCAGTTCTGTACCTGGAATCTAGGTTGAATGAGGGATGGTATCTCTCTCTCTGGTCTCGATATTCCAGGCTGCCTGCGAGGGCTACCCGGAAGCGCCGGTGCTGGATCTCTCGGCAGGAGAAATCAGCGCGTCTCGTTCTCAGCGCGTCAGGAAGGCGGGGCTGCGCCAGCGGGGTCTGCTCTGCTCTTCGCTTCGGCAAGTATGGCTGCTCCGTCTCGTCACCACGCGTGTGTTTGCATAGGGCAATATCGGTAATTTTTATACCTTTAAGGTGCCGAGATTGACGTAAGGATGGACATAGATACGTCAATAAGGATGTCATACGACTTGCTCGTTAGCACATTCTTTTACTGAAGTTCTCGGTGAAATCAAAACAATGGCCGCAGGGTTTTGCCCAGGTTGTCATAGGTTTGATTTGTTATGAGAACTCCGTATGCCTTATCAGGGGCTGGAGGAATATCGCTTGTCTAATTAGATCGCAAGCGTTATGACCTAATCAGATAACACGTTCCTGTGCCGTAGTGTGACTGCGTCAGATAACGGTATCTGCATCATGGGGGTTTTCTGCCTCATGGGCTGACTGCTAGTTAACTTGTTGGTTTGTTTAACCAGAATAGGGTCAGGAATAGGGGGATCGATTCAGAACCTATAGGAATACATCACAATACTTGTCGTAAAGTGCGTACAGTAAAAGGAGTACTACAGTTTGAGGTCTGCCAATCAAAATCTTCTAGTTGTACCCAGATTTAGACTGGCCACTAAAGGAAGGAAATCTCTTTTTGTGTTGGGATCAAGAGCTTGGAACAAACTGCCAGCTCAGCTCCGCTGTATAGTCAAGGAGAATGACTTTAGGAAATCCCTGAAGACATGGATCTTCTCGCTCTCTGATGTAGCTTGCAGAGCATTGGTGTAGAGCTTGCACTGCGTGACACTGCCTTCTGTCCACCAACTTATCTCAGCAGGGTTGGGAATGAAGCGCCAAGATGCTCCTTGGAGCGATAGTAGCGCTATATAAATGTGTGCTTACATTACATTACATTACTATAAAATAGTACTGTAAAAGCATAGTATGGTTTCTAAGCCATACGGTGTTTAAAATGGATAAAATACATACAATGATAAAATAATGACAACCTACTCAACTGGTGCTTCTAAGATACGCCTACCCCGCGGTACCTACCCTAAGCCTAGTACATGGGAAGGAGTAAGTGAGATTTAGTTTGAGTTAAGATCGTTTCTGCCAAGAGTCTAAATCCAGAATTCTCTAAGGGTCTAATCAACTCCGTACCTTGGTTATAGAATGAAGGAGGTCTTGTATCTCTCTCTCTCAGGCCTCTATCTCCCAGCAACCCGCAAGGGTGACAGGGAAACACTGGAGCTGGATTTCTCGGCAGGAGAAAAGACAGTGTCTCTCTCAGTGCGTCAGCGGGAGGGTCGGCTTCCTTCGGCACTTGCTACAGCAGGGCGTCGGGCAAGTAGATAGTCGATCTGCTCCAAACCACTATGTGTTCCTAGGGCAGATGCTGGTATATTTATACCTGGAAGGTGCCGAGTTTGACGTAAGGTTGGACATAAGACATCACTAAGAACTCTCAGTTCTTTCAGGACTCCGGGAGTTCTAGGACAAATCAATACAGAAGCAGGGGGGATTCCCGGGCTGCTGGAGGCTTGGTTTGTTTAAGAACACGTTGTGCTTTCTAGGAGTCTATGGGAGTAGCCTTGCCGTATTTGGACTGCATTGGCTATGTCTTAATATGGGTATGATTCTTATGCCTATATAAGGATATGATTTGATATAACCACATATGGGCATGAATCGGAATATTTAACTAGAGTCCTAGATTCGTATACAACACCCACTCCACGTATAATGTCCATTACTTAATACTAAGCAATTTTAAACATATCTATGCATGTGTTTTCCATCCCACCCCAAAATACATAAAATGCATTTGAAATGGTATATACACGAAAAATGAGTATTATACTGTACGTTTTCAAGCAGTGGTATAATTCTGATAATGCATATATTGTACATTGAAATGGTGACTGAATGAATCACGAAATTTACATTTATGAAATGGCTCTTAATACAGAAGAGCGGGTTGAGACAATTTCATCACATATTTATACAAGACTACATGTGCTAGAGGCTAAGTCAAAATATTGTCTCTAGAGTTTACAAAAATAGAAATCTTGTTCTCTAAGAATAGTTCTACTTTAAGCAGAGTATCATGTGCCAAAAAGGTAAATATTTTGGGAACGGGGAAAAAATAATTTCGCTTTCCGGGAAAAAATAGTTCCAATAGTTTTTCAGGAGTTCTGTTTATTAAAACTGAAGGCCGAATTCAGAGTTCAGGGAACGTTGTGTACTCGTGTTTTCAAAAGTTATTCTCGTTGTTAGGAGAGAACATTAACTCAGATAGGCTGGCAAAGAATTTGTCTACAACAGTAGGTGAAAGTTGGACCATGTCCAAAAAAGTAGAAATAGTGCATATGTGAGATGCATTGCCGTCATTGGTGTCTAGATCAGCAATGGTCACAGAAGGTTGTACCTGTGTGCCACTTTCATCTCGTACCTCACCGCCACCTAATCGTACTGGTGAGGTCTCAACGAATGCCGTCATCAGAATAGGTAGCTGCTGGGGACAACACATTGCATGAGCCGTTACCGAACCAAGCAAAATATCGACATCCATCGGTTCTGCTGATGGGATTATGAGACAGACGTCTAACACGCATTCTTCTCCACAGAGCAGGCATCGTAGAACAGGTAGGATGCAATCTTGCCAGATTGGTCTGAATGAAAGAAAACAGGTAGTATTCAGATCTCTTAGCCGAGCCAAGCCGAGGACTTTAGTAATCCGATCTAGGTATCTCATTGCTAGGAGCGTTTCTTCCATTGTAGCCTGAGTTTTGTCTGTGATTCGACTTGCCATATCGGAGCAGAAGGAACAAAAATAAGATTCCTGCTACGAGTCCCAAGATGAGAGGCAGGCCGCCGAACACAGCGTGCACGAAATTCGGGAAGATGCTCAAGACTGCTTCAAAGGGTGCTAATAGTCCCGAAAAAATTGTCTTAAATACATGTGCGATGCCACTGGTATCAGACATGTTTAAGATTAGACTTAACATTTCTACGAAATGCATGGGGCAATTTGTTGATGATAATGCATGTATCTCTGCTGACGTCCTTGCGACTTGCAGATCATACATTTCTTTAGACGAGGTTAAAGGCACAGTTGTTTGTAAAAGAATGGACTTCATTCTGCTTAAAGTATCAATTCGAATAGAAGAGATATTCAGAGAAGGCCATATCGTTGCATCCTTGTCTGGTTTGCTATTTGGATACAATACTTGCATACAGCAAGTGACCCTGGATGTAACACTGACGAGATAGGCTGTTCCTGGCACCATGCCACAACAGCTGCGGTCACTTAACATAACGTAACTGCCGTTGGAAAGTTGTCTGAAAAAGGCTCTATTTGTGTAGCAGGGGTGCCGTGCAGGTGGCATGAAAGGTTAGTTGATGAACCTTCGCAGGCTCCATGCAAGTTAATTCCTTGACACGGAAGTGTACCGCTCAGTGAATTTTTACAGTTGTTACCACTAAGAAATACCTCTTTTCCCCCCCCACTCCAACATCTATGTGTGTAAGGTAAATTCCAGGTTGACTTGATGTACCCTTTACCCAACCTTTCATACAGGCCCGCTGGTATGTGCTTTTGCCAATATTGAAACTGAAAAGTCGGTATCGGAATTGTAATGGTGCCATGTATTATCCATTCAATGACAGGTCTTTCTGAGATTGTCAATGGTAATCTTTCTAGTTTTTCAATGCTCCGCACCGTATAGTCTGCTCCTCTTTGTGCCAAAGAGATTTGTTTATCTGTAAGGTTAAAGACCGAAAACAATGACGTGTTGATTAGACGCCATGGCACGTAGCCTGAACGGAGATTTTGTAACGTCTAGCCTAACTGTACAATAGAACGTAATTGGGACTGGCCATGTTGTAACATTAGCATATCCTGTTCTATTATATCAATAGGAGATGATACAATGCTGTCCAGTGAATACATTCTGGAGGACAGAGTCATTAACCCATTGTCCACTACAGACAGTGTTTTTTCTAAATTAATACGATCAATTTCTCGTATTTTTTCAGCAGTTTCAATTTGCGTTACTTTCCAAGCTTCGTTGTAAGCAGCATATATACCGGCGTATATGAAACGTTTTGACGCTGTTTATGAGGTCCCAATAAGAAATCTCGCAAGTCAGCACCTTCTTTATGTAAAGTCATGTGTTGCTTAATTTCAGGTAGTGTGGATTTCTGCAGCCATTCCAGGCATGGTTTTCCTACACTGTATGTTGTTATTATCCCTGGATGTTGTCTCTGGGAATATCTTGGGTCTGGCCTGTTCTGTTTGAACCCTTGTTTGTTGTTCAGGAATCTATCTTGACAGTTATTTGTGTCTGTGGGCCAGATCAACCATTTTCTCCAATCACGACTAGTTCTATTTTGGTGTAAAATATGGGATACGTCTATCTCCACATCTGTAGTGCTATTACTATCCGGTATGGGCTTTGATATAGACGGTCTGTTTAAGCCCTTTATCCTGGCTAGGCAAAGACAGGTTGTTTGTTGAATGGTGTCATTCAGGAACATTATCTGTTCTGGGATCATGCAGGCTCTGAATAATGATTCTAAGTCTTGCACCTGCCAGTCTTTTGTACCCCAGACAGTTTTTGTCTCAATGTTTTTCCAAAATTCAAAACCAAATGTTGACAATTTTTCATAACATTTTTCAGAATAAATCAGTTTAGTATTTGTCAACATGTTTTTCATTCCTGTCTTATTCATAATCCTAAAATAAAAGTTTCTGGATCAGTGTTATTAAACCCTGAGAAGTATGGGAATTTTTCATAAAATGTTTTCGAGCTGCCTTTTGGCGGTGTTGGACAATGTTCCCATTGATTATAAGTGAAAACATTTCTAGGATTAGCAGATTTATGCAAATAGTGGTGCCCATAATGCTTAAAGCAATACATTTCTTCATAATGTGATGAACCTTCTAAAGAATCATGTTCTGTAAATTTTGCTGACATTTCTAAATCTGACATCCATATTATTAATATTTTCAAAGTCCCAATCATCAGAGAAAGTGCTAGGTGATACAAAGTCACTTAAAGAAACCTTGAACTGATGTGGATATTTCAAGAGTTCAACCGGGCCATAGATGTCATAGTCAGTAGCGTCCCATGCTACACCACCAGGTATAGGAATGGCTGTTATGTTTACTGATGATAGTTCTCTTTTTTCAATGTGAGAAGATCTGTGAGGCTTTAGAACCAAGTTGATTTTCTGACTTGCTGTGTCCATTGTACTGTATTTTCCATCAATCATTCTTCCCAAGCTTAAAACCAAAATGAGCCAGAGGAGGAGGAAAAGTACACCTAACACAATCCACAATTCAATCCATGGTGAAATCAAATATGTTTCTCCAAGTTCGTGAAAGAGTTCAGTTATTTTTTCTTTGAAAGTTTTATTTGCTGGCTTTTCTCCATGTTCACTTGGATCTTCAGAAAAGTCATCGAAATTGATGAAGTAGCCAGATGCTGTTCTGTCATTTATTGGAATCGCTTCAGGATTCTTATTAAGCTTTGTAGTTTCTTCTTCCTTTGTCATATTAGTATAGTCAGAGGCTAAATCATTGTAGACAGGTGTTTCATGATGAACTGTTGCAATTTGGATTTCAAGAGGCACAAGTTCCATGGCTTTGTTGCATAGTCCTTTTTTATTCACTGCAGGTTTATCAAATGTGATTAGTCTCTCAGTTTGAACCTCTTGAATTGTAGCACGGTTTGGTCTTCTGCTACATCTTGGGAGTCCAATGGGCCTACTACTTATTATTGGCCACATGATTGTGGTTTTACCAGATCGATTGATACAACTCTGTTCTCCTTTTTACCAGCAGGGGGCGGTAGTACTACTGATCTTGTTCCGCTGATTGCTAAGACAGGTACTGCTTTCCTGTAAGAAGGCCCAAATTCCTTCTTCACCGCGATCTTTTCTCTGACCAGATCCCCAATCTTTGGAATCCAGACAGGTCTTGCTGGGACAGTTGGTTTTTCTTCAGTGGCCGTTGGCTTTAGCTTTGTGTTACTTAAACTTCTTCTTGTCTCATTTAAGTCCTGTAAAACAGCCAAACGATCTTTGATATCAAAGGTTTTTTGTTCCACCACTGAAGTCTGATTATCGAGGTCTTAGATTATCATTCTTGTACCAAACAAAAGTTCATACGGATTGATTCCACCCAGAGAATGTCTTAGCAGATTATTAAGACTACGTTGGACACTTATTAGATGTTTGACCCACCCATCACCCGAACCTAATACCCTCTCTGTTATAGATTGCTTTATGTCACGTTTTTTTCTCTCCACTACCGCATTTCCCTCAGGATGGAATGGACTAAAGTACCGCAATGCAATGCCCAAGCTGGCCATGGCCTCCTTGTAAGCTCGAGAGCTAAACGCAGGGCCTTGGACAGAATGTAGCATGCCAATAGCGTATGTGCCGATAAAGACTCGCAAATCGTTTATAACAGTTCTGGCGTCAGCCGAGCGCTGGGGCCACATCCAAATGAATCTCGTTCAGGAATCCACTGCGACCATGATATATTTATAGTTGCCATCCCTTTGTAAGGGACCACAGTGGTCCAGGTAAACACATGCTAATGGTTTATCTGAGATTAGAAGGGGCGTCTGTGCAGGTTGTTTCACTGTTGATACCTTCATTTTTTGGCATATTTCACTTTCTAAAACATAGTTTCTAGTCTGTTTTCTCATGCGTGGCCACCAATATCTGTTTTAATAACGATACTGTAGCGGAAACACCAGCATGTGCAGAAGTGAGCCCTTCATGTGCTGCTAAAATTAGTCCTAACCTATGTTCCATGTTTGGAATTGCCCAATCCCCCACTCCAGGGATTACAGCAAAAGGAACAATATTTGCATCAGTTTTGTATGAGTACTTTACTGGAAAGCCTTTCGGGAGTGTCTTACCACTGTTTTTTACTGAAGCACCGACAGCTTGCATTATCTCGCTGTCTAATTTTGTTTTTGACCGGGTAATGGCAGCTACGGAAGCCGTTTGCACGGCTGCCTTTGCGGCCTCATCAGCCAATGAATTCCCTGCAATGTGAAAGCCATCACATTGATGACTCAGTGTATGAATCACGTGAGTCTTTTGTAGTTCTTTCTGTAAAAGAACTACTTGTTCCCAAAGCATTTTATGCTTGATTGTGCCACCTTTTGCATCTTTGAAACCGTTTTGAACCCAGTTCTGCAAGTATTCATTGTAAGACTGGACGCAATAATACGAATCGCACACTATTAGTTTTAGTGACCAGGGGTCTAAATTTTCTTTCGTGCCAATGACCTTTAACAATCGCGCACGCAGCACTATATGCTTGTTTACCCCCAACTGCGGGTTGTGCTGAACCGTCTGTATATATTATACAGCCGTAATGTTCTAGAGGCATGATCTCAGTCGGCAGAGGATATTCGTATTGGAGAAACTCTTCCGTTTTTAAGTTAGGACCGAATTCGTATACTACGTCTGATGCAGCAAGAGAATTAACCCATTGTATCCATCTCGGATGTAAAGCTTTAGCATTCGGAATGCTGGCTCTTGTTACTGCCTCTAGGGCAGGTACCGGTGTAACGATTATTATACGTTTACCTTGTACGAGGGCTCTTTCTTTTGCTACAGCAGTTTGGACCGCAGTCAGAATTTTTTCAGTAGAACTGAATTTCATTTCAGCTTGTGTCTACAAGTGTGATTTATAAGCTATTGGTACCGTTTCTCCCTTATTAGAGGTCAGGTACGTAAATCCGCATCTTCCTGGGATGACTCTGATTACAAGGTTGTGTCGTTTGCGCGTGTTTGCAGTTTTGTTTTAGTTAACATGTCTGTTAACATGTCTGTTTGTATTGATCGTAACATTTTTGTGTGATTCTGTGTCCAAATAATTGGTTTGAAATCAGATTTTATTAATTCGTAGAGGGGTTTAACCCTCTCTGCTTAGTTTAGAATGTAAGTTCTTCCGAAATTCAGGAAACCTAGAATTGATTGTAAGTTTTCCAGCGTTTTTGAAGGTTGGAGTACTGCACACTTCTCTAAGAAGTTGTCTGCTAGGCTTTTGCCTTCACTTGATAACTCAAATCTTAAAAATAGGACAGTGAGGTGGGCAATTCATGATTTTTTAAAGTTGAATTTGTACACTTCAGATGCGAACCCAAGTATAATTGTGTTCACTCTTTTCAAGTGTGTCTCCAGGTCATTGTCTGTAAGATATATGTCATCGACATAAGATAATGCCTCATCATCATACATTTGTAGTAATTCTGTTACCCTGGCTGAAAATAATCCTGGGCTGTTCTTGAATCCGTGGGGGAGACGACAAAATTGCCTCTGGCCCCCCATACTGGAGAAAGCAGTCAAATACCTGCTTTCTGGTGCAATGTTTTGACAGAAGAAACCATTTGAAATATCTAATGTTGTTTTATATTTTTTGCGCACGATGTTATTCATTAGTATTGCACTGTTAGTTTTGTACTGCAAATGTTTTGCAACAAGAGTTTAGGTGTCTGTAGTCCAAAACTAGATGATATGAATCGTCTGGTTTGGAGACAGGAAACAAAGGGTTGTTCATTGGTGAGGTGCATGTTTCAATCACCCCCTGGTATTCAAGTTGATCTAAGATCTCCCTGACTTGTTTTTTTAGTTTCTTGCTTAACTGGATACTGCCTCTGTGCAGTAGGTTGGTTTTTTAACTGAATTTTATGGTGAGGAGAATCCTCATCCCATCCTACATGATTTTTATATAATTCAGGGGCTTAGGCCACTGCCCATTTTCTAGCATATGTGTATTTTTTATGAATTGGAATGTGATTTGAGAAGGCAGGCATAATCATTTCTTCGCCATGTGGGCACTCCCTGACAAACTCTGGTGGCCAGTCTTTGTCTGCTAGGATATCATAGCCTTTAGATGGATTCTCCCAAAAGAGACCTCTTATTTTCCTAGTTTTGTCCTCTTCTATACGTAATGTTATTTCATATAATTTATGGGGTACACTAACTCTGATGTCTGCAGTTTCCACCTGAATGTATTAATTTGTGTCCACTGTCTCCAGAAGATTCATCAGGATCTTGCGAGCTATGGTCACTTGTGCTGCGCTGTCTAGCATTGTCTGGGCCCATTCTCCGTTCTTGAGTTGTGTCCTCAGAATCCTTGGCATGTTTTATTTTAATACTAGCTACCTTCTTTTCGGGAAATTGTAATTTTTTACTTTGATGAGCAGGTTCCTTGTCTTTGGACTTGACGCGCTCTTCTTTATGTTCTGAACGTCCTCTTCTTTCCGATTTCTGTGAGGTAGTCTGAAAAGATCGAGAGGGACGTGTATCATTATCTTGATATCTGTCAGGTTTTCTTAAATTGTCCCTATTTCTAAGGTTGTATCTTTTTTCCCATTGTGGAGACCTGTCCCCGCGTCCTGGAGATCTATTTCTCCATTGGGGAGACCTTCCTCTGGACTGAAACTGTTTTCCTCTGGGAGTAATTTGTTTATTACCCTCCCACTTCTTTTTTGGAGTAATGAGATTATTCTTAATAAAGGTTTTTTCAGGATTTTCAGTTAGTTGTTGTTTTAGTGGTTTCCCACCCAAACTATCTCTACCTAATTCTTCATAGCACTTTTCAATTATTCTGGCAATTTCAAAAGGTTGGTCAGTTATTTCTGTTTCTTTTAATTTTTGGGCGGATCGCCACCGATGCTGCTTCTCCTTTTATGTTGGCTAGTAGTATAGCCGAGACTTGCTTAAAGTCTTTCAGTAATTTCATACCTAGATTTAAAGCAGGCTCCGGACCGTATTCATTTTGAATCTGTCTTAGTACGTCTGGTATAACCGTCAGACGGAACACCATGTGTTTTTGTGTATATTGAAGCAAAGACTGTTCCCCAAGTGTCACAGTCCTCCACACGTGGTGCAACCCCCATTGGTAGACAGATTGTCAGAATTCTGTGTTTTTCATGAGGTGTAGTATCAGGAAATACTGCCTCTATTTGAGTAATTTTTTGAGCTAACCAGACGGAATTTGTTCCCGTTTTACGGGTGATTTGCCAATGACTGATTGTATAGTCTGTGGTGTTATTTTATTTGTGTTCCCCTGGTGAGGGGTTTGCTGTCGAATTTTTATTGCTGGTTGGACTGTTAAAGTCCGCATGACATATTGGACCAATTGTCTATGTATTTTAATTGTTTTAGCTGAACTAAAAGTTCTCTGTCTGACATTCTTTCAATGTCATGGTGTGGTGTATAGCTGGCTAGAACCGGCCATGTGGCTCCTGGTCTACCTAGTGGACCGAGCCTGGTAATGTGATTTCGATGTTTTAGGGCGCCATTAAACCAGAGCTGATGCTCTTGGTAAGTTAGTGTAATTTCAACATCCTCGAAAGGAACGTATTCCGTTGGAGGTTCCTCTGCTTTGTAGTAGTGGAACATGTGTGTCACAGCATTTGCTGCTGGAAAAGTTATCCATGAATAGAATACCTCTGTCTGCCGATCTTCATGGGCCTCTACCACAAATATGACTGTACCACCTCTTGATCATACTCCATTTTCTATAAGTTTTATAGTTATGGTTTTTCTTACATTTACCGGGATGTTTATTGCCTCCGGGTCATTTTGGAGGGCTGTGTCATCTAAGACTGCTTGAGCTGCTATTCTAGCTCTTTCCCTTTCGTCGTCACTTTCCGTCATTTTTGCTGACCGAAAGTTGCAGAGCAAGTTTCAAGGAAACAAAGATTAGGTGCACAATATTTTGGAACACTGTATCCTTCGACGTTGACTAAACCAAACACTAATACATAGGATTTTCCTCCTACTAAGTTTTGGCGGATATTAACCTTTCACCCTCTCCAGACGTCTATTGGAGTTTTTACGGGAAAAAGGGGTCTGTGTGAAAAGCACGACTGAGTTACTCTAGTATCTAGCGTTAAATTATCGCCTTACCAAACGTTGGGCGCCATGTAGTGTAGTTCCTATATCACCAATAGGCTCTGCACATTGGAATAACATAAACGATAGTTTAGACGTAGGACTTAGGTCGACTTGGTCTCTATTGAATATGTTAGACTTAATTATGAATGCCAGCTAGCTCAGAGGTCACTAGAAACTTTCTCGAATTCACAAGAAGGGATTCGTTTCTGACAACCGCATAAACATGATAACTTTGCTCCTTCAAGAATAAGGAGTATACCTCCAGAGTCGCGGAAACAATAGATAGCTATTTTACTCAGTCAATTGTGCATGCTTAGTTTCCCCAGAAGTGCAGAGAAACAGAGAGACAGGCGTTTTCAATAAAAGGGGTTATTTATTTAACAGTCTTCTTTCTCATGCAAGAGAAGTGAATTGCTACAATCGCAATACTTGTCATAAAGTAAAGTACGTACAGTAAAAGGAGTACTATAAAATATTACTGTAAAAGCATAGTATGGTTTCTAAGCCATACGGTGTTTAAAATGGATAAAATACATACAATGATAAAATAATGACTAAACGTACTCAACTGGTGCTTCTAAGATACGCCTACCCCGGTGTACCTAACCTAAGCCTAGTACATGGGAAGGAGTAAGTGAGATGTAGTTTGAGTTAAGATAGTTTCTGCCAAGATTCTAAATCCAGAATTCTCTAAGGGTCTAATCAGCTCCGTACCTTGGTTATAGAATGAAGGAGGTCTTGTATCTCTCTCTCAGGACTCGATCTCCCAGCAACCCGCAAGGGTGACAGGGAAACACTGGAGCTGGATTTCTCGGCAGGAGAAAAGACAGCGTCTCTCTCAGTGCGTCAGCGGGAGGGTCGGCTTCCTTCGGCACTTGCTACAGCAGGGCGTCGGGCAAGTAGATAGTCGATCTGCTCCAAACCACCGTGTGTTGCTAGGGCAGATGCTGGAATATTTATACCTCGAAGGTGCCGAGTTTGACGTAAGGTTGGACATAAGACGTCACTAAGAACTCGCAGTTCTTTCAGGACTCCGGGAGTTCTAGGACAAATCAATACTTCTGTATTGATTTGGAGGATTCCCGGGCTGCTGGAGGCTTGGTTTGTTTAAGAACACATTGTGCTTTCTAGGAGTCTATGGGAGTAGCCTTGCCGTATTTGGACTGCATTGGCTACGTCTTAATATGGGTCTGATTCTTATGCCTATATAAGGATATGATTTGATATAACCACATATGGGCATGAATCGGGAATATTTAACTAGAGTCCTAGATTCGTCTACAACCGCATCGCTGTTGATGCCAGCAAGTTGGGCAGGAGCGATCCACACACAATGTTGTGGTGATAAAGAGAACACTGTAGCGTTTACGTCAAGGGTGTTGAGGAGTGCAGAGATCCAGTACTCTTATAGAGAAGGAATTGCTGGCTTGTTTGTGGTCAATAGAGAAGTATTGCCAGTATGATTGGGGCAGATGGTTTGTTACTTACTGACCATAAACCAATAGTTTCCATTCCATGTTGCAGCACTACTAAATGTTGCACCCCTAGAATAATGAGTATGGTTAGCAAGTTTTTACAGTACCAGTTTGATGTGTCTCACATATCAGGGGGAAAAAACGGAGGGCAGATTTTTTTTCTTGTTTTTTTCAAGACAAAGATGAGGGTGAGGAGATAGATTTCAAGGAATATGATGAGGATGCAAAAGATTGTTTTGTGGCTGCTATGGATATTCCTGATCTTAATGTGCGCTCTGAAAAAGACTGGTTGAGGTTCCTGAGAGAAGATTCCCTTCTTCAACAAGTGTGTGAGTTGGTTAGGGAAGGTTAGCCTATAGAAAAGGTGTTGTCTTGCCTTTTACAACCATACTGCAAGGTTAATCTGAGATTTCCCTAGAGGAAGGTATACTAATATGTTGTGATAAGCTCATGCCACCTAATTCTATCAGACAAATCATGATCAGGAAAGCTCATGAAGGGCATGTGGATGCAGCTCTCACCAAATGCTGCATTCATGAGAATTTTTGGTGGCCCACTGTGGATGTGGATATCACTGATTTGGTGCGAGATTATGGTGTGTGTGGTGCAGCTGAGAAAAGTTTTAAAGTAGTAACGCCACCCTCGTTGCCTGTTGAGTACCCCTCTGGTCCATGGGTCAAATTAGGAATTTACGTGATGAGCACATTTGAATTTTTACCGGCTGGGTGTAGATCTATTTTGGTCCTCATTGACTATGCATCCAAATGGCCATAAATAAAAATGGTCAGAGAAGCCAACACAGCAAGTGTGGTTGCATTTCTGAGTGAGACGTGTATGAGACGAGGGGTTTCCTGAGTTCCGTATTTCAGATAATGGAACTCAGTTCATCAGCAATGAGATTGAGGCATTTCTAGTTTCGTGTGGGGGTGAGGCATTTAAAGAGTTCTTTATATCACCCACATGGAAATGGTCAGGTGGAAAGAATGAATGGTGTGGTGGGTGAGTGTATTAGATGGGCTGTGGCTGGCAACCATGATGTTGTCAAATATTTAGATAGTGTGCTGCGGTTTTATAGGACCATGCCATATTCTACTACCAAACTATCAGCATTTGAGCTCTTAGGAGGAGGAAGGGCAAATACTAGTTTCAGGCCCGGATGGAAGAGTAGATGACTCAAATCCGAGTCTAATGTGAAACTTATGGATATTGTCAAGAAGAATACACAACTGACCCAAAATAAGCAGAGAAGTTGGTATGACAAAAAAAAGGAGTTAAAATGGTTTCTTGGGAAGTGGGGGATGTTGTTTGCTTCAAGCCTCCTGTTCATGTCTGGAAAGGGAAAGGTAAATACGGTGCTCCCACCAAGGTAGTAAAGATTGATAGTAATGCTGTTAAAGTGGAGGGTGGCCATTGGTGGAATCTTTCCAAAATTGTCAAAGTGAGCACCAATAATTACTAGGAGTGGGCGCAATTTGCGTAGTCGCGCAACACAAAGCTCCGCGAAACGGTGAAAAATCTCTGCGAGCACGCAAAATCTCGCCGAACACTGGAATTGCTTGTTCCGCCTGTTCGCGAAGCTTTTTTCCTGTTCGCAAACGCTGTTTGCAGGCTGGGGGTGGGGGGAAATATCTCGCGAACATGCATTTTGAAAACGCGAAACAGCACAAAATTCAGCGAAGCCGCGGATCGCCAAAAGTTTGGCATTCCCATATTCCGCAAGCGGAACGGAATTTACCGCCCAGGCCTAATAATTACCCAAGTGGGGGTTCATCTGATGATGGAGCGGGTGGTCAGATGTCTGGTATACCCAGGATGGGTGATCTTAGGAGACGATTCCGTGAGTGATTTCAGATTTTCTCTTTTACTGTATTTTTTTTGCTTTGTTTTTTTTCAGTTCTTTGTTATGCAGAAGAAGGAAAGGTATGTTGTACTTTTAGAATGTTATTTTATGATGGACTCTGAATGATGTCGATTAGTTCTATTCCTTCCACTTTGTCATTGTAGCTGTGTGTCTGAGAATGTTTAGATTCAAGTAGATTTAGTTGTTTAGACAGTTACAGCTGGACTTGGTGATGGATGGACCTGCCAGCTGTGTAGCCTATAACAATAAAGCTTACAACTTAACCTGATTCTGGTGTGATTACTACACCCTGACCATGAAAAACATAATTCTTACCTCTGCAGAAGTACCATCCTTCACTGCTTTTGATATAACTTCAAATAGACTCGTTATAGTTTTTTCACAGTCCCACATTTCAGAACTGAAGCCTTTTCAATATGCTATAATATGAAGGCCTGGCTGTTGCCTATTTATCTTATGCCACTAACAACCATTGACATAGCCAATGGTACTGACTTGTAAGTGTAATGTTACTTGCTGTATCATATATCTGGGTGTACTGACAGAAATAGCCAAATCCAAGTGGGGCGGCACACTAAGCTAAGCATAGATTTTCAGTTCACGTGCTTTTAAGCCACGCCCATAATTACATCGGCCACACCCCTTTCAGAGACCCTCCAGTTTTTTAATCCGACTTAAAGCCCTGCGTCAGTCCTTCCTTTTTTGCCAACCTAGACAACTAAAGCTCTAATTTCAGCGTAGCGATAGGCATATTAGTTTTCCTTCTCCTCGAATTGCAAAGTTTCCTGTCACATGATTGAAAGGGGATTTGCAGCTCTGCATACCCGTCTAATTTAACATCTAATTGATAAGCTTAGTATATACATGAATAATTGAAAGTTTGAGGAGGCCTTCTATATCGTAGTCCCAACTATTCAGTGGGAATTTCTGGTTTTCAGTCTTTTCTACTAGAAGGCTCAGTGAGATGGGGCTGCCCACAACTCATACAGTGAGACACTTAAAAGGGTGGCCACCTTAGTGCCACTTAGGCACACCATCACCCCCTCTAGTCTTTGGACCCTGGGGAGGAGTCCTGCAGCCCCTTCGCATGGGCAATGTCATTTCCGGAGCACAGCGGGTTGAGGCAAGGTATTTATACCTGCCCCCACCTTTCGGGCACCCTCTTTGCTGCTGGACATGCCTTCTCATCAGTCGTGTTGCGTTGTTCGTGCGTCGATCCCCTGGCCTCAGCTGCTGGGTCGCTTTAGAGGTTGACAGTGACTCGTTCTGTGTTGGCCCACATGCCGCAGCCCTCTCCTACTCCCACCCCCCGTACTCCGGGCGATTGATGGGGATAGGGTGAGTAGCACAGACGTGTGTTTGATTGGCACGGTTGGGGCACTTTTGAGACAAAAAGCCTGATGGGGGTTAGGCACGCGGTCCACTGCATGTGGGCACAACACGGTGCTGGTGTTTGAAGAGCGGGGCTTCAGGACACATGGTATGGCCTGGACATGTTACACTGTCTTGTGGGAGGGGGTGATGCCGTCGGGGCATGGTGGGACCTTCTGATGAGCACCGCATGAGACATCTCAACTGGCACTTTCCCCGAGCATACATTTGAAGCAGTCTGTGCGCAGCACGTGCCCTAACATGCATTCGCTTGGTTTAAATTCCATCTGGTAGCGAGTGATTGCATTACCCTGTCGCGCAAGCGGCAGATGTGCATGTGTGTAGACGTGCCCGGCAAAAAATCTTCATACACGGGCATATTCAGGCATCTCCTTGCGGGCCCGATGGTGGGAGTCGGGTGGGTCATCCACGGGTTGGTGGACCGGGCTGCTGATCCCTCGCTCCCCCCTCCTCCTCCTTCCCAGCGCACCCGGGTCAATTTTCACCTCTGCTGGGCTCGCATGCCTCCTGGGGGTGAGGAGGACTGTGTGCTTGACCTTCTCCAGAGGCCATGGGCGTGCCTGCAGTTTGCGGGTGTGGAGCAGTTACAGTCAGTCGGGTTCCCTCCGTTGCCATGAGGCTGTAGGTAAGGAGCGCTTCTTGTCTCAGTTTGGGTCGTGCTCGTGTGGCATAATTAACTAAGCTGCTGACTTTGAGAATGCATCAAAGGGGATTCGCTTGCACATGCGGCGTGGCCCAGGAGCTGTGATGGGGGTCGCTGCGGGCCTGGGGTATGGGTTTGCATGCCCACGCTCACCACGATTATGGGTGATTGGGTCTCGTTGGTGTGGCTCCGAGGCTATACTGTTGGTCATGGAGGTGTGGGTCGGAGTGCCCCCGCCTGTGGGCATTTTTGGGAGGGCCGTCTGGGCTCATGGGCAGTGCTTTCAGGGCTGGTTTCCCCGCCCAAGGCTGGGATAAGGGTTCTGGCTTCAGAGGTGGTGGCGGGGTCTTCGTTTGTTGCGCAGAAGTCTTGCTGCACATGCTGATCCTACCGGTTGGTGTATCCCTATTTTGGTGCCACGGGAGTCTGATGCCGGCGTGGGTCTCCAGGCCCAACGCTTTTTAAAGTTTGCGAAGGAGCAGCGTCTTTACCGGGACCCTCCATCACCTCTCAAACCACACCACGCAACAGGCCGGGGTCTGTGCTGAGGGGCTACATATAGAGTAAAAAATTGAAAGGCGAGGTCCTTTAACAGTCCGGTTTCTCCGGGTGAAGGGGGCACAGCATATTGGGATCACCAGCCCCTCACGGGCTGTGGGTGTGAAGCCCTATTTGATACTGAAAGGTCACCCTCGTGCGTTGTATGCTGAGGCTTGTCCTATTTATATAAAAAAAGAAAAACTCTATTGGCGGCAAGAGTGCATGGTGCTGGCCGCTCCCCACACATCACACCGTAGTAGAAGGAGGCATGCTGTTGCTCTGTGTCGGATGGCGAAGGCCTCTATTTATTTTCACTGCAGCATTTCAGCTGTCATTATACAATAAAACTAATACATTTGCGGGTTCAGATGACTGTGGGTGGGCACTGCCCCCTTTTCACCACTGAACATCTTGTCAGTCACTCAAGGAGTATGGCCCGAACTCATGCAGCACATGCAGATGCAGTGAGGAGGGCTAGGGTGATAAGAGGCATGGGTACAAAGAAGAGCACAAACACTTGTAAAACAAACTACACAAATCCGAATGGGATAAGAACAAAAAAGGATGAACTAGAGTAATAATGCAAGAATGTTGTAGTTTTGTGGACTGTTGTGATACAAGGCCAGAAGAGGCAGAACTGTGCGACACACTATGCCAAGCAAAGATTTCAGCTTATATGTTTTAATGCAATGCCAGAGGGTGGATCGACCAAGTACCTTCAAGCGTACAGATGGCACATTTGATAAAGGTGCAGGATAATTGTTGCTTTAAGGTCCACCTGGGGACATCTTGTACAATAGATAATCAGATGTTTTAATTGATACTTTGTTCAGTTAGGAGGGATGATTAGCCTATTTCTGACAGGCCCTGGACTATTCTTTGACTTGAACTGGGTCATGTCCAACTTATTGAGCTGGGTTGGGTGAGTTGTACAGAGATGAACATATTTGTTTTAATCAATACTTTGTTTCAGTTAGAAGGGATGATTTGTCTAATTCAGATATGCCCCCACTAACCATTATTCTTCGACTTGTAACTTGTTCAGGTCCTGCTTGTCTAAGTGGGGTGGGGGCGAGTTACCTAATAGCTGTTATATAGCAGTGACAGTTCGGATGGCTCGTGGAGCAAGGGATGCTTGGCCCGCTCGCATGTGCAGGTAATTTCTCCGCGGGTTTAGACTTGCAGGAGATCATGCGTTTGGTTCAACTGACGAGGGTGATGCAATGGAATTGTTTCAGGCATGCACCGAGAGATAGGATTGTTCGATACTATGCAACACCATAAACGTAACCGGGTTGAGTATTAGGTCAAGGATTGGCTGAATGGCACTTGGGTGGTGGAGATGGTCAGTTTGATGGCATGCTTTTTTAGATGTTTGTGGCAAGCTCGCACGTTTTGTGGTTCAGCTCGCCATGGCAACATCTTTAATAAAACAGCTGGACGGACTTGTTCCTTAATGTAGATAACAGAGCAACATCATTGTGGCCAGGTGGGCCCAGCGCGAAAGTCTTAAGGAGTTCTCACAGTCTGGGTCAGATTTTGGGATCAGGACAGGTGGATGGACTGTTTTAGACCTTTATTTGAATCAAGTAACACCATGATTGAATGAGTGATTTAAGGCGCGCCGAAGTTAACAACTTCTTTTCTTGCATAGGCGAAAGGGCTGCATAGGATGGGAGAAGTGGTGATGAACATATCTGGGGTGGGTTAAGTCTGGTAAATTCACGGGGGTATTACGAGGTGTGTGAAATTGTGCTTAGGAAACCCAGAGGGAGCATTGGTGATTAGTTGGATGTAGGTCCACAGCAATCCACCACTTCCCCTCTAGCACTGGTAGTAACTGGGCTGCATCCATGACCTGCACCCGAGGCATGGCCTTTCACACCTGTGGTCAGGGGCCCTGTCCAAGTCCAGGGTTCAAGGCACAGAAGTAAGGGCAGAGGCACCTTTAATTGATCACCCAAATTCCATGCAGCAGGCTTGGAATACAATTTCGACTGTCTGTTGAGCTGCAGCTGGCCGTTCATTGGGGGGGGAGACTCCATAACAGAGTGTATCATGTTGGCCTAGAAGGCAAAACTCCCTATGGGCATAGGAGAGGCACCTGGGTCCTCCATTTTCCGACTCTTCTAGGTTCCCCCCTTAAGGCGACATATGGCTTCATGCTTTAAATACCGAGGTTCAGGAGCCAGGGGAAGCAGATTTTGGGGCATGTTAGCATATCTCAAAGGTGTATCTGTGGGTTTAATGTGTGTATATCGCTGGTCTCATGGCTGTGTAGAGCCATTCTCATTTGGTACAATGCTGGTATCTTGTGTTCATCAGCGGACCCACCTCTGAGACATGTAGAGGTATGGCCATGGTAAATTTTGCCCCTATTAAGGTTCTTATGACAAAAGCAGTGTGTTGTATCTTTTCAAGGGGAAGAGCTATGTTAGGTACCGAACTGCTTCCAACGTAGCACATTAAGGTGGGCGGTGAAAATGTTCAAGTTGCAACTGGGAGATTCCTCCATTAATGTCCGCAACCGCCTGCATTGCTTGTAGTTGACCTCCCTTGGAAGTCTGGGGGCAAACTCTACAGCTAGCTAAACAGGCAATATTCCTGTAGGAAAGGAGGGATAGATATCAAGTTCATCAGATAGTTGAGCCTTTACAAATCATAGTAGGATAGTCACCAACGTGGGACTGGCAATTGGGTATGCATTGCCAGGACATTGACACAACCCTCCTACGAACTGGAGCCTCTATAAAGGACAAATGCTGGAAACAGACTGGGGTATGTTTGGTTTAAAATCAGTCTTCATCAAGCTGTAGTGCGTCCTGTTTGCCAGGTGTCTTTGAGTGACAGGCAAGTGCATTAGGGTAGCTTTATTAAGTAGCAACGTTTCTTGCAGTGAGGCAGAGGGGTCCCAGCGGACCCACAAAAGGTGGGCTAAGGCAAAACATGCAACTGGGAACCTTAGATTCCAACATTATTGTTGTTTTAATAATACGCAAGATTCTGGCCATGCGGGGTCAGTAGGTAGTATGCATCTTTGATCGGACTGCAGTTAAGCAAGCCTGGTGTGCTGCTTAAGTTGGCAATCCAAAAGGTTGCTGTGACTGCAACAGCGTGCACAATACGAACATTCCCTCAACCCAGATTTAACACCATTAAGGTGTTCGCCATGGTTTAGCAATCAAAAAAGCTATGCAAATGTCTGGTCACATTCAGCAAAGAATGTGCACCCTGGAACCAAGGGCATGCTACAGATTCCGTCAGTTAAGCAAAAAATTCCCCACCCTGATAGCAGCTAGGCTGGTTGTGGCAACTGTCATCTGTCATGTTTCTTTTTTTATTTTATTTTATTTTATTTGATTAGACAGTTTACAAGTTCAAATTTACTACTTCCTAGCCACACACCCCCCCACCCTGGGTCCGAGATTACAAAAACAGAAAAAGCAAATATTTACATATGATTACAGGCTGTACAACAATTACATTTTCAAGATACATATTCAAATATCCCATCCTTGTTCATCAACCAATATCAACCAATATTAACTCAAATAGAAAAAGAAAGCCTAAGAGCAAGTCAGATCTAATAAAGTAATGGCAGTGCTGAGCGGGAAAAATGCAGAATAGTTTGTGAAGGAGGGTTTGGGGAAGGAAAAAGGAGAGAAGAAGAAAAAGAGGGGGGGGGGAAGGGAGAGGATAATATATTTAAAAAAAAAGGGAGCGGAGGGGTAGAGAATAGCCACAGGGCCCCCTGACCCTTTTAGGCTTAGATGCTCATAGCCTCCAGCCAGTTAGCCATAGGGCCCCAGACTACCAAGCCCCTTTGTTTTACCCTTCGTCCTTTCTTGGCTGGCATAAATAGCCCACTCCAGCCTGAATGTAGAAAGTAGTCTTGCTTTCCATTGCCCAAAAGATGGGGGATTCAGATCTTTCCAATAAGAAGCGATGCATATCCGAAAAATAGCCGTTGCTGCAAAAATTAATGCGCCTCCAGTCTTCGGGTCTAAACGATCGTATAGCCCTAACAAGATAGTACAAGGAGTAAGTTGAATATTTGAGGATAATATTTTACTCAGAAATTTTTGTACCTCTTGTATTAGTGGTTGAAGATTGGGGCATGTGGCGGGCATGTGGCAAACATGTGTACTGCATCCACGTTGTATGCTGTACATCGCGGGCAATTTGGCCCGGGACCGAACGTCCATTTAGCAACTCTAGAGGGTGTTATATACAGGAAAAAAGCAGTCTTAAAGAACTGCGCTTGCAATTTGGATGATTAAAGATAAGTTTGAGCTTGGCCTAAGGCGGAGCAGAAAGCATTTGGTGGAGCATTCAACTTAAGCTGCCATTTAGCGTCAATTTTATTCAAGTCATCTGGCCGCTGTTCATTCAAGATGGAGTAAATGCTTCCTATCCTTGGAAGGTTGGGATTCACCAGTTTGTCAATCAATCCAACGGCATTAAAACCAGCATTGTGCATTAAGTACCTTGCAATGGCCTGATATTGGAAAATCTTGTTATTACCCACTTTATAGCAAATTTGTAGTTCTTGAAATGAGCGAATATGACCAGAGCTAAATATGTCCGCTCGTTTGCCAATCCCTGTTGTGTACCATTGTCGTATGTATGTATGTATGTATTTTGAAATATCAATGGCAAGTTGTCATTACACCTGATAGGGGTATAGTAGTTTAATTTAGATATTCCGAGCACCTTACGAACATTGTTAAAACCTCTTAGCATAGTCTTAAATCGGACTCGCTTAAAGTAGCTGAGTTCAAGTTGACGCCAGAGACATCCCTTTACCTTCTCTCCCAGAAGTAGAAGATATGGGGAAGGCAATCCTGAGGGGCTTATGGCACTATCTTCATGTAACAGTTCACAGGAGTGTTGTAATGCCGCAGCCCAGTAATATAATTTTAAGTTAGGGAGAGCCCAGCCTCCCCTCTCCCGGGGAAGGGAGAGAATATTAAACGCTCTCCTTGGCTGTGTATATGCCCATATGAACCGAGAGAAGATTCGCTCAAATATGGCTAATGTGTGATTATTAAAAATGAGCGGGATTGTCCGGAAGACGTAAAGGAGCTTAGGAAAATACGTTATCTTTAAAACTTTGCATCTTCCTACTATGGTTGAATGGAGATTGTCGATTTTCCGAAGTGACTTCTCCATTGTAATGGCGAAAGGGGTCAAATTTTCTGTAACTAAGGTATCCAAGTCAGAAACTATATTGACTCCTAAATATTTTGCCTTTTCAACTATCCTATTATCTACCTAGCTTATCTGCCAATTTACAACTATCTGTGTTTTTGATTTGTTCAGGGCATAACCAGAGATTGAACCAAATTCCTGTGCTTCTGATTCTATGGCCCTGATAGCGATCTCGGGCTCCGAGGTGATTATGGCCAAATCATCAGCATAGGCCATGATTTTTGTATCCATTCCAAACCTGGTGACTGGCAGAATGAAAGGATTTAACTCAATTCTTTTTATCAGAGGGTCGATATATAAGGCGAATAACGGGGGAGCAAGGGCACCCCTGTCTCGTCCCTCTTGTGATCTCGATCTGCTCTGTCAGATGACGATTAATGAGGATTTTAGCAGTGGGGTCTAGATAAAGTGCATGAATTGCCTGCAGTATTTTCGGGCCAAAGCCGATCCACCGCATTACCGCCCATAGAAATTGTCAAGAGACGCGATCAAATGCCATTTTCCGCGTCCAAGAGAATCAGCGAGATCAGGTCTCCTGACACCTCCGCGGCGTTGAATAAAGTAATTGAGCAGCGGATGTGCTCTGTGGTCCCTTTTTTGGTTATAAAACCGAGCTGCCAGTTAGATACTATAGATTCGATGTCAATAGAAAGTCTGGTAGTGATGATTTTGGAGAAAATTTTTGAATCAGTGTTAATTAAAGTTATGGGTCGGTATGATGACATTTCCAGCGGTGATTTGTCCTTTTTAGGAAAAATTACTATTTTGGCAGATGACCAGGACTCTGGGTGTTTAGCTCTTTCAAAAATAGATTTCACCACCTCAGTAAATATTTCTTTAATCTGTAATGAAAAAACCTTATAGAATTCTACAGGAATGTTGTCAGTCCCGACAGCTTTACCATCCGGGAGGCAGGTAAGTGCAGTTAAAATCTCGCTCGCCGTCGGGGAAATTTCTATTCCTTCACTGTCATTCTGGTTAAGTTTATGAATAGGGAAGCTATCTAAGTAATCCCTTATTTTGATCTGTACATCAACATTTGTCCCTTCTAAGTCCTCTGTGTAAAGTTCCTAATAGTATTTCCTGAAAGCACCCTCTTTTTTTCTAGGGTCTGAAATTCCTACATTATCTATATTTATTGTGTTATTGGTGTTAATCGTAATCTGCTGTCTAGTTGCAATGGCAAGTTGATGACCAATGCGCTCCCCGAGCTCATAACATTTTTCTTTGGAAGCTGCCCATTTCAAAGCTATTTTTTCTGTTAGCACAGCACCCATCTCTAATTTAGCCACAGTGACCGCCAATTGTGCCTCATCAATTCCTGATCCGGCTTGAACCAGCGTGAATTAGTTTCCTCTCCGCTTCCATCAACCGCCCCTGTGCCAGACTAATTTGCAACTTCTCTTCCTTATTCTTCCTGATGGAGAATCTGAGTGTCTCCCCCCCCTTAATGCCTGCCTTAAGAGTATCCCAGACAACCATAGTGGAAGCCGACTCAATATTTATGTTCAAAAATTCTTATATCCATCTAGCCATGTGTTCTCGATTGTTATTATTGTATAACAGTGCTTTTTCAAATGTCCATTGCGAAATTGGTTCCTGTCTCCCCCAGCCGTCTAAAGTTAAAATGAGAGGGTTATGGTCAGACAGGAGTCGGGGGGCAGTGTCAATACAGCAGTCATGAATTAAGGCAGAAGACACAAAAAAATAGTCTAGTCAGGCAAATGACGAATGGGGAGCGGAGAAGAAAGTAAAGCCAAGCTGGTCCGGTTTCAGAGAGGGCCAGACATCTTTTAATCCGTGAGTACTAACTAAATCAAGTAATGCTCGAAAGACTTTTGGTTTACGGCCCTGATAGGCCCATGTCCTTGTTGTATCCCATGTGCTAGGCAAGTTTAAATTCAGGTCGCCACACAAAACTAACGGGAGCGGCAAATGGGCGAGCTTTTCACTTACTTGATATATGACCCCTGGATCATCTAGGTTACTGGTATAAACAGAGCAGATCGTGAAAACAGATTTAGAAAATAAGGTGCACTGCGCAATGACCCATCTCCCTAATACATCGGTTTCAACTTGATTAACAACTATCGACAACGTTTTCCGGACCAGTATCCCAACATCCTTCACCATTGCTCCTTGTGAGGTTGCACCAATAACTTTAAACCCAAGAGAGTTCAACAAATGTCTTTGGGCCCCTTCAATGTGCGTCTCTTGGAGGCATATTATATCTGCCCCCATTAACCGAAGTGTCTGTGCAGTTCTCTGTCTCTTGGATGGATCATTCAAGCCACAGATGTTTTGCTTAACAATCTTAGGTTTATTTAACAATCCCATTTTTTAACTTTAATTCTTGTATCTGCCATACAGTGCCATCCCCCCAGAAAACCCCACCCTCTCCCAGATCTCCTTCCCTCCCCGATCATGTATCCCAGCCCTCCTCCACCCGAAGACTCGCTGATAAGATTCTCCTGAGCTACTGTACAAAAAATGATAACAATTTAAACACAATCAAACTCAGCCTATTACCATTTAAACCTGTTTTAACCCGGGACCCCCCCAAAAATAGACAGTCAGGATAAACCTGAATGATGGTGAGCACATGTGAGGTCCCAGCCTCCACTCCAATTGTAACCTTTCAAATTAGTGAGCTGGCCCGAGCGGCCCTGGCAATCCCATTAAGAGCATAGGACAGTCAGAATCCCATCTATATGTGGGATTATATACAAAAAAATAAATGAGCAAGACATAGAAAAAAGAGACCAGAAAATTACTAATCACATTATAGTTATAGTCCCAAGTTTGGAGTAAAGTTACTTATTAATCAATCTAGGACAAAGTCCAGGTTCTTTAGACCTAAGGTTTGCTTTTCAGGTTTTCTTCCTGCTGGATAGTTCTTTCATATATTCTCCGGCTTTGATCTCAGACAGGAATACTCGGGTTTAACCTTCAAAACTAATTTTCAGTCTTGCCGGGTTCATCAGGTATACTTGAGCCCCCAACTGTTGTAGTGGTGTTATTAGTTGGCGGAGCCGCCACCTCCGCTCTACCGTAGCATGCCCAAAGTCCGGTTTGAAGAAAAACTTTATCCCGTCTACTTCTTTGGGGGAATTAGGTCTAGCCTGATCAAATACCAGCTGTCTTAGTAGAAAATTCCCAAAGAAGACTAAGAAAGCTCTTGGCTTATCATTGTTAGAGTTATTGCCATCTCGTCATAATTTCAGATTAAAAGGGAATCGATGAGCCCTTTGGATTTCTTGAACCCAAATCCAACTGGACTGCGAGGGGAAAGCAGCCCGAAGAAGTCTCACTATGAATGCTCTGGGATCAGTCCCTTAGGACCCCTCCAGTATTCCTAGTAGTCTGAGGTTATTCCTCCGCATTCGATTTTCTTGTTCCTCTAGCTTAGTCATCATGTCCGTAAGGCAGGCCTCATGGGTTGCAGATTGCTCTTTTACTTTCACCACTTCCGTCTCCAAAACCTGTGTTCTTCCTTCTACCATGGCAACCCGGTCTCCGATGTCCGTACATATTTTGTTTAATTTTTGGATGCCACACTGGAGTTTTTTAGAGGCCCCTCTTGCAGCTAGGCTCTCTGCTTTAGCCTTCTCTCGAAACTGTTTGATGGATTCCAAAATTGAAAGTAAGGATGGTTCGTTTGTACTTGTGATGTTCATCTCTGAGCTTACCCCTTACTGGAGGTTGGCGGTGCCGGAGGGCAATGTCCCTTGTGGATCTAGATGATCCCATTTCGGTTGGCTACGCTTCCTGCTTCGAGCTTTCTTTTTTTACTGTATTCATTGCCGAGTCATTTAGGCCCTCTTCGGACTTGCTGCTTTCAAGTGAGCTCATCGGTTCATTGTCCGACCCTGACATAGAACCATCTGAGACAGAAAAGAAATTCTCGTTCCCTAGGTCTCGAGTTTGAGGGTCGACTGAACACTGAGTCGTGATCTCGGGGTTATCTCCATCTTTCGTGTCTCCCTGACCTTTGCCTTGACTAATAGCTCCATTGTCAATTACAGTGGGCGCATCGGAAAAAACAGATAAAGCGTCGTCCACCGGGGGAACATTGCTTAATATAATGGTCTGATCGTAGTTTAAGACAGGTGGTGGTGTCTCCTTTAATTGACCAGACTGTTGCACTGATAGTGGCTGTAGCCCAGCATCTGAGGCTAAAGGAGGACCCCCTGTCAGACAGGCTACTTGGCTCACTTGAGGCCGAAACGCAGTCAGGAGCAGGGGTAAGAATGGGGGGGTTCTTAACAGCTGGAAAATGTCTGGCTATCGATAGATAATTTCCAATAGGAACAATTTTAGCAAAAGAAGTGTCTTTCAGATTGCTTGCCCCTGCAGTTTTACTGGTCTTTTTTGCCCCCCCCCCCATCTTCCATTTTACCTTTTTTTGGAGGTTCCGCCTTCTCCGCAGTTTTTCCTGAATTCTCCTTATCGCCATTCTCTTTTCTTTCCTCGTGCCACTGGTTCTCTTTGCCCTTAAGCAATTTCTCCCCATGTGTGGTCATTTTGTAGCTCTGTTTAACAGATGAGAAGCCATACTTCACGCACTCTCGTTTAACTGATGGTAATCCCCCGCCGAAGTTCACAGCGTTATCGGCGTTCGGCAGCCCGGGACAGCCTAAGAAAGCATGCAGCGTCTTGATGAAAGTAGTGGAAAGCACGCCGGTATGGACCCAAACACGCCAAACCACAGTGGTCCGAGCACGTGCACCAGCGCTTCTGTGCCTGCCCCAAACATGTACCGATACTCGTGGGGGCAGCAGTTTAAGCCTCTCAATCAGCTTGTGTCCTCTCAACCGTTCCAGGGTGTAAGAGCTGGAAATATGCACCAAAGACGCCGTAACACCGCGCTAGACGATCCGCTCAGGTCAGAGTCATGTCGGAAAGTGGCGTGGAGGCTGAGAGAGAAACGCTCACACTAGCGCCATCTGCTGTCTGTCAAGAACTCATCTGTCATGTTTCCAAAGCTGGGAAAAACTGGGTTAGAGCACATAGGGTCACATCTATCAAAACACATTGGGCATTCCCAATTCCAAGACAGGGCAGGTATCTTTACATAGTGTTCTCCACCTAGCCACCAGCCCATAAGCTTTTCCTTCCAGTCTGCACTATGGTAATCCTTTAACAGAAGTATAGAATGGGATGACTTGCGCCAGGGTGTGGACATTTAGCTGGAAACACAGCAGATAAAGACTGCTGTCATACGAGGGTGCTTGCAGGCAAGGAAGCCATGCAATGTAGCAGAACCTAACGGTACAGACCCATTCCCCCCCCCCTCCAGATTGCCCTATGCTCTTAGGGTAGTGGGATTTGCAATGTTACAGGTGTTATATTCACCCATACAGGGGCAGAATGGTACATTGCAGGAATTGGTATAATAGAGTGGGGGCCAGACCTATAGAAGAGGTGCACCGGTAAAAATGAGAGCATGGGCATAAGATAAAAATCTCACAGCGGCCATTCAGCCAGGTGGGTTACGTCAGTTTGTTATGCCAGAAAGTGTGCCATGGCTCCAGTAGCGTCAAGGAATATGGGTTTGCAGCACAATTGCTGATAATTCCTGCGTACACACTGCACTCCAATCTAAGTAGGTTAAGGTAATTATGCTCATATAAATTTTCCATGTCTTCACATTCCAAAAGCATTGGCATTTTTTGCGGCACCTGGTTTACCTGCAACAAAAGCTGGCGATGGCCCATATATGCTGTTTGAGGTCACCAGCATGGCAACACAGCATCTGTAGATCACAGCCAGACATGGGTGGTGCAGGCAAGAAGGACATGAGATGTAGCATAATCTTTGGAGTCCCCTTAGGGTACCTCAGGACCCACCCCTCTGTGATTAGATCGGAGCAGAACTCAACTACCTCAGATGCATACTACTCAACACACGCTCTGTCCACAAGCACACATCAAACTAGGACCTACTCGACTCAGCCTCCCCAGACGTCACCTTCCTAACAGAGACCTGGATGAACCCGTCCTTGGTTCCCGACATCCCCATAGCCATCCCTGATGGCTACAAGATCACCAGAAGGGACCGCACCAACAGACCAGGAGGAGGAATCGCTTTCGTCTACAGAAACACCCTCAGAGTCTCAACCTACACAGCAGAGACCTCCAGCACCGCCGAACACCTGCACTTCCAGATCCACACAGACCCCAACACCACCCTCAGAGGAACACTCGTTTACAGACCCCCCGGGACTCGGCCACAGTTCCTCAATGGCATCTTTGACATAGTCAGCACGCACGCTCTTGCTTCCACAGGCTACATCCTCCTCGGAGATCTGAACTTCCACCTCGAGAACGCCAACGACAGCAACTCCGTCGCTCTGCTCGATAATCTCTCCAACCTCTGACTCAAACAGCTCATCACAACCCCCACTCACACCGCTGAACAAACGCCCAACCCCATCCTCTCTGCCAGAAACCATGTTTCCTTCAGCCACACCACCAAACTCCACTTGACTGACCATCGCTGCGCCCACTTCACCTTAAAAAAAAACACCTCACACCATCACCTGCAACGGTTCCCCTACCGCAGCTGGAACAAGATTACTGAAGACCAGCTCATCACCACCCTTGCCTGAGTCCCACCAACCCCCACCACAGACACATCCACCCACAACCTCAGGCAATGGATTGACGACTGTGCCAACACTCTTGCCCACCGACAGAAAGGCCCGTTGGTTCACCCAGATTGCCAGGAATCCAAGCGGACTTGCCGAAGACTTGAGAAAAATTGGTGCCGCGAACAGACACCGGACAACCACGCAGACTTAAAGAACGCCACCCGCACGCACCACCAACTCTTCGGTGCCACGAAAAGGTCCTCCTTCAAGGAACGCATCGACAACAATGCACACAACAGCAAAGAGCTCTTCGACATCGTGAAGGAACACTCCAACCCCAGCTGCAGCTCCTACATCCTGTCATCGCAAGACCTTTGCGACTCCCTAGCCACCTTCTTTTACCGCAAGATCAGAGACATCCATGACCGCTTCAACACCCTGACCCTCCCTACAACCACCGACACCGCAGACTCACTGCAGAGCCCCCCCAGCCTCACCAACAACCTGATCTCCTGGACCCACGTCAATGACGACACCATCAAGACCATGAACACCATCCATTCCGGCTCACCATCGGACCCCTGCCCTCACCACATCTTCAACACAGCTAACATCATCTCAACCCAACTCCAGAAGATCATCAATAGCTCCTTCGAGACTGCCACCTTCCCGGAAAGCTGGAAGCACGCCGAGATCAACACCCTACTCAAAAAACCCACAGCGAACCACCCTCCACATCCTGGGCATCTAGAACCCTAACTTCCAGGACCTATACTTCACTTCGGAACCATACCTCCGCTACAGCGGCACCACCGGACGGTGCGCCCTGTTAATCGCAGCCCTAGCCATCCAAGGGTTCTCCTTCGCATTGGAGTTCTGGGGCTCAATTCCGTCCTCCAATTCTTTCTAGGGACAGCCACCACTCAGCTGTACACTTTCCTGGACCTTCTGCTTAATTTGGCTTGTACATTCAGGCAGTACATTGGTTGTCCTGATGATGATCCTTTATTTTAACAGGATTGAAACGCTGTCGACAGTTGATGTAGTCTAAACACTAGTTCCCCACTGTGTGACATAATTACGTTTTTACTACATGAGTACAGCTAGGTCGAATTATTTTCATTTCCTCTAGCGGCTCATAAAGTGTAAAATTGCCTGAGAAACTTCCCACCTTGTGTATATTGTTTGTCTAGCCTTGTTGTTTGTTGTGGATACAGGACTGTGTCCCACTATATATATGTTCTTTTGTAATTCTTCTATTCTTTTCATTATTAAATCATAGGGTCCGGCTGGACACCTTACTCATTATAGCGCAGATTGTGGCCTATAATTATTTTAAGTCTGTATATTGAATTGCTAAGGACCATTGTTTCTTATAATTCTAATACCCCTGGTCCTTGCTTACCTAGTGGGTCCCCTTGTTCCTCAAAATAGCAGGAGGTTATAGAGCCAGCAATAACGTGAAGGGTAATAAAGCTGTGGTTAAGAAAAGAACAGTAGTTACCCCTCCCGAGGAGGCCATCTCATTCCGGAAGAAAGGAAATTAAAGCCATGGATAATCCCACCAAGCTGGAGGGCATGGTTCAACTCAAACTCAATATAAAATATGAAGGGCTAGGAAAATTAGGCTTGGCCATTTTCGTATAACACACATGGTCCCCCGATAGGTACGGGGCAGCACCTGTCAGAGATAGCCAAGGGGATGGTCTACCTAGAAGGATTAAAGGTTAACAAGGAGGAGGATGGGGTGCACCTGTCAAAGGTGGGCAGGGATCTGTTCCTATTGGACATTAGCAAGGCGCTGGAAACAGCATGTTGCAAGTGAAGGAAACGGCAGGCCTTGGTGGGGGGCTCTGGAGGCGACGGTGGCCACTTCCAGGGCTTTGGGGGAGTTACAGGGTGACCCAGAGGTGGAAGGGTACCTCTTCAGGAGCACAATAAGGGTGCCTGTGCCAAACCCCAGGAGTCTTTACGGAACAACCCTGGAAAAAGAATTGTCGGTGCCCCGCTAGTCCTTCGGGCGGCTGGAAGCCTGAGCAACTGGGGGCTTGCCTTGCAACGCTCCGGCCTAAAAAGGGCGTGAGTAAAGTGGCGAACCAGTGGTTCACACTATTCAAGGGGGAATCCCCTCATAACTGGTAGCACTGATTGGATTGGCCATGGTGCAATTCGCTCTTCAGGCGGCAGGCCAGCGTAGGTCAGTCACCGATGCCTGCCCTTGGATTGCCCATAAGTTAACTCACCATGTTGCATACTTCTGTATGGAATAAAACCTGCAACAATCTTTACCCAACAAAGAATTGTGTTGTGTATTTATTTATTCCATTGTGCATGCGAACTCTGGAAAGGGTGGGGAGTGTTGTCTATATAGGCACTATGCGGCTTCTCACGGCTCATGCAGTGGGCCACCTAAAAGGGTGGCCAACTTAGTGCCACTTAGGCACCCCATCACCCCCTCTAGTCTTGGGATCCTGGGGAGGAGTCCCGCAGCCCGACGTGTGGGCCGCATCATTTCCAGAGCACAGAGGATTGGGGAAGGTATTTATACCTGCCCCCGCCTTTCGGGCACCCTCGTTGCTGCTGGACACGCCGTCTCCTGCCCAACCGCATACCTGGCATGTTGGCTGGGGTGCACGGTTAGGTACGACTATTTAATGTTTTTGTTTGTGTTGCAGGTGGAGTTACAGGGCAATCCAGAGGTGGAAGGGTACAGAAGGGTACCTCTAAAGGAGCACAATAGGGGAACCTGTGCCAAACCCCAGGAGTCTTTACGGCAGGACCATGGAGAAAGAATCGTCGGCGCCCTGCTAGACCTTCGGGCGGTTGGAAGTCTGAGCAACCGGGGGCTTGCCTTGCAACGCTCCACCCTAAAAAGGGCGTGAGTAAAGTGGTGCACCAGTGGTTCATGATATTCACGGGGGGAAATCCCCTCATAACTTGTAGCACCGATTTTATTGGCCACGGTGCAATTTGGCTCTTCAGGCGGGCAGGGCAGCGTAGGTCAGTCACCGCTGCCTGCTCTTGGATCATCCTTAAGTTAACCCACCATGTTACATACTTTTGCATGGAATAAACCTGCAGCAATCTTTTCCCAACAAAGAATTGTGTTGTGTATTTATTTATTCTATTGCGCATGCTCAATCTGCAAAGGGTGGGGAGTGTTGCCTATATAGGCACTATGGTCTGTCACTTAGACAGTCAATTTGATGAATGTGCTAGGAGTCGGCTGGCCTTCCTGGGCAATTTCTGCTTTATGGCAGCTTTCCCTCTGCTGAAGATGGCAGCTGAATGTGAATGTTCACTGGAAAACAGAGCCCATAAGTTAAGTGAAGCCACGTGGAGAAACACCAAGATCACAAGAATAATCGGATTCCGCACAGCCCCGAAACAGTGTCCACATAATCAAAGCTATCCTGTTCTTCCACACCCCCACCGAGCAGCGGCTGTCCTGAGTTCTAGGAGTATGATGTGACTAAAGAATTCTCTTCTCAACCTGGGACAATGCCTCGAGCCTCTGCACAGCACCATAAATGCGACATACTAGGTATTGGCACTGACAGTTGGGCAGAAATGTGTATGGATCACACACCTGGATGCATGAGCGAAATACAATCACTCAGCGCTATCGTCCGCATGCAGGAAGAGGAGAATGACGGCAAAAAGCGGTACACAGGAGGAATGGGGTCAGAAAAAATGATTCTTTTTTTCTATCAGTCTTTATGGAATGTTTACAAAATTCAATTGCTTCCAGAGTATCCAGGGAAAAATTGGAGTCGGTGCTCAACAGACACCGACACATTTGGAAAGAACTTGAGCCGGAATATTGGCGAGAAAGGCTTGCCAAAGTTTGCCATTTAGCCTCATGCCTTAATCTCCATCTGATCAGGCGTACTTAAGATTCATTTTATTTCGTAGGAACTCGACCTCCATCATGGAAGGCCAAAATGCCGTCGACAGTGCATCGGCTGAAAAAGATTTCTTTTGTTAATTAAACTTATACGAACTGTTATCTGGACATTCTGTAAAATTATTACATTCCTTTTGCTGTTTTTTCAATTTCTTTTGATCCATGCACTGCGCCATTCACTCAAGTTTGTTTTGCACGCTGTGAGTTCACCATGCACACTGAGCGCGTAACTTTTTAGGTCTCGTCTGAGCCAGCGCATGTGCTGCTCTGCAAGACATTCAGTAACTGGCTTTTCAAAGTGCTACCAAAGGCTTTTCCCGTCCGCCAGCGTGCCGGTACGTGCACAGCTGCCATCTGACTTTTCTAATGGCTCATTAAACCTTACAATGATCCTCCACCCCCTCTCTCTCCCTGCTCCCACTACCCCCTCCCTTCTCCCCCTCCCTCTTAGTCCGCTTCAGTTTCCTTTTCATTCTCCTCCACCCCCTCTCTCTCTGCTCTCACTCCCCCCTCCCTTCTGCCCCTCCCTCTTGGTCAGCGTTATTTTCCTTCATGCTTTTGTGCTCAAAGTTTTACGTTTTCTTATTGTTAAATAAATAGAGTGCGCACATTTTGCATTTTAAAATCATGTGCTCATTGCATTGCCATGAAGTACTTGTTTTATAATTGCTTTTGTGCTTAAAGAGTTTTGTTTTCTTAACTTTTAAATAGAGTACACGTATTTTGCATTTTAAAATCATGTGCTCATTGCAGTGCCAGGACGTCCTCTTCTTATAATTAATAATGCTTTTGTGATTAAAGTGTTCCATTTTCTTATACGTAAAGAAATAGAGTGCGCACATTTAGCATGTCAAACCTGTACTTACATACCACGTTACTAAAAAACGCAAACCTTACACATTAAATCCAAAGCATTGGATCATGGCTAGAAGTCATAAATGATTAGAAGTCATTCAGTGCACGCTTCCACCAGGCATACACACCACCAGCCGTCCGTGCACACTTCCACCAGGCATATACACCACCAGCCGTCAGTGCACGCTTTCACCAGGCACACACACCACCAGCCGTCAGTGCACGCTTCCACCAGGCATACACACCACCAGTGCACGCTTTCACCAGGCACATACACCACCAGCCATCAGTGCATGCTTCCACCAGGAATACACACCACCAGCCGTCGGTGCACTCTTCCACCAGGTGCACACACCACCAGCAGTCAGTGCATGCTTCCACCAGGCATACACATCACCAGCCGTTGGTGCACGCTTCCACCAGGCACACACACAACCAGCCATCAGTGCACGCTTCCACCAGGCACACACCACCAGCCGTCAGTGCACGATTCCACCAGGCACACACACCACTGTCAGTGCACGCTCCCACCAGGCACACACACCACCAGCTGTCGGTGCACGCTTCCACCAGGCGCACACACACCCAGCTGTCAGTGCACGCTTTCACCGGGCACGTACACCACCAGCCATCAGTGCACGCTTCCACCAGGCATACACAGCACCATCCGTCAGTGCATGCTTCCACCAGGCACACACACCACCAGCCATCAGTGCACACTTCCACCAGCCATACACACCACCAGCTGTCAGTGCACGCTTCCACCAGGCACACACCACCAGCTGTCAGTGCACACGTTCACCAGGCACACACACCACCAGTCGTCAGTTCACGTTTCCACCAGGCGTACACACCACCAGCCATCAGTTCACACTTCCACCAGGCATACACACCACCAGCCATCAGTGCACGCTTCCACCAGGCACACACCCCCAGCCGTCAGTGCACACTTTCACCAAGCACACATACACACACCCACCCACCAGCAGCCGTCAGTGCACGCTTTCACCAGGCACACCCACCACCAGCTGTCAGTGCACTCTTCCACCAGGCACACACACCACCAGCCGTCTGTGCATGCTTCCATCAGGCACACACACCACCAGCTGTCAGTGCACGCTTCCACCAGGCGCACACACCACCAGCCTTCAGTGCACGCTTCCACCAGACACACACACCACCAGCCGTCAGTGCACACTTCCACCAGGCACACACACCACCAGCCATCAGTGCACGCCTCCACCAGGCACACACCCCACCAGCCATCAGTGCACGATTCCACCAGGCACACACACCACCAGCCGTCAGTGCACGCTTCCACCAGGCACACACCCCACCAGCCATCAGTGCACGATTCCACCAGGCACACACATCACCAGCCATCAGTGCACGCTTCCACCAGGCACACACCACCAGCCGTCAGTGCACGCTTTCACCAGGCACACACACCACCAGCCATCAGTGCAAACTTCCACCAGGCATACACAGCACCATCCGTCAGTGCATGCTTCCACCAGGCACACACACCACCAGCCATCAGTGCACACTTCCACCAGCCATACACACCACCAGCTGTCAGTGCACGCTTCCACCAGGCACACACCACCAGCTGTCAGTGCACACTTTCACCAGGCACACACACCACCAGCCGTCCGTTCACGTTTCCACCAGGCGTACACACCACCAGCCATCAGTTCACACTTCCACCAGGCATACACACCACCAGCCATCAGTGCACGCTTCCACCAGGCACACACCCCCAGCCGTCAGTGCGCACTTTCACCAAGCACACACACACACCCACCCACCAGCAGCTGTCAGTGCACGCTTTCACCAGGCACACCCACCACCAGCTGTCAGTGCACGCTTCCACCAGGCACACACACCACCAGCCGTCTGTGCACGCTTCCATCAGGCACACACACCACCAGCCTTCAGTGCACGCTTCCACCAGGCACACACACACCACCAGCGGTCAGTGCACACTTCCACCAGGCACACACACCACCAGCCATCAGTGCACGCTTCCACCAGGCACACACCCCACCAGCCATCAGTGCATGCTTCCACCAGGCACACACCCCACCAGCCATCAGTGCACGATTCCACCAGGCACACACATCACCAGCCATCAGTGCACGCTTCCACCAGGCACACACCACCAGCCGTCAGTGCACGCTTTCACCAGGCACACACACCACCAGCCATCAGTGCACGCTTCCAGCAGGCATAGACACCACCAGCCGTTAGTGCATGCTTTCAGCAGGCACACACACCACCAGCCGTCAGTGCACGCTTCCACCAGGCACACACACCACCAGTCGGCAGTGCAACAGGCAGGCTCTTCTCAGAGTTTCTTGGTAAATATGTGTTTAATGCCTGGGAGGAAGTGGGTCGAGTTTCCTTAAACCATGCTGAGTATGCAGGTGCAGTGCATGGAACTCCTGTGTGAGTGAGTCTCGCTGCCTGGGGCTCACTCACTCCACACTTGTAAATTGCACCTGCTCCAGGCATTTTCTCATTTGCAAAGTTTGGTGCATGCGTACAGCTAGGCAGCCCCTACACCCCCGGGAATGACTGCTTCCTACAACCAGAATGGAAACAACATTCAGAGCTATGAAAACAAGTTCATTTGATGCACAGAACTATTAACTAAAACCATGTCCAGCTATTGTAGATCTGGCAACTTAAACAAAACCGCAACAAAAACCAAACCAGGATTGGCATAGCCAATAGATCTCGCTTTTTGAACCGTATAAGTATTTAGTAATGCAGCAGACTATCCTTGGTGCAACAACACCAACTGTTGCATGGTTAAACACTTATAAGGTCCCAAATGCGAGACCTATTGGCTATGCCAATGCCTGTTTGTATATGTAGGTGCAGCTAATGAAGAATTCAAAGACTGTTATTCTAATGAATTTTCGCCACATCTTAGTTCAGTGGCTTGTTACATATAACAATACATTCCTATAAGCATTGTACGATTGATGTCTTTACATAAATAAAAGCTATTTGGACATTGATGTGAATACATGATTAATATCCGTGTCCTATTGGGTTTATGGGTAACTCCTGTTGCATGTATTTAGGAAAAAGACACAAGCATCGGCATACCAAATAGGTCTGACCTTGGCTGCCAGGCTTTTGTGAATTATGGTTTTGTTTTGTCAGGGTTTTCCCAAAACCCTTTGTTTGGGAAGCTGCTGGGCCCTCCGCAATTTAAAGGGCCACGGGAAATATTTTGGTCTCAAAACGCACACTTTGCCATAGTGCTCCCTGGCACTTTAGGGAGCTACTTTGTGTTTTGATGTGCAGCTTCTGAAACAGAAGCAAGTTGAAACTCATAGTGAAGTCAGCCAATGGTTAAAGTGGAATGCCACATTGCCCCTTAATGCATGCTGCAGTGAGTGGAACAAAAATGTACATGGCACAACCGCAGATTAATGGATGAGGTCTGGCTAAAACCCCTATAACTATGTTATACATATAATTTTAGTAAATTCAAAAGGTCATGTCTAACATAGAATCAACCGCAATGGATCGCACACCGCTAGCCCCTCCTCTGGATCACCCCTAAGGATTCTGGTACGTATAGTTCATGAGTGGTTCACCTCAGTAGGTGCAAGTGAGTACTTGTTGTTGTGAAGATCTCTAGAGGTGAACCACTTATGAACTACACGTACCAGAATCCTTAGGGGCGATCCGGAGGAGGGGCTAGCGGTGTGTAATCCATTGCAGTTGATTCTACAAATGCCTTGAGCCTTTAAGCTGACGAGCTTCTGGATGACGCACCTGAGTGCCGGTTAGGCATCAAGGCCTGTGACGGTTGCTTAGCGGCCTTCTTTTCCACCCCAAATACGTTCTCTACTGATGAGGGAAGATATCCCGAAACCCAGGCCATGTCTCGGGTCTAGAGATCTTCACAACAACAAGTACTTACTTGCACCTACTGAGGTGAACCACTTATGAACTACACGTACCAGAATCCTTAGGGGCGATCCGGAGGAGGGGCTAGCGGTGTGCGATCCATTGCAGTTGATTCTACAAATGGGCTCCCTTGAGCCTTTAAGCTGACGAGCTTCTGGATGACGCACCTGCGTGCCGGTTAGGCATCAAGGCCTGTGACGGTTGCTTGGCGGCCTTCTTTTTCACCCCAAATACGTTCTCTACTGATCAGGGAAGATATCCCGAAACCCGGGCCATGTCTCTGGTCTAGAGATCTTCACAACAAGTACTTACTTGCACCTACTGAGGTGAACCACTTATGAACTACACGTCCCAGAATCCTTAGGGGCGATCCGGAGGAGGGGCTAGCTGTGTGCGATCCATTGCGGTTGATTCTACAAATGGGCTTCCTTGAGCCTTTAAGCTGACGAGCTTCTGGATGACGCACCTGCATGCCGGTTAGGCATCAAAGCCTGTGACGGTTGCTTGGCGGCCTTCTTTTCCACCCCAAATACATACTCTACTGAGGGAAGATATCCCGAAACCCGGGCCATGTCTCGGGTCTAGAGATCTTCACAACAACAAGTACTTACTTGCACCTACTGAGGTGAACCACTTATGAACTACACGTACCAGAATCCTTAGGGGCGATCCGGAGGAGGGGCTAGCGGTGTGCGATCCATTGCAGTTGATTCTACAAATGGGCTCCCTTGAGCCTTTAAGTTGACGAGCTTCTGGATGACGCACCTGCGTGCCGGTTAGGCATCAAGGCCTGTGACGGTTGCTTGGCGGCCTTCTTTTTCACCCCAAATACGTTCTCTACTGATCAGGGAAGATATCCCGAAACCCGGGCCATGTCTCTGGTCTAGAGATCTTCACAACAAGTACTTACTTGCACCTACTGAGGTGAACCACTTATGAACTACATGTACCAGAATCCTTAGGGGCGATCCGGAGGAGGGGCTAGCTGTGTGCGATCCATTGCGGTTGATTCTACAAATGGGCTTCCTTGAGCCTTTAAGCTGACGAGCTTCTGGATGACGCACCTGCATGCCGGTTAGGCATCAAGGCCTGTGACGGTTGCTTGGCGGCCTTCTTTTCCACCCCAAATACATACTCTACTGATGAGGGAAGATATCCAGAAACCCGGGCCATGTCTCGGGTCTAGAGATCTTCACAACAACAAGTACTTACTTGCACCTACTGAGGTGAACCACTTATGAACTACACGTACCAGAATCCTTAGGGGCGATCCGGAGGAGGGGCTAGCTGTGTGCGATCCATTGCGGTTGATTCTACAAATGGGCTTCCTTGAGCCTTTAAGCTGACGAGCTTCTGGATGACGCACCTGCATGCCGGTTAGGCATCAAGGCCTGTGACGGTTGCTTGGCGGCCTTCTTTTCCACCCCAAATACGTTCTCTACTGATGAGGGAAGATATCCCGAAACCCGGGCCATGTCTCGGGTCTAGAGATCTTCACAACAACAAGTTCTTAATTGCACCTACTGAGGTGAACCACTTATGAACTACACGTACCAGAATCCTTAGGGGCGGTCCGGAGGAGGGGCTAGCGGTGTGCGATCCATTGGGTTGATTCCATGTCTAACATAGACTTCAAAATACCCAATCAGTCTGGCATTGACTGCCAGCCTCTTGCCTTGAAGTTAATAAAGAAATGGGAAGGCAAAAAGAAAGGCTTATGCAAGAAAGTACGAGATAGACGAAAGAAAGAGAAAGACCAGAAAGAAAAAAGAGGCAGGCAAGAAAGAAGTGGTAGAGCAACAGAAACAAAGAAGTTGGCAACGAAATAAAGAAACAGAAAAAGATGAAGACATAGCAGGAAGGCAAGAAAAAAGAAAATAAGGTTAGAATTAAAGTAAAGGGAAGGAAAGGAGGGAGGAAGAAGGCAAGAAAGATATAGGTAAAAGAAGACAAGAAAGAAAGAGGAAGGAAAGAAGGAAATAATTATAGAAAGGGAAAAGAAAAAGGAGAAGGAAGGCAAAACATAAAGGTAGAGAAAGGCAAGATAGAAAGAGGAAGGCAAAAAAGAAAGAGGCAGACCAAAATGGTGAAGCACTGTTCCTATTAGATATGGCTCAAGTGCCACAACTTCCTTGGCACTATTGGTAACACCCTGAAGAATCAAAACTCTCCCATCTAACAAAAGCAACTCCATCCCTTTGAGAAACCATCCCCATGTTCACCCATAATGCTTAGAGTAAATGCCAATGCACAGGCCTAATAAAGAAAGACCGTTCTCCAAGATCAGCATAATACCACTGCTTCCACTTGCTCTCCCTCAGTTTCCGTTTTTACTCCACTACCATGCCATTCTCCATGTAGGGTTTTGGCCTGCTTGGAGTCCTAGCAGAATAATTTTGTCATCCTCAATTGCTCTTAGTTTAGCCGCAAACAATATCATCATACTTTCTCCCATGATGAGGAACTCTTGTTTAACCCTTTCCAGCGTTCTTTCTTTAACTGCCACTGCTTGCATTAGAGAAATGAACATCCAGGAAGCGCTGCACAATTTCTTCAAACGGCTCAAACGTACCTTCCAGACAACATCATCCTAGAGTTAGGCAATTATTGGATGTGCCACCCCCGCTGTCCTTAGAACCTGTCTTGCCCTGGGCTAACAAGATGGCACTCTGATTACGAGTTGGATGCCCTCCTGCAAAAAGTCAACGGGAAATCTGAGAATCCAGTTGCCAGCTGTTTAGTGAAGCTCCCCTGTGTTTTTTGTATTCTCCCACAAGTATGGACTTCAATTTCCAAATCCCTTTCATTTCAAAGTCTAGCTTCCAGGATTTGACCTGCTGTTTTATTGTGATGGCCTCAGAGGACTTAATTGACCTGTAATAGGCTATAAAGGACATTCTGTATATATTCTGTATTGTATTTGTCACAAAAATTTTACCTTGTCCCCCACCTACCTACTCACTAACACTCCCCCATGTTTCCCGCCTTTCCGACACCATGCGAGCACTGTGAACTGATTTAATTCTACAATTGTTTGTAAATTAACAATCACATCTAATGCAGCTGTTACATTGGTGAATGAAACCTAAGATTCTGATTTGCCTTTTTGCTCCATCAATGGTGAACTATTTTTTCTACTTCCTGTCTTTTTGATTTTTTTGAATATTTGACTACCCCGACCAATTGTTTAAACGTACTGCATTACTGACCCAGACCAAGTTGTTGTTACTTGGGTATAACCCCGTAAAAACTCAATACCCTCAGAGGTATATTCTCCTTTCCAGTTTTTAACTTGCTGCATTCTACTTATTTAAGTTGGAATCTGTCGCTGCTGTAGTTCTCTATGCCTTTAGAAAAACTGCCAGTATAACCTGTTAAAAAGTTCATGTGGGCGAGAGTGGGGAGAAAGGGGCCATCTCTGGCTCTCTGGGAGGGTCTTCTCATTGTGTCCTCTGCTTTTATTTGTGGCCTGTTCACCTCCTAAGTGTTATTGTAGTCCTGGTGGCATTGTCAACACCTGTAGTATTTTCTGTAGGGAGCTCCCTCTGCAAAAAACAGTAGGGTAGAAATAAATGCGTCTTAGGTGATGCTGTAAAGGATATCAGAGTGTAGGTGAACAAACTACCTCTGCAGTACGGGTGGGTCAGCAGCCATTTGTGTTGTCTCAGTTGTGAAGGTGTAGGACAACTGATAGCTAGTCTCCCCCATAATACAGGACTACCTCAGCACCCCTGACCTCCCACTTGACCCCAAACTGGCAGACCCCTGTGGCTGGACGGATCCTCCTAGCCTCTGTGGTTGAGTTAATCCAGCTCACCTAGAAGTCTGTTGGCGCTATGTTCCGCGACTGTGCTCTTGGCATCCATTGACCTGCCTTTTTCACCACTGGGACCAGAGCTCGCCTTCCTTCAGATTTCTGAAACTGTAAGGGTCAAGCTGGTGGTTTTTCTAGGGCCCTGACAGCCCCACCAGGACTTCCTCCTAACATCCTGAAATGCCTGCTAGCTATGGGCACTCTTACACCAGCATCCTGCTCACACTGCTGCCTTTGCAGCCGGTTAAATGTGCAAGATTGTCCCTTACACCTTTATCCCGCAGAAAGAGCAGCTTTCTTTCTAGTGTTAAGGGGAGGCTGCCTCGCCTGTTTTTCATGTTACCATTTCTTAGCATGGTACAAAGCAACCATGGAGTCCTAAAGGGAGCTCGAAACGTCTATACTGAAGTCTGACAAGTTTTAGTTCAACTGTTTACAAGGCCCATCTTATCTTCTGATGTAGCAGTTTCTCATTGTATTAGCAAAGGCACATCTTGTCTGAAATGTCAGTTAGGTGCCAGGACGTGAATTGAGTTTGGATCCGTTATTCGAAACTTGGTTGATGAAGAGAATAAACAAGTCTGAGCTAAACTTGCAGGAGTAGACTTACGATACAGACGGTTAGTGTTTATTTACCATTCTAGGAATTCCAGGTAGTGAACAGTTAGCATTTGGATGGTCAAAGGCCCCACACAGCTCCACAAGCCTCCTTCCTATTCTTATGTCATAAAAACGCTGTTGCTTTTAGGAGATTCCAAAGTCCAGAATATTGTGCGACATGGCTGACTGGTGCATTTTGGGCATCCAGGACTATATTCAAGGTTGATTACTGTGTGGATGGGAAATTGTTTGAGAGGTTAATGACCATGCAGATTTGTTTTTAATTATACAATCCTAAATGTTTCAGCCACTTAATCTGTTTAAGCTGGTTCTAAAATCCTCTTGTATGCCTTGTGGTCTGATTCTTATTGGCCAAGCCTAGACTGAAGGCAAGTCAACACCTTGTTGGTTTTCGGGCATTGACGATTAATACACTATTTATCAAGAGATCACTGTCTTTTCATCGGTATATTCTAACTTGGCCATTTTTATTGTGTGCTGCACTAAGACATTATGTCTCTAGGGCGCAGAGTCACTCAGATCTTTCCTCCAGACTTTCCAGTTCTTAGAACCCTTTGAGACCCCATTCCTACAGGCATCTGAGCATGCTTGAACGTTATGTGTCTCAGAAGAGACTGACCGTCAGTGTTTTTCTGAGGGTTCTTTATGTTTAGAGCGTGCTGTTTTCCCAGGGCTAGTTCCCCTGCTACTGACGTTTAATCAAGTATTTTCGTTTTGGCTTCGCCTCCTAAGTTTGTTTTGCCTAAGACTTAGAACAGCCCCCGCGAGTTTATTTCTATGTGTGCAAGAAACTGGTCTCCGCCTTCCTCTGACTTTCCTCCTCCACTGTAGTAATGTAGGACGGGCCCATAGTTGTCATGAGGTCACTTGGCCTCAGTTACAGCCCAAATTCCTTCTCCATCTGAATACCATGACTCCTCACAATCTGAGCTCTGTGTAGTTAGGCCTTTGGGCCTCAAATGAGTTTGGGATTGGGAGGATGTACCTAATGGATGCAGTTGACTGTAGGGGACAAGTGGATGTAAGTGACAAGACAAGTATTTTGGAAATATGGAAACTGTGCTGCTTTTATTAACATTATGAGGGTGACTACACCGAAGTCCATGGCTCACCACTAAGAGTAGCATATGCCCAATCTAGGGTTAGCCATTTATATTTTTAGAAGAAACTCTGGAGGCCCTAAACTATTTTCAATTCTTCTGCTTGACATTTATTTTACATACTAGAGTAAGGGTCTGATTATGAGTTTGGCAGTCTTGGAGCGGGCCGACACACCAATGCCCGCTCCAAGACCGCCAAACCTGTAGTCAGTTTGCCCGCCGAATTACAAGTTGTGATACTGCGGGCAGGCCCCACTGCGGTGCCTTTCTAAGGCTCATAGAAGAGCTTTACAAAGGCACCGTCGTAGGAGCGCCGCAGCCTGCTCCTGCACGGGCAGACATGCACAATGTTTTGAATGTCTGTGCAGAAATAAGGGGTGCAAAAATACAGGGGGCACGAAATGCGCCTGTAAGGCCCCCTTAGTTTCCTCACCGCCACCCTTTTCAAGGTGGGCCTACTTCCCTGAAAAGGGTTGCAGTGAGAAAACTCGTAATATGCTTGGCGGTGCCTCAGCGGTACTGCCAGCATATCACAACCACACATTGATGTGCCACTGCCGCAGGATCAGCGATCCTCGGCGGTTGATGCAGTCCCACCGCCGTAGTTGTAATAGGGCTAGATGACCGACACCATGGGTTTGGCGGTCCCATGGACCAATGCACTTGTAATTAAGCCCTAAGACATTTGCCATCAAAAACCCTAAAAGAAAAAGAGGAGGTGAGCAGTAAGGGGATTAAGGCTGGCAGATAATGAAAGTCTTTAAGCTTATTTGAAAGAGAACTAGTGAGCAGCAACATTGAACATTAAAACGAAAAAGGCCTCAAAATCTGAGGGGCCCTGAATGAACATATGGCAACAATAATATCTTTATGGTAAACAGGACCAGTGGCGGCTGGTGCCATTTGAAAGTGGTGAAGCGTAAAATGTCTGTACTGCCCTGTGGCTAGCGAGCGAGCCCGAACAACCAGCTCAAAACATTTCAAACTAATTAGAGCAGGTGATAAATGATTTATATTTTTTTTCACAGATGGGGGCTGCTCAATGTTTCATTGACAAAGAGAGACAATGCACTCCCGGAAAAACATCTGGCTGATTGTAAAACTGATGGCAAATAAACATGGTGCCATGGTTGCCCACGGCATCTCTTGTTCGTCAAACCTAATGTGACACAGTTCCCTCAAGTTCTCTTAGCTCCTTTACCATTTGCCTTTTATTTTCTCCTGCTCCTTTTACTTGGGTTATGCTATACCTCCTCACCAGTGTGTTTACCCAACTCCAGTTTTAGTGGCTTGCCCATTTCTACAGTGTACAACAGATACGTGAGTGAGGCTGGGGTGGGGTGGGTGGGGGACCCTGCAATGGTTTTGCTCCTTCCTGCTGGATAGGAAGCAGGCGGTGTCCCTCCCCCCGTTTCAATCTGCTTTTTCGCCGGTGTCTCATGGGGTGCCTCAAGGCTCGGCAGTCAGCCCGATTTTATTCAACGTTTATCTGAAACCCTTGATTACGTTGATAAAATCTCATCGGATCAATGCCATAAATTACGCAGATGACACTCAATTCATCCTCTCTTGGGAGGGTGAGGAATCGATTTCCCTGGAGTCTTTCCATGACTGTCTGCGAGATACGGCTGGCTGGCTACATAACAATTCACTACAGTTCAACGCCACCAAAACTGAGGTACTGTTTTGTGCTGGAAGTCGGATCCCTCGCCCGGTCAATTTTTGGCCTCCAGAATCAGAGACAAAAACTCAGCCAGTTACTACTGTTCGCAATTTGGGTGTTATGATGGATAACAAATTGAGCATGGAAGCCCAGGTTGTGAAAACGGTGTCCACTTGTTCTGCCCTTATCCGGTCCCTAAGTAAGATCTTACCACTACTTCCCCTACAGGCCCGGGCTTTGGTAGTCAGGTGTACTATTTTAAGTCGCCTTGACTATTGCAACGCGCTGCTGCTCGAATCTCCTGGCCTGTTGTTAGACAGACTTCAAAGAGTTCAGTCCGCTGCCGCTAAATTGGCTCTTGGTTGGCTCAGAAGGTCTTCGGCCACAGCGGCGCCGGCTGAACTCCACTGGCTCCCGATAAGGCAGCGAGTGTCCTTTAAATCCCTCTGTCTTGTTTTCAAAGCCCTGCATGGACTTGGGCCCAGCTCTTTGCAAGCCAAGTTTGCCTGGTATACCCCATCCAGAGCACTTCGCTCAGCTACGGCTTGTCTTTTGAGAGTGCCTAGATTTAAGAAGGCTAGGGCCGGGGGCAGATCCTTCGGAGTTGCTGCTGCTAAACTCTGGAATAGTCTGCCTTTGGATATCCGCCAAACGGAGGAACTTCTTCCTTTTAGGAAACGTGTCAAAACCTGGCTGTTTCCGAAGGTTTAACTTGCTGGTCACTTCTCTCTGCTTCTTTTCGTGCTGCCACTTCGTGAAGCCAGAGCGCCAGGATGCCTGTAAGGTGACAGCTGCGCTTTATAAGTATTTTAAATAAATAAATAAATAAATAAATACGCCATGTCTGCCAACTTAAAATTGTATCCAGTCAATGGCTCTGAAACCATTCATAACTACAATACTGTGCTTTCCAGAACACTGTTTAGAGCAGGACACCATGCCACCGAAAGCTTCAGCATTTAGCAGGGCATTTATAGGATTCCCCTATAAATAGGGTGACTAGACAGCCTTGCTTTTTCAAGGACTACCCAGGCATTCCAATATTTCTAAATTAAGTAAATGTATATCATGATTTTTGTGACAGCTCCAAGTGAGAGAGCACATTAAGACAGAGTTGTGAATGCTCCCGTTTTTACCATCCCTTTCCTCACATGAGGGACAGAACAGAAGTGTAAAAGAGTCGCCTTGCCTCATTCAAGCAGTACAGCTTGTTTTAAAGAGGTGATTACCCTGTGTCTATCACATAAGGCCACCCCTGCCCCTGTGGCCCATGACAGCATGGTGGTGGAGTGTTTTTATCTGATGGGTTGCAGTGATTCGCAATTTTGCTTATAGATTCCAAAAAGGGCCCCGATTATTTTCCACAGTGCAGAATGCAAATGAAGTCCAAGGGCATCTCTGAACCTCCTTACAGTCCTTCTCATGAAAACACCCGTCGAGACTTATCAATTCATTTTTTCCCATTTGCTTTCTGGTTCTTGTGCCATTAGTTTATCATTATAAATATAGGCCTACAAGTCCCAGAATATGAAGAAAGCTGGACTGCATTTGTTGATCAGACCTTGTCAATGTTTTTTTAAATGGAAATAATTTCACAACTCCTGAAATGATGGTCATTTTTTTCTCTTTCTTATTTGTAATCTTTTTTAATTGTGTGTCGGATGCGACAGTCAGGCTCTTCTATATCTGTGAATGGAATATTGTAATCCAACGTTCCTTGCTGGTCGCAACAGTTAGTCCTTTTAGATGTTCTGGGTCTCTAGTCTGCTTTTAGAATGTTCTTTGTAGACTTTGAATAAAAGCACAGAAAAAATAAGAGCATAAAGAAATCCTAATGAAGGGTCAGTTCAGCAAATAAAAGGAAAGTTATATGCTGAAAGCGAACTCTGGGAACAGTAAACTGGCAAGTGCTCGTGACTCCAGGCTAGCACAGGTTGATGGAACTGCAGGCCGGGCCGGGCAGAAAGAACAGAGGAAAGATTTATTATGTGGAGTGCAGAGGAAAGGGCAGAAGAAATCTAGCTCACCGGGCCGGGCAGCACAGGAGTGAGGGGTACAACCGTAACCGTCCATGGGGCGAAGGGACAACGGTCAGGCAAGGCAGGTTGGAAAATAATAATCACATGGTCATCTGCCGACCCCGGTCCGAGCACCCTCAAGGCACGCGCGAATGTCATCGTTAGCTGCAGCAATAAACACAGCAAGTCCTGCAAGAATCACTTATGCTCGTCTGACTGGAAATCACTTGGATTTCCGGTTTACACATTTTGAAGCCACCATTTTGCAATAACATGTATGCTGTATGTAACAAAAAAAGCCTGCATACATGTAACAAAACACGCAACACTTCGATTACAAATGTTGTCTTGTTGCCCTCGCAAACTTCTATCGGCAATGCGAAGATCATTTTTGGGCCTTTCCAGTCGCTTCTCCTGCAGAACAGAATCACTTCTAGGCGCTCTCTCTCTCTACGCAGCAGTTTCTAGGCCTCTCCTATCTAGCTGCATTTCTTCCAAGACGAGGGATATTTCTCCTACAGATGTGTGTGTGTGTGGGTGTGTGTGTGTGTGGGGGGGAGGTAGAGCTGCGGGCTCGGCTGAAGCAGGTAGCTCTCACTGAGCAGCCAGTTACGCCTGGTACCAAACGCAGATGGGGCAGTGGGAGGCGAGGGGACGTGGGCGCTGAGAAGAGGTGCAAATTGCTTGAGGTAATCCATGAGCTCGGCATCTTGCGCCCTGGCACCCCATGGGTTCAGTACAAGCTAGAAAAGCCCCTGGCAAGCAGTGAATTCTCTCCAAACCCTAGTTAAGTTTTAACTTTTCATGCATTGCGTGATTCGTTCATGCTTATTTTGACGTCTACGTTGCCACCCCTGCTTACCTTTCATACAGCCACTGTTTTTTCAATCCACACCAAATTCTTAATTCACGGGGGGAAGGGGTTCACAGAATAAAAGCGGGACAGCAGCGCCGGCCAGCATGCTCGAGAGGGGGGGGGGAGAGTCACGGGTGAGGAATAAAACAGTTAAAATACGTGTCTGAGTGCCGGGCAGTCGCGGCCGGCATTATGGGCGGGTGGGGGGGGGTGGAAATGGGCTCGCGCCCCAGAGGGGATGAGGGGGGGAGGCGGGAGGGGTTTAAGGAAAAAAAAATATATAAAATAAAGTAAACTTACCGTCCCCGAGACTCCCGACTCCCGCTGTCCTGGTTTTGAATTCCTGCAGTGCATGTCATCAAGAAGCTCCCTCCCCTCCACCGCTGGTTGTGATTGGTGAGGCCGCTGCCTCACCGGGTCATTTTCTCTCTGTATGCTGCAGCATATAGAGAGAACAGGGAGAGTGGGCGGTCCTGCCCGAGGGCAGGGGGGAGTGGCTTGCCCACTGTTGTTTATACTGACTGTTTGGGCGGCCACATACAACAGATAAGGGAATGCCATATTTGGTTTTGCCTTTTTCGCCTAATGGGTCAGTGTGGGCGCTCCAAACAATGTTTATTTATGCGAATGAAGCATCTCCTGTTCGTTCCGTCAAAGATAATGCGAGTAATAATGCCTTGATAAAGGGAATAGTAGATATGATCAGAGATATTGATGCGTATAATGCTATCCCTAAAGATGAGTTACGAGCATATGTTGGTTGGAACAAGACGAGATATAGTATCCGAGAGCTCAGCTTGGTAAGAGTGTGTGTGTTCACACCTATGTTTATACATCCCATAAATCTCCACCGTTCGTGCTAGCCAAAGGCACGTATTTTGTTTGTTACGATAGAGCATATACATGGTTGCCTTCTGATTTTTCAGGCACATGTTATGTGGCATTTTTGCTTCCCCCTACGTATACAGCTGCTTTCAACTACCATAAGACAAGATATGGTAGAGGTGTTATCGATGCGAAAGATACTGTCGCACAAGAAGTTGGAGACTTCTTTTAAGGGTTTCCTACCCTTTTGGGGTCCTATGGCTAATAGTAGGAATATTCGTCAGCTTACGAGAGTGGTTGAGGCCACTATAAATGAGACTGCAGGTGCCCTTAGCAATATTACAGCTGAGCTTCAAGCGGATCGCCTTATGACATTACAGAACCGTTTTGTTTTAGATAATATACTTGCAGATAGAGGTGGAGTATGTACATTGATCGGGTCTAGTTGCTGCGTTTTTATTCCAGATAATGCCCCGACAGTGTACCAAGCCATCTTGAGGTTACATAAGTCTGCTGAGTCTATACATGTAGACGAAGGGAACCGGTCGTTGATGGGATCGTTTTGGGAACAGTTGTCCAGATGGGGATGGAAAATTCTGATGTTTTTTGGTATGGCTTTAGCAATCCTTTTCTCGTGTTGCTTATGCATCCAATGTGGTCCCGCCATTTGTAGTCTTTGTGCTACGATCTGTGTGAGAAGACCTGTCTCAAGAGAAGTGAAGGATAATAAGATGATGTTACAGCAACACCTTAATGACCTGATGGGAATAGATATAGACCTGGATTCAGATTGACGTGAGTTTGGGTCGTTGCCTACGTAATGGCAAAAGGAGGGTCTGAGGTTCCGTGGTTTTCGGGACCGGACTCCATTTTGTTTGCGTTGCTCGCGACGCCATTTTGTATTGCCCTCACGTAGGCCGTAGTGGTAAACGAACGAATGAAGTTGCTTGGGCCTCGTTGTTCATGTACGCATTACCAGGCCCTTTTCGATTTGTGAGTGAATTGCAAAGATGCTGACCCCGTCACCTGAAACTGACCTTTTCGTGAAGCCGATTCCTTTAGCCGATCGTTGTCTGAAATTGGCAATCAATGTTCAGGATATCGTTAACTTTTAGTTGCCTTACACATATCTTATCCTATTAAGCATCTTAACTGTTCCTTTTCTTATGTCTTTTCATTACATGGGTAGTGCTTTCAATTATGGGTTCGTCCGGCTCGTGGTAATCGAATTTGGGACAGTCCTAATAATTAACTTGTGGGTTGGTACAATGTAAAGTGAGCTTTTTGGAATGTAATAATGTGTATGAAACTGTGTTCTATTGGTCAGAATTTGCCGCAGTGGGTGTGCATTTGTAATCGAAGATAGCATAAAAAGTGATGTCTTGCTCTACGAAAGTTGAGCAGTCTCCTGAGTCATACACCGTGTTGTATTGCTTGGTTTACTGTTACTAGCTGCAGCTAATAAATTTGATCTCTGACGCCACCTAGAAGTATTCCGTGTCTCTGTATACCAAGACAGGTGGAACCCGAAGACTTCGGGTGTGTCCCTGGCACCGCTGGGTTCTAAGAAAACCCGGTTCTTCACACTGCTAGTAAATATTACTGAGAACTTCATCCGAGCAGGTTTTATTTTCTCAAAACCCTGCTCCATCAATTCCCCCTTTGATGCCATTTTTGAGCCATCACAAAAATAACCATCATACCAATTGCCACCTTTATTTTTATTTATAGATCTGTACTTCTTTCTCTCTTCATCATTCTCTCATCTAGATCTTTCACCATTTCATAATCATTTAATCTCATGTCCTCTAACTCTATCTCACCTCTCTTTCTCTTTCTGGCTCTACGTTTGTTATTACTCTGTCATCTCCTTCTTTCCATATCTACACTTGCATCATTTATATGCCATTATTATTGACAATGTCACTACAGCTATTGAAATAATTGGTATTAATATTTTTCCTAATGAGCTACTCTCAAATGTAGAAAACCATTTACCTACAGAGGAAAATCTCTTACCATGTTTCTCCCAAACAGTATCAACCTCTAGTTGGGTCAAATATTCATGTATCTTTGTTATGTTTTTAGTATACCCCTCAAGACTTTTTCTTTTAACAGGAATATAAGTACAGCAGTGTTGAATTTTCAACATGCCACATACACCGCCCTCTTTTGCCAATAAAATATCAAGGGCAAGTCGATTTTGCAAAACCATTGATCTAATTGCAACCATTTCAGTATCAATCATCAAGAATCCACCAGCGGTATCTGTTGATAAAAGATCAACCACTGTAGACAATTTTCTAATTTTATGCAAATTCAGAACGACTCCAACTGAAGGTATCAGTGCACCAAAAATATCACCTATTTATTTTGAAAACTTGCTCTCTTTTTATGTATTAGTCCATGCTTTATTTAATTGATTTTATTATTTCTACCAATGTGATATACCTTGGGGAAAAATGCAGAAATAACAACAACATCACCACTGTGCAGGCAACCTATAGTAGGCACTTTTACCACACACATAATAAACTCCTGGAGAAACAGGATCAGTTCCTCCTTTCAATCCCCATCCACCAGTTATTAAAAATGTATGCTCACATTAGCCAGTACCAATGAAATCATTATTATAGTCAGTTTTTAGTCTAAGCAAACCAAGTTTCCCCTTTATGATACCAATCCCTCACCCTTTTTATAATTTCCCTCTCTGAAAGCCCATGGTGGTTCATGTGACTTCTGTTCATCAGCTTTTCTTTGAAAATCCTGTCTTCTATCTTCTACCATGTTAATGAAATCCTTTTCTTTAGTCTGCAAACTACAGGTAAGATTATGTCTATGAGCATATACTTTATCCGGTGTCTGAGTAATATGGAAAAATTCTCCCATGTATTCTGCATTTCAGTTACTATACACCTTATTCATGTCTTTTCTAATCGAAATTTCTGAAAATACAAAATCCATTTTTGAATAATAATACTGTAACTTCTCCGTCACATAAAACAACTTGTTAATACACTACACAACACCCCATACATTAAAGGTAAGTGATGGTAAGTCACTCCCTCTGAGACAGACGAAGGTAATTGCATGCACGCATAGCAAGCTCGCACATCCATTGTGTTGACATACACATACAGTAATTTTCTAAAGACATTTAACGAGAAATCACTAATCGATTTATCATGATGATAAATACTTTTGTCTATCTGTTCTATATTAGTATTAGGTGTTTCTTTAGTAACAGAATTCACTCTTTCATTTATTATAAGTATTTTTTTTGTTATTAGTTACCATTAGAACAGGCCCAATGACGGTTAACATTAACCACATCAACATTAGTATTAGAACACTACGTAAGCAAGTTTTAATACTTCTACATTTCAGAATAGGTTTTTGATGTCCAGTCACTGAAGCTTTTACCATTTTGTATACTATAAAAATATAAAAACTAAAAATCTATGAAAAATTCTAATAACTCTCAAAAACCCACCAAATTAGTGTATCCTACACTTCAAAGCTTTCTTCTTTACCCCTCTCTTTTAAAAAAAAAATTTTAAGGTCTTCTCAAAGTCTTCTTCAAATCTTCTTGATCTTTCAATTTTATTTTGACTGAAGTTGTTGCATCTCAACTTTTCACAGTCCTTTTGAAGGCAGTCTCAATTTGCTTTTATCAACTTGCACAGTACCAATACCAGCTTCCCTCTTTATTTGATCGGTGCTTTCAATTTCTTCCAATATTACATGTGTCCATTCTGGAGCTGTGTATCTCTTGCTCGGAATTCTTATTCTCTTTGTTTTTCGCACTAATACTTTCTCTGATTTTTCTTGTTCAGTTTGACTTGAAACTTCATTTATTTGTTCTGGTTTTCTCTTTTCAAGAGTGTATTTCAGTCTTTTCACTCCATTTGGCCAATTGTCTCCCTTTTTCGCTCTTTTAGCTTTAACCTCTTCTTCACCTTCTTTTTCTTGTTTACAAGTTCTTTTCTTTACCCTTCTCTCAATTATACTTCTTCTTTATTTTCAGTAACTTTCTCTTCTTCTCGCTCAACAACAGTCTTACTAGACCCAGTAGCTGGTGCCCACTCTACTTGGCTTCTCCTTGGTTGTTCATCACTCACATGCTCCTCAGAATCTGTCACTCTAGATTCTTTAGCTTCACAACCTCAAGCTTCTGGATCCTTATTTTCATTGACCAGTTGATGCTCACCTTCTCCAAGTGGACTTGGGACTCTCCTTGTATGACTTGCATGAATCCAATTTGGCAAGCCACCACACTTCACTGCTGTCGTTGTCACCAGTATAATATGGTATGGTCCATACCATATGGGTTCTAAACAAGACTTCCTCACGTGTTTCTTGACGAGAACCCACTGTCCTGGACTCAGATCATGAGCTGGATCCGGTTGTGTTGAGGTTGCAATTTCTCCAACCTGAGGAGACACAGAACGCACCAGATCAGCCAATCCTTTGCAATAATCAAGCACTAGATCATCAGAAATATTCATCAGTTGGTTTGCTGGTACAATCGCTTGTCTCATTGCTCTTCCCGAGTAAACAGAGAGAGGTACCCCTTAACACATCAAGGGAATTGAGGTTCGACTTGCTGCCTCTTGGGTTCCGTCTGAAGATACCTATCTTCAGACGGAACCCAAGAGGCAGCAAGTCGAACGGGAAATTTAAGCAACCCTTCGCCAGGTGGCGCATTGAGACGACCTCTTCCGCCGCAAATTAAACACGGGTGGTTTTTAATATAGCAAGCCGCTTCAACAGATGCCGGTGGCTAAAGTCCATAAACAGTGGGATGAGAAATATTGAACCACTACCCACCCCGATGCACGACAGTGACCACTAGCCCACGAAATTATTTGTGCAAGGACAAAGAAAAGGCTCAAGACCGCCCCCAAAAAATCTTTTTAACATAGTTCCGTGATTAATCAAATGATTGATATTTTTCCAGAAGATCCCAAATCTATTAAGGGGTAACATTATTGTCCCTATTGAAATGACAGAACATTGTGAAGTCTTGATAAAGATGGTTTTTATCAGCTGAATCCATCGCAACGCGTCGACGCTTCATCCTAGCACAATCCAAACCTCCGGCCTTTGTGTTGACATACCGATTTGATGGTGGCATAACATAGAGGGCAATTATAAGGATATTGGATGTACATCATGTATTGAACAAATTTTATGTTTTTATCTTTTTCTGTCTTTTGTTGCAATTATGCAGGTCATAATTGATTGTTTTTATATATTTTTTGATTATTGAGTGTATTAATCAAGACCTTTAAATGTGTTAGGAAAAATCTGATGTATTAATTCTTTCTGTATGATTTTACAAGTGTAATAAACAAACACCTAGCAAAAGATTCCTTTGTTTTTAACTTAGTTGTATTTGATAGATCGCTATTGTTCTCATGCAGACAAATGTGTATTCATAGCCAGGGAATATAGTTACTTCTCATTGCTCTTCCCATCAGAGCTTTATGAGGACTCAATCCAGTCTTTTTTTTTTATCAGGAATGCTTCTAAGACTCATCAATACCAGGGGTAAAGTGTCAGGCCATTTCAGTGTTGTGGATGCACACACTTTTCTCAACCACTCCAGATGTTTCTGGTCGATAGGCACAATGCAGCTTTTGCTCAATTTGTACTGCTGTACAAATCATCCGCATTATCTCATTGTTAAAATGGGACCCATATCTGTTTCTAAAGTGAATGAAAATCCAAACGTTGGTATTAATTCTCTCAGAAGTAATTTTGCAACTGTAAGACTGTCATTCCTGCTTGTTTGATAGGCCTCTACCCAACGAGAAAACAAACAACTAACACATATTTTAGTCCATTACATGGAGGAAGCTCAATGAAATTGAGCTGAAGCCTCGTAAATGGTCCTGCTGCTTTTCCAATTCGTCCCCAACTAACAACTGTCTTTCTGCCTGGATTTTGCTGATGACATATAACACTCCTTTGGCATAGACTCTCTGCAGTGACTCTGAATTTAGGGTTATACCATGACTGCTTGAAGAGCCTGATCATTGCATTTCTTCCAACATGTGCATTTCCATGGTATACCCTTGCAATCTGAGAAAGTAAATGATCTGGCATAACTGGTTTTTCATCTGTGCACATCCATACTTCATCCTCTGCTCTCCTTTCGCAGCCTGATCTTGTCCAAAGTTCTTTTTCTTCGTCACCTGCCTCTTCTTGCAACTGCCTAATTTCATCCCAACTTTCCAAAGAGGAAAACATAAAGTGGCAATTAGTAGTTTTCTTCTCCACCCCTCTCTTGATGGCAATTGAATTTTCTGCACAGAAATGTGCTACTTGATCAGCGTATCTATTACCATTTGTCACATTATCATTTCCTGACTTATGTGCAGAACATTTGACCACCGCAGTCTTTTTTGGCAATTGCAAAGCATCCAATAAATCTTTCACATTTTTACTGCTCCTAATCGGAGAAACTGAAGAAGTCAGAAATCCCCTTTGTATCTATAACTGGCCAAAATCGTGAACCACCCCAAAATCATACTGACTGTCAGTAAATATGGTTACTCTCAGATATTTTGCCAATTTTACATGCTCTAATCAGAGCTATTAGTTCAGCAAGTTGTGCAGAGTTTACCCCTTTTAGACAGGATGCTTCTAGAACTGCAGCCACTGTGCATACTGCATTGGCAGAACTCAATACACCTCTTTTATTTCTCAGACATGATCCATCAACAAACATCACACTATCTGGTTCCTCTTTTGGTGTATCCTTAATGTCTGGCCTTGGTTTTGTGCACAAATCTTTCACATCCAAGCAATCATGGTCTCCATATTTCACAAAATGGACTAGGCAACAGGGTTGCTGGATTCATTGCTGTGCATCTCACCACATCTCACTGCCATGTTTGAACTGGGGTGGCTTGGTGAGCAAAATAACGATGGATTAAACCCAGATCTGTGACTGGGGTGAATGTTTGGCCATTGTGCAACATTCCGTCCATCATCTTGTTTATTTTGCTGTGCATCTTTACCACAGTCACATTCTCAGCACCCAATATTACTCTTTCATACCAAGTCAGCTATAGGTCACGTGCTGAGTTCGAGTTCTTGTTAATAGGATCTCAACAGAGTTTGGCACATATACTTTGACTGGATGTCCCATCACAATCGCTTCACTCTGTTCCAGACTCACACAAGTCGCAGCCACTGCCTTCAAACAACCTGGTAATGCTGCAGCCACTGAATCCAAAGTAGCAAAAAAATATGCCACTGGACGTCGTGCCATTCCATGTCTCTGAGTTAAAACTGAAAGTGCCCATCTATCTCTCTCACAGCAGTACAACGCAAAATCCTTTGCTTTTTTTTTATCTGTCAAAAAGAGATACATCAAGATATTTGTTGGAATTCCAAAAGAATGACAGGACTCAGAAGTCAGGAAGATGCTAGTTTAATCGACCATCCACTCTCCTCACTAGAGAACACACCAACATTCCACGGGGAGCTTCAGGATGGGAGAATCCAACAGGGGCAGGGAGTAGGGGTGGACAGATTGTACCAGCAGGCTGATTATAACACATCTCCCTTCCTTATAGTGAGGACAAACAACTCTTAAAACAGGAAGCAGAGTGGCAACTGGTAGGCTGGACAGTGCTAGCGGGGGAACAGCAGGAGCACCTAGCAAACAGGTTATGGTTTCACATTTACAATGTTGTCAAAACTCCACCATTGACCATTTTCAAACTGTACCACATTTTTCAATACTTTAACAATCTTACTAGGAGAGTGAAACTTGCTGAGAGTGGTTCCCGACTTGGTGTTCCTTTTGGCTTGCGCCAGGTCTCCCACCTCCCACTTTTGGACCTTCACTCCATGTTTTTGATCATACCACTGTTTGTACTTGGTCTGATGTTGTCTGACCTTCTCTCCTGCCTCCTCCCAATCTACTTCCCTGACATCACCACCCTTTAACCAACTGGGATTTAACTTGGTACATGGTTCCCTTCCACGTAAGGACACGAAAGGAGAGACCCCAGTTACTCTATTGGGTGATGTGTGATAAGCCTACAGACATTCCCTCAAAGAGTTTTCTACGTCATGTCCATTGATGGCACCCAGCTGGATATTTTCTTTAATGACCCTGTTTGCTCTCTCCACCAGGCCATTGGCTTTCGGGCAATAGAGGGCTGTGGTTTCATGCCGTATGCCTGAAATTTTCAGAAACTCCTGCATTTCCTCAGAGGTGAATTGTACCCAATTGTCAGTAATTAATGTGGAAGGTATACCTTCCTCATAGAACACCTCTTTCAGAAATTGAATCACCGCTTTGGTAGTGATGTTGTGCACAAACTTTTGCTTGATCCAGTGTGAAGTATAATCGATCAGAACCAACATGAATCTTTTCTGCACACCCAGATTCTGCATAGGTCCAATAATGTCCATTGCCAATTTGTTCCATGGCTTGTTCGGGACACTTACTGGAGACAACGGAGACTTGTGTATCACTTTTGACTTATCACTTTTTGCACAGGCCCCACACTCCTTTACAACTTCTTCAGTCATGGCATCCATTTTTGGGAACCAGAAATTTGTTCTTACTCTTGCCTTGGTGGTACTACGCCCAAGGTGGCCTTCATGCGCCAAGTCAATGACTCTCTTCCGTAGTTCCCTGGGAGGTATCACTCTATTGTTGCGATAAACTTTTCCTACAATGACACTTAATTCATTTCTTATCTCCCAAAATTCTTCCACTTCCGCTTCAACCTCTTTCTTCTTGTTTGGCCATCCCTTCTTGACATGCTCTTTTTAAGACACTAAGCTCTTTGTCCTCCTTCATACCATCCTCCCACTCTTTTTCCGTGATGGCAGGAAAATCCATCATCATTATGGGACTGTCCTGAGCTTCCTCAGGTACTCCTACCTCTGGTAATGGTGATCTTGAGAGAAAATCTGCAATGGTATTTTCCTTTCCCGGCACATGTTCAATCTTGAAATTGTAATGTTCCAGTCCTAGGATCCATCTGCTGATGCGCGGGGTGCAATTCTCCAGGCCTTTCACAGAGAATATAAACGTTAGTGGCTTGTGATCCGTCCGTATTGTGAATCTCAAACCCCATAGAAAAAACTTAAAATGCCTGACCGCCCAAAAACATGCCAAGGCTTCACGTTCGATTACCGAATAGTTTTTTTCTGGTGGAGAGAGACTCCTGGACGCGTAGGCAATAATCTTCTCCTCATTTCCATTTTTCTGGACTAAGGTGGCACCCAATCCATAGTTTGAGGCATCAGTTGCAAGGATAGTCTTCTTAGTCGAGTCAAATGTTCCAAGGGCTGGGGAACTGATTAAATCCTCTTTTAAGGCATTCGCAACGGCCTCCTGCTCCTCATTCCACACAAACTCCTTGTTTTTCTTTAACATCTCTCTCATGGGTTCGCACTTAGCAGCAAAATTGTCCACATATTTTGACATATATTCCATTAGCCCCAAAAAGGACTTGAGCTCTTCTTTGTTTCTTGGATTGGGGGCTTCCTTTACTGCTCGGATCAAACTGCTCTTTGGTCTAAATCCTTCTTTTGAGATCGAATGGCCCAGGTATTCAACTTGTTGTACTTTTATTTTGCACTTTTCCTTCTTCACTGTTAGGCCAGCATCCATGAGTCTTTTAAAAACTTGCCTCAATACCCCATCGTGTTCTTCTGAATTCTTTCCATAGACCAAAATATCATCTTGGAAGCACATTGTGCTTTCCACACCTTCCAGGATCTTCTGCATAGCTCTTTGGAAAATAGCTGCAGCTGACGCAAGGCCAAAGGCATCCTTTTGAACATGAATGCTCCGAAAGGTGTAATGAACGCCGTCAGTGGCCTTGAATCCGGATGTAGTTCGATCTGGTGGTACGCCATGGATAGGTCTATCACACTGAAATACCTTGCGGGGCCCATGGTGCTTAGCATTTCATTGATTACTGGCAAGGGATGTCTTTCTACCCAGATGCAGTCATTTAAACTGCGCAAGTCCACACAGAGGCGGATCCCTTCACCATTGGATTTGGCCACGATAACTATCGGAGCCAACCACTCTGAACAGTCTATTGGTTGGATTATATCCAGGTCACATAACTTGCGCAGCTCCTTTTCCAGAGGCTCTTTCAGTTTAAAAGGCACTGTGCGCAAACTGTGCACCACTGGTTTAGCATTTTGCTTTAATTTGATCCTATGTTGAAAATTGTGCAAACATCCAAGTTCCTCTTTGAAAAGCTATTTGGATTCTTCACAAATCTTTTCACCCACCGGAAACTTCTCTGTGAGCAGAACTTGTTCAGCACTATTAGGGTCCAGTATGATTCCCAACTCCTTTGATGTACCCATCCTAAAAGATTTGATCCCGACTTTACAACATATACTGTCCCATAGGTTTTCCTGTCCTTGAATTGTAGCTGCACATCCTTCATACCCAAATGGGGAATGTTTCCCTTATTGTATCCTGTGGGAGAAATATCTGGGTTTTTTAACTCACTAATCTTATTTTTTCCCATGGAGACATAATCATCCTTATTGAGTAAAGTGAACGGAGAACAAGAATCAGCAAACATTTCAACACGTTCATCATCAATTAATACATCACATTTGGGATAAATAGAATTCACTGTGTCGCTGACATCTTTTACTTGTAAAATAAACTTATCCATTTTTTGTTCAATACATTTGACTTCTTTACTTCCAGCCTTTTCTGTATTTCTATCCTGATCTCTTGTGTGTAATTCACCATCTCGACACACCCTGGCAAAGTGCCCCCCTCCTATTGCATTTCTTACAAGTGACATACCTGGCTGGGCATTGAAAATAAGTGGCAAAATGGTTGTTGCTGCCACACCGGTAACACTTTGGACCCTTCTCTCTGTAATCTGTCCTGGTGTTGGCATACTCTTTAAACCTCATCTTATACACATCATTCCTGTCTTCTTCATCATTAATAGTTGCCACCACCTCCCCATCCGGTTTCATTTCTTTTACGCACCTTGCTGTGTGTCCCACTGACTTGGCTAATTCAATAGCTTCTCAAAGCCCTGGATTCTTTGTCAATAGTTTCTCCTGGATGCGTGGATTATTTGTGCACCTCACAAGTTGGTCTCTTATTAAAGAGTCTGTGAGATCCCCAAATTCACATAACTGTGTAAGTCCCCACAAAACTGCGATATAATTCTGTACAGATTCCTGTTTGCCTTGACACCTTTTAAAAAATTTGTGCCGCTCTAGAACCACATTGATTCTATCCCCAAAATGTTTTACTAATTTTTTCATGGTCTGCACAAACACATCAACTTCCCCAACATCATTTCCTTCCTGCTGTGGCACAGGTAGTGATTCATATACTTTACGCCCTTGTACACCCAGATTATGGAGTAAAATATGTTGTTTTCTTATTGAGTTAAACCTTTGCCCCCCTATGGCTATGAGATACGACTCAAAGAGTTTCACCCATTCCTTCCAGCTAATCTCGGGTTCTCCTATGTCATTCAGGAAGGGTGGGGGTTGGTTCATGCTTGCTGCTGCCATTAGGAAATAGAAGAGGAGGAACCAGAGACTAAATAAAACAGGAGGGGTTTGGAAATTACCAAACGGACACAATACTACACAGTTTGGATTGCTAATCTCTATTATAGTACAGGCAAATTTTCCAGCAGTACCCCCAACTCAACAATCCAATGTGAACAGTAGGGAACGCTGCAAAGTCAAGGTAAAAATGGGTATAAGAGAAACTTTCACTATAACCCACGGAGCGTGGGCCAACTGATGTCTCGTGGGCTAACTGATGTCTCGTGGGCTTACTGTCCCAATATTTCTTACTTGTACTTCTTCTCCACGAACTACGCCCTAAATGTCCCTTGGAGACTCTTCGCAAACCGGAACACTGAAACTGACTGAAAATGCAGCTCCTTAGCTCCTGGTGCGCCGGCCAGATCGTATGACGCCGGATACAGCTGACACTCCGAAGACGTGTGTCGGGAATAGGCGGCCCTTTTCTACTGATGCGCTGACAGAATACGCCGGCTCCGGAACACTAGTCACGAAGGCAGTCAGCTTCCGACCAGCTGACTAAAGGATTGAAGCGCAGGCGCCAAACCGAGACGCTAGTCCATCAGAATCTGACAGGAAATCTTGACACAGTGCTGAGGAATCGCCCGCCGACAACCCTGCTGCAGATCCCAAAGACAACAGACGACGCTGCACTCCTTCTGATACTTTACACACCAATGAAAATTCTAAGCACACTACAGGTACGAGTAACTACCGGGTCCTCCGGTCAATTTTACGTCTTTTCTCCTGAGCAAAATCACCTTTGCACACACCCAGAGAGTCAAGCTTCCTCCGCTACATACGCAATTTTCCTCCTGCAGACACGCGGCAGCATAGCATATTCCTTCATTTATTTCTTGAGTCAGTCCTTATTTTACTCGGCCCGCACTCTAAACCTTACCCGGCCCTGTAGCACCAGCTCCGAGGCTTACACGACCTAGACTCCTTTTCTCCTTTTCCTCCTGACAAGACAGATAAGTGTCCGGTAGCGGTGACAACATTTCTTTTTGACTGGTCCTTCCTTGCGTGTGGAGAGAGCACACAAAGGGGAGATGGTCGCTACTGCCCCCTGCGCAGTTCCGTCGCCAGTGTTGGAATTCCAAAAGAATGACAGGACTCAGAAGTTAGGATGATGCTAGTTTATTCGACCATCCACTCTCCTCACTAGAGAACACACCAACATTCCACGGGGAGCTTCAGGATGGGAGAATCCAACAGGGGCAGGGAGTAGGGGTGGACAGATTGTACAAACAGGCTGATTATAACAATATTCTGATACACAATAACTGAAAGTGGTAGCGGGAGAAAAGTAAAAAAAAAAAGAGCAACATAATTAGGCTGTCCGGAATTCGGTTAAAACTGACTCTGCCCGACAGTACCCTACCGGATGAAAATCCGCTCACCCCGTTTAAACCGAGTGTCACTGATTTTCATAGTTGTTGCACCCTTTGGCCACTTGATAGAGCCAAATCATTGCAGACCAAACTGCAAAGCTCCACTCCGCATTCACCAGGAACCTCCCAAACCAGGGTGTTGGAATAGGTATGAGGTGGAATGAAGGCCCGACAACCCTTGTTTTACATATGCAGTGACATCCTGTCCACTTTAAGGCACTCGCATCTCCCTCCTTTAGTTTTAAATGTTTGCAGACATCTACTCTTTTCTGTTTATAGACAAACTCTCCGCTTCTGTCATAACCTCTTTCTCTGGAACCACACGGAATTACCATTTTTTATTTAACAGTAGCCATGTCAATAGATCGTAGAGAGACTTATGCTTGTTCCCTCAAGTAACACCAGCAAAGGCAATTAGGCATTTGATGTGCATGCCAGGCGCGCAACACCCATTCCTCTTAACGGGCTTCAGCCCCCCCCCCACCCCCCCGTCGTTGTCTTCAGCCGGGCTGCTCAGGTTCAGATGACGGATTTACATGCACTAACATAATTGAAGTATGCACACCGTTCTTCGTCTGTTTCATTTGTATTAAGGCTCCACGGGTAGTGTTTTTATTATCGGAAACTTTCGCATCCCAGAATTTCATTTTAGTGATCACTTCAGAGAGGCTCTCAGGAGCCAGCCAGCCTCTGAAGGTTTCAGCAACCCACCCTTTTGTTTTCTTTGAGACAGGGTGGCACTGAGGTGATAACCTTGCTTGTAGGCAAGGATTTCACCTAAGCATGGTTGATGGGCTGTGCAGCATGGGGTGGGAGTGTGAAGATGTGCTCAGCAGGGGGATATGACACAAGCAGGAATTCCTTTACAAAGGAAAAGCGTCACCTGCACTAGTCATCCCTTCCCCATGTTGTGCACATCTTCCCACGTCCTGCCACGGGGGGCTGTTGTTCAAGGGCTAAAGGCCGGTGCCCCTCCCCATTGTGGCCTTTCTATTGAACCAGTTATTCAAATACATTTTAAAAATAAACCATTTTGTTGAGACTTAATCCCAGTGAAATTCATACACTTTCACAAGGGGCTTTGCCACTCTGCCTTTGTGAGCATGTCTGACGCTGTATACAGCGGGGCTGACAGGGCTTGCCCATGCACAGCCCTTATGTCTTCTCAGAACTTCACTCAGCTGCTATTACTTGACACGTTCTTATCTCCTCACATGTCGGTTGTGATCAGCAAGCCTTACTGACCATACCCAATTCTATGACAAAATGGGAAAGAGTGGGTTTAAGAAGCATGCTACTGTAAGTCTACACATGCTTCATAGTCACATTTTATTAGGAGTATGTGACATTCTCTCAGCTCCTCTACCATCCCTCCCCCCCATCTCTAAGTGGTGGTGTTGGTTTCAGTAATTTATCATGGCTAGTGATGTTTGCTTTATTTCGTCTGCAGATTAATGACTATGGGCCAGATGTAGGTAACCCATTTTTACCGACTCTAAAATACCGATTTTTACCGAATCGGTATTTTAGAAAAGTGAAACGAGATGTAGGTCAAAATCCGGTAAAAAATACCGATTCGGAAAAAATCAGTAACCCCTTCACGGTATTCACCGAATCGGTAGTTTCCGATACGGCAAATACCGAATCGGTAAGTCACATGCAATCCTATGGGCCCGGATGCCCATAGGAATGCATTGAAACTACCGACTCGGTATATACCGAGTCGGTAAATACCGAGTCGGTAAATACCGAGTCGGGGATACAAAATATCAGGCAGTTGAAGTATCAACCAATCACGTGTCTCCATCCCGCCCCTCAGCCAACCAACAGAGCAATAGACCAATCCTGTGCATCGACCCCACCCCACAACCAGGAAGTGGCCATACCCATGCAGGTGCAGTGTAAATGTAAATGTAGTTGAGCTTATATAGCGCACAGCTACCCGCAGTGGGTTTCCCGGCGCTTGCTTAGGGAACCCTTCCTGGTATTCCCCTGTGAGATAGCAGGGTATCCACAAGGTGAAAGTCAGGCATCCCGCCGCGAGGGGCCGTTGTGGAGATTAAGCAAGCTATTGCCCAGAGTCGCAGAGTGTGAACCTGTGAGTCGAGGAGGCACCGGGGCGAGAATTATCGAGTCCGTGGAATTTTTAGCCCAAGACCCGCCGAGGCGGGGAATTGAACCTTGGTCCAGGACCGATCTCAGCTTCCGGGTCTGCTGCCTCTAACCTCTGAGCCACACTGATCACACAGGAGAGCAGACACACAGAGACAGGCAGCTGTGAAGCAGAACCCTGCAGGAAAAACAAATGGAGCCCCAAGACTCTCAGAGGGAAGGACCAGAGAGGAAGAGAAAGATGAAGTTTAGCACTGGAGAACTGCAGGTGCTGGTGGAGGAGGTAGTGAAGCACTACCCAAGAATATTTGGAAAGCAGTCCCTGCAGGTACCAGAGGCTGTCAAGAGGAGCACCTGGCTGGGGCTGCAGCTAAGAAAGGTAAGGGACATGTCCATCACCCCACACCCCCTGCCTGTGTACCTCCCCCAATGTGACCATGTATTGAGGAAATTCAGTCCTGACTTTAGTACTCACCTGCAATGCATTATGGGAGTGGTAGTCATGAGAAATCCCTATATGAGCAGTCAACATGAAATGTCGTCAGGCATGCCACACAATACAAGCAGACACATGGGAGGAGCAGAAAATAGTGATGTGAAACTGTAATTTAATATTGATGTACACGGTGAAAGCACCACTAAGATACTGTCCATGTCTGTCCACAGGAGAGACATCACGCAAGTCACAGCAGGTGAGGGAGAAGACACATCCCCAAAGGGATAGCAGTGAGCAAGAAGGCAGGGATGCTGGTCCCAGCAGTGCAAGACCCACAGCACCATGCACACAAGCAGCAGACATACCAGAGGCAGACGACACCATGCAAATGGAAGCATCTCCTGTGCTCATTGGCTCACCACTACCTGCGTCAGAACAATCACACACACCAGCAGACTCCGAGGTGTCTGAAATCCTCAGGCCTGTGAGGCATGAGGGCCCCCCGCATAGGATCCTACAAACATCCTCGGATGAGGAAGGGGAATGTGATGAGACAATGCAGTCTATGGCAGGGAATGCACCACGTCACACATCCACTCCTGTCAGGCCATCTGAAGGAACAAGACGTCGTAGGGGCCGGGAGTCAGGCGGCAGTGGCCGTGATGAGAGTGTGTTCCAAGGCCTCGAGACCACAATGGTGAAGGTTCAGCGCCTGCAGGCAAAAGGGATAAGTGCAGTACACAGGCAGATGCGAATTCTGAACAGCAACTTCACAGACATTAACAAGGGAATATCATCTATGGCAGACAGCATGAAGGACATGGCAGAGGGAGTCAGGGACATGTCTCAGTGTGTGATGACACTGTGTGAGGAACTACGAGAGGACCGTGCACAAAGGCGCAGGGAGAGCCATCGCACGCACCATCAGACAAGGGGAATGCGCCAACTAGCAACTGCGACTTCACTGATGTGTCGCCGTTCAGTTGCAATGCAGGAGGGGCTGGTGCACTGCTGTACTGATCTATCCCGGGGGATGGGGAGAGTCACTACAGCACTTGAAGTGTTGCTGACTAACCAGTCAGCCACCACAGGACCAGAAGTTCTTGGGGACACAGATACCCCTAGTAGCAGGAGCTGCACCCCTGTCCCTGAAGTAAGGAGGAGCAGCAGACGCCAGAGTGCCGGCGCAGGCACAGCAGACTCTGAACCTAATCAACCTCAGGCATCACGCGTGGGTGTTCTTGGGCGCAAGCAGTGAGCCTGCCGTATGCAGATGGACATGTGAGGGTGAGGTAACCCCCGTCCACACAGTAGTGCTGGGCACACTAGTATGTGTGTTCTGTGGCTTATGTCATTTCAACGTAGTGCAAAATAAACTATGCGCATTGAAGTACAACACGTGCTTTGTCTCTATACTTACTCAGAAGTAGTTGTGTGTGATTTCTGCCCGTCTCTGTCTCCCGTCTGTGGGTGTTGGTCCTCCTACTGTGTTGGCTGCTGGTAGTGCCTGCTCATCATCATGGTCTTCATAGGCCTCCAATTCCACCTCTGTGCCCCTCTTAGTAGCGAGGTTGTGCAACATCGCACAGGTAGCAATAATCTTACAGCACGTTACAGGTGAGTACTGCCGTGCCCCCCCACTTTTGTGGAGGCATCGGAACCGGCTCTTCAGGAGGCCAAAGGTGCGCTCAATGATGTTCCGGGTGGATATATGTGCCACATTGTAACGTCTCTGGCTGGGGGTTGTTGGGTTGAGGTAGGGTGTCAGGACGAAGGAACGGAGTGCATATGCACTATCCCCTAATGTGGAAGACAAAATATATATTACTCAGATGCACACATTGACATACGTCTGCTTCATCTATCAAGGGAGTGTCACCCATTTCTTTACCTAGCAGGTATCCTTCCCCGAATTCACCCGCTGTCAGGCGGGTAAAGATCCCACTGTTTTGGAAGATATATGAATCGTGGGTACTTCCTGGGTATCTGGCCACTATATCGGTGATGATGAACTTGGCATCACAGATTGCTTGTACATTAATTGTGTGTGTTGACTTCCTGTTCCTGTATATGTGCTCTGTGGCAGCTGGGGGGCAAATGGGGATGTGGGTCCCATCAATGCAGCCAATCACGTGTGGGAAGTTTGCCATGAGGTAAAAGTCAGTGTTGGTCCTGAGCAAGTCCGCATCAGTGTCTGGGAAGTGGCTGTACTGATCCATTCTTTGCATCATGGCATCCAGGAACTTTTGGAAAAAACGCGACAGGCAGCTCTGGGTCACCCCACCGACCGCTGCCACTATACTCTGGTAGCTCCCAGATGCTAGGAGGTGTATGCTACAGAGCACCTGGACATGGGGTGGGATGGCATGGGCCCTTGGTCTTGGGTGGTCCAGGAGTGGATGCAGGTCCCTGATCAGGTCCATGATGGTTTCAGGGTGCAGTCTGTATCTCTGCAGTATCTCTGGCTCTGTCAATTGGAGGAGTGTAATCCTTTGCCTATATACCTGTTCCCCCCTTCTCCATTCCCTCTCACCTGCTGCCTGTAGCCTTAGCCGTCTTGCTATGACGTAAAATGCCGCCATTCTGCTTCCAGTGTTGCATTTTGGGGCCCTTTTTTATAGGCTGCACCTGATTACCACCTGCTTGCAATCCATGTTAAATACCGACTCGTAATTACCGAATTTCGGACCAAATCGGTAATTAAAGGCTCACCTACATCTCGATGGCGTGGTATTTTCCATTTCGTAATTTCCGAATCGGTACATTTACCGAGTCGGAACTTTTACCGACTCGGTATTTGTTCCGACTCGGTAATTTTACCGAGTCGGAACTTTTACCGACTCGGTATTTGTTCCGACTCGGTAATCTACCGATTTGGTATTTTTTCCGGTTTTAGGCGGCCTACATCTCATTTTTCAAATACCGGTCGGTAAAGGCCGAAAACACCGATTTTCGCCCGTTACCGACCGGTATTGGGCTACCTACATCTGGCCCTATGTGTGATATATCATATTAAACACATATTAAGCAATCTGCAGGTTAAATAATACAAACATTAACAAAGACTCTATGTATAGCTTTTAATCATTGAAACTGCTGGATACTGGATGGTGAGGCTGTGTGTGTTTGTGTGAATGGAAGAGACAATGATTGCAGGAGTTGACTTAGATGTTGAGTAAATTCGGGTGGCTGGGTATTCGAGTTGGGTGAATGACAGTGGATAGTGTAATGTGGGTAAGTGAATAGGTAGGTGACAGAAGGCAGTGGTTCACTGAATTGTTGAATTCAGGTGGACGAGTAGTGAATGAAAGTAAGTGGGTAGTGAGGGTCAATCGTACGGTGCAATTCTATGTTTGTATTTGTGCCTCACTACGATTTTCTATCACTAGCTGCCACTGCTCCCTGCCCCAAGAGTTGTGTTATGAGATATTGGCCCTGTCTTCCCCTGGCGTTTTGAACACAGCATTTCAAGGAACACCTCAACCGAATTTTTATCAGGAGCCGTCATTACTTGTATCCAGTCTGTGTCTTTGGAGCGTCGTTCGATTTGGTGCTCATCATTTTGATGTTGGGTGGACAAAAGGACGAGTGACTGAGCCTGGAATCAAGTTTGTGATGCGGAGGCTTCACATGAGATTTATGCAGCACACGCTCAACCCGCAGAGCTGCACGAGGGGAGGAGACACATTACAATGGTACTTTGAGGTTAGAGGACTGTGTCAAGAGCCCCGCACGGGCATCCTGTGGGTACTGTATGAGCATTCTTTGTGTGACCGCCACAAGTAAGTCTCAGGTTTACACGCATGATCAGTTTACTGACTTAACACAGTGAATGGGGGCCGCGAATGAGTGCTTCCCATTGCCTCCTATGGCTCCTTCATTGGTTGGAAGTGGTTGTTAGGGGGAAGAGGGGCTATTAATGTGCATAAGCACGGCTATAGCACCTAGTAGGTTAGTAGCAATAATAAAAGCAAAGCGTTCTATAAACACTGGTAAAACACAGTTTCAGTTGTTGTGTATGGCGCAAAAATGAGTAACCACTGAAAAGCACTGTTTTTTGAGGCATTGAAATTACTGGAAAAACACCATCAGAATTTACCAAAAATAGAAACTGAAAACAGGAAAGCCTAAAACATAATTTACAATACTCAAATTCATAACAGGTGATCAGTACTTTACACATATGCATAGATAGGCCAAGTAAAGGAAAAGGAAAAAAAAGAGGCAGACTATATATACTATATATACGTATTAGTTCACCTTGAGCCAGTACCCTATGTATCCTCTAAACAGCCCCATATAGAATCACATTTTTGCAGAGCACGTATCCCCCTAGCTCAAGCTAGAGCCTTCTCTCTTTCACCAATTTCTCTCACTATTGCCCACCACTCATCTACTGAGGGGGCTTAGGTGAGATCCAGGCTTCAGCTATTGCAAGTCGGGCTGCTACTTACAATATTGCATTTATAAATTTGTAGCCCAACAACCTCTCCGCTATCAAAAAATTATATTTGCACCCTAGTCGTCGCTTGATAACAAATTACATTTTCTGCCTAAATAATCCTAATTCTGGACACATAACAAACATGTGGACCAAATCGCCTGCACATAGCCCACATTTGGAGCACTTACAATGCGCCCCTCCAAGTGTCCCCCTTGTACACCCCCACCTCGGGACCATCTAGCTATCTTCGCTGGTGTATAGTAAAGGGCGGATATCGCCGGCACTGTTGCAGTCATAAACTAACCGAATGCACCGATCGTTCTATAACATTAAATGCCAACTTGACCCCTTCTAGAGTGACATTTATCCCCAGAGTCTCACTCCATCTTACTGCAGTTTTTCACAGCCATCCACTCTAAACTGACAGAGGGATCGGTACATCATGCTTTTTGCTGCCTTCCGATTCTGCACATGCAAACACTGCCATATCACTAAGCTAGATACATTTTGCAGTGCAACTTGTCTCGTAAAATAATCCCTAAACTGGAGGTATTTAAAAAACATCCGCTGAGGGATAGCAAATTTAAGCTGTAAGTTCTCAAATGATCTGAAACCATTACTATCAAATAATTTACCCAAATACTGAATGTCATACTTTGCCCACTTCTGACCCTGAGAGTCCTGAAATATCATAGGCAACATTGGGTTGCCCCAGAGAGGGAGTTTATCACATGTGAGAGAGATAAGAGGACCTAGCCATAATGCCCTGCTAGATGTGTACACAGTCCCTGATGGCCTTAAACCGTACCTGTTTAAAATAGTTAGGGTCATTGATTCTATATAAGAACATATGGCTCTCAGGGCCAAGAACGAGCCAATGCCAAAAATCCAATTCATCTGGACTCAAGAGACTACGCAAATGGCCGAAGAATCCTTCGCTTTATCTGGTATTCCCAATGCAGGTGCTCGACAAAGATCGTCTCGTAACTCAATAAAAGCTTTCATGCTTTCATCATCCAACTCAATTGGATCAGTCACATCTTTGTCTGTCAACCTCTGTAGAGGTTTTGCAATCAGTGAAAAACCACTGATCCACTGCTTGCAGTATCCAACCATTCCCAAGAACATTCACACTTCTTTTTGAGTCTTAGGAAGACTGATTTGCTGAATCACATTGATCCGTTCCGGTGTCACTTTCCTGACTCCCTCCTCTATTTTGTGTCCCAAATAATGGACCTACTGTTTCAAAATTGTGTAATTTTGCTGGTAACACTTTGTGCCCACCTTCTGCCAAATGGTTCAGTAAGGCAATTGTATCTGTCACACATGCCTCTTGTGTTTTTGATGCTGTCAGTAGGTCATCAATATACTGAACCAGAACTGATTTTTCTAAATTTGATTAAAAATCAAAGGACTCTCTGTGTACCCTTGAGGACCTTGGCACCATGCCAAAACATGGTCTCCGAACCGGAAAGCAAATAAATACTGGCTATCCAGATGTAAAGGAATGGAGAAAAATGCTTGACATAGATCAATCACTGTGTACCATTCTGCATCACAGGGAATTTGATAAAGGATCACTGCTGGCTGTGGCACTATTGGACAACAGGGCACCACAATCTTATTAATGCTGCGTAAATCTTGCACTATTCTATATTTTCCACTTGGATTTTTAATTCCCATAATAGGCAAATTACAAGGACTGCTTAGTATTTCTCTTAAACATACCCTGCTCAATCATTTGGGCAATCACAGTAGTAACTCCTGCTGGTATTTCAGGACTCATCTTGTACTGAGAAGTGTTTTGATATGTTGCACCCGGTTTCACCGTAACCCGTATAGGATCCACACTTTTCATCAAACCAATTTCTTTCCCTGTAAAGTCCCATACATCAGACCTTACTGAATTTCTCAACTCTACAGGCAAATCTTTTTCAGTAAGGAATGAAAACAATTCATCCACTTCTGTCCCTTGCTTCGCTAACATCATTTTAAACGCAACATCCTCATCTGATGTTTGCAAAGCAATACCATCTGGTACAATAAATGGTGCAGTTCATTTAACAAAGTAAATCTCTCCCTAAAAGATTCACCGGACTCGTATCACATACCACAAACCGATGCATGTCTCAGAATCTTCCAATATGAACTTCTATTGGCTTAGAGATTGGAGTTTTAATATACTTATTGGAGACTCCTACACCTTGGATGGCTTCTCCTGAGAGCAGTAGGTTCGGAATTTCTTCTGCTCTTACAGTAGAACTGGTAGCACCAGTGTCCACTAGGAATGTAATATCATTACCTTCCACTTTCCATCAACAAATGGACTTGACTGATATACCTCTGAAGATGCACCAAGCACGCAATCATCCTCCCCCCTCAGGCACCGTCACAGAGATAAGTCTGAATCACTGTCATTGCACTGCAACAAGTATTGCGAAACCATTTGCACATTTTGATTCTTACCAACTTGTTCACCTGCGTGAAATCCAGTGTTCGAATTGTATCTTTGTACTTGAGCATTCACATTATTTGGCATAGGAGCTTGTGGCACCTGTAACTGTGAAGTAACTACCTGCTGCTGCTGTTGTTGATTCACAACCACCTCATTCTGCATCTGTGGATTGACATTTTTATTTACCCCATTATTCTTCAGAACAGATCTACATGTGTTATTCCGCATGCATGACAAGGATATTTCTTTTTCATCTCATCTTTATTCATTTTACCTCTACCACCACTGGATACTTGACCAGTCTGATTCTGACCTTTCATCTGATAATCTATTTGTTCTGCCACCTTTACTTGTGCCCACATCATTTTCTCCTTTAACGTTTTGTATCTCGTCTCAATGTCATCACAACAATTTTTTGCATACCTCAGAATCTCATCAACTCTTTTGCTCTGCCAACAAATCAAATGATGCTGAATCATGTTACTAATTTCTGGTTTCAATCCAAACACAAAATGTCCCATATCTTTATCTCCGATATTCTCAAAACCACTGTACTGTTTGAACACTTGTAATAACCTTTCATAGTAAGCATGTACCGACTCTTTTAGTTCTTGTGTTGTCCTGTATATTTTAACCCAATCCTTTTCCTTTGGGGAAATTGTACTCTTTAGGAAAGTTATTATTACCTGATTATATTTTCTCATCACCTCTTCTGAAGGTGCACCTGTTTTCGTATCTCTAGGATATTCTTCTTTGGGCCAATCAATAGTAATCTTACACTCAGTCCACAAATCAGCTGGAACGACAATCTCAAACAAACCATCTAGATCCTTTCACAAAACCTTTGAAACTTTCACAAACCTCTCTACTTGTTTATACAACTCCACCGGTTTTTCCCTTAGTCTAGGAAAGTCATTAGTAAAGGACAATATATCCTGTCTCGACCAAGGAACATGAACATATCCACCACCTGGAACTTCTCTCATCAGACACACCATTTCAACTTGTCCTGTCTCCCTCAATGGAAATAAAGACCTTTTTTTGTTAGTAATCATTTCTTCTTTCTTTTTCGCCCATCTACCTTTCCACTGTTATATATCTCCCATTTCTTCAAGATGCTCATCAACTCTTTTATTTGCAATCTTTTGCCAGATGCATTTAAACTCTCCACGTCCTTTTCAGTAAAATCCAGTCTATACGTTTACTGTAACACCCTTGACTTCTCTGTGTCTACTCCATATTCACAAGTAGCCTCTGCCAATTTCTCATGAAGATTTCTTGCTCTCCAAGTAATATTTTTGCTCAATCTGTCTGGACTTATTGTACCAATAATCATTTCTTCTAAATCCACTCTCAGTTTACTCACATCTATACTCTGTGGTTGAGGTTTTCACTTTTCCATCCCTCTTATCCAGTCATCTAACTCATCCGGCGAAGGACCCATTGAATTCCCTGACGGTGGAGTGTCATTCTGCACTATTCTCCTTGGATCCATTTGTGCACCTCTCTTTGGGTTTTCAGTTATCAACTCACAAACTGGAAGATCAATCAATGAAGTATTTGTTTCAGCTTGTACAGCCTGATCAGCTACCATTACCACCTTGTTCCTGACACTATTCATTGGGACTGTTGATGCATGTATTCTCAATATATTCTGTTTTTCTCCATACAATGGAACTATGGGACCAATTGTTACCGGCACTGTTAATGCTTCCACATTCAGACTCAATTGATTAATTTTCTAAGTCAACACCTCGCTCGCCTTATTCAACATATCAATTTCACTCTCTTGAACTACTCTAGTAATCACTGGGACTTGTGGAACCTGCAAAATTAGTGGGGTTCCCATTAATGGTGCATTTCAAACTATTTCACTTGAGTTTTCCTGATACGGTGGAGGTCTTTTAGTCAAAATGTCATCTAACAATTCATCATCAGATTCACTCGGGTCCAAATGTAATCCTGATGTCTCTACATTTTTCTTTTTCTCTTTACTTTTGCATCCAGTCGATTCCTCAGCAACTAAAACTGGGTACAAACCATCTGCTTTTACAGTTCTCCTCCATCTTTTCATTTGATCCATCTTGCCTCAGCATACCTGGTGGAGAAGTGTGGCTCACTGGTTAGAAGCGGCAGACCCTGAAGCAGAGATCAGGCCCGGGACCAGGGTTCAATTCCCGATGCGGCAGGGTCTTGGGCTCAATGTCTGCGGACTCGATAATTCTCGCCTCGGTGCCTACTCTAATCATGGGTCCCACTCTGCAACTCTGAGCAATAGCTTGCTTAATCTCCACAACGGCCCCAACAGCGCTGGGATGCCTGGCTTCGCCTTAGGGGTGCCCAGGAGGGGGCATCTCACAGGGAAAGCCAGGAAGGGTTCCACAGCGGTATACAGCGCCAGGATGCCCCGAGATGGGGCGACAGTGCGCTTTACAAGTATACACACATTTACATTTACCTAGATATCATATTCCTGTATCTATTTCCATTCCTGTATTTCTTTCATTTGTATGCCTCTTGTTCCTATTTCTCTAATGCATCATACTGTGTAGGTCTAGGATATAGTTTTAGGGAGTTCATTCGCCCTCTCAAATTCTCCAAAATCCTTACATTAAATGTACAATGCTCCGGGAAAGCCAAAACACCATCAACTTCCGTGTATCCCACCCAATTCTCCAACCATGTACACGTATGGTAACCACGTTCCAACATCATAAAAGAAGCAGGCATTATTGGATGTGGAATAGGAATTTCCTCTCTAGTTACTATTGGTTTCTCTTTCCTGAAAAAGCTTTTTATTCTATTAATCATCTTCATTTTTCCGACTCTTTGGCTAAAATATATTTCAGTAAACAACAAAACTATTTGTACGTCTGCTTATTCTATTTGATAGCGGTCGTCCAATACCAGCGCGACTCACACCAACCAACCAATCAAAGCACTTCTGCGTAATCTGTACCTCTGCCAATACCAATGCAGCTCACGGCAGACAACCAATCACAGCTCTCTTAGCGCTCGCTATCTGATCAATGCCAGCGCAGCTATTTTACGACGTCAGTATTACTTCTTCTACTGACCCTCCCTTTACAAAATAATACGACAATGTATTTTCTGGGGTTTTCTTAACTAATTCTTGTTCATAACAACACAAAACAATACTACCTTGTCTGTTCCTCTAATTAAAGAGATAGTCTCCACTTCAAAGAGAAATTCTATCACTTCAAGTAAAATAACACCCAGCGCTATTCTACACCCAAACAAGCTACAGGAGGACTTGGTACTCCTCTAGGGATACTAGCCAAAGTTTCGGAAGAGGACTTTCTCATGGAAAGAGGTCTTGGTACTCCTTTGGGGATGTAAGGCTAGAGTTTTGCAAGTGGACCCTTTACTATTAAACAGAAAAATCTACTCTCAAATGAATAGTCCCTAATATAAGACCAACAGCCTTTCGCCGTTTAGTATTATGACTACAGACAAAGTACATCTACAGTGTGATACCTTATCCACACTATTCTTCTGCCTAATTCAGGCTAAAATAACATTATCCCGGAATCTCAGGTAACTCCGTACCCGCATGTCTAGACAACATAAAACAAAAGACTAACTAGGGGACACCTTGCTTTCCTGACGTGGCTGAGCTTCGGACTCTCACCTGAGGACGCCCCTTTTTCTTGCGATGGGCTTGTGGACTTGGGGCTTTGCTGCCGCCCCCACTGCCGCCCCCACTCCTCGCCACGCGCATTGCGCAGCTGGTGGTGACGCTGTGAGGCTGCTGGGCGGCTCAATAGAGGTGGAGCATCGCGCTGCAGGGACTCACTCTCCCAGGAGTCCCTGCACGGCCCTTGACACCTGGCCTGCGCACCCTGTGAGCCCCGCCCCCAGACCGGCAAACAGTTTAAAGACCCTGCCTCCCTGCAGACTGTGGGACACCTTGCTTTCCTGACGTGGCTGAGCCTCGGACTCTCACCTGAGGACGCCCCTTTTTCTTGCGTTGGGCTTGTGGCCTTGGAGCTTTGCTGCAGCCCCCACTGCCGCCACCCACTCCTCGCCTCGCGCATCGCGCAGCTGGTGGTGACGCTGTGAGGCGGCTGGGCGGCTCAATAGAGGTGAAGCATCGCGCTGCAGGGACTCACTCTCCCAGGAGTCCCTGCACGGCCCTTGACACCTGGCCTGCGCACCCTGTGAGCCCCGCCCCTGAACCATCATAATTTCTATTTGTTTGGAGTAGTACCTCGCTTCGCGGGACGCCGGGTGAAGCCCGGGCAAAGGGCGGGCCGTTGTGTGGCCGTTGTGTGGCCGTTGTGTAGCCGTTGTGTGGCCGTTCGGGGGCCGAAGGAGGCCGGGCTGGGCCACCCCCTTTGGCCTCTGGATACTGGATTGCCTTACCTTGCTGGACAACACGCCCTGAGTAAGTAAGAACTGATCCCTATGCTCTCTGGAACTATTTGTCCCCGCAAGTCAACATGCCCCCTGCCAAACCAGCTAAATCATCTAAAACCAACTTGCAATCCCTTACTGCTATTGATCGTATGCTGCAAAGGACCATAGGAGCTGTGACAACTGCCATAAAACATACTGAAAGACGTTTGTCGCTACCTGCTGGTTCATTGCCCCCATTTTCTATTATTAACTCACCCGATACTATTAACATTTCCCAGGATTCCTACCTTTTGCCATCGTTTGTATCCCTCCCAGGTATTCCTCCTATCCAATCTGAAGCACATTTACATGCTCCACAAAAGGATACTAGCACCACTGAATTCCCTTCCCTGCACTCCACGGCTCTATCTCCTTCTTTGATTAACGATATCATGGTCTCTGTAGAGATAGCCAAGAAAATTACCCCCTCTCAATACTCCCCTGTTTTACAGGAAAAAGTGGGAGATATTAGTATCCCCCTCCAGTTACGTGACCAGATCACCTCACCTATCCCTATCATAGATCTAGTAGGTAACGAGGCCCCATTTGAAGAGGCCTCGTCTCCACTGTTACAACCGCAATAATCCACCATCCCAACTGTAAACTTTAAGAATTGCCTTGATTACAGAAAGAGGAAACGGGAGGCAGAAAATCATCAAGGTAGAAGTGCTAAAGTAAGGAAGAAAACTGACTATAAACATGGGAATACCAAGAACATTCGAAAAGAGTCTATCCCTAATGAAATAAACACCATTAATGAACCAGTAGTACAAACTGTCCCAATTAAAGAGCTGGTAGAGAATTTTGGGCACCTGGTTACATCTCTAATGCTACCGCTAGTTCACAGATTAAAAATCATCTCTGAAAAACTTAGTGAACTAGAGACTACAACACAAACTAACGTAGATCTGACTAGAGAACTTATGAAGCAGGCATCCAAGACCACAGTAGGTAGGAAACCTACCATTGCTTCAGCCCCCCAGGAAAAACCTACTAGACCTGTAACTAAAACAGGAACAGCCCCAAATAATTCAAAACCTACTTCGGAAAAAACAGGGATGGTTCAACTACAATCAGGCCAGTCTCAAAACAGCCCTAGCAACCTAACCCAAATCCAACAAGGTCCAATAAACACAGGGGTGAAAGTTACAAGGGTAGATACTGCACGTAAAGATTCCAATAAAAACATAACAGATTCTCTAGGCCCCAAAAATAATTCTAATATTGTAGTGGCTAAGAACACTTCTATGGCCCAAAATACCCAAGGAATCAGACCTAGACGGGAAATTCAAATCAGGCTCCCCCCGGAATCAGCTCCATTTGTCGCCGTGCTGACAGGTGTCCCTGAGCTCCTTCCAATTCATTATGAGGACTATGGGAGCCTTAAAAATAAAACAATACACTGGCTCAAAAAGAACAGACCCCTTCCTCCAAATATAAACGGAGATATTATCCATGTTAGAAGGGCAAAATGGTTGGGTGTTAGACCAAAAGACATCAGTGGAGATGTCATAATCATTAATTTCAGAGACTACAGAGTAATGAACCATCTAAACGAGTGGTACCAGGAAAGGGATAACTTGGGTATACAGCTACATCAATTAACATACTTCTACCCTAGGACATTGATATTTCCTAAGCGTCATCATGAGTCCGCACATCAGAGACATCAGGAGGATTATTACTACTCACCTTCCTTATGAAATAGATACCATGCACTTATGGGATTAGATTGTGTAGACTGACGTACCCAGGGACTTTCCTCCTCCAAGTCTACCTCCCATTCACAATTACATGTTGTAGATTATCAAACATTAGCCCAACCATTATTGGGACTCTCTGAGAGCAGAGTCTTTGAACCATGTCCTCAAAATAGTAACATCATACAATCTCAAACCCCTCAAAATATTTTGTCCCCTCTGACATGTACTGAAACCTTTGCTTCTGTCGTTTCATGGAATGTGGCAGGTCTAGCGGGAAAAATAGATGATATGCACTGGCAGGCAATTACAACAATCCACTCTGTGATTGCTATTCAGGAAACATGGGCAACTGAGGCATCTCATATAGTGGGATACAAAACTTTTTTCACCCCTGCTATACCCAGTAGAAGAGGTAGATCAAAGGGTGGACTAGCCCTATATGTCTCAATAACTACGGGTCCAACTATCTTAAAAAGCTATCTGGACAATAATTATTTCCAAATACTAATTTCCACATGGGGTCCCCAAAAAAACCTAATAATTATAAATTTCTATAATAATATTCTACCATTAGAAGTGGAAAACGTACTTAAGAAACTGGTTACCACTCTTAATTCCATCGAAGAGTCACTAAACGGGGATATGACAATCATTTGGGTGGGCGACTTTAATTATTCCCTTTGCCCCATGAGTTCAAATGGGGTGTTTGGTTTAGAAGGAGAAGATCATGGGGCAATATACCATCACTTCTGCCACACAAAGTTTGGAGATTTAATGAACAAAATAATGGGCAATTACTCCCTGGCTTTTACGAATGAGCTCTGTAACCCATCTAAAATGTTCACCCCTACTTTTAATGGAAGAGGAGCAAAATCAATTATAGATTTTGCTCTATATTCAACTAGGTATGCAGCCCAGGTAACCGACTGGTGCACTCTCAATACACCCTTGAGTGACCATTTTCCCATCTTGGTCTCCTATAACTTTGATCTTAGTAACCAATTTCAATCCCCTGACATACACTATGATCTTACTCCGATTCTTGGGCAAAAAAATGGTTTTACAATTAAATGGGAAAAGGTAATTCCAGAAAACTTTATTAAAAGTTTGGTGAGCTCCACCCTGGATGATTTTAATATCTGCCTGTCCCTAGAAGAGGATCCACTAACTGTTCTTAGATCTTTTTGCAATATTTGTGGCAGAATTAAAGATCTCCTCTCAAGAACCCCTCGTAACATCAAAAAAGGCCCTCATGGCTGGTTCGATAGAAATTGTAGAAGTGCACTTACTACACTTAAAAATATTCTTCATAGCAGTTCACCTACGAGAGCAGAGATTAGAATTGCTAGACGGAACTATCGCCTTGCATTAATCTCTAGGAAAAAGATTTGAAATTAAAAGCCTGGGCCAACTTGCATGAGGCGTGTGGAAAAAAGGATAATGTTGCCTTTTGGAAGGCCGTTAACGCACCATTCTATCAGGAGCGCTCAGGCCCATTAATAGACAATGCAATTTCCGCACAGGAATGGGTCCAACATTTTCAGGCACTCTATAGTATCACTGGTCCCTTATTTGATCCTATCCCTACAAAATCTATAAATGAAAAAGGGGGACCTAGTTATCCGATAGATATCTCTTTTAATCTAGAAGACGTTCAAAAAGCCTTAAAAGAAAGTTCAGCGGCTAAAGCCCCTGGACCTGACAAAGTTCCAATAGATGTTTTTAAAAACTTCCCCGACCTTTGGGCCCCAATCCTCACAAATGTTCTCAATTCCTCTAATAAAGTTGGCTTTATCAAGACCTGGCAAGAGGCCATCTTGGTCCCCATATACAAAAAAGGGGATAGAAATGATCCTGCCTGCTATAGGCCCATTTCGCTTTTAGATGGCTTAATGAAAACAGCAGGCAGGATCATTCTCACCCGGATTCAGGAATGGCTCGAGGAAAATGACATTCTATCCACAATGCAATATGGTTTTAGCAGAGGAAAGGGAACAATTGAACAAGGACTAAATCTTGCCCTTATTATGTCAAAATATATTCATGCCAAAAAGGTCAATTTATACGTAACATATGTAGACCTTAGTTCTGCTTTTGACTGCGTGAGGCATGATATTTTGTGGCAAATTTTAGAAGACATTGGGCTAGACAACAGGATTCGAACTTTTATCAAAGAACTTTATTTTGGGGCAGGTGCTCGTGTGAGATTTGGTAAAAAAGGAGAATGCTCCAATTTTTCCCCTATCCATAGAGGGGTAAGACAGGGGTGCATTCTTGCACCCCTGCTTTTTAACTTGTACAAAAACGATGTGGGGACCTCCCTAGCAAAAAATTATAATCACTACCTAGTTATTAAAGGAAAACCCATACCCATACTCCTCTATGCCGACGATGCGGCAATCCTGTCACAGACTAAGAGAGGTCTACAAAATGCGGTAAATACATTTTCCCAATATATAAGTAAAAGGGGGCTATTTATAAATGTCTCTAAGACCTTCACTATGTCTTGTGGCCCAAGGAAAGCCAGAGCACCATGCAATATAATTCTGGAAAACAAACGTGTTGAGCTAGCAGATATTTTTTGTTATTTAGGGGTACATATGGATAGACGAGGTAATTGGAAACCTGCAGTCAAAGCGAGAGCTTTAGCATTCACTAAAGCAACAGGAGCACTTTTAAATTTTGCTAAGAAGATAGGATCAAGGCCACCCAGGGAGCTTCTTCAAATTTATAAATCTAAATGCGTCTCCATCGGCACCTATGGTCCAGGGCTATGGGGAACGCAGTCCCTGGAAACTATTCAACGTATAGAGAATAAATTCTTAAGGTATGTTTTGGCAATGCCTTCCAGCACATCAACATACGTACTTCATGCTGAGCTTGCCATACAACATATCTCAGATACCATTAAGATGGCACCAATTTTATTGTGCCATAACATCTGGACTAACCCCGCCACAATATTGAATATAACTGTTATAGAGGACTGTTTGCTATGTAATGGGGTAAAACACATTACTTGGCTCACTTATATTAAGAACTCTTTCTCTGACATTGGTCATCCAGAATACTTCTCAAATCCAGCCACAATGGACTTTGTTTCCAGATCCAGCCTAAAAAGAACTTTGGTTGAGCACTTTGAATCGATCAGGTGGAAAAGTCAAAGGTCCAAGATAACAGTCATAAATCACGACGAAGTGACATTGCATAGAAACATCCAGCTGTATCTTGTTGTTGATCAACCCTTTTTCTATCGTAGAATATTAACATCCTTCCGATTTGAATTTTTTTTTAGATTTATAACTCTCCCAAGGTGTAACGATTGGTCCAAGGATAAACTTATCTGTCCTTGTGATGAGACATCAATTCAATCCAACATCCATTGCACTTTATATTGCACTTTATATTTGTACCCAAGACGTCAAATACTAAGGCCTCTTTTGCTAACATGGGGTATAAGAAAATCGAGAGAGGCTTATAACAAATAACGGTCTTTGGAAGATCACTACACGATTAATACTGTAATGATGTATTTAAGAGCAATAATGCAAATAAGACGGACCATTATATCTGAATAAGTTTTGTATCACTGATGAATTAATGATATCCTCTTGCCGTGCTTAATTTATCTGCTTCCATTAAATGCTTAGTGTTACTTGTTTTAAAATATTGTAAATATGGATTTTGATATTGGTTCTTTGTGTTTTTTATAATGTAACAATAATGAATTTTAACGATTGTGATTGTACTGAATGCTTTTATGAATTGTTTTTACATTTCGAATAAAGCTTTTTGAACTGATCTGAACTGGAACTGACTAACTATTCATGTTAAAAAACAAATATTCAGTAATTATTATCAATAATAAACTTTCCTCTGCTACCAAAAACCGATCCAGTGCCAATCAGGGATCGATAATCAATGATAACACAAAACACAGGCCCATACACATTTACCCAATCTCATGCAAAATCCCTGAATGCGCTGTGATTCTAGTTTCACAATAAATCGGTTGTTCATAATACAGACTTGTATCTAATATTCTAAATACATAACTGAGCCTGTATATCAACTTCTTCCCTCTGGTCGATAGACCTAAAGTTGAGAAGTTGATGGTAATAATAAGCACTATCTATCTATCTATTATACTAAATAATCCCAAACTATTACTGAGGACTTAATCCAAGCAGGTTTTATTTTCTCAAAACCCTGCTACATCACACAAAACAAAAAAATTGTTACCTTTCTTCAGGGGAGCCAGTGAAGTGACCAGTGGACTCAAGAGACGTGTTCAAACTTATGATGGCTGCTTATTCTGTATCCTTTCAATCGAGTAGGCAGGAATACAGAGATCAAAGGTATAATAATTTAGGGAACAAAAATACAATGGCACCTACCACCAAAGAATATGTTGCCAGCGAAAATTGGAAAACGTATCAAGATCTTTCATTTGCAAGTATCCCACAGACCATACGTTATGCAACTGTACTTCAAAGGATAGATTATGATTTTCCCAGATGTTCTGCTTTAGATACATTCACAGGTCACAATGGACCTGGCATTCACAGGTCACAATGGACCTGGCAAACCCTTATATACTAGAAGAAGGTGTCTTTGCCAGTTACAGGGTCCCCTGTTTTGTTTTTTCTCCGTTCAGTTTTAAGAAATGATCTGTCCTTGTTCTTTGTAACTCAGGAACATTCTAACAGCTTGCTTGTTCAATCTGCAGTTTCCTGATTGGTACTTCAGCAACAACTGATTGTTGTGGCATAGGAAATCTTTTGAAGGCAAATGGAGCACACACGTTAAATCTAAAGCTGTGCACAAAGGTTAAATAAGGTTGGGGAAAATGCCAAAACATGCAACCCCCCTCCACCACCCCCCTCGAGGACATGAAAAGGCACATATTTGCCACCCTGTTGACCTGCTCAACATTAGCTAGGCAGGCTTGGATTTGCTAAATTGAATAGAACTAAAATGAGTACGTACCTTTGAAATGTAGTACAGTAGGTATCTGAGTATGGGTAAAAAAGAGGGGTCTGAGCATTGCTCTTTCAGGCAATGTTGCTACTACTACATAGCATCAAGCCTTCAGAATGAGGGATATGGGTATTCTATGTAACTGTTGGAAGCTTTCAGATGGTTGAGGTCATATGGGGCAAAAAAGACTGAATCAGTCCCACAGTCCCTGTGTTTTTGGTCTCCACTGAACTGTCATGCTGCCAGCAAGGCACCGGGTTTGCAACGCCAGGTTCATAACATCTCTTATTTATACTCCTTTCCGCATAGGCCCTACAACTCTCCTCTCCTACCGATTACCAAGCCAGAATCTTTATCTAATCAGTCATCATCATCAAGAATCTTTATTTCGGCCAAAACAGCCATAAAAACACAAGTAAAAAATACAGTACAAACCATTAGATAAAAGGAGACGTATGTAAAATTACGGTGAAGCAGTGATTTGAGGAAAGGCATTATGCTAATGTGGGCCGATTTTTGTGTAATTTGCTAAAAATGCATGTGCAATACATAGTGAAGCGGGGCCTAACGTTGACAATGAGTCCGATTCAATAAAGGACATGTGCAATATGTAAACAGCCATAGGTTATTAAATGGTCCAGTATCCTAAAAAAGGAAAAAAAAACATTCATAATACACAATTCACATATCCCCTCTTGTGTTCCTAAGGCGCATCGCTACTCTTAGAAAGTTTACAGTACAGTGTAATGTTAAAATATCTGCAGAAAGTTTCAGGTGCAGTAAAGCCACCTTGGCCTGTCTAAAACCAGCCTTTTTTTAAACTCTTTTTAAAAAATGTTTCCTTGGGAGCATGTAATACGGGCATAACAGCACGAAGTGGAGGGTATCCTGCGGAGATCGAGGATCGCAGCCGCAGGGACCCTTCTGCTCTACCGTTTTAGTAAAACCTGCAGGCACCGCTACGCTGTGGTGTATGGAATTCAACCTGAAGCGTGTCATAAGGAACCTATCCTGGGCACTATGAATGAGATACAGGTAAGGTTCGATGCCCGGGCAAGATTTCCTCAGTATGTGGCTTCTCACTGCTGGTTTTATTATCTCTTGGCCTTCCCTGACAGAACCCAGTAAATTTAAAAACTCCCCCTTCACAATGGTCGTATCCCTACCTCCATTATGTAGGATTTGGCTAGATTTGCTGACAAATCCAGGCTCTCCATGAAGTGGATGAAACCGTCTAACAAATGTTGTAGGCCACACGGGGTTCGGGACAGAAGTACTGCATCATCTGCGTAGAGCAGAACCTGAACCCCCCTGTGACCTATCTTAGGCGAGTCCACTCCCAGCCCAGCCAGTGCTTTCTCTAAGCCGTTGATATAGAGGGTGAATAAAAAAGGTGCTAAAATACAGCCCTGTCTAACTCCCCTTGTGCAGGGAAACTGATCTGTCAGACTGCCCTCCTCGTTGTACCTGACCTGGGCATGGGTATTCATGTGTAGGGATCTCAAGATATTTACTAGGCCCTGATCCACTCCCAATCCCTCCATAAGTTCCCACAGTTTGTTCATGTTTACCCGATCGAATGCGTCTGTGAGGTCCATGAACGCCAAGTACACAGTTCCTTGGCTCGCTATCGTGTACTTGGTGGTCAGGAGATACAGGTTGAGAAATTGGTCCATTGTAGATCGGCCGGCCCTGAAACCATACTGTCTGTCCATTATGATCTTGTGTTCTTTTGACCAATCTAATAGAAGGTTAAGTATAACCCTGCCAAGAACTTTCACGGACACATCTATCAGGGAAATGGGCCTGTAACAGGACGGACTCTCCCTGTTACCTTTTTTAAAGATTTGCACAATTATGGCTGTTGAGCAGGATTCAGGCACGCCCGTGCACACTGCAGCGTTTATAACCCTAGTTAAAATGGGGGCCCAAAACTCTGCATACGCTAGAAACAAATCCGGGTGGACGCCATCTGGACCCGGCGCTTTGTTTTTGGTCAGTCCTTCTATGCCTGCCTTAATCTCATTAAGAGAGAAAATTGTGGGTTCCCCCCTTCCTGGCCCTTCATTAGTCGCGAGGCAATCTTCATGAGTACTCAGATTATATAGACCTTAAAGTGCTCATGCCAAGTCTCCGCCAGGACATCATTTACAATCTTGGGTTTATCCCTGTCTTGGAAGCAAGGGTCATTTATGATTTTCCAAAATGCTGTCATATTTTTAGTATCTACTGCTTCCCTCAGGTTCTCCCACGCCTGCTGTTGCAGCAAAGATTTACGACGCTTAACCGCATCTTTGTATAAGCCTCGACACGCCATAACCCTGGTTTTATCCCTCGGGCAGGATTTCAGAGCCATTTTCAGCTCTCTAAGAGCCTTTGAACAAGCCAGATCGAACCACCCATGTTCCCTTAGTTCTTTTTTTCCGGACTTGACCCTGAGGAGTCTATCGATGTGCAGTGTTTCCCCTTCGTAGGCCTTAACCAGCTCAGCCCCTGTCACTTCGAGATTCAAGCACCTCCCTATATGATGGTCTTTGTCTGCCATTAGTGCATCATAAAAGGCATCAACGTCAATTTTAGACCATCTCCGCCTTCTGCCCTGATCAGTCGCCATTAGCTCCCCTAACGGACCTCCTTTGTCGTGTGTGTTGGTGGTGTTTGGGTCCCTCAGGACGATAACTAAGGGATTGTGGTCACTGAATGCGCTAGATTGTATTTCGAACCCCAAAAGCTCCTGTTTCATTATGTGAGAGACAAAAATAAAATCAATGACTGAATCACAGCCTCTTCCTTTAAAAGTTGGATTTATCCGCCCTTCATCATCTCCCTTTATTAAATCCATAGTGTGTTGGAGATCATGCCTTTCCAGCACCTTATTGAGCTCTTTTCCCTCTGCAGTGTGTTCTAGGTGGGGGCCCTCTTCCAATGAACAGGAATACCAGACACCCCGTATATTTTTCACATTTGGGCAAAGGTGGCAATTAAAATCCCCTGCGAGCACCCATTCGTACTTGCGTCCCGCTTGATCAGTCTCTCCCTCCAGCCTTTTATCCAATTCTCTAAAATTGATGAGTGGTGACCATGGAGCTATAGCATTATAAAAGTTCACGAATAATATGTTCTGGCCTCTCATGCATAGTTTTAGCCCTTGTAGAACATCAGAGTTCCAGCTCAGGTCTACCCATGTCCCTTTCAGATTTAAATCCGCATAGATCATCAGCCCACCCTTAGCTCTTCCTGACCGACCTATCCTTGCCGGGACAAAAAATATCTTAAAACCTTCAAGAGCTAGCTGGTCTCTGTTCCATTCCCATGTCTCTTGTAAACATATGACCTGGAACTTTTTTATATAAGCCACCCATTCAATATTTTTTAATTTTGCTGAGAGCCCCGCTACATTCTATGATAAAACTTTTATAGTGCCTTGGCTCATGGTGCTTATGGTCGTCAATATCTGACCGCCGCGGATAGTCAAATGGGATCGTATAATCTGGCCTGTGTCCTCTTTATGACAGCTAACCATATCACTTTCCATTGGGACAGATGTTTGTGTGCTTTCTGGGGTTACTGGGAGGCCTCCACATGAATATATGCGTGGAGCAGTCGCTTCGGCGGGGGCATTGCCGCGGCGAGAGCTCCATTCATGTCAGTCCATGTCTTCCATTCCCCGGCTATTTGCCAGAGGAGCATAACGATTTTTTGTAAAAAACAGGGGCCCCTTTCCAATCACTCCACTGTACGTTTGCCGGTCGAGCTCTCTTCGGGAGCTTGTCCTTGGGTCCCTATAAAAGAAACCCAGTGGTAACATTTGGATGAATGAGTCATTCCCCCCCCCCCTGAGGCCGCCCCGGGGATAGGCAAGAAGGTCCTGTCCCAGCCCTGGTGATCTAAAATTTACGATCACTGTGTCTCCTTCAAAACATTTTCTGCTCCGGCCTATCCAGGACACCCTTCTTGCCATTAAGATTTGCCTATAGTGCTCAAGTTTAAAATGTGTATTTTTGCTTAACCAATATGCTGCCTTGTTGATTAACATCTGGGGTGTTTCTTCACAGATTTCTGTAGAAGCAGGAACCCCTGTCAGTACTATTGTGTATGGGCTCGCTGCGGGAAGACGATCCATAACAGGCAGATTCATCGTGCACATGACAAACTCGCTCCGTACTGGCTCATTCACTACAATTGCACCAGTCTCATCCCACCTGGCCCCCTGAGCCCTCTTTCCTGTTGTCCCACTTTGTTGTGGCATCATATGCCCTTCCTTCCTAGTGGGCAAAACGCTCTCCTTCTTTCTGGTTTCTTTATTTCTGCCGATCCCCGGGGGTTCTGCTTGCGCACTACCGGAGTGGATACTATTCCTCTCTCATTGTGATAGGTCCCCCTGTGGTACTCCTCCCATACCCTCACTACCTCGAGTGTCCACATCCTGAGCTACTATGGGTCGGGGAGTGACTAGTGTGGATGGGCCCGTCCACTGTGCTGCCAATCTGGCCATATTTTCTTCAAGCACGCAAATTTTCGTGTAGAGGGGTGCTAGTTGGTTAGTAATAAGTGATTCCAGTTTTAGCTATAATGTTGACTCCTCCTCATTGCCCAAGTCCATCCCTCTACATTTAGAACACTGCGAGAAGCCTGTGGCTTCTGGGGTCCCTTTGGGCCTATCCTCCTTTGATGGTTCTTTCTTGTTCGCATTTCTGGTAGCCTTAATATGCCCTCCCCCTCGCCCTCCCCCTCGTGCGCTCTTGACTGAGGCTATGGGGACACTTACGGGCATAACATCTCTACTAGTCATGTGTTGATCTAAGCGTACCCTTTTAGATCGTGTTACCACCTCTGCGGGTTCTGTAAGTGGCAGCCCACAGGGCTCTGGTGCTTCAGCCCTCTCCACCCCCTCTTCCCCCACTCCCTCCCCCCTTGATGATGACATAGATGCCATCATGGATTGGCCCGACTCTCCCTCCTCCGCTCCATTTATTACAATTACAGATGACATTTCCTTAGTAGGTGACATCATTACTCCTTCCTCAGCACAGGCTTTCTCTGGCGATCTTTGGGTAGTAATGACATTGTCTAAAATTCTCGAGGTAGCAGCCTTCGGAGTCTCTGTCTTGGCTAAACCCCCCATAGACAGTCTTTTCTGGGCCATGTTTGGGTCCAAGGAAAGTCTTCATTTGGCAGAACGAATTTCTTGGTGCAAGGGTGATTCTGCCCTGATAAAGAAGGCGTCCAAAGTCTCTTTCAGGCTCCCTCCCACATTGTCTGGTTTGATCCTCTCTTTAGTCATCGCAGTTCGGGGACCAAAATCCCAGCAGGGTCGGCCTTAAACTGTACAATAATAAATAGCCAAATCAGCAGCCCTCAGGATGGATAAGTTCAGCAGCAATGAACTGTTCTAAAAATAAGGGCAAATAAGGGCAAGTTGCGAATCAGATGAGCCCAACTGATTTGAGTCACCAGTTATCAATCATCCAGCTGCCAGTCTCATACACATGGTGCAGAGCAGTCTGCCATATGTCTCAGACCTCCACAATGTAAGCAGACAAAACCCAGCACGTATGGTAACAGCTGCCAGCAACGTCAATAATTCAGCTGAGGTTATTTCAATCCCAGTCCATCCGGCAGGCCCTCCCAGCAACAGCGATGTCCTCAAATGCGATAAAAGTGAGGGGTGATATAAATCGTGATGCACTTAAAATTAGGCCCAGGACACTTAAAATTAGGCCCAGGACACCTTCCCAGTGCTGTCTGTACAGCCCGCTTTGAATCCTCTGCAGATGTCATGCATTTAGGAGCAGCCGGCACCCAGAGACGAGCACCTCACCGCCACTGCCCACGGTGCTCTCTCCTCGGGCGGAGCAGCAGGTGGCAGGGCCCCCAAGCAGCAGACGTGCCGCGCGCGCAGACCGGCGGCAGGCCGCGGCCCAATTCCCAGGCCCGACTCCCAGGCTCACACCCGCCTCAGCCGCCACGGGCCAAGGTCCGAGCCGCACCCACCTACCTCCGCCCACCGCAGACACCGCAGCACCTCCGCCTCCGGGGCCCAGCGTCGTCCACAGGATATCAGCACCCAGTGGTCGAAGTGGGAAAACAAAAGTAGGGGAACTGTGGGTGGAGAATCAGGGGGCGGGAATAACCGAAGATTGAATCAGTGGGCGGAGTCAGGGGTGTGGCTAGAAATAGCAAAACATACCAATTTTTAGTACGTTTAGCATTTCACTGACCAGTTACAGCTTATAACATTATTTAATTAAAAGAATGGATATGTTTATTTGAGGTTTAATTCAGGAAAAAGCAAACACGCATAGGGAATACAGGTTTATGTAAAGCATGTGAAATATAAGCAGGAACAACATGTTACCTTAATGCTTTTACTCTCATTGTTCAGAAATCCATGATTATTTTTTGTCTCAAACATTGAGGTCATGAATACAGTGCTCCTTATGTACACATGTGTTAAGCAAGGCTCAGAAGAGAAAGGGACTCTTTAGGAGAATCTAGACTCAAAGAAACCCACAAAGGCTCCTTCATATTCATGTCAGCCAGCTAGCTGCTCAATCATAATATAGCAAAAAGAACAACTGGTGGACAGAATCCAGAACAATATCATACATTCACCCCAGTACAGAGTTCTGGGCCTAAATCCATTGTTTCTTTGCTCACCATGCCATTCCAGTTTGGACCCAGCCATATGCAAATCAGTCTTGATCCTGCACCCAATGAGAACAGTCCAGCCCGAACTGCCAGGCCAGGTCCTCCCTGGACCGGAATCAAGCATCCTAGGACCGGTTTCGGGCTTTCAGCCCTCATCAACCAGGATAGCTTGATTCCAGTGGCATGGAGAGCACGGGACTATTGTCTGAGCATACCTGTCCCACTCGGGGTGGCAAATGCAAAAAGAACAATTGATGGACAGAAGGCAGAACAATGTCATACATTCACCCCAGTTCAGAGATCTTGGCTTAAATCCATCGTTTTTTGCTCACCATGCCATTCCAGTTTGGACCGAGCCATATGCAAATCAGTCTTGATCCTGCGCCCAATGTGAACAGTCCAGCCCGAACTGCCAGGCCATATGTATTCAAGTGTCCTTTCATTCGGGAAGTGAACACAAAGCAGTACCCACTGAACTATGCACATAACATATTGCTCTTTGATATGCATGGTACATGTTCTTTGCAGCTGGCATATTACCACTCTGCACTACCATAGATGAGTAAAACAGCCACTAGACAAAACATGCTCCCATCTCTCTCCAGCAGGTACATTGATCACCAAAGTTATCTTGGCACTTGTATTGTTGACCGAAACCTGATGAATATACAAAGAACTTTGCGGTGTTTTTAAAACTCCTGCACTTGTACAAAACCGGTCCCCCCAAACTAAACTGGCCCCCTACCCTTCCAGTCGCTCTGGGAAATGCCTGCTCCTGCCCTTTCACTGCTCCAGTCCAGTCAGTACTCCTGCTCATGCTCGATCAACACTCCTGCTTCGTCAATTCCCCTGCCCCCTCCCTTCTCCTGGCTCCTCCCTTCTCCTGGCCCCTCCCTTCTCCTAGCCCTTCACTTCTCCTGGCCCGTCACTTCTACTGGCCTGTTCCCTTCTCCTGCCCTGTTCCCTTCTCTTTCCCTGTTCCCTTCTCCTGCCCTGTTCACCGCTCCTGCCCTGTTCACCGCTCCTGCCCTGTTCACCGCTCCTGCCCTGTTCACCGCTCCTGCCCTGTTCACCGCTCCTGCCCTGTTCACCGCTCCTGTCCTGTTCCCTGCTCCTGCCCCGTTTACCGCTTCTTTCCTTTCACTGCTTCTGTCCTTTCACCGCTCCTGTCCTTTCACCGCTCCTGTCCTTTCACCGCTCCTGCACTTTCACCGCTCCTGTCCTTTCACCGCTCCTGTCCTTTCACCGCTCCTGCCCCGTCACTGCTCCTGCCCCGTCACTGCTCCTGCCTCGTTCACTGACCCTGTCCTGTTCACTGCTCCTGTCCTGTTCACCGCTCCTGCCCTGTTCACCGCTCCTGTCCTGTTCACCGCTCCTGCCCTGTTCACCGCTCCTGCCCCGTCACCGCTCCTGCCCCGTTCACCGCTCCTGCCCCGTTCACTGCTCCTGCCCCGTTCACTGCTCCTGCCCCGTTCACTGCTCCTGCCCCGTTCACTGCTCCTGCCCCGTTCACTGCTCCTGCCCCCTTCACTGCTCCTGCCCTGTTCACTGCTCCTGCCCTGTTCACTGCTCCTGCCCTGTTCACTGCTCCTGCCCTGTTCACTGCTCCTGCCCTGTTCACTGCTCCTGCCCTGTTTACTGCTCGTGCCCTGTTCACTGCTCCTGCCCCGTCACCGCTTCTGTCCTTTCACCGCTCCTGTCCTTTCACCGCTCACGCCCCGTTACTGCTCTAGCTCATGCCCCGTCACCTCTCCTGCCCCGTCACCTCCCTTGCCCCGTCACCTCCCCTGCCCCATCACCTCCCCTGCCCCGTCACCTCCCCTGCCCCGTCACCTCTCCTACCCCGTCACCTCTCCTGCCCCGTCACCTCTCCTGCCCCGTCACCGCTCCTGCCCCGTTCACTGCTCCTGCCCCGTTCACTGCTCCTGCCCCATTCACTGCTCCTGCCCCGTTCACTGCTCCTGCCCCGTTCACTGCTCCTGCCCCGTTCAATGCTCCTGCCCCATTCAATGCTCCTGCCCCGTTGACTGCTCCTGCCCCGTTGACTGCGCCTGCCCCGTTCACTGCTCCTGCCTCGTTCACTGCTCCTGCCCCGTTCACTGCTCCTGCCCTGTTCACTGCTCCTGCCCTGTTCACTGCTCCTGCCCTGTTCACTGCTCCTGCCCCGTTCACCGCTTCTGTCCTTTCACCGTTCCTGTCCTTTCACCGCTCACGCCCGGTTACTGCTCTAGCTTATGCCCCATCACCTCCCCTGCCCCGTCACCTCCCCTGCCCCGTCACCTCCCCTGCCCCGTCACCTCCCCTGCCCCGTCACCTCTCGTGCCCCGTCACCTCTCGTGCCCGTCACCTCTCCTGCCCCGTCAATTCTCCTGCCCCGACACCTCTCCTGCCCCGACACCTCTCCTGCCCTAGTACCTCTCCTTTCCTGTCGCCTCTTCTGTCCGGTCACTGTGGTCACTGCTCCTGCCCAGTTCACTTCACTCCGTGTACAACATTGACAAAGGTGTCAAGTTCCCCACAGTACTCTTCTTGGGGAAAGCTCCTCTCTAATCACCAACTCCGATCTCAGGGGCACTTAATATGTTAAAGGCAGAGGGCGGGCGCATTGTCATTCTAAAGGGGCTAATCTGCCTCAATCGGAATGACAATGGCCTGCCCTCGGTCTGTGCGAGCTGGGGGTGGGGGGGGGGGGGGCTGCTGCAGCCTCTGGAGTACAACAGAGAAGTGAGAGCAGCCCCTGGAAGCGGAAAGAAAAAAGTTATCATTTTAAAGTTGGACTATTCTTGCCGTCCCGGGACGCTTTTTTGAAAGCAAGAAGTAGGGGAACGGACTGAACAATTTTTTAGAAGTAGGGGCACGCCATGCCCTTCCGTCCCCGCCCACTTCTATCACTGTCAGCACCTCGCATCCGCCATCCAGATGACAGGCCGCAATGCCAGATCCGCAGAAGGGCCGCAACGAAGAGGAGTCATACCTCCCCCACACCACTGCAGATCAGTGTCGTCCGTGCACCTCACCGGCAAGCACCTAATCGGTCATTCACACACTTGTCTGAGCTCCAGGCAACCTCGTTTCTTTCAGTATTAGTTTTTTTCCCCTGGGGTGGTTTGGTGTTGACCTTGTCCTTTAATTTCAAATGGAATTTGTCCAATTCTGATTTGCATGTGTAGCCACCTCTCTTCTTTTTTGAGCGGCTATTATTGCTGTCCCTTCTGCCTCAGTCTATTTGTGAAATTCGGCTTCCCTCTGATCTATTTTGCGGTGCACTATTGGAGGTTTAGTGAAAGTTAAACTGGACATGCATGCATGTGTCCACTTTGCTAGTACTATACATGTATGCATCTGTCCACTTTGCTAGTACTTTAATCTGTGTCTGCTATGACCTCTTCCTCTGTGCTGAAACCATTGATGAGCCTTTTCTAAAGGAAAATCAGAATGAAAAATTAAGATAATAAGGTAGTAGATTGAAAAGCTGAAAGCGTAGCAGTGCACCTTTAGAACCAGCCATGTGCCAACAGAAGCAATTTTGTGCAGAGCCTGCAAGGGCTGTGCATGGTGTCTGTCGGACTCTAACACAACAGGGGAGTTTCCTTCATGTCAAAATATGTCTTCAAGGGCTCTCTGCATGAAAGTATTCACCTCTAAGTGGAGCTAGAAGGTGCCATAAAATATTAGGCATCTACTAAGTCTCAGCAATTATTTAAAATATGTGCTGCCCCGCCGCATTATAACCAACTGAGAGAACTGCCACAGGGAGATTCGAATAAGAAAAATTGGCATCCTGTACATGCCATCTGAACTGAAAGTTTCTACCTCATGGCACATGAATCATCAACAACAGACTTGCCATTAAAAATAGTATCATGTTAAGAACCTCTTAGTGGCTGAAAACGACCCTGACAGACCCTTTCAGTAACCAAACGACATTCAATGTTAAAAAGTGTCTTCATACACACCAACAATTCTATCGATAACATGGCATGGATGCTCCTCTTATTGTATGTTTTGTAGAAATGTCACGTTAAAAGGCTAATACGTTTATGGTCTTTGACAAAACCCCTTTTCCCAACATTTCTTTTTTCATCTGGTACTGACATGGCGCCAGCTCCTTTTTCATTTTGGTCGAGGGTTGGATCTCCAAAAAGAACTAAAATGTGCACTCCTCCAAGACATTGTGGGACTGTCAATCTTTTCCTCGCCTCAGCTTCCAATAGTGCAGGCCTTCTCACACTTCTAGGAGACACATACTAAAGTCACAGTGGTATATTGTAATTGCATTTATATAGATCTTACTACCCCTGACGAAGCGTCAAAGTGCTTTTTCGGCGAGTAGCACGCTACTCCGGAACCCAAAAGGATTAGTGGTGAATTAGTATAGGGAAATATGTGATTAATTAGAGCAATGGACATGTCAGTCTGTTATCTGAATTTAAAAGGATAGTGGAGGGATTGAAGAGGGAAGTGTTTGCATTTATATAACGCTTGATACCCCTGATGAGGTGTTGAAGCGCTTTTCGGTGGGTACTATGCTACTCTGGACACAAAACAGGATTAGTGGGGAATTAGTCAGACCCTCCAGGATTTGGCGATTTCGTGGTTTGCCGCGAAATCGGCACTTTTGTAACAATGCAGCGATTTTTACAAAAGTGCCTGCGAAATCGGCACTTTTGTAAAAATGCTGCGATTTTTACAAAAGTGCCAGTGAAATCGGAACTTTTGCTTAAGTTATACAGCTGCGTGAATGTTGATTAAAGTTGAGTGAGACACAAGACAAGGCAGCAAATGCCGTGCAATGGCTCATTTGTGGACAGATGAGCCATAGGGATAGACATTTCCACCATACAATAGCTCTCTTCAGAGAGGCCAGGTATTGGATGGGTGTGTATCCTGGACTCATATGACCCGCAGCCAAACACTTGTTTTAAATGTAAAGAATTTTACTTCATAGGCAAGCGATACTTAGTGCTTAATATACGATGGTAAATCAAGGGAAAATGTGAATTTCCGGCATTGTATTATGATGGTGATATTTTATTGTGTTTGGAAGAAAATATTTATTTTTCGGATAAAAAAAACATATGGCAGTGGTAAATAATATGAATTGTCTAAGATCACACAAGTAAGTCGAGTAGGAAAAAAGAGATTAGAGTACATGGCGCATGGTTTTTAGAACATAGTTGAAAACCTCAACCTCCTCTCCTCCCTGGAGGGACTGTGGCGGGGGCTGGGTTTCTCAGTAAAAGACTGTTTGTGTGAGTGGCTATATGCCCTTTCAAAGGGAAAGGATAAGTGGGCGTCACGCTTAGGGTGGAAACTGGCCCTAAAACTCAAATGTTTTTGATCGGCCAGTAACTGGTCACGTGATGAGTATCAAACCCTCACTTCCGGGATCAGGCCAGTAAGAGCACTTCACAGTTCAGCTAGTCGAGCGATGGTATACTTCATTGTCCAGCGCTGGGGTCATGTTGTTAAATAACTAAAAAAACGAAGATATCTGTGTTTGTTGTAGGAAAAATGGCCAAATAAAATGCAGCAAAATTGCCGCTAAATTTCCATATTTGTGCCGCTAAATTTCAATTTTTGTGCTGCTAAATTTGCTAATCCATGTCGCTATATCCTGGGGGGTCTGATTAGTGTACGGAAATATGAAATTAATTTGAGCGGTGGACATGGTCTAGAATGTTTTTGGGGAGATCATAGCAGTAAAATGAGGTTTGGGGTGAATAAAGGGGAGGTGGGGGAAGAGTCCGAGGGAAGCACTTAGAAAGGCTTGTTTGTGAGATCTGAATAGTAAGAGTTATGAGATTAGTCAAGGAGGGGTAGAGAAGGGAAGAGTCTAGAAAGGGTTATTTTGGGGATCATAGTAGAATGGGGTTTCGGATGAGTGAGAGAGTGAAGGTAGAGGATATACTGAGAGAGGTATAGGGTGAGAAATAGGGTAGTGAATTGGAAAGAGTAGTAGAAAGAGGTTTGAGATGAGTCAGAGAGTGGAGGTAAAGGATATATTGACAGAGGTATAGGGTGATAAATCGGTTACTGCATTGGAGAGAGTAGTAGAATGAGGTTTGAGATGAGTCAGCGGTCCTGTTCCAAGTATTGCTTTGTGGGTGATACAAAGCAGCTTGAATGTGGATCTTCTGGCACCCGGTAACCAATCTAGGGCTTTCAAAGCAGGACAGATGTGGACTTGTGGCTTTATTTGTAAGAGTAGTCTGGCAGCAGAGTTCTGAATCCATTGTAGTCTTTCCATAGTTGTTAAAGATGATCCGTGGTAGAGGCTATTGGTGTATTTGAGTTTAGATCGAACAAGAGAGATAGTTGCCTGGACCTTGTGTGGAAATCCAGGTGGAGGAAGAAGCGCTGCAGAGTTTTTATAGTAACAAAGCTTGATCTTGCTAGTTTGTCCACTTGGTCACTCATTGGTAGCTTGATGTCCATGGCACTTTGTGGTTTCTTACTTTGATACTTTAGGTAGTGTTCCTAGATCATCAGGCCAGGCGTTGAGTGGGTCATAACTTTTCCAATCGTCACATGTGAGTATTTCCATTTTGGAAACATTCAATATGAGATGGTTCCATGTTCTCCATTGGTCCACGGCTCTGAGGCAACTGAAAATGTGTGAGTTTCCAATATCTTTGGGAATTCCTAGTTTAAGGAGTATTTGTGTGTCATCTGCATAGTTATAGCATGTGAGGTGAAATTGACTGACCATTTCCTTTATTGACTTCATGTAAATGTTGAAAAGCATGCATGACATAATAGAGACTTGAGGGAACCGTGCTTTTATGAAGTATGGTTTGGAGGAGAAGGGGTGGGGGGATTTGGATGGCATTAGTTCTGTTTTGAATGTAGAATGTGATCCACTCGGGAGAAGTCCACTCTGTCGGCTTTATAGAGTCTTTGTATGAGAGTGTCATGGTCAATGTGTCAAAGGCAGCTGAGAGGTCCAAGTGAAGTAGTGCCGCAACTGTGTTCTTAAGGTTCAGGGCTTCTTCCTGGATGGAATACTGTTTGGAAGTCTGAAAGTATGGAATTATAATCAATGAATTGTGACATCTGGGCAAATGCTGCTCTTTCTATCAGTTTGATAGGAAAGGTCCATTGTAATTGGTCTGCAGTTGTCGGGGTTAAGCAGGTCCAGGTTTTTTCCTTTAGTACTAGGCATCTGTGTGACGTTTTTTTGATCTTTTGGAAATATTCCCTTAGTTAAGAAATTGTTGATGATGATTCTTACTGGTAAGGTAGCAGAGGTAGTTAGAAGAATTTTCTTGAAGGTTTGTGGTGGACACAGGTTGGAAGGGCTGCCTACAGGCCTGCTTGCTTGGACCAGGTCCATAAATCAATTGGGTGAAATTTGTTGAAAGGAATGGAAAGGCTGGATTAGTGTACTCTTGGATAGTTATTTTAGAAAACGGTTGGTGCTTGTGGGTTTTCTTTGTCTTAAATAGGAGTCCAACGTATCTGCTTTGGAGGTGTAATTATTTGCCTGTTTGTCTGTGAATTCTTGAGTAATGGAATGACCTCCTTCTAAACAATTTGGTTTATGAAATTCAGCAAAAATGTTATAGAATTCTTTATTTGTACATTTAGCATTTTGAATTATATCTGAATAGTATCTTTTTTGATTGCTGACATATCTGTTAAGTTTCTGTAAGTGAAGTTTGTCTTGATTGGTGTTTGTTTTGAGCCAGGTGAGTTGTAGTTTTCTAATTTGTTGTTATATCCCTGTATTTCTCCAAGGTGCCTGTTTTGTTTTCTTCTGTTATGCCATTCTTAGTGGTAATAGGATATCAAAAGCTTCCTGTAGTCACTCATAGTTTTTTAACAGAATTTATTGTGTCTAGATCTGTACTGGATGTTAGTTGTGTTTCTAACTGTTCAAAATTGAGTTTATTCCACGTTCGATAAGTGGATGCACATAAGGTGGTTTTAGATGTGTTGCTTTATTTTGGAAAGTAAACAAATGGTGGTCTGACCATGTGACTGGAGTCATTGTTTGAAAGATAACTTATTCTGTATTTGCTAAAATGACATCCAGGATGTGTCCAGCGATGTGTTTGTGGATGACCTGATGTAGGTTCAGGGCATCCAGGCCAGTGATAATTGTTTTTGGATAGGGCATATTGGGTTTTTCAAACCAAATGTTTGTCACCCAGATTCAGTATAGATATAATCAATGTCATATATATCACCGACATATCAAATAATATGGTGGAAAAAGCAATAAAGAAGCAATACAAGAGAATCAGTTGTATCACTTGTATAAATCAATCTGCAAGATAAAGAGAGAAAGGAAAAAAAGAGAAAAGAAAGTATCGAGGAAGAGAAAGAGAAGTAAAAATAAAGCAAACAAGCGAGAGAGAGAGATTGAGACCCCTGCTACAATAGGGAGGGTAAGTAAAGGAGAAGACACAAAGGGATATTGCGCCACCAGGGCCTGTAAGGCTAAGTTCATATATCTATCAAGAGATCTCCAGACCCCACTAGAAACAAAGGGTGTATAGGTTTCTCCTCCACAGAAGTATGAGCTCCTTGGAGAAAAGATACCCAAGCCCACCATGTATGATAGGATAATGACCCAAAGGATTTCCATTCTGTTAATATAATCTTGACCGCAATTGACAGCAACAAGTCTAGCAATTGCATATCAAGAGGATCCAAAGGCAATGGCGATGTTGTAGCCCATGGGCCCAATAGAATTAGAGGTAACAAGAGCTCAAATTGAATATTGAAAATTAGTAGGAGATTTTTGTGAACCAGCTCCCAAAAGGATTGGAGTAAAAAGCATTCAAAGAACATATGTTGATATGTACCAGCAGCTAAATTACAACTCCAACAGAGATCATTATCCTTGAGTTTGAGGGTATACAAACGAGCCGGGGTCCAATGTAAAAGATTGAGAAAGAAAGATTTAGACTGAATAAGAGAAGGAGCAATTTTATTTCTAGGGGAAATTTCCCAATAAATTGCCAGATTTCTGGTGAAATATGTTTAAAAAGGTCATGTTCAAAATGATATTGCCATTTTGTTGTGTAACCGTAGTCTGCAAAGGCGGTGTGGTGGATAAAGATTTATATATTTTATAGGCAACATGACCTGCTTTATACCACATAGACAGAAGGGAAACAGTATGTGAATCCAGGTAAAAGTGGACCTTAGCAAAGGCAACCTTTATTTTTAAAAAAGTATAGAAATCCAAATTACTGAGAGTATACTGCCGATCTAGGGAAGAGAAAGGCAAGGTATCATGATTTGAATCATAAAAGTGCTTAACCAATGTGATACCTTTGCTAGCCCAGTATGCCAATGTTGCCGAGTCAATATCAAGTTTAATTTTAGAATTGTGCCACAAAGAAGACCACCGAGACTTATGGGTTGGCTTAGAAACTTTTTTTACTATAGCCTTCAAGGCAGCAATGGTATCTAAGATAATACGTCGAGAAAAAGGTACAGTCAATGTGGACGCAGTTAAAAAAGAAGAGGTAGATAGAGGAGACGACTACCACGGCGGAATATGTCGAGAGTCTGTAGAGAACCAAAGAGCACCTTGAGAGGCTAAGAATGCCACAAATTCCGATCTGGGAAATTACATCCTCCCATATCATAAGGTTTCCTCAGATGTTTATAGGCTATTCTAGCTTGCTTATCACTCCATAGGAATTTTGAAGTAAGGGTGTCAATCTCATAAAAGAAAGATGAAGACAACTTGATAGGGAGCATTGAAGACACGTAATTAACAATGGGAGTTATCATCAGCTTTAAAGTTTGAAGACGTCCCCACCAAGATATATATGTAGGTCACCATGTATCCAACAACTGTTAAACTGTTAAATCTGTTAAATTGTTACAGAACCAAATCCCTTAGGTACTTAATGCGTTTTGATTGTCATTTATAGCCAACATCCCCCATGTGGGAAGGAAAGCAAAACGTGTTGAGTGGAAACATTTCCGTCTTATCCTTATTCAGAGTATACCCTGAAACATTAGAAGATTCTTTAATATTATCGGAAATGGCAGGAATTGCATTACCTATATCTTCAGAAAAGATGAGCACATCATCTGCATAGGCAGCTGTTTTGATATTCTTTGAGCCAAATTGAAAGCCTTTAATATCTTGATTTAGATTAAGTTGCCGAAGGAGAGGGTCCATAGATAACAGAAAAAGAAGAGGTGATAACGGACAACCTTGCCTAGTGCCCTGACACAGATTAAAAAGGAAGAGGTTGCCCCATTAATTCTAATATTTGCTTTAGGTTGAGCATACAAAGACATCACCATACTAACAAAAGAATCTCCTAGATTGTTGAGATTGAGGTAATGCTTTTAGAAACGGCCAAGTGATCTTATCAAAGGCCTTTTTGGCGTCTAGGGCGATGGCTGCCGAAAGGAGCCTAGATAACTTTGCTTTCTCCAGGATATGACAAAAAGTCAGAATATTGTCTCTAGCCAGCCTGCCCTTAACAAGGCCAGTCTGGGAGGGGTGAATAAGCGAAGGAATATACAGTTCCAAGCGTTTGGCCAAAATTTTGGCGAACATTTTCACTTCCATATTCATAAGGGAAATGGGGTGAAAATTCCTAGGGTCAGAATGATCCTTACCATCCTTAGAGATTATCACAATAGTAGCCTCAGCAGCTGATACAGAGACCGTCCCTGAAGAGACCAAGTTATCAAAGACGTCTTTGAGACGAGATAATAAAGATGGGAGAAATGTCTTATATAAAAGAATAGGGAACCCATCCAGATCTGGAGCCTTCCCTGACCGAGTAGTCTTAATGGCATGAATAATTTCTTCTGAATCGATCGGTTTCCCCAACTTTTCCCCATCAGCACAGAAATAGTATGAGTAGGAATCGATTCCGAAAATTCTTGACATTGAGCAAGAGACGATTGATTATGAGGAGTATATAGTCTGCTATAGTAATCACAAAACACTTCAAGAATCTCTTTAATCTGAAATTTTCTAGCTTCAGAACTATCATTTATACAAGAAATCTGCTCTGTCCTGATACTAGAATCTTGATATTTTAACGTAGCCGTCAACACTTTCCTTGCTCGATTCTTCAACAGCAATCGTTTGGACTTCTGTGCCTGGACGCCAATATGAGCCCTTCTAGTTACAATCGAATTGTAAGAATATTTTAAGTTCTTGATATCTTGTAAAATCGATTTATCTTTAGAATTTATATATTAACACTCTTTATGTTTAATATTATCCGCTAAAGCAGAAAGTTTCTTCCTAATATCCGCGTTTCGTTTTGCCATTATTTTAATAATCTGTCCTCAAATAGTACACTTGAAAGCATCCCATAGAACCACTGGAGAGTTTATCGAAGACGTATTCTCATGGAAAAAATTTGTAATATCTATGTTAAGCTGTTCAACCTCATCCTGTTCATACAAGATCTCTGTGTTCAAGCGCCAAGTACGTGGTTCACTATTGTCTGTGAGATTCAGAAGCGTGAACGAGACCGCTGAATGATCAGAAACAAGTATAGGATGAATGATAGGATTCGTAGAATGCTTTAGGAGTGTTGAATGAACCAGAAGATAGTCAATGCGAGAAAAACTAGAGTGTGGAGAAGAGAAAAAGGTGAAGTCGCTGCCGGTGAGATTATGCATTCTCCGCACATCAGTGAGTGTAGAAGAGGAACACATATTAACCATCTGTTTATGAGCCCTGGGAGGGCGAAACTTAAAAGCCGAATGTTTGTCTAAGATAGGGTCCATTGGGAGATTAAAATCCCCGCCAACAATCAATTTGCCATTTTGAGGAATTTCTGAGAGCTTTTTAGTGACAATACCCCAAAAAGACGGATCATCACCATTAGGTACATAGATATTCATGACATAGATTTCCAACAAGCCATTTGATGAACAAGTAAGCAACCACCTACCCTCTGAGTAATTCTCTGCAGTAACAATAGACAGCCCAAAACTCCTGGAAATCTGAGTCACCACTCCATTCCTCTTGCCAGAGGCCTCAGTGCAAGAGACATCAAGTACCCACTCCTTCTGCAATAATAAGGCTTCTTTATAATCTATTTTGGTTTCTTGCAACAAGACTAAATCACTAGGAAGGCTTTTACAATAATCCAAAATTGTTGCCCTCTTCACAGGGTAATTCAAACCACGCACATTGAGTGAAAGCACATTCAGGCCCGGCATATTAGCGAGAAACCAATATACATAATTGCACTTGGTGCATGAAAAAAGGAATGCCTAGTAGTTGCATCTGAAATGTAAAGATAAAACGGAGACAATGGAAAACACATAATGAATTGTAGCAGGAGTCTCTAGGAGAAAAAGAGTCAAGAAGGACTAGGTGAAGAAAGGAAAAGGGAGAAAAATAAAGGGAGAAAATAGAGCAAAAAAACCAACATATAAAAAGAAAAAGAAAAAACCCCACCAGGGGAAGTCTATATTAGACCAAATACATGGGGAGGAAAAACATGAAGGAGCAGCCAAAGAGGCCTGCATACACAGTTTCACCTATTGAAAAGGAAGACCAAATCCTATAATGAGTAACGGATCAAAAAGAACTTTCGCAGAAATATAGTTAACATTCTATTAATAACTAGAACAGTTAAAATATCAAAGTACCAATAGCTCTATATACTTAAACCTATGTAAATTCATATTATTAAATATATATGACACAAAAATCCATGTTACCTGTTAAAGAAAATGTGAATTAATTAGCATTGCAAAGAAATACATTGAGAAATTGTAAAATACATACTGCAATATACATCTTCATAACAATGAAAGTTAAGTAATGCATGAGAGGATGGTAGAGAAGAACAGATTCCAGGAACAGAGCGAGGTAAAGAATGAATGATATGAAAAAAAGAGCAAAACAGAAAAACTCAACATAAACACAATAATATCTGGTAGCCAGGCTCTATTGCCAAACAGACCTATATCTAAAAACTACAGTCAGGAAATCAATTAAAAATGTATATGATACCTATGAAGAAGATAGACAATAAAAATAAAAAATCAGCTGTATGCCTGTAAAGAGATATAAAAAGAAGAAAATACCCTTTAAAACAAAGAGAGAACAACAGCCATCCTTCCTAGAATAAATGACCAATTCCACCCCTAGAGGAACAAGGGGACAATATCATCACAAATGGGAAAAAGGCATACAGGAACATTAACCCAAACACCTAGAACAATTTTTAATTAATAGGTGCACTTCAAAGAAAATTCAGAAATAACACAAAGAGGAAATGTATCAGAAAAGAAAAAGATTAATCCTGTAAAGTGAAGGCCATTGAATATTATACGAATAACATTATGTTATAATAAAATAGAAGAAAGAAAGAGAAACCTATAAAGAAAAAAATGAGTAAATTCACAAGCATGAGGACTATAACAGCCAAGTTTCCTAGGATAAATAGCCCATGTCACCCCTAGAATAATAAGGGGCTAAAGGCATCTGAAATGTGACAAGAAGCACAAAAACATTAATCCAAACATCTCCAAAAAGTATTGATTAAGAAGTAGCAGTGCTCAAAGAAGAGTCAGAGTCCATCCTCGATTCAGACTGGTTATCCAGAAACGTAGACAAGTCAGAAGGCTCATAAAATATCTGAGTGCAACCTTTGAAAGTTATTTTAAACCGTTTGTTTTAGGAAACAATACTTGCATACAGCAAGTGACCCTGGCTGACACAGTTACTAGATACGGTAAACCTTGCAACATGCCACAGCAGCTGTGATCGTTCAACATAATGCAACTTCCATTTGAAAGTTGTCCAAAGAGTGGATCCATCACCACAGCCGGAGAACCTTGCAGGTGGCAGGATAAGTTGTTAGAGAAGCCTTACCCTGACAAAGGAGAGAACCGCTTTGTGCTTTTTCACAGTTTTTACCACTAAGAAACACCTCTCTTCCCCCCTTCCAACACCTGTGTGAGTATGGTCATCTCCAGGATGTCTTGGGACCAGATGTAGGTAGCCCAATACCGGTCGGAAACGGCAGAAAATACCGATTTTTGGCCGTTTCCGACCGGTATTGTGCTTTTGGGATGTAGGGGACTGAAAATCGTCCGAATCGGTAAATTTACCGAATCGGTAAAGTTACCGACTCGGTAAACATTCCGATTCGGTAAACATTCCGAATCGGTAAATTTACCGAATCGCAACAGTTTGCGATTCGGTAAATTTACCGAATCGGTAAATTTACCGAATCGGTGAATTTACCGATTCGGTAAATATACCGATTCGGTAAATAAGAAGTGGTAAAATTGAATATTGAGATGTAGGTAAGCTCTTAAATACCGATTTTGCTTGAAATTCGGTATTTAAGAGTCTGTATTTACCATGGATTGAAATCAGGTGGTAACCAGGTGCAGCCTATAAAAAAGGACCCAAAATGCAATACTTTTTGTACAATGGTGGCATTCTATGTCATTGTGAGGCGGCTACGGCTACAGGAGGAAGGAGAGAGGGAATGGCTGATAGAGGAGCAGGTCTACAGACAGAGGATCACCTTGTTCATGCTCACAGAGCCAGAGATTCTCCAGAGGTACAGGTTGGACCCAGACACCATCTTGGACCTCATCAGGGACCACCACCCACTGTTGGAGCACACTACCCCAAGGGCGCTCGCCATTCCATCCCACGTGCAGGTGCTGTGCAGCCTACACCTGCTTGCGTCTGGGAGTTACCAGAGTGTGGTTGCTGCGGTAGGTGGGGTGACCCAGAGCAGCCTGTCACGCTTTTTCAACAAATTCCTTGACGCCATGGTACAGAGGATGGACCAGTATATAACTTTCCCTGAAACCCATGCTGAACTGCTCCAAACAAAAACTGACTTTTATCTGATGGCGCATTTCCCCAATATCATTGGCTGCATTGATGGCACCCACATTACCATTTGTCCCCCTGCTGCCACCGAATACATATATAGGAATAGAAAGTCCACCCACACCATCAATGTGCAGGTGATCTGCAATGCCAAGAGCGCCATCACTGACCTTGTGGCAAAATTTCCTGGGAGTACCCGCGACTCCTTCATATTTCAAAACAGCGGTATCTATGCACGGCTGACAGCAGGGGAATTTGGTGAAGGATACTTGCTAGGTAAGACACAGTGTGCGACCCCATTAACACCTATTGCAGAAAGAAGTACATGTATGCATGCGAGTAATGTACTCCCATTTCCTTTCAGGGGACAGTGCATATGCCCTCCGCTCCTTCATCCTCACCCCCTACCTCAACCCCCAGCCAAAGGAGATATAACAGGGCCCACAAGAGCACAAGAAATATTGTGGAGCGTACCTTTGGTATATGGAAGAGCAGGTTCAGGTGCCTGCATAAGAGTGGAGGTGCCCGGCAGTATACCCCCATCACCTGCTGTAAAATCATTGCTGCCTGTGCCATGTTGCACAACCTTGCCGTGAAGAAGGGCACAGAGGTGGAGTTGTCAGACTTTGAGGATCATGACGACAAGGTTGCTGTGCCAGAACCACAACCTGCTGGAGTGTCAACACCAAGTGATGGCAGATACAGACGTGAGGAGATTACACGCAACTATTTCTGAGTAAGTAATGAGACACAGACAGGTTGTCTATGGGACCAACGTATTTTAATGGTGCCACAACGTTTAAGCACGTAAGTGCAACCTTAAAAAATATACACGTGGGGACTGTATGTCCCGGGTTACTTCACCCATGAACGGTAATGTCACTTGCGCCCACGCTTCCCTGAGCCACTTGGATGTTGTTCGCTTTGTTCAGCGTGCCCTGCAGCCTCAGCTTGGCGCCTGGTATTCCTCCGTGTCTCCACATTAGAGCTTGCTATGCTGCTCCGGCTACTTGTGTCTTCACCCTCTGCTGCGTCCAGGCAGAATTCTGTGCTGTGTAGGATATCAACATTGCCTCTAGAGCACTGGTCATTCTGGCCATGCACCTGGTGACCTCAGTTGTATTCTGCGTCAATGCCTCCTGCATATTTATGCCTCTCCTGCATAGCAGGGATGTGGCAGTGGCCAAGCGATTGATGGCCGTATTCTGGGCACGGGCATCCCTGCGCCATGTGTGTAACACACTGTCAAGTTTAGAGCATAGCTGCGTTACTGATTGGCTCATCTGCTGCATCCCTGCTGCAATGTCCCTATTTGTTTGGGCTACTCCTTTATTCGCCTCCACTATATCTCTCATGCCCTTCCCTATGTCTCCTATGTGCACATTCAGGGCTCTGATTTGGCATTGGCAGGCTTGGATTGATTTGCCCTGCATCCTTTGAATGTGCACCATGTTCCCCTCCAGCCCACGGAACACAGTGCCTCCACCACGCCCACCTGCACTGCTGAGTCTGCGTTGTCTTCTGCGAGAAGGGCCCATCTCATTTGTGGCCTGCAGTGCTGTTGAACTCTCATCCACGGTGTCTTCAGCCTCCCCCTCACCCTCTGCTACCTCCATTGATGATAGTGGGGCCACGACACGCCTCCTGGCTGGTGAGGCTACAGGAGTGGACTGGAGCAGAGATGGTGAAATTTCTGGTGAGAATTGCAAGTGAGGGGATTGGGAAAGCTGTGGGGAGTGCAGCAACTCTGAGGTCAGTACAGTGTCATCTTCCAGGGACATGCCAGTTGTGTCACCTTTGTCCTGCGAGACTTGCACTCGGCTTGGACCTGCTTCCTCCCTCTCCTCCCTCTCTGGTGCAGTCAGTGGGTCGACTGCGTGATTTGGCCCCTAGGTATACATGAGCGTATATTAACTGAGTGCTACTGTGTCACGGTTACTACAATAAATGATTTACACATTTCACTTTCATTTATCTGCAATCATTTCACTAACTTGCTGATGTCTGCGCTGTTACACATGGTCTTACATTTGCTGACTACATTTCCCATAATGCATTGCTCCTGTATAGTGCTAGCAGTACTGGACTGGGGTTTGCTTGTCCACAAAGGGTAAAGGGAAGCAGGTTGGTATGGGGTGTCATGCTGCGCATGCGTCTTACCTTTCTTTGTTGCACCTCTGGCTGAGCTGTTCACATCTCCCAGTCCGCAGATGCTGTCTGCCTCAATGGTTTAGGCCACCAACTCCTCCAGGTCAGTCAGGGAGGGGGGGCTGTGTTCCTGCCTCCACCGGTTAGGCCTGCCTGCTTGTGGATTTCAGCCATTTGCCTCTTGGTGAGGCTCCTGAGGTCATAGAATCTTTTTTTAAGGTCCTCAATGTTCCTGGTTGTGACTCCCACAGCATTCACTTTCTCAACAATTGCCAGCCAGATTTTTCTTTTGGCAGACTCGGCAACAGTGAGGGATTGCCTGCCAAAATGTTTGTTGTGCACCCTCACTACCTCCTCCACAAGTACCTGCAGCTCCATGCTGTGAAACTTTATTTTCCTCTTCCTGTCTAGCTTTTGGGTTTCACTGCTGCTTGCCATTTTTCAGTTTGTAAAGTTACAAAAAACTCTCCCTGCTGCTCTGTGACTCTGCTCAGCTCTGACTGCCTCTCCAGAACCTTCTAATTAGTTGCAGCTGCCTGGGTAGCCACTTCCTGTTAGGGAGGGGGAGTGTGTTTGCACCTGATTGGCTGCCTTCATAGGTTTCACTTTTTTTTTTTCCGATTCGGTATTTACCGAATCGGTATTTCCCGAATCGGTATTTCCCATTCAATCCTATGGCCAAAAAGGCCCATAGGAATGAATGGGGAATACCGATTCGGTAAATACCGATTCGGTAAATACTGAGTTTCCGATACCGAATTTTACCGAATCGGTAAATATTACCGATTTTTTCCTACATTACATTTACCGATTCTGAAATACCGATTCGATAAAATTCGGTATTTTAGAATCGGTAAATACTATTTACCTACATCTGGCCCCAGATGTATTCTTTACCACCCTTTCATATGTGCCTGCTGGTATATGTTTTAGGCAATACTGAAAATGGAAAATTGTTACAGTCAGAGTGATCGTTCCATGTATAATCCATTCAGTGGCTGGTTTTACAGCAACTGTAAATGGCAATCTTTCCAGTTTTTCACTGCTCAGCACGTTACAATCTGCTTCCCTTTGTGCCAATTCGATCTGTTTATCAGTGAGATTGAATTCTGAAAACAGTGACGTAGTATTGATTAAACGCCAAGGCTCATAACCTGAATGTCCAGCCTAATAGCATGATAGAACGTAATTGCGACTGACCATGTTGCAACATGACCAAGTCCTGTTCCATTATGTCTATGGCAGAAGACACTATGCTGTCCAAAAAATATATCCTGGACGACAGAGTCGTTAACCCATTGTCAACCACAGAGAGAGTTTTCTCTAAATTAATAGATCAATTTCTCGCATACGTTCTGCAGTCTCTGCTTGCGTAATCTTCCATGCTTCATTATAAGCAGCGTAGATACTGGCATATATAAAACGTTTATGAAGGGTTGTTCTTGGTCCTAGCAAGAATTCCCTAAGATCAGCGCCATCTTTTAGTAAAGATAAGTGTTGTTTACCATCCTTAAGTGTAGATCTATGTAGCCAATCGAGGCACAGCTTCCCTACACTGTATGTTGTTACTATTCCGGAATTCTGTCTTTGAACATATCTTGGATCTGGCCTAGTGAATGTGAAACCCTGTGTTTTGTTCAGGAATCTATCTTGACAGTTGTTTGTGTCTGTGGGCCAGATAATCATTTTTTCCAATCTGGATCTGTTCAGTTGTGAAGCAAAATAGTATGTACGTTGACCTCCCCCTCTGAAGTGTTAATATCAGGTGTAGGTGTAGGTATGGACGGATTGTTCAGGTCTTTTATCTTGGCTAACCCAAGACAAGATGTCTGTTGGACAGCGTCATTCAAAAACATAATTTGCTCAGATATAATACAGGCTCTAAACATAGCTTCTATCCCCTGTACCTGCCAATCTTTTGTGCCCCAGACAGTTTTAGTGTCAATGTTGTCTTTACAAAAGTCGAAACCTAGTGTTGACATTTGAGCATAAAAGGCAGCAGAATAAATTTGTTTGGTATTTATTGGTTTTTGTCAACATACTTTTCAATCCTGTCTTGTTAACATTTTTAAAGTAAAATGATTCTGGATTGGATACATTAAAACCTGAAAAGTATGGACATTTTCCTACAAACGTTTTTGAGCTACCCTTTGGTGGCGTAGGACAATGTTCCCATTGGTTATACATTAATACATTTCTAGGCATTGTTGATTTGTGCAAGAAATGGTGACCATAATGATTATAACATTACATTTGTTCATAGTCTGATGAACCTTCTAAATATTCATGATTTGTAAAAACAGCGGACTTTTCTAAGTCTGAGATGATATATCATTAATCGAAGTCCCAATCATCAGAAAAGGTACTAGATGAAACAAAGTCATTCAAGGAAATCTTGAACTGGTGTGGAATCTTCAACAGCTCCGCAGGGCCAAAAATGTCATACCACCACGTATAGGAACGGCTGTGATATTCACTGATGACAAGTCTCTTTGTTCACAATGAGAGGATTTGTGTGGCGTGAGTAGTAAGTTGATGTTCTTACTTGCTGTGTCCATTTTTACATATCTTCCATTTATCAGCATTCCCAAAGTTATTACCAGAGTTAACCAAGTTAGAAGAAAAAGCACACCCAACACAATCCACAGTTCAATCCATGGTGAAACCAGATAAGTCTTTTCCAGGTGATGAATAAGGTCTGTTGCTTGTTCTTTGAAAGTTTTTAGCTGGCGTCGTTTCAGGCTCGGTGGGATCCTCAAAAAACTTATCAAAGTTAATGAAATAGCCAGAGGCAGTTCTGTCAATTGTAGGGATTGCATCAGGATTCGTTGAAATTGCTGGAACCTCACGATCACTTGTTACATTTGTCTAGTCAGATGCTACTTCGTTGTAGACAGGCGTTTCTTTACGAACTGTTATTTGGGTTTCAAGAGGTACAAGTTCCATATTTTTGTTGCTTAGTCCTTTATTTTGCGCTGCAGATTCTTCAAAGGTGATGAGTCTCTCAGTTTGAACTTCTTGGATAGTAGCCAGATTAGGGCGTCTGCTACTTGGTCGGAGTCCACTTGGCCTACTGCTTATGATCGGCAACATGATGTGGTTTGACCAGGTTGATGGACACAAACCTGTTCTCCTTTTTACCAGAAAGGGGCGGCAGTAATACTCTTCTTGATCCATGGATTGTTAGGACAGGTACTGGTTGTCTGTAAGAAGGCCCAAATTCCTTCTTGTCCGCAATCTTCTCTCTGACTGGATCCCCAAGCTTAGGAATCCAGACAGGCCTTGCTGGGACGGTTGGTTTCTCTTCAGTGGTGGTTGGCTTCAGGAACACGTTACTTTGTTTCGTTCTTATTTCATTTAAGTCCTGTAAAACAGCCAAAGGGTCTTTGATATCAAAGGGTTTTTGGTCTACCACTGAAGTCTGACAAATCGAGGTCCAATACTAAAATTCTGGTCCCAAAAAGGACTTCATATGGAGTGATACCCCCGAGAGAACTTCTTGGCAGATTGTTAAGACTACGTTGGACACTTATTAGATGTTTGAGCTACCTGAGCCTAATACCCTAGCTGTTATAGATTGCTTCATGTCCTGGTTTTTTCTCTCCACTACCGAATTTCCCTCAGGATGGAATGAACCGCAATGCAACGCCCAATTCGACCATGGCCTCCTTGTAAGCTTGAGAGCTAAATGCAGGACCCTGGTCAGAATGTAGCGTGCTGACTGCGTATGTGCCGATAAAGACTCGCAAAACTTTTATAACAGTTCGAGCGTCAGCCTAGTGCTGAGGCCACATCCAAATGAATCTTGAACACGAATCCACTGCGACCATGATATATTTATAGTTACCATCCCTCTGTAAGGGACCGCAGTGATCCAGGTAAACGCAAGCTAATGGTTTATCTGAAATTAACAGGGACATCTGCTCAGGACATTTCACAGTAGAGACTTTCATGTTCTGGCATATTTCTCATTCCAAAACATAGTTTCTGGTTTGTTTCCTCATACGCGGCCACCAGTATCTCTGTTTTAATAATGACACCTGCATGTGCAGAGGCAAGCCCTTGATGTGCTGCTAGGATTAGTCCTAATCTATGTTCCATGCTTGGAATTACCCTATCCCCCACTCCAGGGAGTCGAGCAAACTGAACATTGTTCGCATCAGTTATGTATGAGTATTTGAGTGCAAACCCTTTAGGTAGTGTTTTACCACTGTCTCTGCTTGAATCATTGACAGCTAACTTTATTTCGACGTCTATTTTAATTTTTGAACAAGTGATTGCAGCTACGGAAGCCGTTTGCACAGCTGCCTTCGCGGCTTCATCAGCCAATGAATTCCCTGAACGCCATCACGTTGACTCAGCATATGTATCACGTGAGTGTTTTGTAGTCCTTTTCGTAACTGAACTACTTGTTCCCAAAGCATTTTATGCTTGATTGTGCCACCTTTTGCATCTTTGAAACCGTTTTGAATCCAGTTTTGCAAATATTCATTGTAAGATTGAACACAATAATGCGAATCGCACACTATGAGTGTGGGGAATTTGCGATCTGTATTCAGCTCGCTGAGCTGTACAATCTCCTAGAGATTGTGTTTTAGTGACCATTGGTTGGAATTTGCAATTGCGCTAGCGACCTTTAACGATTAGGATACCTAAATAAGGGTATGTTTTTAGTAAACTCCACCTTTTTATTCTCTGTGTAGATATCCTTCTGTTTACTTCCACCTGTCCCACAACTCATTATAAAAGTTTTGTTAATATTAATTCTTAGATCTAAGTTTTCCATGTATTTGTGATAGGTGTTAAGGGCACGTTGTAACCCTATCGAGTTTCGAGCCATAATTACGGCATCGTCCGCGTAGAGTAGGGCGGGTATTGGGCGTTTCTGCAACTGAGGTATGTCCCGCCACCCTTGCAACATGGCTTGTTCCAGGCCATTTGTATAGAGTGTAAATAGGAAGAGTGCCAGAACGCAGCCCTGCCTAACCCCCCTCTCCACTTGGAAAGGTCCCATGCACTCTCCATTGATACCGAATCTTACACGGGCGATCGCGTTTCCCTAAAGTTCTCTTAGGAAGTTAATTATGGGAATCTCCACGCCCATTTCCTCAAGTATTCTCCAAGTTTACCGTGGCTTACGCAATCAAACGCAGCCATCAGATCGACGAAAGCCAGATACAATTTTCCCCTTTTCACATTTACATATTTCCCCATGAGAAGGGTCAGGTTAAGGCCCTGCTGATAGTACCCAGCCCCTCCCTGAATCCGAATTGGAGATCCAATAGGACATTATTATCCCTCTGCCCACTGTTGCAGACGATTAAGGACAATACGACCTGACACTTTACCCAACGAATCTAACAATGAGATGGGGGGTAGCAGGCCAGGTTCTAACGGGCTCCCTTCTTAAAAATCAGTACCAGGATAGATTCAGACCAAGAATCAATGAGTCTGACTGCGCAGCAAGCTTCAATCACCCTCCTTAATATTGGAGTCCATAGCTCCATATTGTGCTTAAAAAGGTCTACTGGAACTCCGTCAGGGCCCAGAGCTTTCCCCCTTTACTGGCCTTTAATGCGAGCTCTACATCTACTAGGGTGACGTCCAGGGCTATAGGGAAGTCTATTGAATGGGAGCTGAGACTGGTGCTAAGCATTCCTGCTACAGTGTTGTTCTCCTTATTAAGCTTGCCAGAAGTGTTCCACCCATTGTCTTTCGTCTATGGTCATTTCTAAAGTGGGAGTGACACCTGTTTCAAAAAAAGGGGATTTAACCGCTTGCCAAAAGGCAGTGATATCCTTGTTGAGACTAGCTTTGTGTAATTCTGCCCAGGTCTCTTTTTTTAGTTTGCCTTTCCTTAATTTCACAGCCTGATTATACGCCTTTATGAGCTGTCTAATCTTGCGTCTATCCCTGTCCTTTTTGTGTAATGCAGATTTTAACTCTGTATATGCTTTTGTACAGTTATTGTTGAACCATCCCTTATGCTTCCCATTCCACTATTTTAATTGGATTTTCAATGATTCCCTAATTTCATCCGTTATTTCTGCATAGGTTTTTAAGCCTTCCTGATATGGAGTGGAAAGATCTAACCACTTCATGATAGAGGTTAAAGATTTCTAGTTGTTCTAAAATCAGGTTCGTAGAGAGGTTTAACCCTTTCTGCAGCCGCGGCCCGTGGAGGGAGTTCGGTGGGGCAGGGAGGCAGTGCGTTGGAGGGGCAGGATGGACAGTGGTAAACACCAGAATATGGATAATTGCAGGTAAGTAAACAATTTAATAAATAAAATGAATTTTGTAGCGCACCATGCATCGCAAAATGCGATGCAGCGCGCGCAACGAAATTCGTTTTATTTATTATCCGCTGCGTGGTGGCTGGGACCTCTGATTAAATAGCTCCCTGCTCCCCGCAACTAGACCACTAACCGGTCTACCGGAAGTGCCTGGCTCTCCCTACCCCGCCATCTGCGCAACGGTACTGGTTACCGCATCTGACTGGGGCGGGTAAGAGTGAGGATTGAGCACAGGTCATCGTAGCACCAGGAGGTAAGACTGCCCCCAACACTCGCCACACGCAGTATGCACAATTAAAAAGCCAAAGATTAAAAATCAATTTCACAGGATTCGTTCGTTATTTTTAAATATTCAGGCAGCCGGTAGCGTCACCCAGCAGTTAAAGGGCCCTGCCACAGCTCCACTTACCGCACCGCGGCCGCTACGCCACACACCTTTATGCATGCCTGCTCCCTGCAATTAGACCGCTAACCGGTCTACCGGAAGTACCTGGCTCTCCCTACCCCGCCCTCCTCGCAACAGAACTGGTTACCACGTTGGACCGGGGCGGGTAGGAGTGAGGATTTAGCCCAGGTAATCGTAGCCACAGGAGGTAAGACTGCCCCAACACTCGCCATATGCAGAATGCACAGTTAAAAAGCCAAGGATTAAAAATGAATTTCACAGGATTCGTTCGTTATTTTAAAATATTTAGGCAGCCAGTAGCGTCACCCAGCAGTTAAAGGGCCCTGCCACAGCCCCACTCACCGCACGGCGGCCGGACGGTGCCCGGGGTCAGAACCTTTGGTTGTACCGTAGTAAAGCAACAGTATAGCTCCCTGGAATTGCTTGCTTTGTGCCCCCTATTGAGGATCTGTGCAGACACAGCTTGGCAGGAGGCAGTAAGAGTGAGGTCTGCAGGCATTGCTCTTTCAAATTTAGTGTGGGGAGTAAGGTGGACGAGAAAAACCCTCACTTGAACTGCTGTTTGCTGAATTGCCGGTCACTTAGGAAACACAGACTGGCGGTCTATGACCAGCTCTTAGATGGTCAGGTAGACGTAATGTTTATCTCTGAGATGTGGCTGGACAAGGAGTTGGCGCCAGAGATCTTAGAGGCACTACCCAGGGGCTATGCGATCACCAGGATAGATAGAGTTTACGGCAGAGGTGGCAGAGTGGCAATCATTTTCAAGCATCACATTCAATGTACCCTCGAGTCTATCGCTATTGTCGATAGTGAGGCAGGGATCTTTACGATTAAGGTGGACCCGAACTATATTGTTAAAGGGCTTTTGATCTACAGACCTCCTGGTCCCTCTAATCGCTTTTTCTCTAGTTTGTTGGACTACCTTACTCAACCGGCCCAACGGTATGATAAACTTTTAGTGCTGGGTGATCCTAATTTGCATTTTGATGATGCTTGTTGTGGTACACAGTCAAAATATCGAGTTGTAAATATCGACCTACACAAATATCGAGTTAGAAATATCGAAGGTAAAGAGAATCGATGTCAAGAATATCGTTGGACAGAATATCGACACTAAGGTAAGTATTTTTTTTTTTTAAATATCTTTATTGAGTACAATAATCCACCAATACAAAGCAGAATAAGTGAAGCAGTTATAATAAACCCAATCATGGTGTTAATGACAATATGTAATCAACTTTTCCGTTTTCCATTTTCATGTGAAAAGATACAAACCACTCTATTTCCCCCGCCTTCCCTCCCCAGCACTTACTTGGTATACATAGTGTTCCTATAGTGGCACTGTCTCGGTCATATTGCTCATATTGATCGTCTAGTGGGTTGCTCGGTCTCTCAATTTGGCATATAATCAAACAATATACAATGCTAGTAAGGTCCGCACCTCTCCTCGAGGGTATTTCTTCTAGTACATGACATTCGTGTGTGTCTCTCAATGCGCGGGCCCCAACAGGGCAGGCTACTTCGCCTCCTGCTACGGCCATCCACGTGCGCAGTTATTCGACGTGGCCCTGAACACCCATTTCGAACTCCACTAATAGCGCATTCCAATCTAAGGAAATGGGAGTCTGTCTAAGTCCTCTATGCTCTTCTCTGTGTAGTTCCTGTCCTTCTGCCCTTCCCCACCTTAACACTTCCCCGCTCCAAGCCTCTACCTCTGGTGGTCTAGCTGACTTCCATTTCATCGCTACCGCCCTTCTCGCTAACAACAGTGCCAGGTCCACAAATCTAGTAGCCAAACTCCTCTTTTTCTCCTTGTGATCTAATCCCAGCATGCCATACAATGCGGTGTTGTAGGGCCTGCCCGGTGCTATTTCATTTAGAATCTGGTGAACCGTCGTCCAATAATATCCCAGCTTAGGGCAGTCCCAAAACATATGTAGGAGGCCCGCGTCTTCCTGATGACATCTGGGGCAGGTGCCAGCCGCGTCGGGGAACATTGTACGTAGCCTGTGGGGAGGTAAATAAGCCCTATGTACAATCATGAGCTGAATCAGCTTGAACTTCGGATTACGTGATATTTTCTTCGGCAGTTTCAGTATCTTTTCCCACTCCTTGTTGTTGATAGCTCTCCCCAAATCGCCTTCCCATCGCAGCCTGAGGGGTTGTAGCGAAATAGCTTTGTTGGTTCTGATGCCATGAGTCAGCCATTCCGTCCCCATAAGGTATTGCATAGTGATCAGTGTATTCGTGTCCGGCTCCGCCCCGTCCCTTGCCCAATGTGTGGTTATGTAATGTGCAACTTGCGCGTGTTGTATAAATAACGCCCTCGGTGTCTGGTGTAGGCGGGTGAAGTCTGCATTCGCTAAGAGCCTGCCCTCCGAAAAGAAATCCCAAATTTGCATAACTCCAGCATCATTCCAGGGCCGCAGTTTGCGTTCCGTCAACGTGCCAGACCCTAGGGGGATGCCCAGTAATGGTATCGAGGGTGCGTACGTCAAGCGCCTGTTCGCATAGCTGACTGCCTTTTTCCAATGCGTGATTGCTAATCTAAGTAGGGGTGGGGCCGACTCTGGCACTCTGGCCTTCGGAAGCAGCAGCCGGTGTATTTCACCTTTATTTCTGTCAGCCTCCGTCATGTTCAATTCGTGGAGATTGCGACCCGCCAGCCAGTACGCCAACCACTGGAGTTGGCACGCATAACCATAGGCAATCAGGTCAGGCACTCCCATGCCGCCTCCGTCCATGGGGAGCTGCAGCTTGGCCAGGCTTATACGCCGTCTGCCTTTCCCCCAAACCAATTCCGTCAGCAGCGTGTTGAGGGTTTTGAAAAAGGGCATGGGTACCAGTATTGGCAAGTTCGTAAAAAAATAGATCAGCCTTGGTAAGACCACCATTTTGGAGATTGCAACCCGGCCTGCCACCGACAGGGGCAGAGTATTCCAGAACTGTACCTGAGTCTTCAAAGTGCTCAGGGCCTTACCAAGATTGCCTTCCAACAGGTCCTGTGGTTGACGGTAGACCTGGATGCCCAAATATTTGAAGGTCGTGGGCGCCACGTGGAAGTGGTGTGGCGCAATCTGGATGTGCGACTCTTCCAATGAGCCATGAAATCCGAACCCATACGACTTCGCTTCATTGATCAGGAGGCCCAAGAGCCCGTGGAAGTCACTAAAGATCAGCGGCAGCGGTTGCAGCGGGCCGCTGACATCGTTTAGAAACAACAATATATCATCCGCATACGCCGAGATGACATGATGAGTGTTATGTCTGGTGATCCCAGCCGTGGCCGCAAGGGCTCGTACTTTTATCATTAAGGGTTCCAGGGCAATTATAAACCATAAGGGCGACAGCGGGCACCCCGGCCTCGTGCCCCTCGCTATCTCTATCTGGTTCGAGATACATTTATTGGTTCGAACTCGCGCTGTGGGTCTTCGGTAGAGTAAGGATACCCATGCTATGTATTCCGGGGGGATCCCAAATTTGGTCATCGCCGCGAACATATAGTCCCACCTGAGGGAATCAAAGGCCTATCTGAGGTCCAGGGATATGCATCCCTCGGTGTCCCTCCCCCTCTCATCTGGTGACATCAATTGGCTAAGTCTCCTCAGGTTCAAGGCAGTGCTCCTGCCTGGCACAAATCCGCATTGATCGGGGTGTATTATGTCTGAGATATAGTGGGATAGGCGTGTTGCCAGGAGCTTACTGAGGATTTTATAATCCGTATTTAACAGCGACAGGGGCCTGTAGTTCTCCAATTGTAAAGCGTTTCTTCCAGGTTTCAGAAGAGACACTATCAGAGCCTGTAGCGTCGTGCCCGGCAGAGCGTCACCCTCCAGTGCTTCCCTGTAAAGTGCGAGTAAGCGGGGGGCCAATAGGTCAATGTACGTCAGATAGAACTCTGCCGGGAGACCATCGGTCCCGGGTGCCTTGTTCCTCGGTAGAGCCTTAATAGCCTGCCTGACTTCTGCTAATGTAATGGGCTTCGAAAGGTCCGCGCTCTGTGCCTCACTCAGTTGGGGGATACATATGTCAGAGAAGAACGTCGCAAATTCCTGGTCCGAGAGCGGCGCATGTGAACCATATAAAGCAGAGTAATAATGTTGGAACGCGGTATTGATCTCCCGCTGGCCCTGTACTAACGTTCCGGCATCGTTTTGCACCTCCATTATCGGTACGCTTTCTGGGGCGTTGCGTGTTAAGCGTGCCAAAAGCGTGCCAAAAGCGTGCCTGCTCTATCTGCTTGTGTGTGCTGCCTGGTGGTGTATTCCCTATAGTCTATCACTCTTAATTCTTCCAGTAGCTCCGCGTGCTGTATATGGGCCTCCTGAAGTTGGGTGAGGGTGCCGTCCATCCCAGCAGCTTCGTTTTCAAGCATCGCCAGTCTACCCTCCACTTCCCTTAATTTTCCCATCACTAGGTGTTTAACTCCCACTTTTGTACTCATCACCACTCCACGCACGGTCACCTTGAAGGCGTCCCATTCGATTTGCCTGGAGCTGGCCGTGCCGTCGTTCTCTGTGAAGTAGTTTGTGCTAGCGTCCAGTAGTGTGGACCTAAAATCTAAGTCCTCTAGTAAACCCGGGGACAGTCGCTATGTCGGTATCGGAGTGGGCAGTCTTCCCCATTGTATTGACAGTTCTACTGGGTTGTGGTCCGATAGTGTCTTACCCATGTGCTGTACCGACACAACTGACGCCGTCAGTGTCCTGGAACAGAATATTCGGTCGATTCTGGTGTGCAACTTGTGTGGCGGGGAGTAAAATGTGTATTCCCTGTTGGTCGTGTTGAGTACCCTCCATGCATCCTCTAGCTCCCATCCATTCGCCCATTGTGCTAACGCTACAGCCTGTTTCCTGCTTTCTGTCACGTGTAGTGGTGGGTGTGACCTGTCCAGTGTGAGATCTAATACCGCATTGCAGTCACCACCAACAATCCATTCATGTCCCGCCCAATCCGACAACACTCGGCTAACGTCTTCTAGGAACTTCGATTGGTTCGTGTTAGGAGCATATATACTGCCCAGCACTATGCAGGTACCATTTAGCATCCCCTTTGTGAACACATACCTGCCCTCCTTGTCCATTCTCGTTTCTGTTGGTTTAAATGGAACAGAGTTTCTAATCCAGATGGCCGCCCCCCCCTGGAGAACGCAGAAAATGCCGTGGCATAAAGTTGGCCTTTTCACTTCCGTAACAGTTTAGCGCCCTCTGCCCCATTCAGATGTGTCTCTTGGAGATACGCTATGTGCACCTGTCTCCTATTTAGTTGGGCTAGTACTCTGTGCCTCTTATGCACCGAACCCATACCTCTTACGTTCCAAGTGCAGACCTTGTAATGATTAGGAGACGTCATAACCCCAATTACCCCCACCTCAGGACAGTGCCACCGACCTCTGTAAAACTGACCTCATGCTGTACATTTTCAGTGCTGTGTGCGTGTGCACTACCCCAAATTCAACTTTAAGGTCCCCTCCCCAGAAACATAGAGGACCAAACCATAAAACCCAACAGGGGTAAAAACGGAATGCAATTGTGCCTGTGCCTTGGGGGTGTGAGCCCAGTCGGGCACACTCAGCAGCAATTCACCAAAAGTCTGGTTCTCTCAGTCCCCTTCAACTACAGGTGACCTGGGACCTAGACCCTCCCCCTTTGCATGTAATATGTTCATTCACTACGTTACCAAACCGCTGCCGCTGTTCAGATGGTCACATGTCTTCTGCCATCTGCGCCGTGATGCGTGGGAACAACTGCAAGCTGGTGTCCGTATCAGATGCTGCCGTACGAGAGCTGGTTTGGCTATTGGGCACCGCCCCGATGTTCGCATCATGTTCCGCTAGGGCGTTAGTCATCAGTAATGCCACTGCGATCGGGTCACTGCCCTCCGGCGCCTCGGCGCGGTCAGTCCTCGGGACCTCCATCTCCGGAGTCCGGGGGCGATTCTGATCCATGTCCTGCGCATTTGACCGTTGCGTGTCCGACACCGCTCTTCTGGTCCGCGGGGACGTGGGCGGTGAGAGCGCAACCTCCATCCACTCCGAGGCCTCTTCAGGGGTGTCGAAAAAGTAAGTTTTATGTTCATGTATGATTCTGAGGCGTGCCGGGAAGAATAGGGCGTATTTAACATTACGGTCTCTTAGGGCACGTTTTACTCCCCAGAAGGACGCCCTGGCCCTCTGCACCGCTTGAGTGAAGTCTAGGTAGATGGAGACCGTTTGGTTGTCATACTTTATGCGGGCCGTTCTCCCTTGCGGCCTTCAGGATCGCGTCCCTGTCCTTGAAGTGGAGGAGGCGCGCTATCAAGGGACGTGGTGGAGCCCCCGGCTTTGGTGGTCTGGGGGGTATCCTGTGTTCCCTCTCAACGCTGTACATCTGGGTGAGCTCCGCTGGGTCCACGACAGTCTTCAGCCAGTCCTCCACGAAGCGGGTTGGGTTTGCCCCTTCTCTGCGTTTAGGCATGCCCAAAATGCGTATGTTGTTCCGACGTGAGCGTCCTTCAGCATCGTCCACTCTGTCCCTCAAGCCCTGGACCTGCTTCTCTAGGTTTTCCAGCCGCGTGGAGTGTTCCGTCTGTTGAGGTATCAAATCTGCGAGGGCTAGCTTGTGCTCGGATACTTTTTCTGCCAATGTCTTGTGATCGTCCTTCAGGAGTGATAGTCCGGTTGACATTGCGTCTATTCGTGTTTCAAGGGCTTCCCTGGAGGCCCTAATTTCCGTTAGTATAAGATCCAGTTTGGCCTCATGTGTATCGACGCCTGTCAGGGGAATCACATCTTCGTTTGAAGAGGTTAGGGGGTCTTCCGAGCCGGAGGCGTGCGCCCAATTACGAGGAAGTCTGTTCCGTCCCATCTTACGCTGCGATAGTGCACTTCGCCGTCCAACAATAGGTCGTACGTTCCGTCTGCAAAGTGTATCTGCACCCTCTTTGCCGAGCAGCCTGTCCCGTCCACGCCGGTCTGTATTGCTGTGGGACACTCCGCGGGGGCAGCTGTGGAGTACGATATTGTTGCGCACTTATTCAGGGCTCTCTTCGCGATAGTCCAGTCCGGCAGTGGATTGTGCTCACGGGGCTCAGACAATGTATCCTATAGGAAACATCCACACCAGAAACGCGATGCACTATCTCGTGGTCACGGGTAAGGTCGCGTGTCCCCTGTAACCGCCCCTCAGGTCGGGCTCACAGTGATATGAGGGCCGGAGACGGTCTATTCTGCGCAGTGTTGCCCCCCGTGCGGGGTGCCGGCGTCTGTATGGGGTGCTCCACTTCCCGGCTCCCACTCTATTCCCTCAGCCCTGCAGTGATGCCCCCCGGCCGCCCGCGCCGAGGCCGTGAGGGGAAAGAGGCGGCAATGTAGGTTGTTCCACTCCGGTATGTCTGCAAATGTTCACCTGTAGGGGTCTCTGCAGGTGCGGACTGGAAGGGTTTGCTGTACTGTTAGCAATGTGACATACCACCATCGTCTGATCCCCGCATGCCGCACCCGCCTGTGAGTTCTGCACAACCCAAAGGGATAGGTGGTAGCCTCGTCCACGGTTGTGTGGGGCGCACCCTCGGGTGTCCGTCCCGTATGTTGTATACCCTCCAGGGGGGGGGGTCTGCCCTGTGGTGTTGCGTGCCCGGTGGGGGCTCAATGCTACGCCCCGTGCTCTGTGGTGGGTACTCTCCTAATCAGACGTGCGCGGGCCCTCAGGGGAGTGTTCGCAGCTCTCTGCGTTGCGTTGTGGCAGCTGAATAGCCCCAGACCTGCAGTCGGGATCTTGCACCATAGTCAGGGCTCTCCTAGCACTGATCCCCTGACAGTCCCTCGTTGTCGCGGGTGCGGGCAATGCTAGTGCGAGTGTCCCCCCGCCTGTCTCCGATCCCTCAACTTCGGGCCGCTTGCAGTTGCACTGTGGGCTGGGGATTGCGGCAGAACGCTAGGCCTCTCCTCCGGCTCGCGGTCAGTTCTGGGTGCCCTCTGTCTCTGTACAGCTGCGGTGCGGCAAACGAGTACTTCTATCTCTTGTGGCTCGCCCTCAGCGCCGACGTGGACATAAGCCATCTTCCAGGACCACTTCCGTGGCGGACAGTATGGGACGTCAGGGCCTCGTACACATTCCCGGTCAGCGCAATGTCCAGCTCCGGCGCTACGAGTGCTGTTCATTTAACATCCGGCCTCATAAATCGTGCCGCTCTCCTCGCGGTACTGTCCCACAGGTGTCCACCGTGCTCCGGTGGTTGAAGTCGGTAGTGGATTTTCAGCGGGCAGTGGTGCCTCTGGTTCGCCCGGAGTAGTGTCACTTCCGGTCCGCCTCCGAGCGTACTGGAGGCCGCGGCTTCCCTGTTGCTGCCAGGCCTCTTCGGGTTCCGTCACTGCATTAGGGTACACGGTGCAGTGGGAGATTCTCGGTCACTGAAGGCCCCTCTAGGCGCATCCGGTATTGGTTCCGCAGTACATAGGTGCGGGGTGAGGGTCAGCTACCAGGTTCACTGGATATATGCCAGGATTTTAGGGGATTTCAGATGGAGCGAGCTCAGCTCACGTCTGCCATTCTCGGCTGCTAGCCACGCCCCGACACTAAGGTAAGTAATATCGAATTTTTTTATATCGATGTAAGTAATATTGATGTCAGTAATATCGATATCAAACATATCGATGTTAGTAATTTCGATGTTACTAATATCGATATTTGTACTATTATGTATTTTAGTATGTATTTAATACGTATGTGTTATATGTTTCTTGTTAAGTATTTTACTTGTTTTAAGTTATATGTGAACTATTTTCATATATTTATAATGTTATTTTTAAGTCAATTTTATGTTTTAGTACCGGAGCGGGTTGTGGGTTTATAGGGGAATAGGGTGGGAAGTAATTTAATTATATTAAATTAATTATACATTTTTAGGAATTATAAATTAATTTTAATTAATTTTTGCATTTAAGTTCTGTAGCGGGTAGTGCGTTTATAGGGGAATTGGGTGGGAAGTATTTTAATTGTAATTAAGTAATGAATTATTTTTATTTATTGGTATTGATAATTTATGTATTTTTATTTAATTATTAATTGGCAATTAATAATTTTAATTGTTAATTAATTGTTTAATTGGTAATTAATTTTCGTAATTAATTTATTTAATTGGTAATTAATGTTTGTAATTGGTAGTTAATGTTTGTAATTGGTAATTCATGTATTTAATTTGTAATTAATTTTTGTAATTGGTAATTAATTTATTTAATTGGTAATTAAAAAAATTTTTATTGGAAATTATTTGTAAATAATTGGTAATTAATGTGTTATAAAAAGTCATTTTTGGTATTCAAATAATTTTATTGTTTAATGTTTTTTAATTGGTAATCAATTATGGATTTTTTTGTTTTTTACAGTATTTTATTGTTTAATATTTCTTATTTGGTAACTATTATTTTTTTATTGTTAATTTATTGTTAATTATTTATTCAATTTTTTTTAAATATTAATGGGTATTTGGAAATGATGTTTAGTTATTTAAAAATGTAAATATTAATACATTTAAATATAAAAATTATTTCTAAGTATGTTAAATTTAATTTTCATGGTATCCAATTCTTTACTTACTGTTGTACTCTCTGGAGTGGGAATAGTAATTTTTACCCCTACGCTATCCAGCGCTTTCCCTACTGTTGCACTCTCTGGAGTGGGAATAGTAATTTTTACCCCTACGCTATCCAACGCTTTCCCTACTGTTGCATTCTCTGGAGTGGGAATAGTAATTTTTACCCACCCGATATCCAACGCTTTCCCTACTGTTGCACTCTCTGGAGTTGGAATAGTAATTTTTACCCCTACGCTATCCAACACTTTCCCTACTGTTGCACTCTCTGGAGTGGGAATAGTAATATTTACCCCTACGCTATCCAACGCTTTCTCTCCTGTTGCACTCACTGGAGTGGGAATAGTAATTTTTACCCCTACGCTATCCAATGTTTTCCCTACTGTTGCACTCTCTGGAGTGGGAATAGTAGTGTTTACCCCTACGCTCTCCAACGCTTTCCCTACTGTTGCACTCTCTGGAGTGGGAATAGTAATTTTTACCCACCCGCTATCCAACGCTTTCTCTACTGTTGCACTCTCTGGAGTTGGAATAGTAATTTTTACCCCTACGCTATCCAGTGCTTTCCCTACTGTTTCACTCTCTGGAGTTGGAATAGTAATTTTTACCCCTACGCTATCCAACGCTTTCCCTACTATTGCACTTTCTGGAGTGGGAATAGTAATTTTTAACCCTTCCCAACGCTTTCCCTACTGTTGCACTCTCTGGAGTTGGAATAGTCATTTTTACCCACCCGCTATCCAACGGTTTCCCTACTGTTGCACTCTCTGGAGTTGGAATAGTGATTTTTACCCCTACGCTATCCAGCGCTTTCCCTACTGTTTCACTCTCTGGAGTTGGAATAGTAATTTTTACCCCTACACTATCCAACGCTTTCCCTACTGTTGCACTCTCTGGACTGGGAATAGTAATTTTTACCCTTACGCTATCCAACGCTTTCCCTATTGCAATCTCTGGAGTGGGAATAGTAATTTTTACCCCTACGCTATCCAATGTTTTCTTTACTGTTTCACTCTCTGGAGTGGTAATAGTAATTTTTATTTTTATGCTATACAATGTTTTCCCTAATTTTGTATTTTCTGGAGTGGGAATAGTAATTTTACGTTTTACGCTATCCAATGTTTTTAATACTGTCGTTTTTTTGGACTTTAAATAGTAGTTTTATTGATTATTTAGAATGAATTTAGATAATGTATTATGTTATTAAATTTAAAAATATTGAAAGTATATTCAATTTTTTTAATTTATTAAAAATAATTATTTACTTTTTTATGTAATTATTTTATGTGTGGAGATCTATTTGTAATTTATAGTATTTTTAAACAATTTATAAGTAATTAAAGTAATTATTAAAATTTATTATTAAGTAAATATATAATATATGATTTACATATGTGTTTAATTAGTGTTATATTATTATATATCTATTATTTATTAATTTTAAACATTACTAAATATTTTTAACAATGTTTATTTTATTTATAAGTATGATTTACTTTATTTTACACATTATATTTTAACAGATATAAAACGATATTTTTAATTACGATATTTTTAACATCGATATTTTTGTTTCGATATTTCTGTACTTACCATGTTGTAGATAGGATGCCTTCGATATTCCAGCGTCGATGTTTCAGTAGGTCGATATTTTATCTGTCGATATTCTGTCATAGATCCGCTTGTATGGCGGTGGGTGAACTCTGTCAGGAAATGGCCACTTTACAACTTAGGGGCCATCTGCTGGACCCTCTTTTTGCAAATTGGGAGGATATAGTTGTTTATCCCACTCTCCCTGTTGTATGGACAGACCATTTCTTGGTCCCTTTTGCTATGAGACTGCCGGGGCCAAAGACACGGGAGAAAGTAAAAAGGAGCATAGTGTGTCGGAGATGGGCGGGCTTCTTGCAGGAAAAGTTCAGCAGCACCCTTTCGCTGGGGGGCCTACCTGGTGGCACAGATGCTGAAAGGGCATGCATAAACTTGCACAGGTGGATTACGGAGGCCCTGGACATTACCGCCCCCTTGGTCACATAAATTACCGGGTAGAGCACATAAATCTGCTCCTTGGTATTCAGACGCCTTGAGAACGGCGAAAGCAGATTGCAAACGCCTGGAAAGGCGGTGGAGGAAAGGCTTCTCTGACCAGGGGAGGAGGGAGTATAAAGAGGCACTGAAGAGGTACCATGGGCTCATTAGAAGAGCAAAGGCAGTATACTATCTGGAGAGAATTGGATAGGCGGGCAACGATACACGGGTGCTGTTTAGGGTTTATAAGGAGATATCTTCCCTATCTACGTTAGCTGCTCCGGCTGTGGGCTCAGAAGAGCTATGCAACCGTGTGGCAGATTTTTTCTCTGACAAAGTGGAGAAAATCTATTCCAACTTCCCTAAACCCGCCCGAGTAGGAGAGTAGGTGGCGGAGGAGATAGAGTATGCCTGGGAGGGTGAAGGTTTGAAGAGTTTTACCATGCCCCACCCAAAAGAGCTAATTAAAATCTGTATTAGTATAAAATCGGGTTCTCCCAGAGACCTGGCGCCCCCTAAAGTGCTGAGAGGGAACCTGGATTTCCTGGAGCCATTTATTAGACACCTGGTGGAGACTTCTTTTAGGGCTCGCACAGTACCAGGATGCTGGAAGGAAGCTGTGGTCCTACCTCTCTGCAAGAAACCTCATTTTGGCCCAGATCAACTGGATAATCTTCGCCCCATCTCTCTTCTACCGTATTTCGCCAAGGTCGCGGAGAAAGTGGTAAATATGCAGCTGACGGCGCATATTGGGAGATTTAATCTCCTGACTCCCACTCAGTCCGGATTCCGAGCTTGCTATTCAACAGAGTCTGCCTTGCTCTTTGCCACTGAAACCATCAGGCAATATGTGGATGCGGGTCAGACGGAGGCCTTGATCCTGCTGGATTTAAGTGCCGCCTTTGACAATGTTGCCCATCACACTCTGGTGCAGTGTTTGAAGAAAGGAGGTGTCTCGGACAGTGCCCTGAGCTGGATGAAATCTTTTTTGTCTGCTTGCAGCTTCCAGGTGAGGCAGGGCTCCCATTACTCGGTAGTCATCAAATTAAGACAGGGGGTACCGCAGGGATTGACCCTGAGCCCGGCCCTGTGTAATCTCTATGAGGCTCCTCTAGCGGAGATCGCTGATGGGTTTGGGATCAGGGTCGTGTCCTATGCCGGTGACACGCAGCTGGTGGTCTCCCTTACAAAGGCACTGGATAAGACAGCCTGCAACTTTGCGGCGTGCCTGCAAGAACTGGCCACATGAACGGCTAACAACTGCCTGAAGTTGAATGGCAATCAGACCGAGGTGCTTGTGGTGGAGCGAGCCCCATCGGTATGGTCATCTGCCTGGTGACCCCAGAGTTTGGGGACTATGCCTGTCCCCTGCGCTCAGGCAAAGAATCTGGGGGTGTGGCTGGACACAAGGCTCTCCTTTGAGTACCAAACCAGGCGGGTGGCAGGCGGCTGTCTTGGAGTCCTGAAGGTCCTTCGCAAAATATGCTACCGACTGCAGCCAGGAAGACCATGGTCCAGGCCCTGGTGACATTGGGCCTGGATTATGGTAACATTCTTTATCTGGGTGCTACGACTAAGTGTATGCTCAGACTCCAGGGGGTGCAGAACGCAGCAGCATGCTTGGTTCTGATGCACCCAAGGAGGGCCTCTGCGAAGGCAGCACTCCACTGGCTGCTGATGAGGGAGAGAGTCCTGTTTAAGGCACTGTGTGTATGTCATCGAATTATGCAGGGGACTGCCCCCTACTATCTGTCGGAGCTACTCACCCCCTATGCCCCTACACGCCTGCTAAGATCAGGTGGGGTGGGTTTGTTGTGCTTTCCCGCTATCAAGAGAGCTAGGATGAGCGGACGCTCCTTCCGCCTGTTGGCTGCCCAGCACTGGAACAGAATCCCCTTGTATCTCTGATGGAGGCCGGGGAGAGATATTTCAGGAAAAATTTGAAAATGTATCTCTTCCCCCAGGATAACTTGTGAGACAGGTTGCCGGGTGTGGAAATCTGTGCAGTTGCACTACAGCGTGGGGACACACTGGCCGAGTGTAACCATGCGCTTTATAAATGTGCCTATTATTAGTATTATTATATGATTCTATTAAATGTTATATATTACTAAGTAATTGTTCATCCGACATTGCTTCAATGTCAGGGTCAGGTTTGTAGCTGGCTAAAGCCAGCCATGTTGCTCCTGGTCTACCTAGTGGACGAAGCCTGGTAATGTGATTTATATGTTTTAGGGTGCCTTTAAACCAGAGCGCATGCTCTTGGTAAGTTAGTGGAATTTCAATATCCTCAAAAGGAATGTATTCCGCTGGTGGTTCATCTTCTTTGTAAGTTGTATAGTGATGGATTTCCTAAAAATAAAAACGTATGCTTATACCATCCTCGTCGGTTTCTTGGAAACCTGTTATGTTAAAAGCTACCAGATCAGCTGCAGCTCCACCGTTCTCGGTGTCGCTATCCATCATTTTGTTGATTGAAAGTTTGCAGAGCAAGTTTCAAGGAAACAAAGATAAGGTGCACAATATTTTAGAACACTGTATCCTTCTACGTTGAACAAACCAAAAAGCTAATACATAGGATTTTTCGTCCTACTCAGCTATGGCGGATATTATCCTTTTACCCACTCCAGACGTCTATTGGAGCATTACGGAAAAATGGGTCTCTGAGAAAAGCACGACTGAGTTACTTTAGTATCTAGCGTGAAATTAGTGCCTTACCAAATGTTGGGCGCAATGTAGTGTAATTCCTATATTCCCAATAGGCTCTGCGCATTGGAATAATATATCCTATAGATATGACGTAGGACTTAGGTCAGTAGGTCTCTATCCAAATACTAAACTTAATAGTGAGTGCCAGCTAGCTCAGAGGTCATTAGAAACTTTCTCAAATTCACAAGAAGGGATTCGTTTCTGACAACTGCATAAACATGACAACTTTGTTTCCCTAGGACTGGAATAACTATCTTCAGAGTTGTGGAAACAATAGATAAGTATTTCACATAGTCAATCGTGCATGCTTTGTTTCTACAGAGGGTGCACAGAAATAGAGAGACGGATGTTTCAATAAAAAGGTTTATTGAACAGTCTTTTTTCTCATGAAAGAGAGGTGAACTGCTTCAATTGTTAGGCAGAATGCAAAGTATAATGCGTACAGCGTAAACAGTAATATGAAATAATACTGTAAGAGCATTGTATATTTCCCAAGCCATATAAAAATACATACATAAGTAACTTAGACTAAAATACTCAACTGGTGCTTCTAAAATACGCCTACCCCAATGTACCTAACATAGGTCTAGCCCGAGGGAAGAAGTAAGTATGGTCTTTAGCATAGGTTTAGTTTTGCCAAGAATTTGCCAAATGTTTCTCTAGGTTCTAATCAGCTCCATACCTTAGAATGAAGGAGGTCTGGTATCTCTGTCTCGGGACTCGATTTCTCAACACCCCGCAAGGGGAATCAGAAACACTGGAGCTGGATTTCTCGGCAGACGATGTCAGCTTCCTGGTCAGTGCGTCAGCTGGAGAGTCGGCTTCCTTCGGCACTTGCTGTAGCGAGCTGCGTCGGGTAAGTAGGTCGTTGAACTGCACCAAACCACCGTACCTTGCTATAGCAAGTGAAGGTATATTTATACCTTGAAGGTGTTTAGGAATGCCATGTTTGATGTAAAGTCGGGCATATGAACGTCATGAATGAACCCCTAAGGAATAGATGTTCATTGTAAAGTAACTGAGTTCTTGGAGAAATCAATATTCAAGCAAGGGGAAGTCCCCAACGGCTTAAGCTGGTTTTCCAAGAAATCGTTGTGAAGTTTGGTGAACGGATGGAAGTAGCCATGCCTGTATTGGGGTTGCATAGGCTATGCCTAAATAAGGGCTTGATTTCTATGTCTATATATGGGCAACGTGAATTGTACCTATATAAGGGCATGAATCGGCAAAATTCATTCGGAATCTAAAACGCCATACAACATAGACTTTGATCTAAATGTTGGGACTCTATGAGCACGCTCAATTTCAAAGTCTCTTTGGAACGAGATACCCAGTACAGTAGGAATCCAATTAAGCAGAAAGTATAGCGTTGATGGAGCAGCTTTCTCCGAATCCACTGGTAGACCAAATATACATAGGTTACTTCTACGATTCCTGTCCTGCTCCGTAAGGTCTCTCCGCAACGCAACCAAGGAACGTTCCGTATTCTGCATAAGATTAGATTGCTTGTGTGTGGTATCTTCTACTGCACTTATATGAGATTCGGCATTTGAGATGCGAAGCGAAATTTTTTAAAAATCATTCCTGATTGCCGCTACTTCAACCTGAAGTAAATCAGTATTTGTTTTAGTACTCTGCGCAATGTCATGAATTGAATTAAGGCGAGAAAGAATAATGTCCAAATAGTGCCAGAGTCCTTAAGTACTAATTCCGGCGTGGGAGAGGCCTGCTTAGACCTTTTCAGATACCCTTTAGAGTCTTTATCTTTTAGTAGGAGGACCCATACTTTCTGCCATTGGAGCACAGGTATTATAGTGGAGATATAAACAACTGATATCGATCTCCAGGACAACACCAATCTTCACACCTTGCCCCCAAAAAACAGAACAATTTTGAAGAAAAGGCAGAACAGATAATGATAGTCAGTAATAAGTGACTCTCTATACCCTCATTCCACTAATGATATATATAGCGCACCACGAAATTGCTGATAAACAAGCAATATCATCCGCAATACAGCAATGACTGGTGAAGACTGACCAGGAATACCAAGCAGGATTTAGATAGCGCTTAGAAGCACCCAATGACTGAGTGCCTGATGACCTTTACTCCTGAGGCAGCACTTAGCTGTAACCAGGATATTTAAAATATATGAAAAAACCAATTCTGGCCCCAAAAAAGAAAACTGGAAATGAGCCTCCCGTCAAGAAAAACTCATCAGAAGGTTGCAAGAGAGACTTTTCACACCTCACATGCTGGCTGGAAAATAAGTCTTCAAGTCCACCTGCTCATAAAACAGCGTTATTTTCAGACTACCATGTGCGGACACTGCGTAGCAAATGGTATATTTCAGTGGCCGGTGTAATTGGTATAGCATGCATGTATTTCAGATGTCATCAGTGATATTATTCGTAATGCCATACAACATATCATGAGAGATGTTGCATGTGAGGTCAAAAGCAGTGCACATTGAGGGTGCGAGTCAGTTTCTTCAGTTAACTGTAATTGGTGAATTTCAGTGTTTTTTATAATTTAAAGTATTTTAACAGCCATTTTCACCTAACTATAACGTTATTTTAACCTTTGGTTTTTGTCAGTGAATTTGAACGTTTAAAAAATATATATATGTGAAGACATTATTCCCATACTTACCTATAACGTTAATTGAAACGTTAGTTTTTTTCAGAGAATTTCTACAGGTTTTGTAGGGCAAAGTAGTAGACTATTACCATACCTTACTATAGTTTCCCAGCACAGCACACAGTCTTGGGCCTTGCGCCATGGGTTTCGGAGCCAACCTCATGGTTAAGCAAACCTGCCCTTTTCTCCACAAAAAGGTACAAAAAATAAATAATTATAATTTGACCAGAGGTGCGGGGAGGCGGGGGAGGGTGTCCCTCTGGGCTACTACCACAAGGTCCTGGGGGTCAGAGTACCCCAATCTGCATCCATATACATTAAAAAATAAATCTTAGGATACAGGGACGGAGTTCCTGAATCCATAAATCGGCGGCGTACCTTTTTCTTCAGTATGCAGTCAGCCAATCAGATTGTATAGTTAGGGTACGCGGATGCGCGTATCCGTCACAGTGTGAAATATACATACATTTTTAACCTTAATTTCTCAAAACCTACTAAAAAAATTACAATAAGCATGTTTTGGGTATAGATCTAGCTTTAAGCCTAATTTGGTTCAGCATTGTAATCAAATCGCCGTTCAGTGTTCCCTTGGGAAATTGCATAGTGAAAACGCATTGTGGGACCCCATGTTTTCTCAGCTCCCACTTGACGGGTCACCATTAAACTTTCCAAGGAGGAGCTGATGAGTATGAGACTTTTTCTGGAAAGTTTCCTGAAGATTTGTCAAATGGCGCCAAAGTTATTAGCAGACCAAGAAATCCTTTTTCTTTGGAAAAGTGGATCTAACTGTAACTACTCAGTGGTAACTGCCACACTGGCACTGGGATAAATATATGTTTATATATATATATATATATATATATATATATATATATATATATATATATATATATATATATATTTCCAAGTTGTGATGCTCCTCCTGGGAGCACCGCCGTTGACCGGTGGCGCGATTCCAGCCGGTAGAGCAAAAAACGTCAATAAGTTCCACAGCAGCTGCAATAATACGTGTTCTCAGGATCCTGGTATAAGGGTTTTATTACAGGTTATGGTTACACATTTCAGAAGCAAACTGGAAACCATAACCTGTAATAAAAACCTTATACCAGGATCCTGAGGGCGCGTATTATTGCAGCTGCTGTGGAGATATATATATATATATATATATATCTTCCCAGATGTTCAACACCAAAGGGCACCCAAAATTCTAGGAGCCGCTGCAGCACAGAACACGAGACCCAGGATCAGGTGAGATTCTTGTTTTATTGCACCTTCGTCAGCATAACGTTTCGGCCTGCACAGAGGCCTTGGTCACATGAGCCAGGAGAGCGTGATCAGAATTTAAAGTGCTAGTGCTCAAAATTTAAAGCATGTGATTGGACAAATACTGGTATTGAAATGAACCATGGAAAAAAGACTTAACACGATCTCTCTCGAGATAATCCCAAATAGTATTAAACCTCCTTATGAGATAAAGTGACATGTGCATCGTCCATTAAAACTCAACAAATCTCATATCATCAATACATTTTGAGACATGAAAAAAATGAGTTTTAAACCATACTCTCTGAATAATATTTACAGGAGAAAATGTAAAAACGATAAGCGGATAATCCAATTTGCAATAGATGACAACTCCATTTGTAACTAAATATTTCTCACCTACTGTCACATGGTTAGTAGGCTAAAAAAAAATCACTGTATAAATACAATAGAGCAGCCGCATTACTGATCAGAATGCCTAGATGACTAACAAATAATGACTTCAAATAGCTACATTGTCCATGTCCAATTTCATGCGTGATAAATAGTGAATTAAGAAAAAATGAATATACAAAAAATTCCTTTTTTTAAAAAAAAGAACATCCAAATGATTAGTAATGTAGGCTGATCCCAACCTACACATTCGATGTTAATGTACAATATACTACCCAGAACCAGATAGTTTTACAACAAATTACAACCTAACCTCCTACAGATTCATTTAGTTGTTATTTCTTTGGGGGTTAGGGCAACAGGTAACATAAAAGGCAAAGCTTAACTAAAGCATGTTAACAGTATACAGTCATCGTATAAACCCATAGTGCAGATACCAGAATTGGACAGTAAGCAGACCACTAAAGGCAGGTGTATAAATCTTCAATAGAATTCAGGCCCCATGGGGTCTTGCTGTTCAATTCCAAAATGTACCTGGTCTCTAATGCTCTGAGAATGCCTTCCCTATCCCCACCTCTTCTTAGGGGACCCACTGTGTCGATCGCAAAGTATCTAAGGAGTGCACTGTTGTTATCATGGCTCTCCCTAAAATGCCGGGCAACTGGGTATGTGGTATCGTTAGTATTGATGGCTCTTATGTGCTGGAGCACCCTCTTGTGAACCTGCAATTTGGTACTACCAACATAAAAGGCAAAGCCTAACTAAAGCATGTTAACAGTATACAGTCATCGTATAAACCCATAGTGCAGATACCAGAACTGGACAGTAAGCAGACCACTAAAGGCAGGTGTATAAATCTTCAGTAGAATTCAGGCCCCATGGGGTCTTGCTGGTCAATTCCAAAATGTACCTGGTCTCTAATGCTCTGAGAATGCCTTCCCTATCCCCACCTCTTCTTAGGGGACCCACTGTGTCGATCGCAAAGTATCTAAGGAGTGCACTGTTGTTATCATGGCTCTCCCTAAAATGCCGGGCAACTGGGTATGTGGTATCGTTAGTATTGATGGCTCTTATGTGCTGGAGCACCCTCTTGTGAACCTGCAATTTGGTACTACCAACATAACGCAGGCCACAAGGGCACTCCAGCACATATACCACGTACTCACTTTTGCAAGTTAGCTGCTTAGTGATTTTACGGGGAATGAGAGAAAATGGAGTAACATACTCGGTCTTGCTAACCCCATGCAAGCATGCCTTACAACTGGAGCATTTCCTGAAACCTTTACTGCCTGCAAGCCAATTGTTAGGCGCAATCACTTCTGGACTAGATTTTATCAGTGCATCCTGCAAAGAGTATGCCTTCCTATATGTGATTGCAGGTTTCTTCGTCATATGTTCTCCAATCACTGGATCAAATCTTACCACATCCCAGTGTTTATTCACAATTTTTCTCAAAGCCCCATGCTGCCTGTTAAAGGTCCAGATCAATCTGGTTGGTTGTTTATGCGTCTCCACAGTGGGTTTCTGCGTCTTTTTATGAACAAGGGCGGCATCCCGGGATAGGGTATTCGCTTTCTTCATCGCTGCATCTAAAATGCTTTCCCTGTATCCCCTAGCTAGAAACCTTTGTTTGCTGGCCTCCTGAACAAGTTTACATTGAGCTTCCGTGCTACATACCCGCCTGATCCTGAGCATCTCCCCATAGGGGATGCTCCTTATCAGGTGCGGCGGATGATGGCTCATGGCATGAATCACCGTATTGCCAGCCGTGGGTTTTCTGTATAGAGTTGTTTCTAAATGACCCTCAATAATGTCAATCGTGACATCCAAAAAGTGAGCTTGATTGTGGCTAATAACTGAAGTAAAGGCCAAATTGAAATTGTTACAATTCAATTTATCGATGAACTGGATAGCCTCTGCCTGTGTTCCTTGCCAAATTAGAAATACATCATCGATGTATCTATACCATCGTATGATGTTCCTTTTGCAAATGTCGTGGTGTTCACCAAAGAGGACCTGTCTCTCCCAGTAGCCCATATGCATACAGGCATAACTGGGAGAGAAACAGGCCCCCATGGCGACACCCCTCACCTGCTGGTAATATTGATTATGGAACATGAAGTAGTTGTTATGGAGACAGAAACTGATCATAGAGACCAACATCTTATTGTGTTTGGACAAATACTGGTATTGAAATGAACCATGGAAAAAAGACTTAACACGATCTCTCTCGAGATAATCCCAAACAGTATTAAACCTCCTTATGAGATAAAGTGACATGTGCATTGTCCATTAAAACTCAACAAATCTCATATCATCAATAAATTTTGAGACATGAAAAAAATGAGTTTTAAACCATACTCTCTCAATAATATTTACAGGAGAAAATGTAAAAACGATAAGCGGATAATCCAATTTGCAATAGATGACAACTCCATTTGTAACTAAATATTTCTCACCTACTGTCACATGGTCAGTAGGCTAAAAAAATCACTGTTTATATGGTCACCAGTAGGTAGCTAGAGTTGGGACTTAGTTTCCATAGGAAATAATTTTTTTGACTTCCCTATAACTTTGATGTTGTTTGACCAATCTTCATGAAATTTTCTCCAAAACAGTATCAAAGTAGGTTCTGTGTGTTTGGGTGATCCGTGCATTGGAGACCAAGAAATAGGGGCACAAAAAAAGCCTGCTTTTGTAAAGTTAATTTCCATAGGGACGCTTTGTTGAACCTACTGCCCGAACCGCTGGACAGATTTACACCAAATTTGGCAGAAAGGTAGAAGTTGTTATGCAGATTGTGCTTTTTGTTAACTGCTGCAAATCCATCTCAGTAATTTTTGAGAAATTTAAGGCAAAAAATATAGATATATCTCAGGCCATGGCGATTTCACAATGAATCGCTAATACATGTGCCAAACGGAATACTCTGATTGGCTGAACGCAATATGTATAGAAAGTTGCAGCCACCATTTTGTCGTCTGGGAAAGGTTCGTGGCCTGAAAATTTGTGTAAAAGCTTACACAAAGGGTCAGGGTGGAGCTACTCTGACCCCATGTTGAAAATGGGTGTGGTAGCAACACAAGTTAGGTGGCTAAAATATATTTCTTTCATCGCGTGCAATATTTGTGATGACGCTGCAACCACCAGTGCGGCCGCTGTGTACCATCGCGGGGACATAGCGGCTCCCGACATCATCATGAATATTGGAAAAAAATATATATATTTGTACACACTCGCCGGTCACATTCACAGACTTGTACTCTGTGTTTATGAACTCGCACTCTGGCACTTTAAGGTGACGTGCAGCGGACCTAGCGCTGCCACGTGACACCCTCGACCGGCTCCACTCGCCGCTGGCCACGCCTACTTTTGGCCACGCCCCTTTCCCGCCCTATTTGTAGCGCTGAATATCGAGCGCTCATTTAGATCCTGTCTCCTGAGGCGAAAAGCCGGGAGTTGCTACATTAGATATTTTAAAATTGGTGTCTTATACTGTGTTTTTAAACCCTGTACTGTGTGCTTTTAAACCTTGTACTCTGTGTTTATGAACTCGCACTCTGGCACTTTAAGGTGACGTGCAGCGGACCTAGCGCTGCCACGTGACACCCTCGACCGGCTCCACTCGCCGCTGGCCACGCCTACTTTTGGCCACGCCCCCTTCCCGCCCTATTTGTAGCGCTGAATATCGAGCGCTCATTTAGATCCTGTCTCCTGAGGCGAAAAGCCGGGAGTTGCTACATTAGATATTTTAAAATTGGTGTCTTATACTGTGTTTTTAAACCCTGTACTGTGTGCTTTTAAACCTTGTACTCTGTGTTTATGAACTCGCACTCTGGCACTTTAAGGTGACGTGCAGCGGACCTAGCGCTGCCACGTGACACCCTCGACCGGCTCCACTCGCCGCTGGCCACGCCTACTTTTGGCCACGCCCCTTTCCCGCCCTATTTGTAGCGCTGAATATCGAGCGCTCATTTAGATCCTGTCTCCTGAGGCGAAAAGCCGGGAGTTGCTACATTAGATATTTTAAAATTGGTGTCTTATACTGTGTTTTTAAACCCTGTACTGTGTGCTTTTAAACCTTGTACTCTGTGTTTATGAACTCGCACTCTGGCACTTTAAGGTGACGTGCAGCGGACCTAGCGCTGCCACGTGACACCCTCGACCGGCTCCACTCGCCGCTGGCCACGCCTACTTTTGGCCACGCCCCCTTCCCGCCCTAAACGGTCCACTATTTAAATGTGCATTCCTAGAACGCGCAGCGGACGTGCGCAGCGGGCGCGCCTAAGGCAAGCCCGTCTGCGCCCGTCCGCGACCAGATCGCGGCCGGGGCCAGACATGCTGCCGGTAGCGAAGAACAAGGTGGAAGGATAGCGTGGTCAGGTGAGGACCTCAAGGCGCTCGATCCCCCATCCAAATGCTGCCCCCATTATATTGACCCTATGACCCTCGAACTCCCTCAGATCTGTAACAACTGTGGGATAGCTATTGGCAGCGATGCCTCTGTGATATCCCCTAAGCCCAAATCCCTATTTCAAACAAACCTAAGGGCGGGCCTTCTTAACTGCAGATCCTTAGCCAAACACGCAGATGATGTCTGGCTTTTACTTGAAGAGCAGGAATGGGATATATTGTTTTTAACTGAAACTTGGATCAAGGAGGACAATTTGACCTCCATTGCACTTGCAGTCCCTTTGGGATTTAAAATATGCCTCGCCAACCGCCCTGGGACAAAAAGAGGCGGTGGTGTAGCCATTATTTTTAAAGAGCATTTAGTTTTGACATCCTCTGCCCCCACTGCTATTCAAGGTATTGATGGCCTCCACTTTTGCTTCCAAGTGAGCCCTCAGTTGTCACTAGCAGGACTAGTGTTCTATCGCCCCCCGGTTGGTACAGACCCCTACCTTACTACTCTACTGGACACGATTGTCCAGAGTTCGCTCCTCCACCCCCTTTTTATTGTGGTAGGCGACTTCAATATCCACATGGATAAACCCGACTGTGCCATGGCAGAGCTGCTCAGATCCACGTTAAATACGGCCAGTCTCAGACTGATCAATGAGGGCCCTACTCACACAGGGGGCCACACTATTGATCTCATTTTTTCTAACATCAAGAATGTGCAGTCTGAGACACCTCTTCCCCTGACATGGTCAGATCACGCACTCGTCCCTTTCACACTGAATATTGCGAATGATACCCCTGTCTCGAGTAAACGGTACTTCCTGAAGAGGCAATGGAAAAAACTGACCCCTGATACTATGTGCCCGGTCCTTGCGCAAACCATCCCTTCCCTGACAAATAATACTAATACGGATGCCACACTTCTTAATGAATGGATCGGAAAGATGGTTTCCTCCATTGCTCCAGCCTCCCGGGCCCTATCTAAAAGAGACTCTCCCTCAGCTCCCTGGTTCTCGCAGGAACTTAGGAATGAGAAAGCGGTCTGTAAAAAACTGGAGAGACTCTGGAGAGTAAACTACGGCCCAGAAGAAAAAGCCAGGTATAAGGAAGCTTCTAAACAATTCCGGAAAGCTATTAGGAAAAGCAAAAAGCGCTTTTATGCGGACTCAATTTTTCAGGCAGAACAGTCCAGCAAACAAGTCTTTAAAGTGGTACAGTCGTTTTTTAAGCAAAAATGCATTGAAAGAGAGGTTGTACCCACAGCTACGCTATGTGAGCAAATTTCTGAGTATTTTGATCATAAAATTAAAAAGGTGTACGACTCTTTTGGTCCAATAACAAAAACAGTGAAGCAGGACATAGCGAATAAAGGCGAGCTAGAAGAGACTTTTACCCAGTTCATGCATATTCCACTGAATGAGGTAAGGCAAGAACTTAGCCGATGCAAATCCGGCTCCCCGGACGACCCTTGCCCAGCTAAACTATGGAGTGCCATTGCAGACTCGGTAGCCCCGGTACTTCAATGTATTTGGAATTCTTCCATTGCTTCGGGCATTTTCCCGGACGTCTGGAAGCATGCTACTTTTCTACCCCTAAAGAAGAAACCCAATGGGGACCCAGACGACCTGACGAATCTCCGCCCAATATCCCTACTAGCTGCCCCGGGAAAAATGCTGGAAAAAATTATACAGCGACAATTGAGTACATTTGTGGAAACCAATAACATCCTACATGAAACTCAATCGGGTTTCCGACCCGGTTTCAGCACAGAAACAGCGCTCATAGAGGTAGCCGAGTCAGTGAGGTGGTCGATGGATGCAGGAGACTCAGCAATGCTGGTACTCCTGGATCTGTCGGCCGCCTTCGACACGGTGGACCACGCCAGCCTACTCAGTCGGCTCGCAGAGATAGGCATTCAGGACAGAGCACTAGGGTGGATAAACTCCTACCTATCACTTAGAACGCAGAAGGTAGCACTTGGGACGTTCTCTTCCACACCCAAAATTCTTGGCTGTGGAGTCCCGCAGGGATCGGCCCTCAGCCCCCTTCTGTTCAACATCTACCTGGCTCCTCTTTTCACGTTAATTGCCAACTGGGGTGTCAAGGCAATTTCATATGCCGACGACACCCAGTTGGTATTTCCGTACTCGGAGATGACACATGATTCTTTCTCAAATTTCAAAGGCTGTCTCCAGGATATAGCACACTGGATGAACACTAATAAATTAAAGCTGAATGCCAATAAAACTGAAGTCATCTTCTTCAGCAAGGGTCCCCCCCCCGCCCCTGAACTCTGGTGGCCCACGGAGATGGGCCCGCCCCCTTCACCAAGTCACTCGGCAAAAAATCTTGGAGTGAGATGGGATGATAACATGTCCTTTTCATCCCATGTCCAACAAGTGGCCGGATGCTGTCTTAGCAAGCTGAGAAACCTCCGAAAAATCCTAAGGCTCTTACCGGAGAGTTGTAGAAAAACGGTTGTCCACGCGACTGTCACCTCACGGCTGGACTATGCCAATGGTTTATACCTGGGCCTCCCAAAATACCTGACTCACAGGCTTCAGGTAGTTCAAAATGCGGCTGCGAGACTGTTACTGCGAATCCCTTTTAAGCAGTCAGTCTCTCCGCATCTTCGAACCCTGCATTGGCTACCAGTAGCCAACAGGATAAAATTCAAAGCTTTGACGCTTGCGTTCAGATCTCTGTATGGCTCCTGCCCACAATACCTGAAAAACCGCCTTCCTAGATACTTTCAAAGCCGTGCACTACGATCCAATGACCGTGTCCAACTGGTCATCCCGCGGGCAAAAAAGGCCCGGCTAGGCGGTCGGACCTTTTCAGCCAACGTCTCCGTTCTGTGGAACTCCCTGCCACAAGTTATCCAACAGGCCCCCTCCGAACCCTGCTTTAGGAAATTGCTAAAGACCTGGCTTTTCACCCAGCCACGCTAGCTCTCCTATTTGTATGCCTAAGGTTATCAGTGATCTACTAGCGCCGGGACACCTCCTCGCGAGGTAGCTGATCGCGCTGTATAAAATCCAGTATTATTATTATCATGTACTCATTCGGAAACTCACTCAGACACTTATACACCCATTCACATATCAACTCACTCACATACGTCCTGTCACATACCCACTCAGATACTGATGCACTCACATACCCATTGAGGTACTTTAGCAATCACTTGCAGACTTACTCGGAGAGCGACACACCCATTTTCAGACCCACTCAGAGATTCAGGCACCCACTTACAGACCCACTCACACACTTACATATCTTCTCACAGATTCACTGAGACACTCATACACCCACTTAGACACATATTCAGACACCCACTTAGACACTCATGTATCGACTCACAGATCCAGTCAGATAGTCATACACTTACAAATGTAAAAATACACTCATGCACCTACTCACATATTGAGTGAGAGACTTAGGCAACCAATCACAGACCCATTGTTGTACTGAAGCACCCACTCATAGATATACTGAGGTAGTCGGGCATTTTGTAACAGAAGTATTGATTGACTGATGCATTGTCTCACAGATGCTGTCAAATATTTATACAGTGAATGAGACACTTAGTGAGACAGTGATGCATGAAGTCATAGATTACCTTGAAAAAGTTATGCAATGTGTTACAGAGATATTAAGAGAGTTATACATGCTATTATGCTGTTGTTTAGATAGTTATGTGTTTAGTGTGTTGGTTATAATCCATTTTGCAGTTGTACGTTTTTAATGTGGTGGTAGCTATATTTGTTTTGTCATTTCACAACGTATTTGCGGTGATCGTGGTTACTGATGTTATCGCGACGCCCGGCATCACAGTGAAAACAGAAAATCGGTTTAAATGGTTACTTTCATGCAAACTCCCTACAAAAATATGACTTTAAACAGTGCAGTAATAAATCCCTAGTGTCTAAAATATTGTAAAATGTGTGCATATATGTTTTTGCACCCCCCTAAAGGTGCGACTCTCGGTGTAATCACAAAAAGGGAAGTAGGGTTTCTCAAAAAACGTACTGGAAAAATATATGTACACATATGTTTTTACAGCAGTGATCTGGTTAGTAATGTATGTATTGTAATAGATAGAATACATTTTTTAAGTTAAAATTTTTTAATGTGGTGGTGGTCATTGAATGTCTGATTTCGTTATACAATTTTGCGACATGATTGCAATCAGCGCGATGTCGTAGCGAATTTCGAAAATTCCCCAAAAAATCCTTTCACAAGAAAATGAACAACATTTTTGGCTCTTGGGTGACAAGTGCCTTGGTGTTGATAGAGTGTTTAAGACAGATATGTATAAGACTGTATGCATAGTTTCAGCTTTCCTAAAAACACCCTGTTTCCCTTTGTCTGTAAAGTGAACTCCATCACCTATATATATTCCATGCATGTCAAAACACAGATTGTTGTTATCGATGGAGCCCATATTATGGTCTCTGGGGAAAGCAGAAACAGTTTTATTAATATGTTTCCTGGCTTTGTCAATCTGAGGACAGAATTGATTTGACCACTTCCATTTCTGTCTTTGACATATATTAGAGTACACTAAGACCGTGTGATGGAAAAGCGAGGTCTGTTCTGCAAAGGTATTCTTCATTAGGATTTCGAGCCCTACCCCAGTCAATGTGCCTAGGTCATTGCCACCACAGTGCTCAATCATGAGGTAAGGAGCTTGGAATTCCACAATGGTTTTAACAAAAGGCAGCTGCTCATGAAACTTTAACCCTTTCTGACCAAACTAACTAACAATGTAACTAATCTCCACGTTGGGCAAACCGAAGTCCTTGTCAATACCTTTGTTTTTTGCGGCCTCTTTAGCCCAATATACATAACTGTGGCCCACAATCCACACGCTAAGCAGTTTGTAGGAAGGTGGAATCACACACAGAAGAGGTCTGCAGCTAAATTGTAGTCGCAAATATAGTTTTTTTTTTTAAAGGTGGTTTTCGCCTAAATTTATCACCAACAGAAAATTTAAAACAATATCATACTAAATATTGAGACTTAAACTTTATTTAAAAAATGTCTTTAAGTGTAATTTTTTTGCGGTATGTGAAATATATTTACTGATCACAGACTCTCCACAGTAAATGCGACAATGTTGTACCGAAACAAAAAATTGTTAAAACATAAAACCAGTTATTAATGAACTTTCTTATAAACACATTCTAAAGCAAAATATTAGTAGTATATAATATAAATATAATGTACAATGTCCAATTATAGAAAGAAAATACGAATATCTTAGAGGTTCACTTAAAAATATAATGGATGTTACAATTAAGAAATAGAATTTTTTTTAACTTTGGAAATTCATTGAAAGAAACAAAGGTTACAGGTACGTTATAGTTAGGCTTTCATTTTTCTTGTACAAAACCAGAGAAATTCCGCAGTTATTGTTAGCTAAGCTAATTATAAATCGCACCCAACAATGCACTGCTTATGACCTCACATATTACATCACTCATGACATGGTCAGTGACATCATTGATGATATCACTGATGACATCTCTAATGACTTCACTGATGACATCATCCAGTGACTGTGAGTGTTTTTATAATGTTTATGAGGGTTAAATATATATACTAAGATATATTGATGAATCAGTTGGTATATGAGTGTCTGTATAGATGATTCAGTGGGCGAGTGACTGTATAAGTGAGTTATTAGGAGTCTCAGTGAATAGATGGGTGAGTGGCTAGGTTTCATGTCATGAGTAATATGCAATGTCATAAGCATTGCATTGCATGGGCGCGGGTTATAGTTAGCTCAGCTGAATTTCTCTGGTTTTGTACGACTGAAATGTCTATATAGTCGCCAGTAGATACTTATAGTTAGGACCCAGTGTCCCTAGACCAAACCTTTTTTTGTTTACTAATAACTTTGGCACCATTTTAAGAATCTTCACAACATTTTCAAAAGTAGTTTGCCACTCACTTCAGGTGCTGTTTTGAAAGTTTTGGGTTGATTTGTAAAGTGGGGTCCAAGAAAAAGGGGGAGTCCCAAAAATGTGTTTTTTTCCATGCAATTTCCCAAAGGAATTGTAGACAAGATTACAGCCCGAACGCTAGATGGAATTACACCAAATTTGGCAGAACGCTTGATCTTTGCACAGAAAGATCTCTTTTGTAATTTAGTGTAAATCCACTCAATAGGTTTGGAATTATTATACAAGAAACGATTTATAGATATCTAGGGACACGGATCCACCTCTGTGGATCCATGGATCTACATGCTGCTAGCAATCTCGTGATGGCTGATTGGCTGGTAGCAACCTGAGTAGAAAGTTGCCGTCGCTATTTTATATATTGGGACAAAGTGAAAATGAAAAATGATAGAAGGGGTCAGGATAGAGTAACTCTGGGCCCACGGTGTGATAGAGGGATCGGTGAGGGACCCCTGGTGGGGAAGAAATTGTTGCCAAAACCTGTTTTGGTTGTCTCAAGTACAAGGCTCTGCGGATTCATTGCAGTGCTTAGTGTGACCCCGTGTGAATTAGCGACAGATTCATAATAAAATAAATGCCTAATACTTAATAAACAATGTCATTGCTTCAAATGAATCCACTGCTGTAACTTAAAGGATAATAATTTCATTAGTCCAAAATGTAGGACATTGCTGAGCAAAACGGCTTACTACAAACAGCTTGTGCCAGACGTTTTCTGCATAAAAAATATATACACATCTAATGAGATACAATATATCCACAGGACTCCTCGATGTCAGGCAGCGTTTAAGCATTGCACTCCGCATTTCTTGGTTTGAAATGTTTGTCGTACTGCACTGTATTGAAAGAGCCTCATCTTTAAGGAAATGTATATGTTGGACATATATATATATATATATATTTATATATATATATATTTATATATATATACGCATATATGCAAGGGACTGCGAGCAGTTAAATATACCGAAATTGCCGGAGCACAGGACGAAGGAGCAGACAGCTCAGAAACGCGTTGGCAAGCAAGTTTTAAAAAATGGATGTGAAGCCACCCTCGATGCCAATAAATGAGGTGAAACCTAAACACTGTGGAGTGCTTTTCTAAAAGCTGAGCCTTGGATAAAAACATATATATGTATATGTGTGTATATATATATATATATATATATATATATATATATATATATATATATATATATATATATATATATATATATATATATATATATATATATCAGGCTCCTAGTTGCATCACAGACGGGGCACTACAAAGGCGGGTGCCGATAGCGGCGATGCACCGCATGCAATCTTGTCGCTCTCTCTCTCTCCCCTTCACGGAAAAAGTAAACGGCACTCATGGGGTCAGATGCAGCAGCAGCGGTTTATTTACGCTTATGAGAGAGAGCGACAATATATATATATATATATATTCACAAGCAAACCTCCAGGCACAGGAGCCCCTGACCCTTCAGGGTGGCCTCGCAACAATGGTCCCGGAGAGACCCATCTTAATGCCACTGCATCACGGAGAAAAGGTGAGGCCCAATACCAGAGTAAAAGCTTTTAATTGAAGGTACAAGAGCACATTTAAACTCCTTACGCGTTTCGGCGACCTTTCGCCTTGATCACAGGTTGGAGTCATTATGTGCAAAGTGCAATTCTGCGCGCTTTTTTAATTTAAAATCACGTGACAGTCTATTTTGCACTATAAGTCCCATGATGCATTTCTTTGGATAATTACTGCAGGGAATCTCGTAACATCCATCTGCCTTCATATTAAAAGTTGTTTAATCATGATAGCATCAGAATCAGTGGGTATAATAATCAAACTGTCAGATGTTGGTTTTGTCATGCTCAGTGCTCCGTGTTTTGAAGTACCTGCAACAAAGCCTTGTCCTCCGGCACAAACAAAGCAGGGGTCACCCCACTCTGAATCCCTTCCAGCATCGTCATGAATTTGCACAATAGCATTGCCTTAATTAGGTTCCTGGCGATGAGTGAGTCGGGCTCCAGATAAACATTCACAAGCAAACCTCCAGGCACAGGAGCCCCTGACCCTTTAGGGCGGCCTCGCAACAATGGTCCCGGAGAGACCCATCTTAATCCCACTGCATCACGGAGAAAAGGTGAGGCCCAATACCAGAGTAAAAGCTTTTAATTGAAGGTTCAAGAGCGCATTTAACTCCTCCTTACGCGTTTCGGCGACCTTTCGCCTTGATCACAGGTTGGAGTCATTATGTGCAAAGTGCAATTCTGCGCACTTTTTTCATTTAAAATCACGTGACAGTCCAAACACGCACCCAGAAGATCCAGGAGGCAGGAACTGCAGCCACTTGGTTAATGAACATTCAAGTCTTTTTTTGGCAGTATATGGAACTACTACAACCAGCATGCCATGCGCCCATTGGGGCGGAACTTATGATTAAATAAAAATCAGCTGTTCTTACATTGCAATTTCCTGCTTCTTTGCCAGTGATCAAGAGCTAAGAAGAGCTCGAAACGCGTATGGCTTATTGGGACTTCGAGTGGCCTGCTGCACACGCTGACGCTTGCGAGGTGGTGTGCGTTATCCCGCTGTGTGTGGTGTTCTCTTTTGGGGCAACCTGTGTTTTGTATATTAGCGGCTAGTCCGGCCGCGAGAATGCCCCGCCGCCTGAAGGCGGACCATCAGTGCCTGGATCTTCTGGGTGCGTGTTTGGACAGATGAAGCCTCACCCACTTGGAGACTTGCAGCGGGCAGCTGAGCTGACATCGCGCTCCCACCCTACAGTGAGTGTTATTATTTGGGAAGCAGGAACGGCAGCCACTTGGTTAATGAACATTCAAGTCTTTTTTTGGCAGTATATGGAACTACTACAACCAGCATGCCATGCGCCCATTGGGGCGGGACTTATGTTTAAATAAAAATCAGCTGTTTTACATTGCAGTTTCCTGCTTCTTTGCCAGTGATCAAGAGCTAAGAAGAGCTCGAAACGCCTATGGCTTATTGGGACTGCGAGTGGCCTGCTGCACACGCTGACGCTTGCGAGGTGGTGTGCGTTATCCGGCTGTGTGTGGTGTTCTCTTTTGGGGCAACCTGTGTATATATATATATATATATATATATATATATATATATCCGTCTCCTTGGTTCCTTTTACTGGGATATGCAGCGCTCTATTTGCCGGTTCATGACTCCCCGCGTTCATGACTCCCCGCAGCAGAACCACTCCGCAAATAATTATGCTTTACCAAATCTCCCCAGCAGGAAGACAAATGGGACGAACTTTTTATTTGTTACAATCCTCAGATCATGGCAGGCAGGCAAAGATCAAGGCGTTTCAGGACAGCATGTCCCTTGCTCACGATCAATCTGGCTACAGTGCAAACCCTCGAATATAGGCTTCACATTCTTTCATCGTTTCCTGTATGATGTCAGTCCCGCCCTTAGCCTTCTGGATAATGTAGTCTTTTTTTGTGATTTTATAAAAGAAATTAAAATCAACCCACGAAATTAGTGTAATGGTAAAAAAATCAATTATCACAAAGTCATTATGTTATGTGCATGGTGCTTTTTTGTGCACTTTTTTAGCATCTCATTTTCGCTTCAGTGGTAATGTGCCCCTGATTGTCAATAAAGTTTTATTCAAAATCATTTCATTCCGCCCACTTTAGTTCTTAATCCTTTGGTGGAATTGCATATTTTAGATGATCACTTATTTCATTATTGATCCATCTTTTGCAGCAATGAACACACACCTCATTTAGCCGTTTTGCCGGAGTTTTATACCCTCCAGTGGGTCTTCATTAATTAATTTTTTGTGTGCTCTAATTCATTCTCTTTTGGGCTGTTCCATTCCATTTCATCTTCTTTGAGATAGTCTTTACTGTTTGTGGGGCACATGTTTCTTTTTTCCTCTTTTTCATCTTACACAGGAAATATACCGTCACCAATGCAACATTGGAGGCGTCCAGCTTCCACCAGGCGTCCTTAATCTCGAGTATCCCCCACGGGGAGTTCTTGAGAATAAGGTGAATATGCAGTGAAGACACTGAATGGTTGAAACATGGAGCACATACAGTGGAACGATTTCAAAGAAGAAATTACAACAAAAAAACGGTGCAGAGATGTTGGGAAAGAACCAAAAAGAAAACAAGGGAGGAATGTTTGACGAGGAAGCAAAAGGACGAATCATCAGAGCAAGAACCAATTTGTCTAATAACTTATTATTCATTGGAAATTAAACAAATAACTGGAATTCTCAGAAAAAACTGCAAGATACTCTAATTAGATGACACTGTAAGACAAGTTGTAGGAAAACACCCAACAGTGACATATAGAAGAGCGAAGAATTTAAAAGACCATCTGATCCACAGCCACTTCAAACCCAGGAAGAAAGAAGGAACCTGGCTCAATACAACAGACTTTGTAAAATGTCATATGTGCAAAGTCTGCCAAATTGCGAAACAAACAAAGGAAATCAAAATGAGGAACAATAAAAACTGGGTAATTCGAAAACTAATAACATGTAAGACTGAATATGCAGTGTATATTATAGAATGCCCCTGCCCACTAAAATATGTGGGGAGTACCATCTTTGAACTCAAAAAGCCAATACTTTGACACGTAAGGGCCACAATACATAAAGATCGGGCAAATGCGGTGGCCAAACATATGGAGTGCTACCATCAAGGAGATTGAAAACAGTTGCGATTTTACAACATTGATACCGTTCCAAAAGAAGATCGAGGTGGTGACCGAGAGAAACAATTACGCCAAAGAGAATCACGTTACATCATGCAATTAAGAACTCTGCACCCATTTGGTCTTAACCAATCAAAAGAACTCTACATTCATTTGTAACAGAAGAGACAGTAAACCATGAAAGTTATGTGCTGTGAATATAAAAAACAGTGACTTCAGATCGAGAAAAAATGAGAAAAGATATAAAGGAAAAAGAGGAAAAGAAAAATGTGCCCCACAAACAGTAAAGGTTATCTCAAAGAAGATGAAATAGAATGGAACAGCCCAAAAAGGAATGAATTAGAGCACACAAAAAATTAATTAATGAAGACCCACTGAATGGTATAAAGCTCGGGCAAAACGACTAAATGAGGTGTGTGCTCATTGCTGCAAAAGATGGATCAATAATGAAATAAGTGATCATCTAAAATATGCAATTCCACCAAAGGATTAAGACCTAAAGTGGGCGGAATGAAATGGATTTTGAATAAAACTTTATTGACAATCAGGGGCACATTACCACTGAAGCGAAAATGAACTGCTAAAAAAGTGCACAAAAAATCACAATGCACATAACATAATGACTTTGTGATAATTGATTTGTTTACCATTACACTAATTTCATGGGTTGATTTTGATTTTAATTTCATTTGATAAAATCACAAAAAAAGACTACATTATCCAGAAGGGTCAGGGCGAGACTGACATCATACAGGAAATGATGAAAGAATGTGAAGCCTATATGCGAGGGTTTGCCCTGTAGCCAGATTGATCGTGAGCAAGGGACTTGCTGTCCTGAAACGTGTTGATCTGTGCCTGCCTGCCATGATCTGAGGATTGTAACAAATAAAAAGTTCATAATTTAAGGGAAACGCGAGTTCGTCCCATTTGTCTTCCTGCTGGGGAGATTTGGTAAAGGATATATATATAAATATATATATATATATCCCACAAAAGTTGCCTGTTTAAAGAAGAGCCCGCTACAGGTTAGTATACACCAGAGATTTATTTGCAGGGAGCAGTTGTAGAAACCCACAGCAAAGTCCACAGAGTTTCTCTCACCCAGCCCAACACGTTTCATGTACGACACTTCATCAGGGGCTCAGGGTCGACAGTCAATGCTACGGCATTTTGAACAGCTTCATTAGTAATCGCATTACCCCGCCTCCAGGGGCGTGACCAAACATGGCCTTCTGGTAATTGTAGTGCGGTCATGTTGCTCCAGTGAGCTGCCGTTGCTTAGACTGTATTCTTCACAATTTGTAAATCCAAGTGGAGTGTGGTACGATGTCTACGGACATCACTCTGCTTTTTGTTCCTCCCAATACGGCACCTGTTTCCTTCGCAGATCACGCCATGTGACGCGACCACAGGGGTGCCATTGCTGACATCGGGGCTGACTTCACGGCTCAGGCAAGCCGTACAATGTCCCACAAAAGTTGCCTGTTTAAAGAAGAGCCCGCTACAGGTTAGTATACACCAGAGATTTATTTGCAGGGAGCAGTTGTAGAAACCCACAGCAAAGTCCACAGAGTTTCCCTCACCCAGCCCAACGCGTTTCATGTACAACACTTCATCAGGGGCTCAGGGTCGATATATATATATCCTGGTAACCTCCTTCGCAAAAAAGAGCAGTAACCCATGCAGAGGATTCAAAAGTGCACTTTATTGAGAAAAAGTCTTGAGCGAATGCATTTCGGCGTGTGAGCCTTCGTCTGCGCTCCTCTCCGACCTCTTCATGTGCTGTGGCATAGGTGACCCCTGCCTCGAGGAAGATGTGAATCCTTTGCTCCGCCCCCTGTAATTATTGAGCGCACCTGTGTGGTCCTGTGGAACCGGACCGCAGATCCCAGAATGCCTCTGTATGGTGCATGCCAGGTAAGGGAATGCTCGGCGGGGAAAAACTGCCAGAGTAGCGGTCGAGAGCAGGCACAGCGTGAAACAGGTTGGGAGGTAAGGCAATTTCAAAATCCAGTGCCCCCTCGAGTCCTCCACATATTGACGCAGCAGCCTCTCAGCCTGGAAAGTGTAGCGGGGGTTTGCTCAGGAATCCCGGTCACCCAAATCGGAAGTTTAGAATACCTCCAAACCGCTGTATGTCCAAGCGTCCTGGCGGGTTCTGGACGTGACTGTGGTACAATCAAGGAACAAAGCTCAGCAGAGCAAGCCAGACCGTCGTGACCTGTTGTGCTGCGGGGTTTCTGTGATGCGCGCTGGCAGTCGCATATAATATCCTGGTAACCTCCTTCGCAAAAAAGAGCAGTAACCCATGCAGAGGATTCAAAAGTGCACTTTATTGAGAAAAAGTCTTGAGCGAATGCATTTCGGCGTGTGAGCCTTCGTCTGCGCTCCTCTCCGACCTCTTCATGTGCTGTGGCATAGGTGACCCCTGCCTCGAGGAAGATGTGAATCCTTTGCTCCGCCCCCTGTAATTATTGAGCGCACCTGTGTGGTCCTGTGGAACCGGACCGCAGATCCCAGAATGCCTCTGTATGGTGCATGCCAGGTAAGGGAATGCTCGGCGGGGAAAAACTGCCAGAGTAGCGGTCGAGAGCAGGCACAGCGTGAAACAGGTTGGGAGGTAAGGCAATTTCAAAATCCAGTGCCCCCTCGAGTCCTCCACATATTGACGCAGCAGCCTCTCAGCCTGGAAAGTGTAGCGGGGGTTGGCTCAGGAATCCCGGTCACCCAAATCGGAAGTTTAGAATACCTCCAAACCGCTGTATGTCCAAGCGTCCTGGCGGGTTCTGGACGTGACTGTGGTACAATCAAGGAACAAAGCTCAGCAGAGCAAGCCAGACCGTCGTGACCTGTTGTGCTGCGGGGTTTCTGTGATGCGCGCTGGCAGTCGCATATAATATCCTGGTAACCTCCTTCGCAAAAAAGAGCAGTAACCCATGCAGAGGATTCAAAAGTGCACTTTATTGAGAAAAAGTCTTGAGCGAATGCATTTCGGCGTGTGAGCCTTCGTCTGCGCTCCTCTCCGACCTCTTCATGTGCTGTGGCATAGGTGACCCCTGCCTCGAGGAAGATGTGAATCCTTTGCTCCGCCCCCTGTAATTATTGAGCGCACCTGTGTGGTCCTGTGGAACCGGACCGCAGATCCCAGAATGCCTCTGTATGGTGCATGCCAGGTAAGGGAATGCTCGGCGGGGAAAAACTGCCAGAGTAGCGGTCAAGAGCAGGCACAGCGTGAAACAGGTTGGGAGGTAAGGCAATTTCAAAATCCAGTGCCCCCTCGAGTCCTCCACATATTGACGCAGCAGCCTGTCAGCCTGGAAAGTGTAGCGGGGGTTGGCTCAGGACTCCCGGTCACCCAAATCGGAAGTTTAGAATACCTCCAAACCGCTGTATGTCCAAGCGTCCTGGCGGGTTCTGGACGTGACTGTGGTACAATCAAGGAACAAAGCTCAGCAGAGCATGCCAGACCGTCGTGACTTCTTGTGTTGCGGGGTTTCTGTGATGCGCGCTGGCAGTCGCATATAATATCCTGGTAACCTCCTTCGCAAAAAAGAGCAGTAACCCATGCAGAGGATTCAAATGTGCACTTTATTGAGAAAAAGTCTTGAGCGAATGCATTTCGGCGTGTGAGCCTTCGTCTGCGCTCCTCTCCGACCTCTTCATGTGCTGTGGCATAGGCGACCCCTGCCTCGAGGAAGATGTGAATGCTTTGCTCCGCCCCCTGTAATTATTGAGCGCACCTGTGTGGTCCTGTGGTACCGGACCGCAGATCCCAGAATGCCTCTGTATGGTGCATGCCAGGTAAGGGAATGCTCGGCGGGGAAAAAACTGCCAGAGTAGCGGTCGAGAGCAGGCACAGCGTGAAACAGGTTGGGAGGTAAGGCAATTTCAAAATCCAGTGCCCCCTCGAGTCCTCCACATATTGACGCAGCAGCCTCTCAGCCTGGAAAGTGTAGCGGGGGTTGGCTCAGGAATCCCGGTCACCCAAATCGGAAGTTTAGAATACCTCCAAACCGCTGTATGTCCAAGCGTCCTGGCGGGTTCTGGACGTGACTGTGGTACAATCAAGGAACAAAGCTCAGCAGAGCAAGCCAGACCGTCGTGACCTCTTGTGTTGCGGGGTTTCTGTGATGCGCGCTGGCAGTCGCATATAATATCCTGGTAACCTCCTTCGCAAAAAAGAGCAGTAACCCATGCAGAGGATTCAAATGTGCACTTTATTGAGAAAAAGTCTTGAGCGAATGCATTTCGGCGTGTGAGCCTTCGTCTGCGCTCCTCTCCGACCTCTTCATGTGCTGTGGCATAGGCGACCCCTGCCTCGAGGAAGATGTGAATGCTTTGCTCCGCCCCCTGTAATTATTGAGCGCACCTGTGTGGTCCTGTGGAACCGGACCGCAGATCCCAGAATGCCTCTGTATGGTGCATGCCAGGTAAGGGAATGCTCGGCGGGGAAAAAACTGCCAGAGTAGCGGTCGAGAGCAGGCACAGCGTGAAACAGGTTGAGAGGTAAGGCAATTTCAAAATCCAGTGCCCCCTCGAGTCCTCCACATATTGACGCAGCAGCCTCTCAGCCTGGAAAGTGTAGCGGGGGTTGGCTCAGGAATCCCGGTCACCTGAAAAAGAAGCAAGCGGCTTTGAAACGCATTGGGTGATTTAACATTTCTGGATACAGCATGCCGGTTTACCGTAATAAAGAATGCTGCTAAGAGTTGCAGAATTCGACTGTTTTTGAGGGCTTTCTCGCTGTGGGGCAACCTTTTCTTGAAGATCTTAATCCGGCCAGTCCCGGTCGGGAGGTTTGCACCGCCACCAAAATGTGATCTTTAGCACACGGACTGCCTGTATTGTGCTATTTGAAAAACAGTACAAATGGAATTAAACCAGAGCTTGGTTATCTAGAGGGTCACTGGAGAGCTTTGAATTTGCACAAATGAAATGTCACTGAGGCGGAACCCACCGAGGGGCTTTAATTACCAAACGAAGAAACTACGAGTCCCAGAATGACTGCTGTTATCTTCAAATGCTCAGCCCACCAGAAGGTGATTAAAAAGGATTAAGTAAGTGACTCATATCTCCGTTTGTCTCTGCCTCAGTCACACGCATATGCCCTTGAAAAAGAAGGAAGCAGCTTTGAAAAGCGTTGGGTGATTTAAAATTTCTGGATACAGCATACCGGTTTACCGTAATAAAGAATGCTGCTAAGAGTTGCAGACTCCGACTGTTTTCGAGTGCATTCTCGCTGTGGGGCAACCTTTTCTTGAAGATATATATACATATATATATATATATATATATATATATATATATATATATATATATATATATATATATATATATATATATATATATTGATTTAGGAATTTATTTTATCTGTGCAGTATGTTTAATTTAAGTTGTTCAGTTTAAGCATTTCTACCTATTCAATGGCTTGTACATTTCATACATGTAATTTAATGATGCACAGGGTGTTAAATGTTGTGGATTTCATCATGTTCCCGTACTCACTAACGATATTGAATGTGTTTAAATGGGTGACAGCTTTAAAGAGGAAGCACATAGTATTTTGTTGGTGTTGATCAGTCAGTATACATCGAGTAACAAAATGGAGCTTTTTAGATTGCCAATAATAATAATAAAATAATAAAATAATAAAAGGTATTTGTAGAGCGCACAGCTACCCCAAATGGGGTGTCCCGCTGCTGTAGCAGACAGTGAACAAAGTAGAGGAGAGCGCAAAACTAGATATTTCGACTGAAAAGCCAGGTTTTGAAGTCCTTTCTGAATTCCCGTTCGGACTGCATCAGACATTGATGGGGAGGGAAGTTATTCCAACATTTGGTGGCCCCACCACGAATGTTCTACCTCCCATTCTTGCTTTCGAAAAGCGTGTTATGGAGAGAAAGGGTTTGTGGTTGGACCTTAAAGGTCTGTATTGTTGATAAGGGCTGAGTCTCCTGCTCAGGTAGATAGGCCCTCTCCCTATGCATGCTCGAAAGGCAAAGGTCAGGGCCTTAAATTCAATCCGTTTGGCTATCGGAAGCCAGTGCAGTTTCCTGAGTTAAGGAGAGATACGGTGTCGAAGAGGGACTCCACAGACAAGTCGGGCTGCCGCATTTTGAATAATCTGACGTCTATGGATCAGACCGTTCGCATAATCGAGGTGGGAGGTGATTAGAGCATGGACTACGTTTTTGCGGGTTGAGTCTGGCAGAAAATGTATAGATTTTCTGATGGTTTTAACTTTGCCAAAACAAGCCGCCAAAACCAGTTGTACATGGGTCGTGAGGGACAGGATCTTTGTCCCATCTCCCTCCCAGATTCCTGATTGAGTCCTTCGGAGTGGGAGCACCACCCAATTCCGATGGCCACCATACGTTGGACGGGGGAGATGGATTGGTTAAAAAAATAAAACCTCTGTCTTGTCAGCATTAAGTTTTAAGAAATTACAGTTCATCCAGTCAGCGATGTTTTTGAGGCACTCTTTAAGCGGGTCAAAGGTGGAGTCTGACACTTCGCTGAAAGTGAACAGCAGCTGAGTGTCATCAGCGTATGTCACCTTGATCACCATTTTGGTCATGATCTCCGCCTAAGGTGTTAAGTAGACATTAAAATGAAGCGGGCTTAGGGCTGAGCACCGAGGTACCCCCCATTTGAGAGGTTTAGTGTGTGGTTCTGGAAATCTGGGTCCGTGTAATCGTTCTGGACTCGAGAACTAAAACTTCGTCGGAACATGACGAATTTGGTATCAAAAGACCGAGAATGACGAGTACATCATGTACATATATTTTCAGCACATTCGAGTGACGATTTCACCCCGCAATCGTCATTTGCGTTCTAAACCCTTGGCTTCCATTTATGTGTTGCCCTTTACATAGGCCTTAACCCAGTTGAATTCAATCCCACAAGGACATATACTCCTTAATCGACTTTTCCATGACCTGTGCAGGTTGGAACCATTGCCCCAGGCCGCACTCGTTAAGTCAGTTCCCCTCCCAGTGGCCGAGCAAGATAGCATCTAGGCTCAACAAACCATAAAACCATTTCAGCGCGCACACCTACCATATCTCGCTCACATCTATCTCCACTCTTTTGCTTCACTTACTTTATGGTGGGGAGGTGCCCGTTTTTATTAGGGGTCCAGTGATATCTGAGGAAATGTTGGGCCTTGCCAAATGATTTGTTGTAGGCAGCACGAAGTGAAATATGGACATGTCATCATGACTCTGCTTTTTCTTTGTATTAGAAATATGTTAACGATTTACTTTACAACCAAGAATGTTTTGCCTGAAGCCTAAAATTGTGTATAAAAAGAGAAGCCTGACTTTGTAAAAGCGAGCAGTCTCCTGAGAATATACTTCCCCGTGTGTTGTACTTCTAGGACACTTGTTACCTTGGTTGCAGCCAATAAATCGATCTTTGACTTCACCTAGAAGACTCTGAGTTTCTGTGGTCTGGATCAGGAAGAACCCGAGGTCTCTGGGTGTGTATTCCCTGACACCGCTTGGTTACCGGTTCTGTGCCGGTTCTTAAAAAAAAAACAGTACCTCAGCTGGCGCCCAACGTTGGGGCAATTCCAGTGGTACCAGTCAGCCTGAAGATCGTGAGGAGCTTCGTGTGAAAATTCCAGAGGACGGCCAACCACCTCATCGACCCCTGCATGTCGACGTGGTCCGAAGGTCTTTGCTGCGAGGTTCCCCGCTTCCCGACGGCTACAAGGACTGCTGCCCTGGCTATCGCCCTGATTTGGACCCTTGAAGTTTGGTAGAGCGAAACACTAAGACGAGTCTTCTGGTGAAGTCATCGATATTTCAGTTAAGTATAAGTGGAGCGTCTCCCAGTCCTTAGTTGGTCTTAGTTTTGGTATCCTTGTGATAAAAAGTTTTTTGTTGGTACTTGCAAGCACCAAAACCGAAGGACTCGTGTATTCATGAGAAATATCGTAATCGATAATCCTTTGAAGTTTGGAACTAGACTAGAGAGCGAAGATGCCTAGTCTTAGACTTGGAAATTTGTTTTGTCTTGGTGGTAATAATAGGGACTCCCGATTGGAGGACTCATGTCCGGTTCCTCCAGTTGGAACTCCGACTTACGAACTATATGTGAAACATGGGGTAGGCCCCATCACCTACAACGAAGTATGGATTAAATACACCAGGAAAGATGGTGTTCTAAAATGGCCCCAATATGGTAGCTTTGATTCCGAAATCTTAGACAACCTTGAAGTTAAACTCTTTAAAAAGAAAGTCCGGCCGGCGATGTTTGACTCTTTCCGCTTATGGCGTAAAGAAGCCAAACAAAAAGAAATTAAATTAGCTAAGAAAAATAGGAGAGAAGGGGGACTTTCAGTAATGCAAGCTGCTGTGCAGTTTAAAGATAATGAAGAAGAGCAGATGAATGAGCAGTTGCACAGGCAACGTAAAATGGCAATAGATAAGTGTTATCCAGTTTTGTTGTCTCTTCAGCAAGAGGCAGCAAAAGAGCATGAAAAAGACCCATTAATGTCGCATTTACTAAATTCACCACTCCCTATGCGCAGAATGCCACAGCACCCCCGCAACCTTTAGTTGCGCAAACTACGCCTCCTGCTCCTCCACAGCACCCACCAGCTGTTCTTCAGCTGGCTCCTACTTCTTTGGTGCAGCCTCCTCCAGGCCCACCGACCACTTCTGTTTCACCTGTGTTTTCTACGATTTTGACTACTGTATTTTTCACGTCGCCTAGTGCTCCCTCTACCATTTTGCCAAGTGCCCCCTCTATTTCCCCTGATACCTCTTCTGCTATCTCTGCCCCTGCCTTGTCTCACCCCGTTTTTCCATCCGTTCTTCCTTCAGTTTCACCTTCCATTCGGCAGAAAATGGCCAGCACTGTTACTAATCTTCTTTTACCTCTTTTCGGGTCGCCTACCACGACCCCTAACATAGGAAGAAGACAGTTGCGAAGTCGACTGCCTGATTATCAAGAGAGAGATTCACTGAATAGTTTAGCACGGAAATGGGTCATGGACACTGTAAAATATGATGTACAGTCTGTCATGGAAGTCTTCCATCAATGGGAAGCAGCGACACAGAGATATGTTTTCGAACAGATGTGTGTTTTCCTTTGCGAGGATTTAGAAGACAATGATCAGGAATGCATCCCACAAGAGATGTGTCGTGTACGGTTTAAGTTCGGAGAGGGTATGATTGTAGGTCCAGATGTGGAGAAAGCAGTTGAAATGTTGTTATCATATCGGAGTAAGGGGAGCAGTTCTGAGTCACAATCTGAGCATAATACATCCAGTAGGAAAAAGGCGCGACAATACCCTATGAGAGAAGTTCCCCCGCAATGAAGAGAGGGTGACACGACTGCTGTCCCACCTATTCTGCCACACTTTCAGCGTGTATGGGTACATGTCCCATGGAAGCGAGCTGAAGTTTTAGCACTCAAACAAACATTACCCAATCCGCGTAAAAATCCTGCAGGGTACTATAAAGAGTTGTCGCAAACTGCTGGGTCATGTATAATGAATTTAGCCGACATCGATATGTTATTTGGAAATGTTGTTCCACAGCCTTTATGGGGTAAAATTCGTCATATAGATCATGACCAGGAATTAGGTGACACATGGGCTAATATTACTGCTGCAGATGCCCGACAAGTTGGTGGTGCCAAGCCTGAGCCTTTGATAGCAGAACTCCCTGGTAAAATAGTAGATTACATGAAAACGATAATGCCTGCAATACGCGTAAATTGGGATAAGTTGTCTGCATGCAAGCAGAAGAAAGAAGAAACAGTCTCAGACTTCTTCACCAGATTTGAAGAAACATTCGTTGACCACAGCGGTCAAGATATGACCACAGAAGGTGGTCAGAGATTGTTTGTCGATAAATTCGTGCACAATCTGCTTCCAGTATTGTGTAAAAAATTAAAGGATTCAGAAAGTTCTTGGGCAGTCTCATCTTCAGCCCAGATATTGGCTACTGCCCAATATTACGAGAATAGGGACAAAGATGAGAAAGATAGAGTAGAAAAGAAAACTAGAGAACTCAAAACGAAGGTTTTGCTACAGCAAGCCTATCCACCACGTGGTGGTGGTAATCAAAATAATAATGGTCAGAATCACTACCAAAATACCTTTCAGCAGCCTCAACAGTATCAGAGGAACTCGCAAAGAGTCGAGTATACTCAACCCCGTGTACCTGTAGGCCCCAACCAGTGTTTATATTGCAAACAAGAGGGTCATTTCAAGTATAATTGTCCTATTCTATTACAACGTGCAAATGGAGTTTCTGGTGTGAAGGGTCGTGGCAGTCAGCAAGCACCTAGAGGTAGAGGGCGTGGAAACGCCCCTCAGAACACACGTCCCCTTCCGCCACAAAACTCTATGAACAGGTTTGATCATTAAAATAACGTATCTGACAGGACAGCTCAATATTACGTTGATGATTACTATACCGAAGATGAGTATTTGGAGAATAATGATTGCTAGGACAGCCATAGGCAAAGAGAGGGAGTTGTTTCAGTTCCAGTAGATCAGAGTGGACCTTACGTTGAGGTGATTACATCAGGTGTGTCAGAGCTTTTTTTGTTGGATACTGGTGCTACAAAGAGTTCGATTATGCACTCCAAGCTCCCTGGCGCACCTTTGTCTGGCAAAATGAATGTTTCTGTAGGTTTTTCTGGCGCCCCAGTTAGAAATCCGATTTCTGACCCTTTGTCTCTTTCTATTGGTCCCTGCGAATTAGAAGCACCCCTCATTCTGACAACAGGTTGTGGTGAAAATTTGCTAGGATTGGATTTGTTAAAAAGATTGTATGCAACTTTGTACTGTTCTCTTTCAGGAGTACAACTTACTTTAGGTAAGAAAGTAGTTTCTCCCATGTATTTGTCGAGAGATGCACTTCCAGCAGAATTGTCGGTTCTCCCAGATATTCTTTGGGCCACTGGTCCTAATGATGTAGGTCTCTTAGAAATTCCACCATATGTTATAACATTGAAAGCCAACGTCCAAATGCCACTAATTCCCCAATACAAAATATATAGTGAGGGTGCAAAAGCTTTGCTAGCGATCGTTTACGAATTGATGGAAAAGGATGTGATTGAAGAGACACGAGGCAACGTTTGCAATAGTCCTGTTCTGCCTGTTTTAAAACGAACGGACCCTTCTCAGCCACCTGTGTACAGATTCGGATTGATCTTCGAGAAGTGAATAAGATAGTTGTGCCACAATTCCCAGTTGTCCCCGACATTACCACATTATTGACTATTATTCCAGCTTCTGCTTCGTGGTTTTCGGTGATTGACCTAAAGAATGCTTTCTTCAGCATACCAATTGCTGAGGAGAGCAGGGATATTTTTTCCTTCAGTTTAGGAGGTCGCAGCTTCCGCTTTAAACGCGCTCCTCAAGGCTACTGTGAAAGCCCATCAATATACAGTCAAGCTCTGAAAACACAGCTTGACACGATTGTTTTACCTAAAGGTGCTACTCTTGTACAATACGTGGACGATTTGCTCATTGTTGCAGACACTGAGAAAATTTGTAAAAAGGCCACGTTGACATTATTGCGTCATCTGTGTGATCTGCATCACAAGGTGTCACTTTCCAAGCTTCAATATTGCCGACAAGAAGTGACCTACTTAGGTCACCTCTTGTCGAAGGAGGGAAGGAAACTGACCCCAGAAAGAATTCAGGCAATAGCGAAATTGAATGTGCCAAGAACACAGAGAGAAGTGCGTGCTTTCTTGGGCATTACATCGTACTGTAGACAGTGGATTCCAAATTTTTCGTTATTGGCCAAACCCTTGGTGGCATTAACGTGTAAAAATACACCCAATCCCATTCCTTGGTCTGAAGAGTGTCAGAAAAGTTTTCTCGAATTACGCACAGCATTATGTTCGGCTCCTGTGTTAGGTACCCCCAACTACAGTAAGCCTTTCACATTGTATGTCCACGAGAAGGAGGGCTGTGCATTGTCTGTGTTGACTCAGTTATTTGGAGGTAGACAGCGGCCATGCACCTATTTCTCGTCAACTTTGGATCTGGTAGCTAAAGCATTGCCAAGTTGTTTAAGGGCCACAGCAGCAGCAGCTGTTTCTATTCGACAGTCTGCTGGTCTAGTAATGAATAATACACTAATCATGATGGTCCCGCATGCAGTAGACACATTGTTAAATAGGACCAAGACACAGCACTTAACTAGTGCTCGACGGTCCAGTTACGAATTGACGCTGCTAGCGAGCCATGTGCACATAAAAAGGTGCAGTACCTTAAATCTAGCCACGTTGTTACCAATTGCAGAGGAATCAGATGCTTTAGAACAGCACGATTGTTTCCTCACAACAGAGAAAGAGACAAAAGGGAGAGTGGATTTATTTGACACTCCCCTTGCTGAATGTGATGGTACATTATGGGTGGATGGTTCATGCTTTAAGCTCCCAAATGGGAACGTGACTGCAGCATATGCTGTCACAACTTTGCACACAGTTGTTGAAACTGCACGAGTACGGCATGGTTCAGCTCAAGCTGCAGAATTAGTTGCACTCACGAGAGCATGTGTATTGTCCAAAGGAATGAAAGTGAATGTCTACACCGACAGCCAGTACGCGTTTGGTGCGGCTCACAGTTTTGGACGATTGTGGAGAGAACGTGGGTTCCTGACTTCGCATGGAGCTAAGATTCAGCATGGTCAGTTGGTGAATGAGCTTCTTGAATCACTGACCTTGCCTCTGCAAATGGCGATTGTGAAATGTAGTGCTCACAAGAAGGTGACTGATGATGTTGGTCGTGGGAATGCATTTGGTGATGAGATCGCTAAAGAAACGGCAAAGAATGTGATGAGCCGAATGTATGTTGCAGGCCCTGAAAGATGGAATGGTGATGTTGGAATATGTGAGGACACGATAGAGAGTGTGAAGTCCATCCAAGCTGAGGCCACAGAGAAAGAGTTGAGCACGTGGAGAGAGAGTACAGGTAGAATGGATGCAAATGGTTGTTGGATTGAATGGACAGAGCATCAGAGATGGTTGTTACCCGATGCATATGTGCTTGCAGTGGTTACAATGGCTCATGGAATGGCTCATATCAGCGTGAAAGGGATTTGCGAGTTGTTGGCCCCAGTATGGAAGAATTCAGGGATTCCCAAGTGTACAGAGAATATTGTCAAGAATTGCATGGTATGTCTGAAGCACAATCCTGGTAGGGGAACCCTAACTCCAGCTGGTCATTTTGCACCTCCTACGTATCCGTTCGAGGTTTTGCAGCTAGATTTCATACACATGGAGAGGTGCAACAACTTAAAATACGTGCTCGTTGTTTGTGCTTTCTCAAGATGGGTAGAAGCCTATCCCCTAAAAGACAATACTGCCTTGTCCACAGCAAAAGCCCTTGTGAAAGAGTACTTCCCCAGGTTTGGAATGCCTAGAATGGTCTGGTCTGACAACGGAAGTGAATTTGTGGGTCGTGTGATGAAAAGAGTGTGTGAAGGACTAGGCATTAGGCAGAAGTTCCACGCTGCAAATCACCCCCAATCAGCTGGATTAGTAGAATGTTACAATGGCACTTTAAAACTTAAATTGGCCAAAATCCAAGCGAGCACAGGTCTTAAATGGCCTGACGCTCTACCCTTAGCACTCCTATCCACCAGAATGACTGTGCATTCGCGAGTGAAACTCAGCCCTTATGAAATTGTCTTAGGCCGGCCAGCCAACATATGGGGAGTGCCTAGGCCCACGAAGTTCAGCGAGCTAGAACACCCTATTTTGCTTGATTAGCTGTATGAATTGACGACTAAATTGCGTGTTTTGCATCAACAGGTCCACAACACCCTGCCTCCGGTCTCTGAGACTCCAGGCCATTCCATTGTCCCTGGCTCCTGAATCCTCGTGAAAAACTTCCAGAGAACAAAGAACGACCAGCCCAGGTGGACCGGGCCACACCTCGTCCTTCTTTCCACGAGGTCAGCCGTTCGAGTGGAGGGGAAGGCCAACTGGATCCACGGAGTCCACTGCAAAAGAATCCCTTCACCTCCGCCACATGACCAGTGGGTCCAGAAGGGTGTCACTGACTCAGAGCTTACAACTGTGCCACGTGTCATACCTTTCAGCGATGACCGTGTAAATGAAACTAACCCTGAATGTGAAAGCAAGAACATTTTTCAAGAGACTGTGCCACCATCAGAACGATTAAACTTTTTGGAGCCTGAACTCCTGTTTCAGGACCAGACAGTACCAGGAAAAAGACGCTACAATTTGCGACCGAGAAAAACGAACTAACAAAAGTGATTCCTTTTTATGATTTGAGACCAAGACCTATGGACAAATAAATATATCTTTTTTTCCTCCCAAGTACTCTTTTTGAAAGTGCAGCTCTCCCATTTAGGAAACTTGCTTATTTTTGTTTTTCGAACCGCCATCCGGGTTCTGCTGCTAGGGCCGCGGTTGATTAAAGTCTTTTGGGTGCAGCTGACGACATTAGGTCGGTAGTTCTGGTTAGTCCAAGGGAGTTGCCCTAGACTGACGGAAGCATCCTTTAGCAGAGGCAACCTCCCACCGCGGGCAGCACTTTAGAGAGGATGGAGTTTCCTGATGTGGAGAGACCTGCCAAACAAATGAACTTTAAGCAGAGACTGTGTAACACGATGACAAGGAAAAGTTTTATAATATTGTGTATTCTTATGCTATCCAGCGTAATGATCTTTTTGATAAGTTATGTTTTATTCTCTTTCCATGTAACATTTGCGCCCACTGCATCACCCATACCTCCTCCTACTGTTTCCTCTCATTCTTTCCACCCTCTGCCTGACCACGAATCAAATAGAAGATTAGAGTTCGTTAATAACTCCTTTGTTCAGTTATTACACCAACACCAACTTGTAATGAACACAACTAACTGTTGGGTGTGCGGTCTCATGCCTCACACAACGGATAAAGGTATCCCCTATTTGGTCCTGCCATTTAGTCACAATGGTTCAGTATGGGCATATAGGACAATGTTCATGTATGCACGAGAATTCCAACCCCTACGTTCTGTAAAATACAACCTCAAGACTAGCGCCCTAGTCAAAGGTATAGTTGACATGATCAAGGAAGTAACTTCTTATGAAGATACTCCGGATGATGAGATACTTGCATATGTAGGTTGGAACGTGACCGGATATGGCACTACTTTAAGTGAGAAACAGCAAGCCAAAAGATCGTCCCCTATCTGGATCGTACCCCATCAGGGTCACCTGTGTCTGCAAGGTATTGGCAAGAATCCCAGAGCTCAGCTAGGGAAGAGTATCTGTACAGAAACGTATGTTTTTGGATCTCAGACTTCCCCTGCGTTTTTAGCCGCTAAGGGTACTTATTTCATCTGCCATGACAGAGCCTATACATGGCTGCCCCCTGACTTCTCGGGCTCATGTTTTGTCTCATTCCTGTTACCTCCCACCTACACAGCAGCGGCGGATTACCACCGGACAAGGGTAGTTAGAGGTGTCTTGAGTAAAGAAGACACTGCAGGTCAAGAATTTGGGGACTTTGCAAAGGGTTTTCTGCCGTTCTGGGGATCCATGGCTAACAGCAGAAACATAAGGCAATTAACAAGGGTAGTTGAGTCCACCGTGACTGAAACTGCTGGTGCCCTTAGTAACTTAACCGCTGAGCTCCAGTCGGATTGACTTATGACCCTTCAGAACCGGGTCGCTTTGGATGTTATACTTGCAGACCGAGGTGGAGTATGCAAATTGATCCAGTCTAGTTGTTGCATTTTCATCCCAGATAATGCTCCAACAGTGTACAGGGCCATCTCCAAACTACATAAGATCTCCGAATCTATTCATGTGGATAAAGGAGATTGGTCGTTAATGGGATGGTTCTGGGAACTGATATCTGCCTGGGGATGGAAAATTCTAATGGTCATTGGGATGGTCTTAGCAATTCTTTTCCTGTTCTGTCTGTGCATACAGTGTGCTCTTGCAATATGTGGCCTCTGTGTTACATCATGTGTAAGGAAGCCTGTGTCAAAAGATGAACTAAGTACTAGAATGATGTTACAGCAACATCTCAATGACTTTAGGAATATAGACCTGGACTCAGACTAACATGAGGATAGATTAATTGCCTATGTAAGGGCAAAAGGAGAGATTGTGGTTCTGGAAATCTGGGTCCGTGTAATCGTTCTGGACTCGAGAACTAAAACTTCGTCGGAACATGACGAATTTAGTATCAAAAGACCGAGAATGACGAGTACATCATGTACATATATTTTCAGCACATTCGAGTGACGATTTCACCCCGCAATCGTCATTTGCGTTCTAAACCCTTGGCTTCCATTTATGTGTTGCCCTTTACATAGGCCTTAACCCAGTTGAATTCAATCCCACAAGGACATATACTCCTTAAACGACTTTTCCATGACCTGTGCAGGTTGGAACCATTGCCCCAGGCTGAACTCGTTAAGTCAGTTCCCCTCCCAGTGGCCGAGCAAGATAGCATCTAGGCTCAACAAACCATAAAACCATTTCAGCGCGCACACCTGCCATATCTCGCTCACATCTATCTCCACTCTTTTGCTTCACTTACTTTATGGTGGGGAGGTGCCCGTTTTTATTAGGGGTCCAGTGATAAATATATTTCCAAATCTCGCTCCATCAACTCCCTCATCTGGTGATTTCAAAATCACCAAACCACACCCAAAAATTTAGCAAAATTTTATCTTATAGATGAACATGCTGTGTTAGTATTTCTAAAGACTTGTCTCAGCTGTTTGTCTGAAACTCTCATATTGAGTTCTACGGGGGACACTTGATTTGCATACTTACCCGCCGTGAGGGCAACGGCAGCTGCTATTCTGACCAGGGAAGCGCCGTGAGGGGAACGGCAGCCTCCTACAACGCCTACAGACATCAGGGGGGTCTGAACCACAACCCCCAGGTGCCCCGGCGGCCGAGTCGCGTCCCTGATGCCACCTTCGCGCCCGGAGGCGCCTGATAAGCGTGGAGCGCCGAGCGCTCAGGGGGACACTTGATTTGCATACTTACCCGCCGTGAGGGCAACGGCAGCTGCTATTCTGACCAGGGAAGCGCCGTGAGGGGAACGGCAGCCTCCTACAACGCCTACAGACATCAGGGGGGTCTGAACCACAACCCCCAGGTGCCCCGGCGGCCGAGTCGCGTCCCTGACGCCACCTTCGCGCCTGGAGGCGCCTGATAAGCGTGAAACGCCTTCCGCCCCGCGGGACGCACATGGGCAGCGCCGGGAGAAGCCCGGGACAAGGGCGGGGCCATCTGCGGCCATCAGAGGCCTGAGGAGGCCGGGCCGGGCCACCCCCCCTTGAAATTGAACTCTAACCGGAGGGGAACGGACCTAATGGACCTAAGGTATAAACCTTTTTTCTGCCTATTGACTTTGTAAACCCCTTACAGATCTCTTCAAGCTGCTTCAGTAGCGGATTTAATGACCTGCCCCTGGGGGAGGTGATATTGCTTCAGTGTCCACAATAAAAAGCTGGTTCGCTATGAACTGTAAGGGGGCTACTAGAAATTTAGACACTCAGAGTAATTCAATTAGGGGAAAAATGGATTATTACCTTAAGAGCTCTGTTCTCCCTATTGCCCGTGAACTAGAGAGGATTGAGAGCACGGTGGTTATGGTTAGTTCTCCGAGTGTCTGTTTGTCTCCACAGACTCCCGCTACGACCCAAGTATTTTCATTACTGGAGGAGCTAAATAACATGTGCAGATCCTCATATGCACCGGTGTCATTAGAAATTTCTCAATCTAGAGCTCCCATTTCCCCTACACCAACAATTAGCCCTAGGACTAGAATACCATCTCAATTTATCCAAACCCCACAGGCTACCCCACATGTTACATGCTCAAAGGAAAATGCCTACAGCGCTGCTGTTACTCAGGTTCCCTCCAACCTGGTGTCCCCAGCTAGAAGGAAGAAGGATGGGGCACGAAACTTGGGGAGACAGACCAAAAAATCCACAAATTCCCCACTTCCTAATACTCCTAGCTTTGTAAAATCTAAAGAATCTACCAACGCCACCCTACTGGCCTCGTTTGAAATTTTGATAAAATCCATAATTGCTCCGCTAATTGACAAAATGACAAGCTTGGGGATAGATTGTCTGGGGTTGAGGAAGCAATCAAGGCAAATCCATTACTATTAAGAACCAAGGCAGGACCCAATCAGCCACCATGTACCTCTCGTCCACTACACCCAGGTCCCACACAAATATCCTACCCCACCATTCAAAGTAAGATCACTCACAAAAAATCAGTAACCCCATGTAGCAAAAACCCAAACATCTCTAAGGCAGTTACACCTTCACAGAGTTCCCAGCCTAGAAAAGGGCCAAACGGAAAAAGGTCACTCCACAAGGGATTAGAGGTCAACCTTGACAATGTCCTCCAAAAAACCAAACACCTAAACTTACCACCGGAGGCCGCTCCTTTCGTGTGCGTCATCTCAGGTGTATCAGAACTCCCACTGGGGAAATACGAGCACAATCAAGAGCTAAGAAATAAGGTAGTATTTTGGCTAACCAAAAACAGATCTCTCCCACCCAACCTTGATGGCACCATACTTAGCGTAAGAAGGGTGGGTTGGTTAGGACCCCTCCCGAAAAACATTGCGGGTGATCTGGTACTTGTCAAATTCAGGAACAGGCATGTCGTCTCATACCTCCATTCTCGACATCCTCAGTTAGGAGATGGACCTATATCCACTTGGAGTTTAACGGATTTCTATCCCAGAAATTCCCATCCTTTGCCGTATTCCCAAAAAGAACATAACAACATCTGGAGGGCCAGAACTGGTCATGTCTTGAGTGGCCGATTTACTCCCACTTTTAATTAAATTTATCTTACTCTCCTGACCTTAATGTTTAGTTGATTTATTGATTTAATCTTTGTTTAAATCATGTCAATTTTCACAAAATGAAACCTATTAATGTAACTGTTTTATTTTTGTGTTCTGTACTGTACATGCTTTTATGAAACGTTTTTTACTTTTCGAATAAAGCTAATTGAAACTGAAACTGAGTTCTACGGAACTCTTCCAGTTCTATCTCTCTCTCCTGTTCCTTTCTGATCTTGTATATTCTCTTCTTTTCCCTCAGGTATTTCTTTCTCTTGTGTAACATGCAACTGATCTTCAACAAAAGTATTACAAAAACTATAACTAATAAAGGTGTCAGTATTTTGCCAATAATTGAACCACCAATCTCTTGAAACCAAGTTCTGATTGCTGCAAATCTTTTGAATAAACGTTCTGAAAAATCATCTTCTTCCAAGGGTACAATTTCTGATTGCAACTCAGAGATATTTTTAATATACATTTCAATGTTCTTGCTCTCATCTGGGATATAGGTACAGCAGTGTTGGACATGCAAGATGCCACAAACTCCTCCCTCTTTTGCTAGCAGAATGTCTAAAGCAAGACGATTCTGCATTACCATGGACCGTATAGCAATGACCTCAGTATCCACTAATTGGAAACCACTAGCTGTGTCAGTTGACAATCAATCAACAATTGTAGACCATTTTCTGATTCTACCTGCATTCAGGGTTATACCTACTAAAGGTATCACTGCTTCAAAAATGTCTCCCAGAATTTCTGAAAAACTTTCTCTTTTAAACCTATTTACATGATTACCAATTTCAAATGAACCTTCTGCATTTCTGTCAACATGAAATATTTTTGGAAAAACAAGTCCAACAAAACACGTCCCATACCAGTGATCTGGGAGGTTATAGTAGGCTTTGTCTCCACAAACAAAATAAATTCCAGGAAAAATTGGGTCTTTGCCACCCTTGAATCCCCAACCCCCCATGATTTGAAGTGTCCTCACAATGGCTTGCTCCCACAAAATAATTGTCAAATAAAGTGTTATCTCTCCTAATACAAAAGTTACCACTAATTGGTTTGTCTATGTGTATAGCAACATTCTCAAACGATTTACCATTAAACTTTTCATCCTCTAACTGCCAGAATTTGGATTTGGTCTGCTTGATCATCTCATTTCTTTTGTAAATTGCTCTTCTCTCCTCAACTAGATTCAAGAAAGACTTTTCCTCAGCTCTCAATTTTCATGTCAAATTATTTCTAAAAGCATACTCATAGGTGAGTTCATTTGTCACAATGAAGAATTCCCTCATCTGTTTAGCTTGTTTGTGCTTGTTTAAGCTTTTCTCAATTTTCAGGTTTGCAAACAATTCATCATAATTAGAGTAATAATACTCCAAACGGCCAGTCTGATAAAATAAGCTAGCTATTACACTGCAGGTTATGCCATAAGTAAGAGGAAGCATATTATATGCCACTCTCTCTGAAACAGAAGCAGGCAATTTAACTCAAATATAACAATCTTTGACTTCCATGACCTTCACATATTCAGCCAGGAGTCTCGAAAAAGTGTTGCTAGAAAAATCACCAACAGATCTATCTTGATGAATCTCTGGTTTATGATCAATCACTCTGTTAGTTTTGCTTGATGCACTATGTTTATCCTGTTTAACTGAAGCTTTACTTGTCATATTGACCGTATACTTTTCCTTATCAATTCCAAAAGGGAAAATGACAGCTAAAACTAACCAAAGCAACATTTTTAGAATCACACAAATTGAAGACATCTTACAACATCTCTTGAAAATGGAACACCTTGAACTATTATTAACAAAAACATAAGGCATTTTCACTGTTTTAAACAAGTCCTTAAAAGAAAACAAAATCAAAAATCAAAATGTCTAAATTTTCTAAATTTCTATCACACCCCCATTTTAATTTTTTAAATTTTTTTTTTTAAACAAAACCCTACTTTCTAACAGCTTTTCTTCGACCTTGCATCACAATTTGTTTTCCAACTAACAAGATTTCTTTGACCTTGTGCCACCTAACACAATTTCTTCAGCCTTACGCCAAAAACGAAAACCCTACATTTTAACAGAAAATACTTCAATCGTTGTCACTATTGTCTTCTATCTCTTCCTGACTACTGCTGTTGACCTCCACTACAGGTGGAATAATGATATAAGTCCACTCAGGGGACTTATATTTCTGGTTTGGCTTTACAATTCTCTTTACCCTACCACTAATGACATCTATTTTCTTCCCTGCTTCACTTGTCTTCTCAGGATCCTTTTGACTTGATATTTCATTAATTTGCTCTTTTGATTTCTTTATCAATTTGAATTTCAGACCTTCATTATCACTTGGCCAGTTATCACCTTTTCTCTGTAATTTCTTCTTTGGCTCGGTCACATTACACTCTGTTCTCCAAGCCCTTTTTCTGAAGTTTCTTATCTGAGAATCTTCATCACTCTCTTCAGTTACACTGTCAGAAATTTGAATTCTCGACTCAGATACTTCTTTACTCAGCAACTTCACTCCGTAAGGAACTCTATCCTTATAGCTGGTACTTGGTAATTCGTCTTCTTCTTCTTCAATTACCTTCAACTTCCCAGTTTCAAGATTTCCGTTCCTGCTTTCAGAGTTTTGCTTCTGCTTTTCAATACTCTCCTGGTCTTGAATCACAACTTGATTAGACTCTTCTTCTGCTTCTTTTTCTAGCAGATCTTCATCATTTTCAGAGTCTACAATCACAATTTCCAAATCTTTTTCATTCAATGTTTCATTCGCAATAGAACTTTCCAGATGTCGACCTACCTATCGATCTTCAGGATCTGGATTTCTCTCAGGCTCCTCTTCAGAATCCGAATCAGCTGTGGTGTCACTTTCTTCGTCAGAATTTTCAGGAGTAGGCACACGAATTGTATGACTTGCATGGATCCACCTCTTCAGACCTTTGCACTTTACTGCGTTTGTTGTGACCAGAATGACTTGTCTTGCTTTCTGCCACCTGGGTACCAAACAATTTCTTCTTCGATTAATTTTTGTCCTTACCCAATCACCTGGTAATAGATCATGTGCTTGTTCTTTTTCTCTTGTTTGCACTTCAGTTCCCACCTGATTAGATACAGAAGTCACGACGTCAGACAAGTTCCTGCAGTACTCCAAAACGACGCTATCATTAACAGTCATTAATTTCCCTACTGGTATGAATGCCTGTCTCATGACCCTGCCCATAAGAATATCGTGTGGGCTTAAACCTGTCTTTTTATCAGGAGTACTTCTTAGAGACATCAAAACAAGTGAAGTGCATCAGTCCACTTTATACCTGTAGCTAGACACATTTTTGCTAGTCTATTCTTAATTGTTCCATTTACTTGCTCAACAACACCTGATGCTTCTGGTCTGTATGCACAATGTAATTTCTGCTCTATGTGTAAACTTCACAAATCAATTTTAACAGTCTGTTTTCAAAATGTGTTCCACGATCACTTTCCAGAGTCACCGGAAAACCGTATCTTGGTATTATTTCTCTTAACAGTAATTTTGCAACAGTATTTGCATCATTATGGCGTGTAGGAAACGCTTCAACCCATCTTGAAAGCAAACAGACTATTACAAGAACATAACACAATTTGTTATGTGGTGGCATTTCAATAAAATCCATTTGCAACCTAGTGAATGGACCACCCTCCCGTCCTATGGTTCCCGTGCCCACAACTGTTTTTCTGATAGGGTTCATTTGTTGGCAAGTCAGACACCTTTGGCAAAGGGACTCTGCAATAGTCCTAAACTTTGTATTGAACCAAGTTTGTCTAAAAAGCCTGTTCATAGAATCTTTTCCAATATGTGCCTGACCATGATACATCCTGGCCATGTCAGCAATCATGCTATTTGGTAAAACTATTCTGCCATCTTTGTAAGTCCAAATTCCATCCTCATCTCGCTGTCTACATTCTGCTTACAACCATGTGTTTTTCTCCTCATCACTTGCATCATCTTGTAAATCCTTTATTCCCTGCCATGTTTCAACTATTGATGTTAGCATGAGTGAACTCAGAACATGTTCATTATTTTTCTCCCGATTAATTGAATAATTGTTTTTCGCACAGTACCTAGCAATCTCATTTGCATAGGCATTTCCTTTTGTGATAAAATTTTCTACCTTTTTGTGTGCTGCACATTTTACGACAGCAATCTTTTCTGGTAATTGAATGCCATCAATCAGTCTTTTAATCAATTTTGCATTTCTGATGGGAGAACCAGCAGAGGTTAAATAACCTCTTTGAGACCAGAGCTGTCCATAATCATGCACAACTCCGTATCGGCTGTCTGTTATTATCGTGATTTTTAAATCTATTGCTCTTTCACATGCACGAATCTAAGCAATCAATTCCGCTACTTGAGCTGAACGGATTCCTTCAAGACATGATGCTTCTACTACATCAGCAACTGTGCACATCGAATATGCTGCTCTCAGAAAACCCTCCTCTGTTCTTAGGCAAGAACCATCAACAAAGTAAACATAATCTGACTCAGGCAAAGGAACATCTTTAATGTCCTGCCTTGGCTTGGTGCAATATTCCAAAACATCCAAGCACTCATGATCAATATCATTTTCATTTCTGATTTCTGTAATAACACCATCAGGCAATAATGTGGAAGGATTTAAATTCACACACCTTGCTATCGAGACATTATCTGATCCCAGAATAACTTTCTCGTATTTAGTAAGTCTGTTACTTGTGAGATGCTGCGTTTTGCTTCTGGTAAGAAGAATTTCAACTGAATGGGGTACATAGACTTTTACAGGAAATCCCATATAATTCCTTCACTCTGCTCAAGGCTCACACTAGTTGCAGCTACTGCCTTTAAGCAGCCTGGTAATGCCTTTGCAACAGGATCAAGCACTGCTGAGAAATATGCAATTGGCTTTCTCAGATTTCCATGCCTCTGAATTAGAACAGACAATGCACACCCTTCCCTTTCACTGCATTACAGTTCAAAATTCTTTTCATAGTCTGGCATACCTAAAGCAGGTGCTTCACATAAGCTTCTTTTCAGTTTTTCAAAAGCTTCCATCTCAATTTCTGTCAGAACAATTGGATCTTTTATATCTGATTTTGTTAATCTCTGTAATGGTTTTGCAATCACTGAAAATCCACTAATCCATTGGCGACAATAACCAACCATTCCTAGGAACATTCTGACCTGTCTCTGTGTTTTTGGAGGTTGCATTCCCTGTATCATTTTAATTCTCTCAATTGTCACTTGTCTAATTCCCTTTGCAATCCTGTGACCAAGATATTTTACCTCTTGTTTGCAAAACTGTAATTTTGCAGGTGATACTTTACGTCCCTCATCTGCCAGATGATTCAAAAGAGTAATTGTATCTGTGACACAGTTATCTCGTGTTTTTGCTGCAACCAGTAAGTCATCAATGTACTGGACTAATGTCGATTTCCAGGTAAATTTAGATTCTCCAATGATTTCTTTAGCAACTGATTAAAGATAGATGGACTCTCTGTATACCCTTGAGGGATACGACACCATGCTAGTGTGCGACCTAGGAATCTAAACGCAAAAATTTGCTGGCTGTCTGGATGCAATGGAACAGTAAAGAACGCATTGCAAAGATCAATGACAGTATACCATTCTGCTTCATGGGGAATCTGATAAAGAATCACTGCTGGGTTTGGAACTACTGGACAACTAGGAACAACTATTTGGTTAACTTTTCTCAGGTCTTGAACTATTCTGTACGTACCGTTTTGCTTTTTGATCCCCATAATTGGTGAATTACAAGGACTGCTTTCAATTTCTTTCAAAACACCTTGTTTTATGAATTTGTCAATTACAGGAATGACACCATCAATTGTCCCTGCTTTCATCTTGTACTGTGGAATGTTTGGAAAATCTATTCCTTGCTTCACTGTAACTTTAACTGGATCAACATTTTTCATCAAGCCCATCTCACTTCCTGTCAAATCCCAAATTTCAGCTTTGACTGTCTCTTTCAACTCCTCTGGAAGATTATCTTTGTCAAATGCAGGACATAATTTGCTTTCCTCCGCTTCAACCATTAACATTGTTAATCTGAAAAGCCCATCCTCCTCTAGTGTTTGAAGCTCAATACCCTCCGGTGAGCAATATATTTTGCAATTCATTTTGCAAAGGATGTCCCTCCCTAGCAAGTTTACAGGACTGCTATTACAAACTACAAATCTGTGTTTATCTTTGAACTTGCCGATTTCAATTTTAACAGGCTCCGTCAAACTTGTTTTAATCTGCTGATTTGCTACACCAACTACTTGGATGCTTTCATCAGAGAGAGGCAGGTTTTCCATTTCCACTGATCTAACAGTAGAACGGGTAGCACCAGTGTCCACAAGAAAAGTGATTTCTACATCATTCACTTTACCATTTACAAATGGACCTGACTGGTCAACCTCAAGAGTGGCTCCAAGCACACACTCTTCCCCCTCTCTCAGGCACCGTCATAAGTAATCCTCAGAGTCACTTCCACCACTCTCTGTCATCAAAAATTGTCGAGAAACATTTGCCACATTCACTCTTTGTGTTCTTATTACCTGATCACCTTCGCTGAATCCTGTTTCCGAATTATACCTCTGACCACTCATACAATTCGGGAGAGGAGGCTGTGGAATTTGACTCTGCTGATTCGCTAACTGTCGCTGTAGCTGTTGCTGAAGATTCAGCTCATTTATTTGTTGCTGTAGCTGTTGCTGCAGATTTGCATCATTCTGCATCTGTGGATTTAATGATTGATTTTTAAAATTTCTGGGCGGATTTTTACACTCACGCTTCCAGTGTCCAATTTCGCCGCAATTAAAACAAGGCAACTTCTGTTTCAGCTCTTCAATGTTAACATTAAATTTTGATTTATTGTAATTGCCTTTAAATTTTCCCTGACCCTGATTCTGATTAAAGTTTACATTTTTATTCTCCAAATTTGCAATTTGCTGTTCAGCTACTTTTACCTGAGCCCACTTTGCCTTTTCCTTAAGTTTCTTCTGCTTGGCATATATCTCATCACTGCAATATTTTGCTTTCCTCAGTATGTCGTCAACTGAAAGTGATTGCCAGCCAACAATCCCGTTTCTAATCATCTCTCCAATTTCAGGTCTCAGGCCATAAACAAATCTGTATATAAAGTGGCTCATGTCCTTTTCACTTAATTTTTCATAGCCACTGTACTGTTTAAAAACCAACAGTAGTCTTTCATAGAATGAATGCACTGACTCTTTTGGCTCCTGATTTGTTCTGTCAATTTTAACCCAATCAACTTCTTTTGGGGGAATCTTGTTCTTTAACCAGTAAATCACTTTATCATACAGACCCATGACTTCTGATGATGGAGCACCTGTTACTGTATCTCGAGCAGGTTCTACCTTTGGCCAGCTTACAGAAACTTTCCATTCTGTCCAAAGATCTGACGGAACAACAATGGACATGCAAGATGCCACAAACTCCTCCCTCTTTTGCTAGCAGAATGTCTAAAGCAAGACGATTCTGCATTACCATGGACCGTATAGCAATGACCTCAGTATCCACTAATTGGAAACCACTAGCTGTGTCAGTTGACAATCTTTTAACAATTGTAGACAATTTTCTGATTCTACCTGAAACACCGATTAATGTGAGCAATAAAGTTCGTTCTGTTACCCACCTACCTTTGTTAATTATTATCCCTTTAATCTATGTTTCCTAGCAGAAGCAGATGAAGCAACAAACAGATTTGTGCACATTTAAGACAGAAAAACAAAACATGAGCACACAGAAATAAGCACATGCCATTATAAAACAGCCGCATTTAATTCTGACAAAGTCGATAGACAAAATTAGTCTATTATTTTACACAAACATGCATTTGCAACATAATGCACATATATAAGCACATATATTAGTTTCCCGCGTGTAATGATTTGCAATTTTACTCTAGGTTGGTTAATAATTTTCACACCATTCACGTTTAGTACAATTATTTTATTATGGAAGTTTAACTTTGCGAGTTGAAATAAATATATTTCCAAATCTCGCTCCATCAGACTCAATAAACGCTGCTGGTGTACTAATTTTACAAAAACTTTCGCTGGGGCCGGAAGCAGGGAGATTGGCCTATAGTTGCTGGTCACTTCAGGGTCAGCATTGGCTTTCTTTAGTATTGAGGTAAGAAAGGCATGCTTCTAGGCTGATGGATAAACACCCTGTCTGATTGAAGAATTCCAGATGGCATTTAAGTGGGGGTTAAGGCACTTAGCTAGGGCACTTTATTGCTTGGCTGGCCACGGGTCACCAGGGGACCCAGATTTGCATTTCTGAAGCTCAGTAAGTGATGTTTCCATAGGAATAACAGCAAATTCCGAGAAAACTGGCATAGGTGTCTGCCTGGTTTATAAGCATTAGTCACCTCTGGGAGGCAGGGTAATGCTGGAAAGGACGCATAAAACAGGGCGATTTTCTCTTCAAAGAAATCAGAGATCTTGTTACATAACTTCTGTGAAGGTGGACTAACGTGAGTGAGCACGAGGGGGTTCGTAAAAGACTTCACTATTTTGAAGATTTCCCTAGATGAATTCTTTGCGCTAGAAATGTGTTCTGCAAAGAAGCCTCTTTTTTTGCAACATAATGAGTTTACGATATGCTTTAAGCGCTGCACGGTAACATGTTTTACCTTTCTGAGAGTAGGTTAATCTCCAATTACGTTCCAAACTTTTACATTCAGATTTTTTGGCCCTAATCTCCTCAGAAAGCCAGGGCACGGAGAGGGACGTTCTCGTCGAGTTTACCGGCCTCAAGGTGCAATTGAGTCGGGAGCATTGCTAATCCATTTATTTAGGTTTTTGATGCTAGTCTCCAAGTTGTTTGATAAAGAGGGCATGGAGTCCTGCAAGTGTTGGGCTAGTGACTCTGGGGTAACCCTACTCCAATTCCTTCTGAAATCTTTTGGTATGGAGGTGGCTCTCCCTCCGCTTTTCAAATATACCTGGAAATTGATCAGAAAATGGTCAAATGGCCAAAGGCTGTTGATCAGCCAAATGTGTCTCTGTGGTCTGTATTTGGATCAATAAAAAGGAGCACGTTTCTCCAGTCTCCAAGTGCAGGCACCTTTCTTAAGTTTGGAAATGTTTTGTGGCGTTTCATGGCTCTAGCGGTAGTGCCTTTCCATGCACCCCCAGCTATCTGGCGTAAGCCTGCAAATTGCATGTCTCGAAAAAGTATTCAGGTAGACGTGCCCCCGAATACAGATTGGGAAGACTAGAGAAGGGAAGGTGGCTGTGGTGATGGCGTGGTTTCTTGTGCTGAGAGTTGTTGAACTCTCTTGGCAGGGGCCTTTCACTCCCTACAGTAAGTCTTTTCCCTTGCTCAAGGCTGGCAACATTGTTTGGAGCTTGGCATTACATATACATAGACATGGTGCTGGGTGGTAGGGACAGGAGGCTTTTATACTGTTTGGCGAACAGACTTCACCGGACATAAGGGCTTACACTTGCTGCACGATTTGAAGAAATACTGTGGTTTGTTTAGGATCCAAAAGGGTGAGACTCTTTCAATGCTGCTCCTTAGGATGAACATTTTCACTAATAAAATGCAGAGTTAAATGTTGTGTGAGAAAACGCTGCTTAACATTGAGGAGTCTTGTGCATACATTGTGTTTAAACTGGATATTTGAATTGTGGTTTTGATAGGATCCTTAAGGATGAGACTCCTTGAGTGCAGTTTAGTATGACAAGCATTCAAACCACAAAATGCAAAGTGCAATGTTTAAATGCTGCCTGACATCAAGGGGTCCTGTGGATATATTGTATCTAGTTAGATGCATATATGTAGCAAATGTTTTTAGTAAGCCATTTTGCTCAATGTACCTCCTGTGGATGAGCGGTTCTCTACCACGTTTGTCTGACTCCTAGCCCTCCTTATTTCTAGAGCATTACAAAGTAGGGGAAGAGTGAGACGCACCTGCCAGTTCCTCTTTTCCTTTTTAGGCATAGGGAATCTACTGGGTGTGACCCAGGGCCAACATTCTTCTTCTCAATAGATGTATTTCCACTCAGTGGCGGCTCCTCTGCTGAGGCAGAAGAGCATCGCTGCACTGCTTTTAAGCAGTGTGCTACTTTGTGGGCGGGCGGGCGGGGTGCTCTGCTCTCAGGGATGGGGAGGAATGATTTGCCCACCCCAATGATTGTTTGGCCACCCCTCTGGGGCTGGCCAAAACAGTCATGCACACTTCGCATGTTCTCCATACAGGCTGCATTACAGCTTGCGCTTAGAACATGCCCAGGCACCCATTCCCTGGCTGAGCGCCGATTCATGGTGCTCAGACCAATCACCATACTGGCTTGCAGAATTGTGATTGGTCAGGAGAGTCTGGGTGCTTCCTGGTTATGGTTTGGCGCCAACAGGAGTCCTAACACAGAGGAGTGACACAGCGGCGATAAGTTGTTATTTTTGTTTTTTTACACCCCCCATTGCCCCGCAACCCCTGATCGGTGCCGGCCGCTGCTGTTTCCACTCCCCACTCCAGAGCAGCATCCTCCAACCCATCTTACCATTCTTAAGCTTGGCAGCGTGACCACTTAAGTCCTTTAGCATGGCCATTTGAGTCTTCTTTAACAAGCTGTGTACATACTCAAATGAAACATCTTATCACCAAGATATCTCGCTTTCAAATGGAAGAGGTTCTGCATCTTCTGCTTCCAAAAATTTGTTTATTCTACATGTCAAGAAATCTGTATTTTTCTATCTCCTGTATGTGGCAAAATCAGGCCTGCATTTATCTTTCATGAAGGTACTTCTTGAGGCCATTAAATCCAAGAAATCCGCAGGTTTCTGTTGCCATAATTCCATTGACTAATTAAATTTTTGAGGGCATCAGAAAATGTCTTTTGTTTTTAGAAGACCCTCTCATTCAACAGAGCTCAAAGAAGTCTGGTGTCAGATGGTGGGACCCCTTTCTAACCTAGGGCAAATCCCCATTGCACTATCAGGCCTGGGAAATGTAATTGCTATTACCAAGGCTTAGAGAGTATGCAAGATGTAAGCCCTACATTTGCTTAAACCTGGGACTGATTTTCTGGATCCACATCAGGCAGGCTTTTAGGGCCACTGAATCCATATTGGTTGCTGCCGCGAAACTTTTAGGCTTACGTTTTAGGAAATCTGCACTTGCTTTTTATGACTTTAATGCTAGATCTGACACCATTGACTATACTGTTCACCTCCTTTGCAGAGTCTGTTCAGCATTAGTAGTACCCATTGGATTCCCTCATTTCTCTCTGATCCCTCTTCACAATTGTCACTTCAAACGTTATCCTTTCATTTGCTTGCGTATCTCAAGGATCTGCTGTTTCCACTCTCACTCAACGTATAGATTAATCCTGATGCTGTTTTAGTTGCTTCAATATGAGTTGTCATTCTGATGATGCACACTTCTTCCATGCCTTTTTTAAAAAAAATCAGAAGACTGTAGTTAACTTCAGTGAATGTCTATCTGCTTTTCACCCTAGAATACAAGCAATTTTTCTCAAATGCATTACAGATAAAGGTGAGTTCCTCCAGGTGGAAAAGAAGAGAGGAGCTTGGAGTACCCCTCCCTCTTTTGCTTTACCAATAGTTGTCCTCTAACCTGCACTACGTAGATACTGTAGCAAAACCTGAGTTTCAAATTAAACTTTAACTTTAATCACCTAACTTGAGTTAACTGTACCCTTCTTGCAGGTCTTTGTATCTACACTTTGTGAAAACAAAATACCCTTAATCTTTTCTGACCACTACCAGGCTGCAGCTATTGCTTTTATTGTATCTACATTTAACTATGCACATGTCAACTACCAGGGCCCTCCTGGATCTTTGACCATGTGGACTTAACAGGTTTTACTCAGTGTCCAGGACTCGAGCATCCTTTCACTGGCTCTACTAGTGAGGTACACAGAGTTCAGGGCTCTCTGCTTAACTCACCAATGCATTCACCATTGCAGAAAAGCTTCTCCTGGCTGTGCCCAAATTCAAGTATTGCTGCAACAAACGTCAGACAGTATCGGTCTGTACACCTAAACTCTGGAACTCCTTTCCACTTATACATGCTTTACCGTAAATCGTCTCTACTTTAGGAAAGCAGTGTAAAACTTCCAGTTTTTCTAGTGTCACCTTGAAGTTCTCAGTCTCCTGTCCTAGTGCCAAGGTGCCTTAGAGACATTTCTTTTATTAATTCTTTGGTTCATTAAAACATTTATCTCAGAGTAGAGTTGCTCTTCCAAATGTTTTATCTGCTTGCCACATAAATCAGACCATATCTTTATCCACTTTCTTTCAAAACTCAACCTGTCTTACGAAGACATTAACACTTTGGAAGTCAAAAGGGTAAGAAATTACAAAAGCCATACAAATCTTTGTTAACCGTGGATCCACGCCAAGGCACTCCACAGCACAACTGATGAGTTCTTGTTACCAAGAAATCTGTTACCAAAACCCCGACAAACCTCTTCCAGAACAAGGTTCAGTCCCCTGAAGAAAAAGTGGCCTCCACAATCTTACTTTGAAATATATGATTTTTAAAAAAATCTGTGCATCAGTCCTCTCGATGGCTACCCGCCCCGTAACTAGCCAACATCTTACGTTTAGACTCAGGCTTCAGAGCAGTCAGCCAAGTATGTCTGGCTTCTCTCTGCAGTTCTTTTGCGTCAGATACCTTTATCTTGTTGCAGGGTCCCATGATACAGAGAATTAAAAGATACCCACTTGTAATCCTAGTTCTCCATGAATAGAATGCTTAATATTAAACAACCCGCTGTTCTCCCAGCCAAAAATTGCCTAGAATAATTAACTGCCATTAAATAGAATTGAGAGGGGGCTGCGCTGCTGCCTGCCTTAATGGTTACCCGTTACCTGGTCAGCTCATGCTGCTGCCTGTCCAACTCGATTTACTTTCATTTGAATTGTATTGTATTGCATTGTAATTGCATTTATATAGTGCTTACTACCCCTGATGAGGCGTCAAAGCGCTTTTTTGGCGAGTAGCACGCTACTCCGGGACCCATAGAGGATTAGTGTTGAATTAGTATAGTGAAACATGCAAGTATATTTTAAGTGGTGGATAGGTTAGTCAGTTAATTGGATTTGGAATGATAGCAGAAGGATAGAGGAGGACAAAGGTTTGTATTTATATAGCGCTTGTTGACGCACACTATTCAGGAAGCCTACAGAGGATTAGTGGTGAATTAATATGGTGAAATTTGAAGTAATTTCAGTGGTGTATATTAGTTACTTGGAGTGTGAAGGGATAAAAGGGGAAGAAAGATTTGCATTCATTTAGCACTTGTTGCCCCTGATGGGTGTTGAAGCGCTTTTCTGGTGAGTAGCACGCCACTCCGGAACCCATAAAGGATTGCTGTGGAAAATTAGTATAGTAAAAGAATATGAAGCAATTTGAGTAGTGGATATGTTATTCAGTTATTTCGGTAGTATATTAGTATAGTTTAATATGGAATTTGAGAAGTGAACATGTTGGTCTGCTAATTTCAATTGAAAAGGATAGTGGAGGGATAAAAGAGTGAGGGATTTTTTGAAGGTCTTAGCAATAGGAGTAGGCTTTTGGATGAGTAAAAAGGAGTTTTGGAGGGGAGGACTCAGAGGGAAGAGTTTCGAAAGGTTTGTTTTAGGGGATCGGTATAGTAAAAGAGGTGTCAGATGATGCAAGGAAGGGTAGAGTAGGAGAGAGTCTAGAAAGGGTTATTTTAGCAATCATAGTAGTGGTATGGGGTTTGGGATAAATGAGAGAGTGGATGTAGGGGATATATTGATAGATGTATAGGATGTGAGATAGGGTAGTGCATTGGAAGAAGTAGTAGAAGAAGTTTTAGATGAGTCAGAAGGTTGTGTTACGTTTTCCATCAGAACATGGCCAGTAATTGTTATATTAGCAAACTGATACCACCTCAGTCTCATTTTTAGTTTAAATCAGCTGATTTTTAAAAAGAAAATGCAAAAAATTGCTCCTCTGCTGTGTTGTTAAAATGCTCCAGAATCCCACAGAGGACGTTTCTTAGTTTAGTACTACGATTATAGTTAACTGTATTCACTGCTCATGATGCTGTGCCCAATTGCTGTGACAAAGTTCATCAGTAAGTTAAGAATGTATTGGCCTAACTATCTGCACCTATGAACCCAGTTCCTGATGGAAAAAATAATTAATATCTTGCAAATAATTCTCGAGAGGAAACAAGGAAAAAAGGAAACACGACTTGCTTCCTAGTTAAGCGATGATGTATGTAAAGACGGGCAAAAGAAGTGATTCCGTTTGTTACTGGCCTTTTTCTAGCCCTTAATGCCATTATGATGACGTCAAGGTGCTTTCTCGGTGTGGTTCCATTTCATTTGGAAGTGGGAGGGCTATGAATCACAAGTGTTTTGTCTTTAGAGTTTTTTTGGGTGTTTGTAAGTTGGAGGTTAGCAGAGGGTTTTTACAGTAAGAAGTGGCTTGTGTAAGTGTGAAAGTAAATCGACTTCGATTTTGGAAGACGTTTGTGATCTATTATTTGTATGGATTTAGGTCAGAAGGACAGTTGATTTTTTCTTTGGATTGGGTGTTCAATTTTCCATTGCTTGACCCGAGTACAATTATTTCTCTAAGTGTGTCTCGAGGTAAGTAATTACGATGAAGCGCTGTGCACAGGAGTCTGTGGTATATCTTTTTTTTTAAAACCATTTTTATTTGCATTTTTTCCATAACTAAACATTACAATCATGTCAATAGTAAAGCTCACATTTTTCCCTCCTACTCCCGCCTCCCCCCGTATCATTACCCAATTTGATGCAGATAGTTTCAAAATGAAAAGGACTGCGAGGCCAACACTCCTCAGTGACATCAACAGTCTACTTGTCATACAATCCCCCTGTAGCCCACTGTATGCCTCCCGCCAGTGCCCCATCACAACCCCACATCCAGGCCTTGATAAGTTCTCCATTTCCCCCAGATTTTGCGGAACTTCCAAGGGCATCCCCGTGCTTTATATGTGACTCTCTCAGCCGCCATATATAGGTCCAGTCCTCTTCTCCACTCTTCTAGCGACGGTATCTCCGGTGCCCCCCAGTGTTTTGCTATGTCCCTTTTGGCCACTACCAAGGCCAGCACCAGAAAGGTCAACAAAGGACGTGTCAGATCTACATCATTTGTCATGCCTAGTAGGGCTAGCTTTGGGTCAATTTGAATTTGGCTCTCCAGGACTGCAGTTAGTGCCGTAAAAATGCCTGACCAGTATCTCTGTATTTTAGTGCATGACCACAGAACATGGAAGAAGTCACCCCTAGGGCCCTGACATCTTAAGCACCTAGCATCATCCACCCTCCCCATTTTTTGGAGCCGCACCATATCAAAATAAGTTCTATGTAGTACATTAAATTGGATTAGGCGGAGTCGGGATTTAACGGCCACCTCTCTAGGATGTGTCAGCACTAGTTCCCAGTCAATGTCCTCCATGCCACCCAAGTCCATCTCCCACTGCTGCCTAAGGTTGGCAAAATCACCTAACATGTTATTCGTGAGGGTTTTGTACGTTAGGGAGACCGCCTTTTGCTGAATGTGCTCCTGCAGGAGCCTGCCTTCGAGTGGGGCAAAGTCCACCAAGTCTGCGGTGCTGATATTTTGGGCCCCCCAAGCATGTTTGAGTCTGGTGTACTTGTATCGCTGCGTGTGGTGGAGACCGAACTCTGTGGTCAGTTCCGCAAACGACTTCAGTCGCCCTTTGGCAATTATATCTCCTAGGGTAGAAATTCCTATGTCATCCATCATCTATATCCTGTTAATTTGTGTAATTCCATCAGCCACGTACAGTACCAGATTGGCGTCTGTCTCGTAGGCTTCCTATCCCATCCCGTACGTTTCATTGCTGCATTCCAAGCATTTAAGGTAATTTCGGTTGCCGGTAGGAGACGTCTCCGGCCAGTCCCCCCCATATAGATAAGATAGCATATGTCTGGGTGCCAACTTGTGGCGCTCTAACGCATAGGATGGATGGTCGGCCTGTGCGTGCAACCAGTCATTGATCAGGGCCAAGTGTTCCGCCCAGTAATAAGCCTCTAAATTCGGGAGCGAGATCCCCCCGCTGTATTGGTGTCTTTGTAGCGTGGTCAGCGCCACTCTTGGCTGTTTGCCCAGCCATATGAAGGCCCGTAGGTCCGCATGTATTTTGGAAAAGACTTTTAGGGGAAGCGGATAGTACTCATTTTGTAAGGCGTACACGTACTTGGGGAGGATAATCATCTTGTACATTGCCGCGCGGCCCAAAGGAGTAAGCGGGATCAGTCGCCAGCGGTCCATATCTACTATGGAGTTCACCATGATGCGTTCTATGTTCCGTTGATACGCAATGTTTCTATCGAGGGTGAGATATACCCCGAGGTATTGAAAGCCCTCTGTTGTGGTCAATAACCTTCTTGGAAGATCCGGCCATGCTTCCCGCCCCGAGGGGTCGTATAGAACCGATTTGTGCCAGTTTATTCGATATCCAGCAGAACCACCGTATTGCTCCAGCTCGAGGAACAACTCTGGGATCGACGTCTCCGGCGATGTGACATACAGAAGTACGTCGTCCGCGTACAACGAGATTTTTTCCTCGGTCAGGTCTCCCTCACTCATCCTAAATCCCCTAATGCCTGTGTTTTGGCAAATCCTAGTCGCCAGGACCTCAATAGTTAGGGCAAACAAAAGTGGGGACAGCGGTAATCCTTGCCTTGTCCCTCTTTGCACCCGGAACTCACGTGACAGGACACCATTCACCCTCACTCTGGCTCTCGGCTCGGTGTACAGCAGCCGCACCCACTGTTGGAACTTCGGCCCAAGACCGAATTTCTGTAGGACCCCTTCAAGGAACGGCCAATGAACTGCATCAAAGGCTTTTTACGCATCGAGGGACAGGAACCAGTGTGGGTCCTCTCTGTCCCGGACCTCTTGCAGCCAGTTGTGAGTATGCCGGAGGTTCATTCTGGTGGCCCTGTCCGGTATGAATCCCGTCTGGTCGAGATGTATCAGCTGTGATATCACCGAGCGGAGCCGCATCGCCAGGATAGTGGCTAGTAGTTTTGTTTCCGTATTTAATAACGAGATGGGGCGGTAGGACGCGCAGTCCTCCTGTGGCTTACCTTCCTTATGGATTGGGATAATGGTCGCCAGGGCCAGGTCAGGGGGGAGCCTCCCTTCCTGCAGGGCATCCTCATATAGTCCCTTCAGGTGTTTTGCCAATAGGTCCTCTGTACATTTCAAGAATTCCGCTGGGAAGCCGTTGGGTCCCGGCGTTTTTCCCGGTCGTAGTCTGGCCAGGGCCTCAGAGATGTCATCGAGAGTAATATCAGCGTCCATGATTTTAGGATCGTCAGCGGACAGGGTCGGGAGTTCAGTGCGGTCCATATAGCGTATGGCCTCTTCACATGTCTCTAAGTTCCTAGCTTCATAGAAACTTTCATAGTGGTCTGCAAACGCCTCTGCGATACTTGCATCCGATCTGAGAACCGCTCCCTGTGGATCCTTAATCTGGTCCACCCACCTCTCCGCACGCTCCTTTTTGCTAAGCCAGGCCAATAGCTTACCGGATTTGTCCCCTACATCATACAGGCGATGTAGGGTGGCTAGAGCTTGGGTTTTCGCCTCTCCGGTCACTAGTTCCCGGTACTGCGACTGCCTATCTGTGAGTCTCCTAAGTGCTACTGGATCTCTTGAGGTCTGGTATTCCCTTTCCAGGGTTAGTATGTCCTGTTCTATTAGTTCAGCATCAGAGTGGAGCTTTCTTCGTTCCTCCGCCAGTCTACTTTTCGCCCTATCTCTCATAACTGCCTTTAAAGCCTCCAAAAATATCACTTTCGAGGCAACCGAGTCCTCGTTCTCAGCAATATAAACTTTTACATCCGCTCTTAGGCCCCGGATGACATTTGGATTCTGCAGGTCCCAAGCCGCCAGTCGCAACAGTCGTGTTTCGAGAGACCTTATGGGCGCCCGAGAAGTACGAGTAGACCCGCGTTTCTGGATGTAGCCACCTCCAGACGTCAGTCAGGCCTAGGTTGACCAACCACTGGGACAAGGGGGTCTGGGTTCCCTCCCTTTGTGTCGTGCCTGTTCTGTCTTGCGTGACATTCAATACGTCATTAAAGTCTCCCCCAACAATCTGTATAGTGTCAGCCGTTTCTAGCAGTATATCCGCTACCTTTTTTAAAGTGGGTGCTTGGAGTTTCGGGGGAGCATAGACCGAAATTATGGTGTAGGCCTGTCTGTTCCACAACCCCTTGATACCCACGTATGTTCCCTGGGGATCCGTCCACGTCTGGGTTATAGTAAATGGAGTAGTCTTTTTTAGAATGATGGCCACTCCTCTAGAGTCTGTCGTGTATCCTGCATGCGCTAGGAGCGTAAAGCGGCCTCTGGCTAGGAAGGCGCAGTTGGTACCTTTAAGATGGGTTTCTTGTAATAGTGTAATGTCCGGGCCTACGCGTTTCAGATATGAGTTGACCAGCCCCCTCTTGATCCTGCTACCCAGGCCATTGACATTCCAGGACAGGACGCTGAGCCCTCTTCTGCCGTCCCCATGTGTCTCGAGGTCACCTAACATGGTTTGGGTCTTGTGTAGTCAGGTAGGCAGTCACCAGGTAGGAAGCAGCCTTTGGAGTCGTATATTGTGTACTGCTGCATTCTTGGGTATATCTAGAGTTATGAAGATAAAGAAAGTGTGACATGGAGTACCGCGATACATGACTGCATTCAACCAACTTTTCCCCCCTCCCCCCCAACCGAGGTCCCCCCACAAAAACTGTTTCAACATTCCCCTCTCTCCCCCCCCCCGTCCATCCCATCTGTGCGACCATCGACCAATAGGACTTTCAGGTGGTAAAGGTCTGTCGCCCACCCTCTGGATCCCAAATTAGACTACCTCCAGGGTTCGAACGTGAGCCCCTGTAGGGTTGATCCTTTTGTGGGTGCCCTGTATACTGTGTCCCGGCGTGCCGGTGTCAGGCAGAGCAGTAGGATCACCAACAAAACCCCACTAACAGTAGTGTGAGTCAATACAACAGAAGAGAAAAGTGTTTGTAACTTGCGCGTCTCCAGCAGTGATGTGCTGCTGTCAAGGATGTCAGTTCCAAACTTCCTCAGGAGTGAGAGTCTTGTGTTTCGATATCATGGTCATCTGTTCCGCCAGCTGCCCCCTGCTCCATCTCTTGGATCGCTTCAACCAAGGGGTGTGGCGAGCGAACTGTAAAGTCTTCCCCATCCGACATATGTTAATTTTCCAAGTTTATCGCCTCGGTATCATTAAGGTGGGCCAGGCAGCCGAGTCTGGACCCCCGGTCCGAGAGTTCATTTGTAGGCGCATCCAGGCCTCCTCTCCCCCGGCCCGCCGCCTGATGATCCGGATAGGGTGATGAGTGTGAGCCCCGTCTCATTCTCGGGATTTGGGACCTTTGTGACTTAGGTGAATTCCTCTGGAAGTTTGCCGCCGCCATTTCTGTTCGGATTCTTCGGCCTTCCTCCTCGGCCTCTCGGATCAGGGGGCGCTCCTCTAGACACTGCCAGGCCTCCTCCGGACGTTTAAAGAAGTGGGACTTGCCTTTGAACATTACTTTCAATTTCGCCGGGAAGAGCAGCATGTACGATATATGTAGATCTCGAAGTTTCGCCTTGACCGAGTCGTAGGATCGCCTCTGCTTCTGGACATCCTGGCTGTAGTCCGGGAAAATCATGATGGTTGTGTTCTCCATTCTAAGTTCTCCTTTTTTCCTGGCTTCCCGGAGGATAAGGTCTTTGTCCGCATAATTAAGGAAGCGCGCAATTATCGGCCGTGGTCGCGCTCCTTCCGGTGGTTTCACCAACAAGGCCCTGTGCGCTCTTTCAATAACGAAACAATTCGAAAACTGGGCCTGCGGGAACGTTGATCTTAGCCAGTCCTGCAGGAAGGCCGCTACATCAGTCTTTTCAATGCCCTCCCTAAAGCCCACGAAGCGGAGGTTGTTGCGCCTTGCCCTGTTTTCGGCATCGTCCACCCTCCAAAGCAATTGTCTATGGGATGCCTGAAACTCCGCCATTTCCTTACGGAGGGTGGTAATAGAGTCCTCTGTTTCACCAATTCTGGTCTCCGCCGTCGTCACCCTCTCAGTTTGATTCCGGAAGTCTTGGCGCAATAGAAGGACTTCAGAGCCCACCTCACCTATTTTAGTCTCTAGCGCCGCTCTAGAGTCCTGTATATCTGTTCTGGAGGCCTGGATCGCCTCTAGAAGCACGGCTGTGTCCGTATGTGTTCCCGGCAGTCCCTGGGTCGTCTCCTTGTGTGCCCGCGTCGTGGTGTAGTTCTCAATGGTTTCCTGCCTAGCCGGCCTCGGAGGAGGGTCCCTCTTCCCCATTTTGTTTCTTGGTCTCGGCCAAAGTCTCTTGGGGTTGCCAGGCACTCCGGGAAGGTGGGTGGGGGGTCGCCTTGTCCACTCCTATCCCGATGGCCCTGTGGGCGAAAAGTAAGCCAAGCGGCGGGGACAAACGCGGTTCCTGTCGTCAACCACTGCCCTCCGTCACACACATATCACGCCTGTCTCACCAGTCTGTGGCTTCCTCGGTTAATGGCAACGGAGGGCCCCCAGAAGGATCAGTGTAGTGAGTTCGGGGAGCGTGTTCCCCATACAGTGTACGTAGGTCTCCAAGCGGGTCGGGAGGAGCATTTCACGTACAGTCATATAGGCCCCGCCGCTCGGGCCTCTCTATCTATGGCGCAGTATGACCTCTTCCGTGACCCCCGCACAGTGGGCTGAGCCGTAGGCCAGATCCCTCCGGGGCGACGGTCTGGAGCCCCTCGAGTGATGGGAACCCCCCTCTGCAGCACGCCCCCCCGGGTACTCGTATATGGGCTGCGAGTCTTTTCCGGCGAGGACCCCAGCCAGTTCTGCACTCGTGGGGGGGGAGGCGATGGAAGGGCAGGCGCTCACTCACCGGTGGCCGTCTTTCAGGCGTGTCTCCCGTGGGGGCCGGTCTCCATCCCAAGCAGTAGCGCGCCTCTCCCGGATAGGATGCAGCCGCACGGATAGGCCAGGCACTCGACCCAGGGGGGGGATCCCCCTCAGTGTCTCCTGGGCCACGCCGCCTCCTGTCTCCCCCTGGGTCGGAGGGTTTTGCGCTCCGCTCCGCAGCAGCTCCTCCCGCAGTCCATACATTGCCGCTACAGGCCTCCTACCCAGCGTCTGTCCAGCCGGGCGTCTCCGCCGGCCGTCGTCGTCACCGACCCTTGTCGTGCCTCAGACAGGTGCTCACCGGGGGCAGGGCGGGGCGCAGGATGCACGATCCCGCCTCAGCCGATCGTACCTCTCCTCCGGTCCCGATGTTGCAGGAGCACCGCAGGCAACAGTCCTCAAGGCCGGGGTGGAGTCAAAGCCGGGCCGATGAAGTGCGCCCGGTCGCCATCTTGGGGGAGCGATCTCGCTCCGGTGTTCTTCCCTCCTCGGCCGACTACCGCCTGTAGTCGCTCAGAAATGTCCGGAATGTCGGGAGCAGAGTTCTGCACTCGTGGGGGGGGGAGGCGATGGAAGGGCAGGCGCTCACTCACCGGTGGCCGTCTTTCAGGCGTGTCTCCCGTGGGGGCCGGTCTCCGTCCCAAGCAGTAGCGCGCCTCTCCCGGATAGGATGCAGCCGCACGGATAGGCCAGGCACTCGACCCAGGGGGGGGGGGGGATCCCCCTCAGTGTCTCCTGGGCCACGCCGCCTCTTGTCTCCCCCTGGGTCGGAGGGTTTCGCGCTCCGCTCCGCAGCAGCTCCTCCCGCAGTCCATACATTGCCGCCACAGGCCTCCTACCCAGCGTCTGTCCAGCCGGGCGTCTCCGCCGGCCGTCGTCGTCACCGGCCCTCGTCGTGCCTCAGACAGGTGCTCACCGGGGGCAGGGCGGGGCGCAGGATGCACGATCCCGCCTCAGCCGATCGTACCTCTCCTCCGGTCCCGGTGTTGCAGGAGCACCGCAGGCAACAGTCCTCAAGGCCGGGGTGGAGTCAAAGCCGGGCCGATGAAGTGCACCCGGTCGCCATCTTGGGGGAGCGATCTCGCTCTGGTGTTCTTCCCTCCTCGGCCGACTACCGCCTGTAGTCGCTCAGAAATGTCCGGAATGTCGGGAGGAGAGGTATCGGGGCTAGCCCAGACTACAGTTTAGAGTTATTTGGGAAGATTTGGCAGGATTAGATCGTCAGATACATACAGCACACCAGGAGCCGAGCCAAGGCACGTCCTACTCCTCTATGCTGCTGGCTACCGAGTCTGTGGTATATCTGTGCTGTGTGTGTAGGAGTAGTTATGTGGTGTATGTTGGCGTGGTGCTTGATAGGGCGGTTGGTTTAGCAGCACTTTGCTTTTAGATATTCGATTACAGCCAGGTTTTCTGTTGTCTGTTTAGTGTTGGGTCAGGGTAGTAAGGACTGTCTAAAATGTATAATTAAAAGGATGTGATCAAAGCAAGGTTTGCCTTGGATTAGTTGGCTAGCTTGAAAACTAGGAATTTTAGAACCTGCGCTTCTGTATGTTTTATACTAAGCTGGGCCCCACTGAAGATTAAGTTGTCGGTTTTGTAGGACAGAAAGAAGGTGGGCGTGGCAGGCAAACAGTACATTCCAGTTTTAGAAAGATCATTACCTGACTAAAAGAGGTACTGCGGTCCGTCTGAATAGTGTGTGATTTACAGATCATGTTGAATAAGTCAAACATAAAATAGGCAGTAGAGGAAGGGTAGAAGCCTTGCCTTGCGCAATTTTTGGGGTATGAGGTAGTCTGCCTTTGGATTATCTAAGGGCAGGGACAGAATTTGCTGGGTTGAGTTCACAGGTATTGTCACAACATAGTATGGTAAGGATTGATTTGAAGGGCAGGTCAGGGGAGGGAATGGATGATGGGCTTAAGGAAACGTGGGACAGAGATGGCATATGCAGCGGGCTCAATAAGTGGGTTCCCATCGCCTCACTGAGAGGTGGCAGCGTAGAATTGAGGGAGGGTGGAGGTCCGAGAAGGAGGGTAGGACGTGGGTTTTTTACTAGTTTTCAAGCATGAGCAAACTTAGAAGCTCGGTCAGGCCTAGAGGCCTAGAGTATGCCATCCCTTATAATCTTCCCCATGGATAAAGACCTGAAAAGTTATATTTCAGTATCCATGGCCTTAATGTGAGAGTTAAACATGTAACTGCAATGCCTACACTAAGGACAATGAATTACCCTATATTGACGAGAGACTTGGTGGCTCACATCAAAAGCTATTTTTACTCAACATTTTGTCTCTGCCAAATGGAAAAGTGAAGGGTAGTTTCCACATTGCTCACACATGGGTTTTTCCTTGGGTTATTAAATTACAGACAGAGAATGAAGATGACTTTTTATAAACAGAGAGTAGTGAGGTAGAGAATTGGTGGTAGCCTTGTTGTATGCGCTGAGCATATTGTAAGGAGCATAGGAATAAACTCATGGAAGAGTTTATTGATAAATCGGCTCACACACTCTGGCTCAGTAGCCCCATTGAGTGTGGGAATTCACTGTGTGGTGGATATTGGTCTAATGGACACATGAAGGGTTCGTCACTATCGCCAAATTCATTATTCCCATTCCATTGCCCACCGTGCCACAAATCCTACACCAAAGTCAATACTGTTGTTGTAAAACACACACTAGACCAGAATAGACCGGAGACATCACTGGTCTGTTTCACTTGCAGATCATCACCGCATAATCTGTAAATGAGGCTAGATACCCCCGCTAAGTCCAAGGGGCTATTTGTGGACTGCGAACCCTAAGGCAAAATCAGCATTTTTAAAATCGCACTTTAGAAAACACACACAAAGACAGCTAAAAAAGCTGACACTTGACAGTCACACACATTGTGTGCCTGCATTCAGCATGGAAGACATAAGTATTCTTTGCTACATAACTCAAATATGGCCACATTCTGAAATATTTCATTCAACAATTGGTGGCCCTGAATAACCAAAATTCATTGTATACATATGAGAAGGCAATAAGATAAAGATAACTGGACAGTATGATAATCCCTGCCATTGGAGTACAATAGAGGAGGGTTCATTCCACTCATCATTTGCAATAGGTCTGGTAGGCCTTCTGTCATCCTCAATTTGCACAGGTTGGTGTATTTGATTAAAGTCAACGTGACCAGATCCCTGAAGATGACGTTTTCAGAGACTTAACACAAATGTGGGTGTACACAAGTGGAATGCAATCATAATGTCTCAGAATTGTATCTATGCCCAAGCTGGCCAAGTAACACGATGGTGGGCTTAATGCTTTTAATGTGTGTTATACAAGCATGTAAACATCACCATACTTATTTTTTTTAACGGTTGTATGGTCACAGAGAGACTTTTTCTCCCCCGTGGTTTAGCACTTTTCGTTTTTATTATCTTTATTTTGGTTCTGCGTAGCAAAATGTTTATATCGGCAATTACAAGACTGTTTTTCTTAGAAGCACAACGGACACTAAACTCTGTGAGCTGTTTCTCAGCTTTGTGTCTCTGTTTTTTCCCTTTTATCTTAAAATGACAAATGTGTTAACGCTGATTTTTTATATATGTGCTAATGCTGTCTTTTATAGCAATAGTTTTAAGTAACTGTGCTAAATTAATAAAACTTCAAACTTCAAACTGGTCACAGATTTAAAGACAAAATTAAAGAGTTAACTGTTGAGACCTAAAGCAGGCTCATGCCGAAAGGTGAATAAGCAGGTTACATTTTTGTTACACCATAATGTGCAACAAGTTATAGATTCTTCACAAATTTGGCATTTCCTTCACCCAGTAAATGAACGTCATCCCTATAAGAGAGACGAGGTACATAGAATTGTAGGCTATCATGGCAGATACAATCAAATTTGAAGTGTGCAAGGCGTGCAAGCATGATGTGGTTCACTTTCTGCCCAGCACTCTCAATCCTTTAGCGGTTTTTGGAGTGAAATTATATTTCCTATGTTATGCAATGTTGGCACGGACGATTATTAAATGGAAAGATCATCCTTAATCTTGTAAGATAAAGATGATAATTTAGGGGCATATTTATGAGCCCCTTTGCGTGGCTCTTGCACCTTCCAAAGTGGTGCAAGAGCAACACAAATGTAAAATAAGTTTCATGAAGCCACGCAAGGCCACCTTGTGTGGCCTTGCGTGGCCTCATAAATCTCGAATAATGGAAGGCAGTGTAAATTGCTGCGTTGCATTACCCTGCACCAGGGAGGTGTTTCCAAGGGTGTTCCAATGCAACAATCATGGATTTTGACGCATTCCCAGATTTACAAGATCAGTTAAACTGTGAATGAGCCAAAAAGATATGCGTCCCCAGGAGAGGCGTAACAAGGAAAAATATCTTTATTTCTCCGCGTTTTTTCCTCTTTCTATGTGTGCTGCAAAAGCACACATGGAAAGAGGAAGACACCTCTCAGGATTGTTTTTGTGCAGGAAAGTGCCCCTTCCTAAACAAAAACAATCCTGCCTACAGCACTGGCACCCTTGCACCATGGTGCAAGGGTGCCTGCGTTGGTGCGCTAGGCTACCAAAACTGTGCTAGCTCAAGGGAAAAAGACATGAATGCACTATATTGGCTAAATACTGGGCATTCCTACACTTTCTCTTTGAAGCAGGGCAGCACAGCAAGGTAAATTGCTGCGTTGCCCTGCGCCACAAAATTCATAATTTGACCATTGGAGTATAACTATCAGTGTCACCTGCATGCAAAATAATGACATTAGGATAACGGTGGCTCTGTCATTATTTAAAGTAAGACACATCAATCCCTGCTTCGTATCTCAAACACAAAGCCACTTTACCTGAAATTCTGAAATTCTTAGATTGGGTTCGAAATTGTGCTTTCTATCACACTGCTAGGCCAAGTACATCCAGGAATCATGCAAAATCCAGCGAACAGCAGAAGCTAAAGAAGGCAGTCTTACATGTCCTCATTTAAAGTGGCACTGAATGAAAACGATGTCTCTTTCATCAACTTCATCATAGGGTGTGGATTGTTACCCTGTTATATGAAAGAGCCCACCCTGTGGTGTATTTTAAGGGTTTTATTGGTGAGTCGTTTAAATACTAGCTGTTGTGCAATCCAAGAATAAGGGTTACAGTCTCATCATTTCTGATTTATCTTCCTTCTCTTCATTACAGGTATCAGGCCAACTACCATCCTTCTTGATCCTTAACAGTCCATGTGGAGTCTCGTTGCTGCCACATTAGTTCCAGATTCCTTCCCAGGGTATGGTCACATAACCCTTGGACAACCAGCAGGAAAAAAATGGTTAGAAAAATAAATCAAAACACAAATGTAACACGCTCTGTAGTACAGCTAATGTAATGTCTGTCAAGATCCCCTCTTGCTTGATCCTTCCCTCTATCAGAACTATTTAATATTTTCAGTCCTTGATAGTTGTCTTTTGTGAGAGGTAAGTATTCTTGTACCGTTCCCTTACCCTTTTGTCTTTTTGTTCACAAGGCCTTCTCTCCTCGTCACCCTACCCCCACCAAACCTCATACGTGGACCCACTTGAATTGACCATGACCTATCTTTGGGCTGTTGTAGAACCTGGTATTTCACCCTGAAAATTAGGAAACTACAATGTTTCGCCCCAGTCTTCCTCCTCCTTGATTGGGCCCGTCTGAGACTCCACTACTCCAATGAATGTTGATTGATGAGTCTTGAGTTCCCTCCTCTACTGGGAGTTGCTGTGATGGTGTCCTCCTAGCGTTCTTTCTCCAAATGCCTTTCTTCTCTGGCACCCTTCACACTTCCCCATGCATTCTGCAAAGATGTTATTAGTCCATCTTTTGTTTCCTTACCTCTTCTCCCTAGTCTATCCCCTCTTTCTAGTCTTTTTCTAATTCTAGCGCCACTCCCCCTATTGATTTTCCCTATTTATCTTTTCATGTGCTAATCTCTTGTCTCATTCCCTAGGTACGATGTGGATCCCACAAGCAGATCACCTCACCAGTGCTAGAGTAGGACTCAATTGAAATATTATGGTTTACTATCTTTTTCACACAGGGCTGATCCTCCTTCAGGTTTCTCTTGTTTTTCCCGTTTCTCTTGTCTTTGATTAGAATATGTAAGGACTTTGGCTGCATTTGAGAATGAGGATCACATTTTTACATAAATCATAATCACAATGTCTATTTCTAAGTTCAGTCAATAATGAGAGTTTGAGTTAGTTTTAAGGGTTTTATTTCCATGTAAGGTATAGTTAATCTCTTTTGATTCAATTGGTCCAATATCTCAGTCAGTTAACAGAATTAATAATAAGATATGGTTAAACCAAAATCTTAACAATGCATCAAGTGTGTTCCATGAAGGAAAGATTCCCTATTCTAAGAATGTAGTGAAAAAGGGTAAATATTTATGCAGACATAATAGCAACTGCAATCAGCAATACGGTTCAGAAAGGTGAAAAAATCAGCTTCCTTCATTCAGCATTAAGACTTCAGCGTGCAGCTTCAATTGTGGATGAGGAATGGTGTATGGAAAAATCATGAGGATAAGCATATGGGCAAAAAGTGTCTCTGTTTTCTTCCTCAGTACTCAACTCTAGGAACATGCACTAATATAAGGTGTTGAAAAAATGTTGCAGTCCATGTTGCGTCGTCTGCTCCTCTCATCCATCAGCTCTCAATATTTTTTCTGAGGACATACTTGCTCCTTCCTTTCCCACGTATGAGAACATGAACTATAGCCAGTTAGCATGAATCATTAAACTAAGTTAATTTGCATAGTTACATTTGATGCATTTTGATTTCAAACATCCTTTTCCACGAACATGACTACATTTTTTGCCTTCTAATCAAATAACGAACTATGAAAAATTGAAACATTAACTCCAACAAGAAATTATTTAGCACTGCAGTTATAAAATAAGGAAAGATATGTTACAAGGTCAATATCTCTATTCAAACATTACATTATTATGTGATAATTTTTATAATTCCATCTAACGATTACGTTTCTCAGCAATACTTTCAAAAAGGTTATTATTATTAATCTGAAAAATGTTCCAGAGTTAAGTGAAGCTTTTCATGAAAGGCATAATCATGTAATGGAAAAGGTCAACTTTTTAGAACATGTTATGCTCGTTTCAGCTCGTATAGTAAAGTTACTTGCAAAGCGTTTTTATTAACACTCCCTATCATCAGACACCTAGTTGGCAATTCCCTACCGCCTCCTCCTCACAAGCTTACATGGGAATTTTATTGTCATGGACTAACATAGATCATTTCATATATTAACATGTCCAATTTCAAAAGGTCTTACCTGGTTTTAATAAGTAACATTGTTAATAGTAATTGAGAAACGTGTAATTTGACTTTAAGGTTCAGAATCAATAACTGGCATATGTCATTTGCATTTCAATAAATGAGTATATTTTGAAGAAAAGTTCCAACCATAGGACAGATTACAATAAAGAGTATTGACAAACATGGAAATTGTATGAAACAATTGTAAAACATTGTTTTCACAGACAACGAGTGAAGTAGCAGTTTACGATAATTTGTTCTTCACAAAAATATATAGAAAATAGTTTGGATGTTTGTAAACTTTTAATATTTAAAGTAATACACACACATTCATACATTTACGTATACCATTCAATGCATATACCTTGAAATGTACAACACTTACATTTATTTAAATGACAGGAAAGCTAAAAATATATTCTAAAACACTTTCATAAAGCGTTCATAAAAACAAACTTAACTCACACACTCCACCGTTCATAATGGAACACAATGTACCAATATGCAATGTACTTTGAATTATCTGACCTCCAACAAAAGTGGGGGCTTACATTTAAAATAAAGTAAGATCATAGTATCCAACGATTTCATTTGCAGCAAAGGACTGTTACAGTTTACACATTTTGACTTTCTGCTGCTGTTTCACTAGAATAACACTGAGTTTGTACACTTGTTCTAAAGAAAAATCTCCTGAAAGCACGTGAGATTTGCGTTTGTAGTAAACTTTACTGCAAACGCAAACATTATTTTGCTAAAAAAATCTTCAAGATTAAACAAACAGCAACTATGTAGTGAGTACTTCATTTTCGACTTTTGCTACAATATTCCTCTTGCCGAAAATGTTGACATGTTCACAGTTTTCTAGCTGATTTTACTTTGTGATCTTTTTATAGTCATGCTTGCTTTACAAGGCACAGGTTATATTAAACAGTGCTCTTATTTCTTATCATGTTTTACTATATGCAGCTTAATATCACTGGAATGTAATTATGGTAAATCAATATTTAATTATCAATAACATTAATGTGGGTATAATTTTGACTATCACAATACATTTCCCTGCTCACACTACAAAAGTGTGATAACGTTCTGCATATAGTTATCAGAAATCAAAGGGAGATAGAGGGAAAATGCTTAGGCTCACCCTCCACAGTTTGTAAAAGTCATGAAAACATCTGAACCAGAGATCAAGAGCCTAGCTATGTTACTATATTCATATTCACAACACTCATTGGGGTCGGAATAATGTGTTAAGTAGAAGAAAAGGAAACATTGTTCTTTTTCTTAGTGTCCCCTCACTCACCAGGGTTGCCCCACGGTCACATGCTTCATCATGGGGGCCATCCCAGTCCTCTACGGGCTGGGGCGTGCTACGACTTGCAAACTACTTAGGAGCACTTAAATCAGATTATGTGTGGTGCGAGAACTGTGATGCTCTGCTCTTGGGGTTTGTCCTAAGCCCTCCTAGTCCACTCGAAATCTGGGAGTCATTTTCGACAGTAAACTCTCTTTCGACAAACAGGTCAGCAGGACGATCTCCACCTGTTGTGGAGCCCTTAGAACCTTGGGGAAGTTGGTGCACTATCTTTCTCCAGAGGCCCGGAAAACTGTTACAGTAGCACTAATCTCCTCTAGATTAGATTATTGCAATGCACTGTACTTGGGTATCAATAATCAGCAGGTACAACGCCTGCAAGTGATACAAAATGCAGCTGCTCGGTTTGTCGCTGACGCCCCCAGACCTTCATCAGCAACCTCCATCAGGAGGGATCTTCATTGGCTCCCTATACAGGCCAGGATAGAGTTCAAGGTTCTCTGTCTTACTCACCGTGCCCTGTATGCCGGTGGATCGGAAGATCTCAAATCCTTGCTAACACCCTATACCCCTGGTAGGGTCCTTCGATCGGCCAACAAAAATCTTCTTGTGATCCCTAGAATCTACAAAGCCAGATGGGGCGGGAGGTCCTTCCACTCCCTTGTCCCCAAGATCTGGAATACCCTTCCGGCGGATATTAAAGGTCAGTCGGTCTACCCTCTCTTTCGAAAGGCCCTGAAGACCTGGTTCTTCAGGGAGACTTATCTGTAATTCCTTCCCCTTACCTCACAGCCTATTCCATCGTTAGCGCCTTGACGCCTATGGGCAATGTCGCGCTGGATAAACCCTTTTTCAATTCAATTCAATGTGATGGAGATGGATATGTGTAAGTGATTTAAAATACCTGCCTAGTAAGCTTTAAATGATTTATTCTTGCTCCTAGGTGGTAGAATTAAAAACGGGGTAGAATAAATAGGGTGCCTAAAGAACAATGAGTTTAGGTGTACCTATTAGTTCCTATCTGTCAACATGTTTCGAGCGTCCCCCAAGCTCTTCCTCAGGACTACACTGGGACCAGCCCTGTGGTCGCCACTCCTAATAATGCCCAAATGAGCTAATAATGAAAAAATAGAAAATAAATCAATTCAATGCTGCAAGGGAATAAAGCATGCATCCAGTACCTACGTAAGAAAATAATCACGTGGTATATGTAGCAGGGCCTAACTTTGCCCCATGGACTCGGAGGATTTGTATCCCATCAATTTGATTACAGGATACTAGTGGCCGATTCACTTACTCTCAAGCTTCAAACCATTCGGTCCGGAGGCTTGAGAGTAGGTGAATCGGCCACTAGTATCCTGTAATCAAATTGATGGGATACAAATTGATTTTCCTTGAGTGCTTTATACTGTTTACTTGGCAGAGCAGTCACGCTTATCCCTGAGACAATATGTAAAGCGTTTGCGCAACACACAGCAGTGACACACTAGGCACACCACCAAAGAAACTCCACACAAGGTTATATCAAAATAGCCTTTATATGATGCATAAAATCACATTCGAACGTAATCACATATATACACTGTGCCACCTGGCACTTGGAATGACTTTAAAGGGATTATATACACAACAGGGCCAATCGGGCCACTGTTATCACAACTCATAGTTAGTGAGAACAACCAGTAACTACTGGTAACCTTGCAACTAGCACGAATGCATTAGGCATGGACATTATAGTATGACATAGTATAGCATATTTATGCAAAACATGATCAGCCTTCGTGCACCTCAGGGCACAAGACAGTCCCGTGCCTGTGATGCAATGAATGCCCTCACACAGTATGGAGCATCGAGGCCTCCAACCGAGGTCTCTCCCTGACCTCACACTAATGTCCGGTGTAGCTCTTACTCGGCAACACTTCCCAATTCCGGGGCCCCTACCAGGCTTGCCCAGGAATGCTGAGAAAGGAAGAATGCCCCCAACACCTGGTGAGGGTGCAGCTGCCCGCGACCTTGCGGGGCAGCCGTTCACTGTTAAAAAATGGTAGGGCCCATCACCACCGCAACTCAGGTCTAAGCAAAAAAGACTCACCACTTCTGGGGAGACTGAGCAAGATATGGTGCAGCCATCCGCTTCAATCGGCGACCAGCAGTCAATGGAGGTGCTCCAATCCTGCCCTGTGGGGCCGGGTCAACTCAGGCGCCACCTCTGTCCTCCTTTCTTTTGGCTTCTGCTGGGGTGGGCCTCGAGACATGGAGGCAGGTCTCCATCTGCTTCCTTCGCTTAAGCCTGGCTTCCGGTGAGTTGCTGGGAAATGCTGGGGAGCTCCCTCCAGCCATGCCTCTAACAGCCAACTCTTTCTGCTTGGGGAACCAACAGCCCAGGAGGCTCCGGCACTCCTGCCAGCCCCGCCCACAACCAGGCTCAGCCTGGTTTCTTCCCTCATGCGCCGAATACGAAGAAAAGTCTCCACAACTTCTCAGGCTCCTGGATGAATTTACCAGTGCCCACCATGCACTTCTGGGGTGTAGTCACCGCACCTGTTGGTGCACCATTAATAGGAGCACTTCCCGCACTTTGGTGACGGACACCTCCCTCACAGGGAGAGGGGTAAACACAGCGCTCAGCCTGTCTCCTCCCTGGAGACACCAATCAGGGACCCGGACGCGATCTTCTTGAGCAAGGGCCCTCAGTCTCCTATAAGCAGTGGTAAAAATCCAGCGCTCACCCCACGCTGAGTCCAAGGTCACAAGGGGCAGAGCTGGGCCTAGGCAGGCCAGCTCACAGGGCCCTTTAGCACTTGGAAGTCCTTTGTGGTGGTTCCTCCTGGCGCCCAGCAGTCATCTTCATCCTGTCTTCAAGTAAGCACCACAGCTCTTACATATTTATACCCCATAATGTCTTTGTTCTGCCCTGGCACAGGGCGCTGGACCTGGTCCAAACCAGTTCTGAGGGCACTTAAGTGCACAACGGTCCCCATTCTTAGTGTATGCTCTGGCCCCAGACACACCGCAGGGGGTCGGAGCGAGCAATGTGGAAGGCAGGCAGTCCACACCCTGCAGAAAGGGCAAAGTCTAACGGATGGACAATTGAAGTTTGGTGTCTCTGGACTCACAATTTAAAATCCTAACTTATGGTAAAGTTGAAAGTTAAGTTGCAAATCGAAAATGGCAATTTTAGAAAGTTGGCATTTTCTTACTTAAACCATTTGGTGTCTTCTGCCTGTCCATGTATTACACTTCTGTGGTGGGGGACAACTGGCATCCTGCATTCCCTCTAGATAGCCACACACAAAGGCAGAGGAGGTGTGACTGAACAGCCTTCTGCGTGTTGATGGGTTATTCTGAGGCAGGATGAGAGGGAAGAGCTGACACTTGCATCTGAATAAGGCTGTGCCTTTCCCCATACAAAGGATTTTATGCCCCTTGCAGTGGGTCTGGGCCAGGGCAGGAAAGGCATGGCATTGTGCACTTTAAAGCATCACTTTGAAGTCTCCCTACTTCAAAGGCCAAATTGAGTATAAGTACTGGACTTCTGACAGCACCAACTCTGAGCATTGCTGGAACTAAGGAAACTATGCCAGGAAGAAGAGCTGCTGTGCTTTAGGAGGTACTGCCACTTTGCTAGCTGTTTGCTGTGTTGGCCTGCTGATTGCTGTGCTGTAGGAGGGACTGCCACTTTGCTACCTTCTGTTCTGTGTTGGCCTGCTGCTTTTTGCCTGGGAGTGAGAAGGACTGGACCTGCTCTCTACACTCGTGAACCCAAGTTCTCCAAGTGCTTCCTGGCTTGCCTCCTGTTTTTGAAGTCTCAGGGCCATCAAAGACCTCTGTCAACTCTGCTTCAGCTGCTGTACTGTGCCAACTGTGAGTCGTGCCCTGCCAAGAGGTACAAATACAGTCCTTGGCCTTGAAAGTGGGTGGTGCAGCTGTTTTTCTTCAAAGGTTGATGCAGTGACGACTTTGCACTGAACAGAACTGATGCAGTGCCCTTTGACAGTGACACATTGCTGATTGGAAGACATGCCATCACGGCTCAATGGCGCGGGGTCCGACGGTGATGCAGCACCTGCATTATGAGCAGTCCGACCCCACCACGGGAAACGGCAGAGAGGTTCGACGATGACACACTGCCTGCCTTGGGAAAAGTTCGACAAGAATGCGGGACCCATCTGCGAGGCTTGACGATGACTCATCCACCCGACTGCGTGGATCGGAACCAACACATCGAGTCTTCAATGCCGACACTTGCTCCATCCAAGGTACTTTTTCAGCAATCCCTGTATGGGTTCTGTATCCAATCTGCCCTCCATCACAGTCGAACTGAACTCTGGCTATACCCCGGTCCAGCGCACCCTCAAGTAACCCCTGAGCGCTATTGGCTTTTAAGCACTATATTGCAGTTTATTGTTTAAAAATGTATATCTCAAGTTCTAGTCATTGTACTTTTGTTGTTTTTGTCTTGTTTTACTCATAAACATGTTCTTTATTTTTCCAAACTGGTGTGGAGTCTTTTTGTGGTGTTTTCACAGTGTTACTGCAATTTAAGTGTTGCACAAATACTTTACCCAATGCCTCTTAAGTTAAGACTGAATGATCTGTGCCAAGCTACCGCAGGTTAATTTAGGGTGTATATCTGACTTACCCTAACTACGATTGGGGTCCCTACTAGGACGAGGTGCAAACCTCTGCCAACTAGAGACCCATTTTCTAACAATAATGCTATAGTGGAATTTCATGTTTTTCCTCCTTATGGTTGAAACTCAAAATCATTACTTTGGCTTTTCACCTGTTTCTGTTCATACAGTTTCTAACCACTCCTTGCTTATGCTTTTAAGTTTGGATCAATTGTAATATTGTCTCTTAGCTACGTTAATGTGCAGATAATGATCACTCACATAGTAGAATCCTTGACCCCAAAATACATTCAATTCAGTAATTATGCTTTTAAGTTTTTATTTTTTATTTCATTTTGTTAAACATTCATCGACATGTAGTATACAATACAGTGGAATCAAGTACATTACAATCAGCGAAGGCAACAATAGATAGACTTTTATGTAAGAGCACTGTAAGTACAGGTTAATGGGGATGGGATCATCTGAATGAATGATAAATGGCGGGTTGAAAATATATCCTCCATAGGAGTTCCAGGCATTCCATATTTTGGACCATTTTTATGAGCAGCCCCGGGCTGTATAAACAGTCTTTTCTTTATACATACGCCAGTCCAGGTCTTCTTTCCAGGCCTCTACTTTGGGTGGCTGCGACGCTCCCCACAGTTGTGCAATGTTCCTCTTTGCCAGCATTAATCCTAATGTGTCCCATTGCGTATGGTGACTATTTAATTCCGTAGGTTCCCATATGTTCAAGAGGCATCTACGTGCTTCCCGGCAGAAGACAAGTGTGAGCACTTTGCTTAGAATGTCATGGATTTTGCGCCAGTATGATTGTATGTAACAGTATTCCCATATTATGTGTAGAAATGTGCCTTCTTGACCGCATTGTCTCCGACATTCTCCTCTGTCAGCCCTACCCATGCATACGAAACAAGACCCTGTGACATATACTGTATGAAGAATTTTGAGTTGAACTAGCCTGAGCCTAGCTAAGATTGCTACCACTCTTGGGGAGGACACTGCTTCCTGCAAATCTTCTCGTCTAGCTCAATGCCATCCCTCACCCATTTCTCTTGCACGGGCCCGAGGTGGTCTGCCGTATTATTGATAAATTTTTTATAGGTTAACGATATGGCTTTCTCGGGTAATTGACTATACAGCAGCCTATCCTCCATTGGAGAGGGTTCTAGAGGGGAGGAGCCTTTCGGGAAGTGGGACTGTAGTGCATGATGAATTTGAATGTATCTAAAGTGTTCTGAGTCCGCTAACTCGTGTTGTTCTTGCAGAGAAGCAAATGTTTTCACTTTGCCCTTCTCCCACATATCCTTAATCTGTAAGATCCCGATGAGGAACCATCCATCGTATCCCTTCGATCTCCACAAGTCACCCAATTTTTATCTGGGAGGCTAATCCCTCCATCATACTAATTCAGTGTGAGCTTCAGCAATGCTATGCAAGGTTTCCCGTCCCACAACAAGTTTCTCTGTAGGCTCTCGATCTCTTTGAAGCATGCCGCTGGAACAGGATCTAGTGAGCTCTGTAATGCATACAAAAAAACGGGGCAGCGACATCATTTTGAAAAGGGCTGCTTTGCCCAATAGTGAGAGCAGAAGCGTTTTCCAACTTGCTATATCACATTTAAGCATATGCAGCGGCGGGAGAAGATTATGATTAATGCAGAGATTTTGGTCCAGAGAAATAAAAATACCCAGGTATTTGAAACCCTCTGTGTTAATTTGGATTGGGCAGCTATTGGTGGAGTGGGTGGGTCTCAATTGAGGACATACAGAAGGGATTTACTCCAGTTGATGGAGAAATCAGAATATTTGCCAAAGATTGGCAAGATTTCTAAAACACACACCAAAGACTTCCTCCGGGAGGCTAGGAATAACAGAATATCATCGGCGTAGAGAGAGATACGGTCCTCCCAATCGGGGGACCAATGCAGACGTTGTATTAATGGGTCCTGACAATTCCATGCCGCAAGTGGTTCCAGTGCGAGGGCGAACAGGAGAGGAGAGAGATGTCAGCCTTTGAGGGTCCCCCGACTCAGTGTGAATTTGTCCGACTTCTTATTGTTGACCACTGACCTGTGCTAGGGGCTCTGAATACAAAATCCATAGCCACTGGATGAATTCTGGACCTAATCTCATTTTCACAAGTACCAATAGGTAAGGCCATTCAATGGTATCAAACGCCATGTTTTCGTCTAATGATACAATTATGGCTTCCTCTTGGATCGTAGCTGCTCTCTCCAGTACCCCATGTACTCTATGTAAGTTCATCAGCGTATTTCGGTGTGGCATGAAACCTGACTGGTCAGGATGGACTAGACTGCCAATTACTTTGACTAGGCGGTTTGCGAGAAGCTTGGCCAAAATTTTGGGCTCTGTGTTTAGAAGGGAAATTGTCCTGTCCGAGGCGCAGTTGGTTTTGGATTTACCCTCCTAATGTATAGTGACCAGTGTGGCCACTCTTTGATCCAGTGGCAGTTTCCCTAGCTCCTTGCTCTCTTCAAACATGGCTTTCAGGTACGGGGCTGATTTGTCAGGCTTAAGTTTGTACAATGCAATGGGTAGGCCATTGGGGCCAAGGACCTTTCCGGAGCGCAGTGATCTAATGGCCTGTGCTATTTCATCATTTGTCAACGCACTTTCTAAGAAGTGTTGGTCTTCCTCTGACAAGGTGGGGAGCACTATGTCACGCAGAAGTTCGTGTGAGTCGTCTTCTGTGTATGGTGCACCGGTCGTGTATACTGTTTTGAAGTGAGGTGCAAACTGGTTTGCAATGTCTTGTGGGTTGGTTGTGATTCTGTTATCTGCACCTGTTAGTTCCGGTACCAATCAACTGGCCCATTCCTTTTTGTCAAGCCAGGCTATTAGTTTCCCCGCTTTGTCTCCAAGGTCGTATATTCTACCCAACTTTTCCCTCCCTAGACTTTTGGCCCTGCCAGTTACTAGAGCATTGTATTCGTCTTGTTTAAGGTGTAGTGTATGGAGTTTCCTTTGTGTAACCTCAGTTTCTAATTAGTCCTCCTGTCTACTGATTTCTGCCTCGGCTTCCACAATCTCGTTCTGCCTGTCTTTCTTCATCCCAGCAATTATCCACAGTGCTTGCCCTGTATTACTGATTTAAACGCCTCCCACAGGGTCTGGGAGGAGTGCACTGACCCCTCATTTTCTTTGAAATAATTGTCAATGGCTGTGAGTATTGCTTTACGGATTCCAGGGTCTCGGAGATACCACAGGTTGATGGGGGCAATTCTCCCCACCCTTGCCTGGCTGAGGACTATTTGAACCCATACCGGGGGAGTGGTCGGCGATTCCCATAGCTAAATGCTTAATTTTGTGGATGTTAGCAGCTTGCAAGGCTGGGACTAGGATATAGTCTATACGGGAAAGGCTATGATGGGCCCGGAGTGGAAAGTATGTTGGATTCTTTCTGGGTTGTACGTCCTCCACCAATCAGCCAATCCCAGTGCTTCCAGAAAGTCAGGCAGCCATCGATTAGATGACCCAAGCTCACATGGTGGGTGCCTGTCTAGTGTGCCCAAGGCCACTGAATTGAAGTCCCCCCGATCACCAGGAGACCTTCCAGTAACGAGTGTAAGAGAGTACCTAGATCTTTAAATGTAGTGCTCTGGAGGCCAGGTGGTACGTAGACTGACATAAGTGTTACTGTGTAACCTTCCCATAAGCCTGTGACTCCTATATACCTGCCCCGGTCATCTGTCCAGGTGGAACTCACAGCAAGGGGAAAGGAGTTTCTCACCATAATGCCTACTCCTCGTGAGCTGGTCGTGAACCCCGCAGTGCTTTTAACTTTTGACTGTGTGTTGGTGTAGTAGCTTTAAAAATGTCAGTCTTATTTAAACACTGTGATCCCTTTACCATCAGAACAGTATACTCTACTTGCAAATAAGTGATTTTTTTCTTTAGCCGGGCATTAATTTGTGATAACTTACTTAACACATATACTTCACTTACAATTGAATTGTTTAAGAGCTTTCCATTTCTAAACTGTAGTCTCTTGTACCTGTGCCCATATGGACAAGTTAAACTCTGCTGTGAACTCAAAGAGTTCATTAGGAAAATCAAACTTGAGGTTTTCTTCAAGGACAAACCACCAACAGAAGAACAAAGGAGCAACACAGGTTTGAAGAAAAAATCAAACTTCACACCACCTGCAACTAATCTACCTGTGGAACTTCTAGCCTTTGAAAAGGCAGTCATGAAAGAGGTCACGGAGTTGAATCCCAGAACCATCAGAGTGTTCCACAACACAAGCAACAAGGAGCAAGAGGCAATACAACAATTGTCTAATGACAAATCTATAACCATTAAACCTGCAGACAAAGGTGGAGCCATCGTGCTACAGAACACCACCGACTACCGCCGTCTGTTGGCAGATGAAAGGAACTACATTAAAGAAGACCCTACAGAATGATTGCAAGTCGACATTGCTACTCTTATTGAGGAATCACTGACAAACAATTGGGTGAGCAGAAAAGAACCCAGCTTTTTGGGGAATTTCAACCCAACCACGCCCTATTTTTACACCATACTCAAAATCCATAAGTCTTTGGCTAAACCACCTGGAAGACAAATCATGTCAGGAATAGGCTCCATCTTAGAACCTCAATCTAAATTTGCAGACGCATTTCTACGTCCCATGATACAAAAAACAGACACTTATTTGCAGGACACGAAGGCAGTCCTCTGCCTACTAAAAGATCTCCCTTTTGACCCCACATCTAGCATACTCATGGGCCTAGATGTGGAGAGTCTCTATACTAGCCTCCTACACAAGGAAACACTTGAGAACCTAGAAGAGGTCCTATTTGAGAACAAGTGGACCTACCCCACCCCAAGACACATAGTCCTGGAATGCTGCAGACTGGCATTAACTGAGAATTTTTTAAGGTTCGAAGAGAATCTGTATCGCCAACAACATGTTACCAGTATGGGGAGCACTTTTGCGCCGAGCGTGGCCGGCCTCTATGTGCACCATCTGGAAAGACACAAGATACTAAACAATAACAACCCTCACATACAACATGTCCAATTGTGGAAAAGGTACATAGATGATGTACTACTGATCTGGGAGGGCACAGAGACAGAAGCCACTGATGTTGTGGTTTGGCTGAACCAACAAGACCCCTACTTGAAATTCACCTACACACTGAGTAGAACACCCCTTGTCTTCCTTGATCTCAATATACTGGCACAACAAGGGGCTTTAGCTACCACTACACATTTCAAGCCCACAGGCAGAAAACTGTCTTCTTATTTACGACAGTTTTCATCCCAGGCATCTGAAAGAAAACCTCCCCTTCGGGCAATTTTTACGCCTGAGGAGGAACTGCACCAACAAACAGGATTACAACTCACAGGCTAAAGATCTTGGTGAGAAACTGCTGAGGCGCAATTATCCTAAACATCTGGTGTCTAAAGCAAAAAAGAGGGTCTCCAACAATAACAGGGAAGCCCTGCTAGAGCCCAAGGTTCACAACACCAAGAGACCTATCTGCATTACCACATTTAATGTAGTGTCTGACAAAGTGACTAAGATAGTCAAGAAACACTGGCGCACACTTAACAGTGGGGGACCTGAACATACCTACACCCATGTTCAGCCACAAAAGAGGCATGAACCTCTGGAACCACCTAGTCCATACTAGACCCAGTGACACCAATGAGGAAGAAGGGAGTGTACGACGTCTACACCCACTGCCAGCGACAGCCCGTGTAGGGCGTTCCACTGGGCGGTGACAAGGAGCGGGGGAGGGGCGGGGTGGGGGGGCTGTAAAATATCGGAAACGGATGATTACAGGTAAGTAACATAAAAAAATTAATTTTGGTGTTGCAGCGCGCGCAAGAAATTCGTTTTGTTTATTTTTTACGTTACTTACCTGTTATCATCTGTTTCCCCTATTTTACACCCCCCACCCTGCCCCTCCCCCGCCCCACGTCACCGCCCGGTGGAACGCTCTACATGGGCCGTCACTGCCCATCACTGCCCACTGCCCTTAGGACACTATCATTGCAGTAATTGCAGCGTCTGTCATCTCACTTCAGCCACTAAGACAGTAATTTTGAACAACAACACCACATGGGAATTAAGACAATTCACTAACTGCAACACAACAGGTGTGGTGTACTTAATTACGTGCACATGTAATCTCCAGTATGTAGAGATGACTACCAGGAAAGTCAGCCCCCGGATAGTAGAACACTGGAGTAACATACGCTGTGAGCGTACCACCACGAGAATGACTACCCATTTCCTCGAGAAACAGCACACACCTAATGACATGAGTTGGGTAGTACTAGAACACATTAAAAATAAAGATCATCTGGAGAAAAGGTTACATGAGAAAGAACAACGCTGGGTTTCGCACTGACACCCAGGGCCTTAACGATGACATCCCCTGGGGCCAATTTTGCTAAATGGTATCCCTTAGCCACCACCTTTAATATCCATTGAGTAATCCACCTTCGGTAGTTTCACCTCTGTGGTGGGGGCAGATACCTCATGTACCGACTGTATCTGTATACAAACACTTTTGAGACTAAAGAATAGAACCTTTAATAATGACAGTCTGGAGGTTATGACACTGAGGAAGAACCCCATCCTCCAGACTCCACACACTTCGAGTGTTCGCATCTGGTCTATGCCATTACACTGAGGTAAACACTCCCCTACCAACCACGTGTCAATTTACACCGGTGATACCTTGTGACACACATTGGGTATATTTCTCACCACCACCTGGCTATTATATCCAGGTAGATTGTTATTCACTGTAGATGTGCTCATTTGTATTTTGGTAATTTCAATCAACTTAGTTCTAGCATATATAACTACAACCAGAGATATCTCCTATACACAAAAGCTATGTCAATTTCCATTTTTCGCCGCTCTGATGACTGTATGACATCATCACTGAGTACAGGGTATTACATTAAGATAGCACAAACTCACTCGCATATCCTCCCATCATGGCCACCGCCTTTGCCATCGGCGGCGGCCATTTTGGAACCACTCCCGCGGTCTAGTGATTATCGACCGCGACGCGGGAGAATGCGGAAGCATTTATTCAGTCCCCCGCCCGAGACACGCTAAGATGCGGTCCGACAAGGGGACGAATAGGTGTCCGAATACAGTTTTCTCTATCTTGAAGTAAGTGACGATTGCTTCCACAGGAACCAGACATCGTTTTACGGGGGGGGGGGTTCTAACACTAATGATTTACTACCCGTTCTTTCCTCAATTCGACAGAATTTTTTCTCAGGGAAACACCGTCCCCCTCAAGTCCATGGAGCACAGTTCTGCTCAATACTAAGTATGTGCTTATATTCGGATATAATGCCTTTTCTGTCTGTATGTGTGTCATGTGTTAAGTTACCTCATATATGTTGTGTGTTTTTAAATATACCATACACCACGCAGCACGTTTGCCGGGCACGTTTATACCTTTTATGTTGTAACCACGATGCGAGCCTGGGCGACTGCACGTCCCATTAAGGAGCACCACACCAGCATGGAAGGACATTAAAATGTGTACCCACCTACTCCATATGAGTAAGGAGGCTGTTCTCTAACCATCTTCTTTTTTACTGTTACAGATACACTACATGACATAGAGATCGTATGTATAATCTCGCATGCTTTATTAGTGGCAGCGATTTGTTCATTTAATTTTTCATTTCCACATTTAGGTTTAATAGGAGTGGCAAACACAGCGCTGGTCCCTGGGTGGTCCTGATGAAGAGCTAGGGGTATGCTCAAAACATGTTGATCTTACACAGAACTCCTACCCATTACAGTTAGGTTTTTCCGTGTAACACCCCCTTTTAGATATACCAACTGAGGAGCAAAAATAAAGTATTGTAGCCCACTAGCAAGGTACTTTTAATCACTTTCACCCACTCCACCACACTGTGCACCACACATAGTCTTCCATTTAAGTGCTCCTACGTAGTTTTATGCAAGTCATAGCATGCCACAGTTCATAGAGAACTGGGATGGCCCCAATGATGAAGCATGTCACCGTGGGGCAACCATGGTTAGTGAGGGGACTCAAGAAAGACATTTTTCTTTCCTATAGGCAATTTCTGATCATATCGATTCAGAGCCTTTTTCTTTCGACTGGGTCCTCAAACCCAAATCTTTTTGTGAATTGTCTCTTGTACCTGAACATATATTCCTCTGTTATGATGCATTACTGTATCAGACGCCACCATATCGGGCAACCGGTCAGACATTAGAGGACCCTTGATGATAAGAGAGCTTTGCTCCTTATGTCACGGAACAGATGCAGGACAAGAATCCCTTGCTCAGCATAAACAACAGAGGGAAGTTTTTTAACTCCCTTTAAGTGGCATTATTCAAGATCATCCATTGCAGGGACACTTTGCCCAGACTTTGGGTCATGTTGGTGGATTGGTGGGCATATTCAGCCCACTTGTGAATTGAACTAAGTTACAGTTGTACACATGAAAGCAACTTGATAGAAAAGGTTGAACACACAGAATAGAGATCTCTGCCCTTACCGCCAGCATTTATCCAAACATAAACAGCTTTCTAAATGAGTGCTCCTCACTGGTTTTTATGAGAGTGTTAAGAGAGGAATATATATGATTATTGTACTAAAGAATGTGGCTTTATTTGTTTCAATCCACCGCAACGCCTTGACAATTTGTTGTTGTTAAATTTGTATGACATTGAATCCCATTTGGATAAGAAACTGTTTTCTGCAATTACGTCTTGATGTATCCTCACAAATTAACTTTCTTTTTTATTATAAATGTGATTGTCTTTGTGTTGTCTCTCCCATTATTATATTGTAAGTTTGTAAGATATTTTATATATGTTTTTAAATAGATTTCCGTATTGAATTGCAAACAATGTACTTTATAACTGAATATTTTTATTAAACTGGATTTATAAGTGTGTTTTTGATACCCCGTGGAATTCATAGCTCCTTTAGGAAACAATTACAAACAATGTATGTGTGTAGAGTACATATGGAGTGGTTGATCTGAAAGATAAGTGAACCTAAATGGAATTATACACTTGACTGTAGAGTATCCACTGGCCCAGAAGTATACTGAAGTGGAGGTGTCTGGGGTTCTTATTTTATACACAGTTCTTCCTTTGAAGTGGGGAGAGGCTTCTAGAGGCATGCCTTTGAGGACAGAGCGTATTCAAGTGTAAGTGAGGCTGTGCTCAGTACCTTCCTCCCATCTTGCCAGTGATGGCTCACTCAGTAACCCCTAAACTCCTATTGTGTGTGGCTGTCTACGAGGAATACTCAAAGCCCAACTGCCAACTACACCCAGTCATGTGATCGGAGACAGGCTGCAGGCACCAAATGGCTAAGGCAAGAAAATGCCTACTTTCAAAAAGTGCCATTTTCAGAATGATCATTTTAATTCTGACGTCACCATGAGTTAAGATTTTAAATTAGGATTCCAGAGACACCAAACTTCAACCAGTTATATTTTACCATTTGGAAATACAGTTGTAAAATGTAATAAGGTAAACTCATTGTTATCCTACAGGAGATATAGGCCTTGCAATAGTAAAAAATAAATTTGATATTTTTCACTACCAGGACATGTAAAACTAAAAAAGTACATATCCTGCTTTTTTAATACATTGCAACCTGCCCTTGGGGCTGTCCAGGGTATACTCTGGGGGTGCCTTATATGTATTAAAAAGGAAGGTTTGGCCTGGCAAAAGGGCAACAGGTTTATATTGCCAGGGTGAAATGACAGGTTAACCTGCCTATATAGGCTCTGCAATGGCAGGTCTGAGACATGTGGAAAAGGGCACTAAAGTGAGTGGTACAACCAATGCTGCAGGCCCACTAGTAGCATTTAATTTAAAGGCCCTGGCAACATGTAGTGCCCCTTTACTAGGGACTTATAAGTTAATTAAATATACCATTTAGTGATTAGGAGAATAATATCATGTTTGGGGAGAGAGCATAAACACGATAGCACTTATTAGCAGTGTGAAGTGTACAGAGTGCTAATACCAGCAAAAACAAGGTCAGAAAAAGTGGAGGAGGAAGGCAAAAAGTCAGGGGGAAGACCACCCACAAGGCTGACAGGTCTAACAATCTGTCACAGACATTTGTGTGTGACAGTCCTTATATTGCTTAACACTTGTCATTTTGGGAGGTGACATGTCCCTTGCATACTGTAAAAGGTTTTTGATCAAGGTAAGGGCCCCAAAGAGACAGGAGGTAGCTCTGTATCCATACCTGTTGTTGTGGAAAGAAATAACTGATGTTCGAGCGTGGGAGCGGTGCCTATATAGGCTCTGCATGTCATTAAGAGAGCAGAAAGGCTTCAGTGTGGCATCTCATATCACCACCTACTGATGCACAGAGGTACTGCTGGGGAATATTCAAAAGGTGAGGAATATGCAGCTAGAAGTCTTTATCAGAACAAACTCATTGAGCACATTGGGCGGAAGTACCCCGTGGGAAGAGTTATGGTCCCAACAAACCAATAGACATATGTTTGTACATATCACCAGTAAGGCGGACAACCCAAAGTATAGGACATACCTGACTTCTAATCTAATTTTTCAAACATTTAGCAACATATGTTTCCTCCCTTTCCCTTTGTCATGCCACAGTAGGACCTTAATTTGGTCCTCACATTTCTGAGGTGCACTGTATATGAGCTGCTTCACAGCTGTTCCTTGTGGTTCCTCGTCTTTAAGACAAGATAGTGTTCCTCATTGCCATAACATCACCGGGGCATGTGAGTGAGCTTCTAGCTCTTTCTGTCAACCAACACCTCTTTCTTCTTCATCGAACTGGTTTTGCAGACACAGGCCTCCTTCTTGCCTAAAGTTGTGATGCTGTTCCATGTTGGTCAAAACATCACCTTGACGGTGGTCTATGCTCTGCCTCACCCCTCTAAAGAGGAGTAGAACCTCTGGCCCTTGTATCTGGCGGTGGTATGGGTCTTTGCTAGCAAGAATGGCTGGAAGATCTTGAAGATTTCATGAACAGGTTTCAGGTCACTAACCCAGCTCCACAGGTCATTGTAACCTCATTGGAAAAGAGGTTTGTCAGATCATCAAGGAATTTCTGACAAATGTCACGTCGTCCTATTAATACGTCCATGAACTACTGAACAGGAATTTTTTTCACAAAGGGAACAGCGACTATGTACCCTCTAACTTAAATTTAGCCTCCCAGGAGAAGGATAAACCCATGGAGGAATTCATCTTGCGACAAAAATGTCTACCTTGATACTGCGCTTTTGACACTGTCAGGACTGAAGATGCCCTTTGTCTGAGGATTATTGAGGGATGCCAATCAGAGTCCCTGCGTAGAAGACTCAAAGAAAAACTACTCTCTGGATGAAATAAAAGAAATGATGAAAGTCAACGATTAAGCTGAAGAACATGCAAAGAAAATGGAGGCAGGAAAGTTAGAAAAATGTGAAGTGCTTTCTGGCTTCAAGCTCGTCATAGAGAACGTCGTTCATCTGAACGCCGGAAGACACCTAAATCCTCAAATAATCCCAATCGAGCATGTTGTTTTCTCAGTCCCAAACAGCATGACAAGAGAAGGGAGAGCCAATTAAAATGTTATTGCTGTGGACAAGACTTCCCACATATTGAGTCATGCTCTGCTATAGGTCAGAAATGTTGACGGTGTGGAAAAGACAATCACTTTGAGAAGGTATGCCAAGCATCGCAAAAAGACATTCAAAGAAAGTCAAGGGAATCTAGTTCTCACCATCATGCAAAGACTGTATGTGACCGATGGGAATGCTCCACCAGCTTGTCGTGATCAAGTCTCTATTCGCAGGTCACATATAGATCCTGATGCTCCATGTCTTGTGAGCCAAGATCCTTCACACCAATCTCACAAGATAGCAAAGCATACGTTTATATGGTTCCTGACCATGATAGACTAAAGAAATACCCTAGATTGCACATCCAAATGGGGGAACACTCTGCTAAAATTGTGCTAGACAGTGGGGCTTCCCCCAAATACATCTGTGTAGCAGAATACAACAAAATGTACCTGAAGCCCAAATTGCACAAAGCTGCTGTGTGAGTCTACATGTGGATGTCTAAAGAGCCCCTTTCATACTAGGACAATTTCAAACATCTCTCACCTACAAAGACAAAACTGTACAAGCACACATTCACGTCATTGATGGGCCGGAGGCAGGCTCTCTCCTCAGCTTGCCCACTGCTGAATAGTTGAAATTGGTCAAAATACTATACCAGGTGGAGGATGAACAAGACATTTTACAGAAGTTTCTAAAAATGTTCACAGGACTTGGAAAAATTGCTAATTTTCAAGTTGGGCTGTACATAAATGAACAAGTGACACCAGTGGTTCAGCATCATAGGAAGGTGCCTTTTCATCTCCAACAGGCAGTGGAGGATGAACTACGGGGACCTCCTCCAGGTGGACATTATTGAGAGAACATCCAGACCCACTCAGTGGGTGTCCCCAGTGGTCATGGTGCCCAAATGAAGATTAGACGGTAAAGTGTGTCTGTGCAAATACTGCCATTGAAAGGGAAATGCACTCGGCACCCCACATCAGTGATATGATCACGCTGTTAAATGGTGCGAAAATCTTCTCTAATATAGACCTTAACAAGGGTGATCACAAGCTCAAACTCCATGAGAGTTCACAATATGTCACCACGTTTTCAACAAAACAATGCTTATTCATGCATAAATGGATCAGCTTTTGACATTTCATCAGCAGCTGAGATTTCCAAGAAGTGATCAGGAGAGTAATTCGCCACATTCCCACACCCTTAAATTACAGTGATGACAGCATTGTGTTTGGCACCACAGTCAAAGAACACCACAAAGCTCTGAACCTGGTATATCAAACATACCTGGAAGCAAACTTGACTCTTAACAAAGACAAGTGTGCATTTCACAGATCCACATTGAAATGTTATGGGCTCATCTTTTCATGTGAAAGGGTGAGGCCGGAACCTGTAAAGGTCACAGCTCTGAATGACAACCCTCACTTCTGGGATGCTGGTGATGTTCGGTCCTTTCTAGGAATGGCCAGCGATTGCACTCGTTATGCCAAGGACTATGCCACCATCAGCTATCCCCTTTGTGAACTGACAAAACAAGGTCAACCATTCAAATGGTCAGCGAGTTGTGATCAATTGTTTAACACAATTAAGGCCAGAGATGAGTTAGCCAGTGTCATGTCGCCATGCCTGACCTCTGTGTGCAGACAGAGCAGGCATACAGGAAGCACGAAACAGGAACCGGAATGGGAGGGGACAGTAGTCTGTAAGCCAGTCGAAGGCTGGCAGGGAATAAAGGAAGGTGTCCTTAAGCTAGCTCTGGCTCCAGTCTCTTATTTACAAGGGCGGGTGCGACAATGGCGACGAGGGTGGGATCCCTACACTCCCACAACTGAAGACGCGCCGCCCAGCCGCACACACCGGCCCGACCAGTGAGCCTGCAGTCAATCCCACCGGCAGCGCGAGAAAAGCGCGAAGAGAAGACCGGCATCGGGAGCTGCCAAGAGCGGCGCAGAAAGAATAGCACCGTTTTGCCCTGGAACAGCGGCGCACATAACAAGCTCGTGCCCCGGTACACGAGAAAACACGAGGGAGCCTCGGACACCGTGCTCACTACAATAGGCGGGAACGAGAGCCGCCCACCCGCGGAGACGCGAAAGAGCCCAGCAACGCAGGGTGAGTCCCGCTCCTACAACCACAGAGAGAGCGAGTGACTGTGGCAGAGTGAATGCATGCACGTGCATAGAGAGCAGCCAAGGCCCAAAAATACAGCGTCCTACACGGCGGCCATCTTGAGGTCAGGCGCTGGCCATTGGTTACACCACGATCTACACACGGCGGCCATCTTGAAGTCAGGCGCCCTCCACCACAACTCATAAACTGGAGCACAAAAGAGCGGGAAAACCCTCATTCAACCTCATCAAGTCCCCTGTAATAAAACAAACACTTGCAGCCAGCCACTGAGGCCCCCAAATGTCTGATACTGAACTCGTCAGCACTTCTGGAGGAAACAATACAGCAGGTCCAGCAACACAAACCAACACAGCCAGGATGTCTCACACGCCCATGGGGGCCTCGTTCCTGCGACAACCAGAGCCGTTGGTGCTGACGTCTGGCAACAGTATGGGGCCCGCGTGGAAAAGTTGGAGTGAAGAATTTGAGGACTACATGACTGGGTCGTCAGTACAAGACCCTAAGCAGAAGCTTGTTGCGTTAAGAAACCTAATAGGTAGAGAAATAGCACAGATCATCAAAGAACTGCCAAATGCGGAAACGGCGACATATGAGGAGACAAAAGCTGCCCTCGACAGTCGATTCCTTCCCAAGCGCAACGTAGATTATGAACGATACACGTTCAACTTGGCCTCCCAGGAAAAGGAAGAGTGCATGAGTGATTTCATCATGCGTATCAAACGGATGGCACGCCACTGCGAGTTTGACAATTTCAAGACAGAGGACGCACTGCGACTCCGTATTATTGATGGATGCCGATCTGAATCCCTACGCCGGCGACTCCTGAAGAAACAATACAAACTAGAAGAAATTGAGGAACTCACAAGAATTAACGACCAGGCAGAAGAACACGCCAAACGGATGGAAACTCACAAGTCCGACCGGAAAGAACATGCCCTCCGGATGCAGGCACACAAAGTCACCAGAAGCCCCCACAGATCAAGCAAGCCGACCCACACTTCTCGAAGAGAACCCTCAAGACGAGAATGGAGACGCCACAAGCCTGTCAAATCGACACCCGCATGCTATAGATGTGGACAAGACTACCCACACTCGGGACAGTGTCCAGCGATCGGCCAGCGATGCCACCGCTGTGGAAGGGACAATCACTTTGAGATAGCATGTCAGTCCAAACAGTCAACGCGCAGGTCACCGCCCTCTCGATACGGCGCACGACACCATGCACGTGCTGTAAAAGGGAGAGACGGACGATCATCCAGCTCGTCAAGATCCAGCAATCATTCAACAAGCTCGTACCGATCACGAGGCCGATCCACGAGCAACCATCGCCCCAGACATCAAACCAGAGACCATCGGTCACGCAGACCTACATCCAGTGACTCGTCATCGCAAGTTAGTGACGAGTACATCTGCATGGTGGCGGATTCCGACCGTCTGAAACGATACCCTAAACTGGACATCATGATAGGAGACCACCCGGCAAAGTTCGTCCTGGACTCAGGAGCGTCACTGAATTATATCTGCGCACTTGAATACTACAACATGAAGCAGAGACCCAAACTAGAACCAGCAGCAGTCCGCATATTCACGTGGATGTCACGAAAGCCCCTGCCGTGCCTGGGTCGGTTCCACACAACTCTTGCATTCAAAGACAGAAAAATCCCGGCCTACATCCATGTAGTAGAAGGACCTGATGTAGCTGACTGCTTGCTCAGCCTACCGACGGCGGAAAGACTCAAATTGGTAGAACTCCTATATATGACTGAGGATGCCCCTGACATCGTGGCAAAATTCCCAAACCTCTTCAAGGGCCTGGGAAAACTGAATCACTTTAAGGTGAAACTGCACATTGACGAGAGTGTGACACCTATCGCTCAACACCACAGGAAGGTGCCCTTCCACTTACAACAAGCCATTGACGATGAGCTCCAGGACCTCCTACAAACAGACATCATTGAACGCACATCAGGACCCACGCCATGGGTATCACCGGTCGTGGTGGTCCCCAAGAAGGGGCAGGACAACAAGGTCAGGCTATGTGTGGACATGCGCGCACCTAACACTGCCATCGAGCGTGAACGTCATCCGGGCCCCCACATAAGTGACATGATCACAAGGCTAAATGGCGCTACCGTGTTCTCCAAACTCGACCTTAACAAAGGTTATCACCAGCTGGAGCTCCACGACAAGTCGAGATATATCACGACATTCACCACGCATCAAGGCCTGTTCCGCTACAAGCGTCTGAACTTTGGCATTTCGTCCGCTGCCGAAATTTTCCAGGAGGCCATCCGGCGAGTGATACAAGGCATCCCCAACGCCTTTAACTACAGTGCTGACTTGTTAGTCTTCGGGAAAGACCAAATGGAACACGACACTGCCCTGGACAGAGTCTGCCATGCACTGCTGGAGGCCAACCTGACGCTCAATGCCGCCAAATGTGAATTCCACAAAGACAACCTGAAATTCTATGGACACATTTTCTCCAGGGAAGGAATGAAGCCTGACCCGGAGAAGGTAGCCGCGCTCGCCGACACCCCAACACCCCGAGACGTGAGTGATCTTCGCTCATTCCTTGGAATGGCGAGCTACTGCGCTCGCTACATCCGCGATTACCTACCATCAGCTACCCGCTACAAGAACTCACACGCCAGGGCCAGCCCTTTGAATGGTCAACTGCATGCGAAATGGCATTCACTGAGATCAAACAGGCTGTCGGCTCAGCCATCAATCTTGCTTACTTCGACACGAAAAAACGAACTGAGATCACAGTCGACTCCAGTCTGGGTGCCATCCTGGCTCAATACCGTGAAGACTCTGACCAGCGCCACATCATTGCGTATGCGAGCCGCAGCCTCACAGACACGGAAAAGGCGTACTCCCAACCGGAGAAGGAAAGCCTGGCCGTGGTATGGGCGTGCGAACATTTCCATTTGTTTGTGTATGGCAAGCATTTTACAATTGTCACGGACCACCAGGCACTTATCACAATATTCGGCAATCCCAACGCCAAGATGCCGCCACGCATCGAACGATGGGGTCTACGTCTCCAGGACTATATATACACCATCGTCCACAAGCCAGGCAAAGCTGACAATCCAGCTGATTACATGTCTCGCCATCCACTGAGTGCTACGACAGTCACCCACTCCTTGGCCGAGGACTACATCCATTTTGTCATTGACGCAGCCTGCCCCCCTACAGTTCCTATGGAAGCTATTCAAGAAGCATCGGCACATGACCCACTTGTGCAAGCCATCATGTCCCGCATCCGCACGAACTCATGGCGCCACCTGAAAACGACGCCTCACGACTCAGAACAACACCTCCGCGAACTCACTGCCTTCCAACGTGTCCAAGATGAACTTTCCATCAGTGCCAATGGACTACTCCTGAGAGGGGGGAGGATTGTAATACCGCACAAGTTACGCCAAGGGGTCATCAATCTGGCCCACGAAGGACATAGAGGTGTGAACGCTACGAAAAAGACCTTACGAGAACGCGTCTGGTTCCCCACACTAGACCAGATGGTCGAATCCACTTTAAAAGACTGCATGACATGCCAGCTGGTAAGCCGGGAAGAACCACCTGCCCCGCTCCAAATGTCCGAACTGCCAGACGGGGTGTGGCAGCAGGTCGCAGTCGACTTCTTTGGACCATTGAAATCAGGACAATATATCATAGTCGTCATGGACGAGTATTCACGATTCCCCTTTGCACACCTGGTGTCATCCACCAGAGCAACAGCGGTCATTCCAATACTGGATGAGATCTTTGCAGCCTGGGGCATTCCACTACGGGTCAAATCCGATAATGGTCCCCCATTCAACGGCCGCGAGTTCACAGACTTCGCGGAACACCTCAATTTTAAACACCAAAAAATCACACCACTATGGCCACAAGCCAACGGCATGGTGGAACGATTTATGGGGACACTCAAAAAGGCGATCCAGCAAGCTGAGTTGACACACCGAGACATCCAGCAGACCCTGAACGAAGTATTGAGAGCATACCGCACCACTCCTCACAACACCACAAACCAGTGCCCGGCCACTGTGATGCTAGGCAGGGCGCCCCGCACTCGACTGCCCACGGTGAGCCACACATCTCAACCACGGACCATTAACATTGATCACAACACCCTAGTTGAGATTGACCATGAGAGTAAACGCAAGATGAAAGTATACGCTGATCGGCGCAGGCGCGCTAAAGACAGCGACATCCAGGAAGGAGACTGGGTACTTGTCCGTGGCGATCGGCGAACAAAAGCAGACAGCCGATATCTGAACCATCCTCTCCAAGTTAGCAAACGGAAAGGTACCATGATCACGGCGAAGGCTGACCACAAGCAGATAACAAGGAATATATCACACTTCAGGAAATGCAATCCCCGCAATCATCGCGGAGCTTCCTCCAGCCAAACCTCGAGTGACTCGTCTGTCCACGATGACAGTGGTGACCAGAACTATCGCAGCCCCACGAGAATCTCCAGCGACACGAACCAACGTGTCCAATCACCAGAACGAGAAAGCCGCCCGAAGCGCCAGATAAGGAAACCCCGGCGACTCGTTGAAGAGATATGAGAGACGGTGAGACTTTGTACAAAAGGGGGAGATGTCATGTCGCCATGCCTGACCTCTGTGTGCAGACAGAGCAGGCATACAGGAAGCAGGAAACAGGAGCCGGAATGGGAGGGGATAGTAGTCTGTAAGCCAGTCAAAGGCTGGCAGGGAATAAAGGAAGGTGTCCTTAAGCTAGCTCTGGCTCCAGTCTCTTATTTACAAGGGCGGGTGCGACAGCCAGCAGCCTGCACTTCTTTAACCCTTGCAGGAAGACTGAAATCGCAAAGGATGCTAGTCCTGCGAGACATGGTGCCATACTAGCTTAATATGATAAGGTGATCAAAGACACATAGTTGCGTATGCTAGCTGCAGACGTTCTTATACTGGGAGGGCATATTTACAGTCAGAGAAGGAAATCATGGTGGTAGTCTTGGCCTATGTGCATTTTCACATCTTCATTATGGGAAATATTTCTCGTTCTTTACGGACCATCAGGCACTAATAACCATATTCGGAACTCCCCGAGCAAAGATGCCACCAAGGATCGAGCGATGGGGAATCTATCTTCAAGAATATACATATACAATCATCCAAAACCCAAGAAGGGGAGCAAATCCAGCGGACTACATGTCAAGGCACACCAGGGCATCTTCGAAAATGAAACACTCACTAGCAGAGGAATATATACATTTTGTCATCGATCAAGCACGAACACCTGCAGGTCCACATGAAGCCATCATTGAGGCCCCTACAGCAGATATCACCTTGCAGCATGTGGCATGTTGCATATGAATGAACATGTGGGAACATTTGGAATTGCCCAAAAGTAACTGACACATTGACACCAAAGAACTGACTTATTTTCGCCACGTAAAGGACAAATTATTCATTGCCAAAGATGGACTACTGCTAAAGGACAAAAGGATCGTCATTCCAAAAAATCTGCGTCAAGGGGAAGTTAACCTGGCACACGAAGGGCACAGAGGTGTTGTAGCCACTAAAAGGGCGTTAAGTGAAAGTGTCGGGTTCCCCTCCCTTGATTTGTTGGGCAAAGCCATGCTAAAAGACTGTCCTCAATGTCAACTCGTAAGTCGAGAAAAGCCACCTTCACCTCTGCAAATGTCTGAATTGCAGGAAGGTATCTGGCAACAAGTGACGGTAGACTTCTTTGGCCCCTTGCATGCAGACAAATACATCCTTGTTATAATGGATGAATACTCCCGATTCCCAATTATTCAACAAGTATCACCACCAAAGCGGCCAGTAACATACCTGTGTTGGGTGAAGTTTTTGCAGCATGGGGAATCCCTACAGTGTTCAAAACAGATAATGGTCCTCCATTTAACAGGACATGACTTTGCTGACCTCCATTTTTGACATCAGAAGTTTACTCCTATGTGGCCTCAGGCCCATGGGATGGTGGAGAGGTTTATAGCCACATTAAAGAAAACCATACAGCAAGCCGAACTGCAAGGTGAGATGGCCAGATGGCTCTGAATAAGGGTACTGCGACCTTACAGAACCATGCATCACAGCACCACGGACAAGTGTCCAGCCACCCTGATGTTGGGCTGCACCATGTGCACGAGAATACCCATCTGGGAAAACTCTGCCAGCTTTGTCTGTCAAGCTTCAGATCATGAAGAGCTGGCAGAGTTAGACAGAACTAAGAAGGCCAAAATGAAGGAATAAGCAGAAATTCCGCAGAGGCCCAAGTAATCGAGGTGAGTGGTTGCCCATCAGGCAAGAACAAAAGTGAAAGTCTGACAGTTGATACCATAAATTTCCACTGCAAGTAACAAATCTAAAAGTTACCATGGTCATGGCTGCCTATGATGACAAGAGGATAACCCGGAACATTGCTCACTTCAGAAAGTGCAACCTAACACCCAAGGAGTCAGTAGCTATGTTGGAAAGGGACATCATCGAGGACACTGAAGTACTAGCCAGTGGGTATGTTTTTCCCCTCTCCTCTGCTGTGCGGGAGTTGACGGACCCAAATTCGTCAAATCGGCCGCATTGTGCTCAGTGGCGACTGGTGACATTTCAAAGTGGTGGGGCGTAAACTTCCACTGAGAGTGCGTCCAGACCTATAAAACTGACTAACCTATCTCTGCTGAGCGTTTTTTGCGCAAAGCACAGAAGCCAACATGCACCTGCTGCTCACAGTTTATATTGAGCTCTATGTGGTTTATACACCGAGATAAGCACGAGTGCGCAGTATGCATTGGTTATTCTCAGTTTATACAGGTTTATGAAGAGGCAGCACTATATCTGATCTAGACTGAGCCTTTTCCCTCTCTCATGTCTCTGTCAATGTGAGCCTAACTCACTGAACCATCATGCCACCGTAAAGGGCATCAAAAATAAAAAAAAACACACAAATGAGCAGCGGTGGGTGTCTTACCACTGATTGAAATAGAAATGAGTGTATGTCTTATCACCAGGTCAAGTGATTTCCACTCTGTTGTAATTTTGCTCTGTCATGGATAGTCTCAAAACTTGTTTTCATAAATGAATCTCAAAGTTTCCTAAAATCTTTGAAAACAGGCCTAAAAGTCAGCCCTAATCAGACTTGTGCTCTTCGAAGACCTGCACATCTTATTGATGAAATCGGACTACTGCTTCCCTGGAATGAGTCTGATTTTTTCAAGTGTGGGGGGGGGGGTTAATGTTGTAGTAGCATAATAATAGGAGGGCAGTAGGACCTCCTGGGTAGATAGAAGTCAGGCGAGGGAAGAAGGCAAGGAACTGTAAAGGGAGGAGTCAAGGGGATTGGGTAGAGACTAAGTCAGAGAAGGTTGGAGCAGTGTGAGCTCCCGTGTATAAAGAAATTAATAAAGATCATTTACTTACTTAATTGAGCATGACTCTCTATTGCTTCAGCCTTATATTACATCATGGAGCAGGATTTGCCTAAGCTCCTATTACGCTAAACGTGGGTAATGTAACTCTTCGATAAATAGATTTATGAGTGCAAGTACACTTTTCTGAAATCCATACATTCATTAATCGAGTGGTTTGCGCATGTAAGTTGAACATACTGAGCAAATGGATCTGTGGATCCGGGTTCTTAGTCAGTAGCGGCTGCTTCAGGGCAGTGGTGGTAGAGGGGGGAAGGGGGGAAGGGGGTGTTAAAAGAAAAGGCAATAAAGAAGAATCCCCTTACCTGCTGGCTGCCACCTCTCCTCCGTCCTCCTCTTCGGTGGATGCAGGAAACAGAAGAACACGGGTTCCCAGACTCCCCTAAGCTAATCAGGACGCTGCTGTTACAGCATGACAGCAGCGCCGTGATTGGTCTGAGCGGCCTGATTCAGCGCTCACACAGGGAGTGAGAGCTGTGCACGTTCTCCACCCGGTTATGCAATACAGCCGTGGAGAAATGCTAAGTGCGCATGACTGCTTGACCAGCCCAAGACGCTGGCCAAATCATTATGCGCACTTAGAAAATGCATACCACTCCTCCCACAGCTCTGTGAGCAGCCCAGCCCCCCCCAGCACCTAAACGGAGCCAGTACAGAAAAATAAAATGATAATAACATAGTGTTCTTATAATTTTATTTTTCCTGTGGGGCGTTTCAAAAATCATCCAAGCCAGAGAAAATCCGACAACCAAACTTGAGTGCAGAAAGGGCATGTAAAAGGAAACAAGTGCTTTTGTCTTGGTGCCTTCTGCGACGCAGTACTATGCTCACGGCCGCTACCCTTTGTTGCCCTGAGGTGGGCCAGGCCCCGACATCTCACGGAGACCCCATATTATTATTAATTGTATTGCACGCTCTCGCTCAGTGAATGCAAGTGGTTATGAGTGTGACATACTTGCACAGGCGCACGATGTCCAGTAGGGGGCAGTGAATGCTCGCTCTGCACTGTCTTGTTCTCCGCTCGGCAATGTCTTGTTATTCACTCCAGAAGAAGACGCGAGCTGCAGCGAACACCGCCACAAACTGCAATTATATCTTTTTAAAAGTGATCATCACTGCTTAATGGTGGGTGTGTGCAAAAGATGTCTCACTCAGAAATCACAAGGACTCCACGCGTCACTTCACCAAAAATCCCAATTAAATATGACGATCTTGGCTTTATTGGACCTTGTTGCACAATGAATGGGTCATTCAAACCTGATCCCCGATTAATCGAGGTACACTTTACTTGCAGAGCAGATACATAACCTGACTGGGGTCTGTAAAGCGCAATTACAGCTTGCTTCTGGGACAGTCCTTCTGAGTTCAAACACTGTTTAACTAACAACCGAAGTTGCTCCTTTGATAGGTGTTTTTTAACAGTTTATTTCGTGTAATTGTAAGTTTTAGAAGCTCTAGAATACAAATCAATATAACGTACATACAAAAGTATATTTAATTTGACATATTATTACTATAAGGTTCGCGACCTCCAAGGTACACCCAAATATCGGATTATGGCACACTAAACTGTTTAAGAATTATTTTATTATACAATGCTCACGCTTCGAGTGCGTGGGTCAGAACCCTACGTCCGATATGAGACAAGGAAAAGTGAACTGTAATAAATACAAGCAAACGCAGAAATGTAAGGCAGTCTGTCTAACAATCAAACAATAGCGGATTTTCCGTCAATAATCGTGCCATCAGCGCGGGGAGACAGTCGCCAGCCGCTCTGCTTGGAAAGAAAACAAGCTTTGTTTTTTTTTTGCCACCGCCACGAGCCTTAATTACCAATTTTAGTCTGAAACAGCAGCTTTCCCAGCAAGGCAATCTGATTAGCGTCCACTCACTCAGCGCTGGCCGGGCTGTGGGCTGGGTCCTAAGTGGATAATGCCAGGGCACAGTCCGTGCGCCCGGGGCGGGGAGCGCTGCCGGGCACAGCGCTCCTGCCTGGCTGGAGGAGCACGGGGACTGGGTGCTTCAAGTCCCGGTGTTTTGTGCCCGAGGCGCTTGTAGGAAGGTTGCGCTGCCAGCCGAGACACAGAGAGCTGGTGTGCCATAGTACCGTCGGCGCAGAAGGGCAGTGCACTCTGCTGCACGCAGGGCAGTGTGCGCCCCTGCCCGCTACTCCTGGAGGCACGGGGAGACAGAGTGCCCGCTTCTTCTGTCGCGGAGGGCACATACAGATGGACTACTGGGTGGCATGTAGCAACAGAGAGGCAGTGCGCCCTCACCTGCGGAGGCAGTTCGCATTGGAGGTAAAGAGAGGGGGCAGTGTCTGATATTGCTGAGATACAGAGGGACAGTGTGCTCCACTGCTCCAGGTACAGGCAGGCCACAGAAGGGCTGTGCGCCCTGCTGCAAAGAGAGGTAGGTACACTGCTCTGCTGCAAGAGGACCCGACGGACAGTGTGTACACCTGCAGGAGCCACATGGACAGTGTGGCCTGCTGCAATAGAGAGGACGGTAGACGTGCTGCAGTAGGAATCGAGGGACAATGTGCCTTGCTTCAAGATGTACGGAAGGCAGTGTGCCCTGCTTCTCAAGAGGCACGGAGGGCAGTGTGCCCTCCTGCATAAGAGACAGAGCACAGTGTCCTCTTCCGGGAGGCACAGAAGGACAGTGTGCCCTATTGCCTGAGACAACGGAGAGACAGGGTGGTAGTAGGCACATCTTATCAGGAGTCCATGATGAAGTAGGGCAGTGCACACTGCCACAGAAGGCATCGAGGAGGGCAGTGTGGCCTGCTACTGGAAGCAATAGGTGAAACGGTGCACTGTTATAGCAGCCACGGTGCACCCCACCGCAGCAGGCATAGAGGGGCGGGGGGTGCTGTAGGAAGCAGATAAGGTAGTGTGTCCTTGTGTTTTGGCGGTTCATTAAGGGCAGTATTGTACAGTGCTCTCTGAAGTGGGCACATCCTGGCAGCCTCCCCCACTGCAGATGAATGCAGGGTACCTTACAGCAGGAGGCACAGACCTTTCTGAAGAAGGCACAGATGGAGAGTGCGCCTTGCAGCAGGAGGCACAGTCTCAGATGGATATTGTTCCCTGCTGCAGGAGGCACAGATGGACAGTGTGCCTTTTTGCAGGGGGTCACAGGTGGACAGGGTTCCCTACTGCAGGAGGCACAGAGGCACAGCGTGCTCTTCTGCCCGTGGCACAGATGGACAGTGTGTCCTGCTGCAGGAGATACAGATGGACAGTGTGTCCTGCTGCAGGAGATACAGATGGACAGTGTGTCACAGTGTGTCCTGCTTTAAGAGGCACAGATGGAAAGTGTGTCCTGCTGCCCGAGGCACACATGGGCAGTGTGGGGGCGATGCAGGAGGCATAGATGGGTGGTGTGTCCTGCAACAGAAGGCACAGATGGAAAGTGTTCCCTGTACTGCAGGAGCCACATAGGGACAGTGTGCCCTGCTGCCTGAGGCACAGATGGGCAGTGTGCCCTGCTGCCTGAGGCACAGATGGGCAGCGTGCCCTGCTGCAGGAGGCGCACAGAGACAGTGCGCTCTGGCGCAGGAGGCAACGATGAGCTTTGTGCACTGCTGCTACCGAGGCCAGGCCCTGAGAAAGGATGCCCTTCTTCGGGAGGTACCCTGTAGCAGTGCTCCCATCAGGGTGCGCCCAGGGGCAGAGTTTCCTGCTGCACAGGATACTGTGCGTCCTGCTGCTTGGAGGTATTGGTGGAAGGGTGCTCCTCCCCAGCGTGCCACGGAAATGTTTAACGACTCGGTCGAGGAGAGTTTGTTGTCTCTACTGGGTGTCCTGTCTGGACGGGGTGTTCCCGGTGTTGTTCAGTCGAACGGTGGCATCACTGCAGGCACGACTCACCCCCTAGATTGCCCCAGAATTGTTTCAAGAAGTTTGCTTTTGATTCTAACCGGCTCGCTCCTCCCCAGCAGCAAGCAGAGGTGAGAGGGCTGTTCTTGTCTCGTCCTCTGGCTTCTGCTACTGGTCCGCGTGAGGCGGAAACTTGACTTTGTTGCCCTATATCAGTGGTTGCAGAACTAGCAGCCATACACACCCGTGTCACTTCCAAAGTGCCTCATGAATGAGTTTTTCTGTCCCATCTCATTTTTGCGGGTCACTGTGGGAAGGAGTGTCTGTCATGCTACTGGAGTTGTGTGTGCCACACTGCTGCATGACTGTTGTTTCTAAGCCCCCTTTACACTGCGCACGTGAGAGAGTTGGTGCTCACCTTGGAGCATGGACTGTTGGTTGTATAATGTTGTTTTCAGCAGCCTGGCAGTGGTAGCAGAGCTGCGTGACTTCACCAGAGCGCATTTTAAGCCCTTCGAGGTGTGGCGTTGCCCTTTTTCTAAGACTTATTTCAAGTTCCTCAGAGGTTAGGGGGTCTGTCGACTATCTCGACCCAACCTCCTCCTCTGGTTATCCTGACAGAAAAATACAACCCTCCGCGTTGGTTTGTGCATCGCAGTTTATTTGCAGTGGGGATAAGGGCGCGGTGTGTTATGACACAAGAAGTAGGTGTTTTTTTTTATCGTTGTTTATGTTCGGCGCCCGTCTGCCAGGCTGCTGTGAGGTGAGGGTGCCTGCCTTTGGTATTTACGGTCCCGCTCTGAGGCAGCTGCGCGGGGTGCGCGCGGTTCACGCTGCGCGGCTCTTTCTCTTCTGTCCAATAAAAGCAGCGCGTCCGCCTGTCCCCTGCCCCGGCCGCCCCCTCCGGGTGACGAACCGAGCGAGGTGAGGGTAAGACGCCAACGCCCGGCTTGGGGTGCGCATACCAGGGTACGGCTGGGGGTGGTGAAGAGGGAGGGCGAGGGGGAGAGGGCTTCTGTCGGTCTCTCACGTGGGAGCTGACGCTCAGCTATTCTGCAACGTACCAGTGATCCTGGGGCTATATAATGCGTGTCACTGCCAGGAAGGCAGCCCGGGCGGGAGCGGCGGAGCCAGCAGCACGCGCAGCCGAGTTGCATCACGCGGCCCCCAGCAGACGCTCGCCCAGCGCTCAGCAGCACTCGTCTCCCCAGCCCAGCCACGGCAGGACCCTCACCGACGACAGGAGGCGCTTCTCGTTTTTGCAAAAAAGAAAACACCCAAACATTAAATACCTCACTAGCTGATGGCGAGTCCTCCTGACTGGAATAAAGCAATGGAGCTTTCGTGTATCTGCCTGACGACGAAAAATAGCCGTTTTTGCGTTGCAATTTCTATGGGTTTTTGAAAAACGACAGCGATTGCGAGGATTTTTTTTGCACTTTTTTCAGCTGTGTGTATATTTTACACATATGCGTATGAACACACAGAGAACGGACTGACCTGCTCCTGCATATTTTGATTGGACTAACCAACTCCCGCATATTTTGCTTGGTGTTGTGGGTGTACAAACAGCCTGGAAGAGCGCCGTGAAAAGGTAGGACTGAACTGCACGCTAAAAGTGCATTATTTAGAAAAGAGGAGACTCGTCCAGGGATCTCCGGAAATAACTTTATCTTGTACAATGAACACCTTCCAGACTTCACTGGGAGAGAGCTGGACTTTTAGGTGAAGATAGCCTCTAAGCAGTAGACCCCCGAAAGTCAGAGTGACGCCCAGAAGCCATAGATCACAGGCACCAGACCCACCTGAGTGAGGACTGCCTCTGCGTGCGCCCAGGGCGGGGCATATGTGTTAAGCAGGGAGCTCTCAAGTGTCTGCCACATTCTGCAAGTTTCATGTTTAACCTGGAGAACCCGCTCGCAGAAAGGGGGGGCTTCTCGTCTATGGAGTGCGAGCAGGACTGCCCCAATAGTACGCAGAATGGGACCGAGAAGGGGTCGCCGTACACCCTGCAAGCCACCCTGGCCATTATCTCCCTGGTGGGCATTCTCATGCTCTTCACCATCTTTGGCAACGTGCTGGTCATCATCGCTGTCCTCACTAGCAGGGCCCTCAAGGCCCCCCAGAACTTGTTCCTGGTCTCACTGGCCTCAGCGGACATCTTAGTTTCCACACTGGTCATACCCTTCTCCTTGGCTAATGAGGTCATGGGCTATTGGTACTTTGGCAAGGTCTGGTGTGAGATCTACCTGGCGTTGGACGTGCTCTTCTGCACCTCCTCCATAGTGCACCTGTGCGCCATCAGCCTGGACAGGTACTGGTCGATCACCCAGGCCATAGAGTATAACCTTAAGAGGACTCCGAGGAGGATCAAGTGCATCATCTTCATTGTCTGGGTGATCTCAGCCGTGATCTCCTTCCCACCTCTGATATCCATCGAGAAGGAGAGTGGCGAGAAAGAAGACCCTAAGTGCAAAATCAACGATCAGAAATGGTACATGATCTCCTCAAGCATCGGCTCTTTCTTCGCACCTTGCGTCATCATGATCCTTGTCTACATCCGGATCTACCAGATCGCCAAGAAAAGGACCAGAGTACCTCCAAGCAAGAGGAGCAATGGAGATCCTGAGAAAAGGCAGAATGGCTTCGCTGACAAGGAGCTGCCCATCCGGCTCAATGGGGACAAGGCCGAGGAGGCCGGAGGCTCTGGAGAACAAGACGAAGAGCCCCATGTCAATGGCATTGACTTGGAAGACTCATCCTCATCAGACCACCACCACGAGAAGAAGTGCGCTGCAAGGAAGGGTCAAGAGAAGCTGTCCGGCAGGGGTAAGGGTAAGACTAAGCTGAGCCAAATCAAACCCGGTGATAGCCTGCCCCGCCGTGGGCCTGAGGAGGAGAGAAATGCAGCCAAGGCGTCCCGCTGGCGGGGCCGCCAGAACCGGGAGAAGCGCTTCACCTTTGTGCTGTCTGTGGTCATCGGAGTGTTTGTCATCTGCTGGTTCCCCTTCTTCTTCACCTATACCCTGATAGCAGTCTGCCCGGACTGTGGCGTGCCTGATACCCTCTTCAAGTTCTTCTTCTGGTTTGGATACTGCAACAGCTCCCTTAACCCAGTCATCTATACCATCTTCAACCATGACTTCAGGCGCTCCTTCAAGAGGATCCTCTGCAAGGTTGAGCGGAAGCGCGTTGTGTGACACTTCCGCCATGGGCGGTGGCTATCTTGAGTTGGTAGGACCTCTTCTAACCCAGGGCTTAAAAACAGAACACAAATGGAACTGTACTTTTTTTTATTTTATAAAAATGACCCCCAGGGACGCTGGTATTTGAACAGTGTGTAAGTAATAGTGTCAACGCACAGCTCTTGTACAATACAGTATTATAACCTTGACATTGCCATGATCTGTATGTCTTAATTTTTGTAAGGCAGTCAGCAGAAAGAGTGCAAATGCTTAAATATATTTTACTACTAAACTATGTTGTGAATGTGCATCATCATTGGAGCCATCTCGTGAGTAACATTGCTGAATATTTTTTATGTACTTTGACCATATACTCTTTATGAATCACCAGCCTTGTGAAGCGAATCCTGAGCTCCCTTGAGAGCTCGATTAATTCTCTCATGCTGAATTAGTGCTTGCAAACTGTGCTGGTCGCTGATAATTAGGGCAGACTTTGTGATCAGTTCAGCCACATTTTGCTGGCAACGCCTATATCAAGGCTTCACGGCAAAACGGAGCAAAACATTTCTTCGCATTCGTCGACTAAAACGAAAGCCATAAAATTAGAGCAGAGAAAATGTTAGTGCATTCAAACTTTGAAAGGGAACAAACAGGGTTTAAAGTATGGAAAATTCATCAGCAGTCCTCTACGGAAAGTCTCCAAAGCAGAATCACGTCCACACAGTGACAGTTTGACTTAAACTCCGTGTTAATCCATTGCTGAGTGTGATGCTAACACGAGCGCGAGTGGGCTCTTTCGCTCGCCTCTGCCACACACACACTAAAATATCTGTCTTTCTTATGATTTTATATTGATTTTCCACACATATATAATTCACACGTCATGGAAGCGAAAGTAAAACAAATAATTTGGCCCCCTGATAACATGCTACCTGGAGCACCTGTACAAAGAAAAGCACATTTAAAAATGTATTTGTACATTGCAAAGTTCAAATTCAGTTTGTTATCAAAGTAGCAATCAGTATTTTGTTCAAACGGGGCTAATTATTCATGGCGATGATGGGGAATTAAATCGTTTACTGGAAGGGTGGAGCCCAGAGAGCATAACTCCATGCCTTCAGTAAGGAAATACATTGCAAGTGGGAGACACTAGCCCACTGAAACACTCGCCCCCATATTGGCGACCCTCCATCGCACGTTTCTATTCAGCACTATAAAGTATGTGATGTACCCAGGGCTTTAAGTGGGATGGAAAAACAGGGGTTTCTCAAAGGGGCGTGGCCGATGTAATTAAAGGCGTGGCTTAAAACACCTCACCTAAAAATCCGTGCTTAGCATAGTGTCCCACCCGAATGGTATTTTGCTCTTTCTGTCATTGCATCCAGAAATATGATACATCAAGTAACATTGTGACTACAACAAAGCCAGGACTATTGGCTTTGCCAATGGTTGTTAGTTGCATAAAATAAATAAGTAACAACTATGGCTTTGTTGTATATAATATTGAAAATGCTTCAGTTCTGAAATGATGAGTTTCTTTGAAGTTACATCGAAGGCTTTCAGCCATGGTACTGGTGCAGAGTTAAGATTTAATTTTCATCCTGAGGGTAAAAATTGAGAGCCTGATGGTGACCCGTTTTAGCAACTGCTTTTAAGAGGAACCGACCCACTTAAAGCCCTGGGTGTACCAAAGCTGGCATTTACACAGATGGGCGAAACCAAAGTTGGTGCCACCTGCCCTCAATTGTGGGGGTGTTGGGAAAAATGGGGGGGGGTTTAGGGGGCAGGAGTTGGGAGAGCAGGAGAAGAAATGTAGACACATGTCAGCAGCCTTCAGAAACATTGGAACTCACTTTTCTTTAGTGCAGGTGGGAGACTGCTGCAGACAGCTACCACGCCCCTCTAAAGGTTGCTGCCCTGGGCATGGGCCTTGCTGACCCACACTTGAGGCCGGCCCTGGGTGCCCTTCTAGGGGAACTGTGTAAAGCTCCTAAACTACCACACCCTACTCTGCTCCCTGAGAGTAGAATCCCAGAAGCCATGAGGTGATGTTTACAGTGCGTCCCATAACCACCTCTTTACTGTATCCTCGTCGCCAGACGTCATTAAAATGCTGTCCATGTCATCCTTGTTAAAGAAGCATAACACAGTAAAGACGCTGAGAGTTCAGATTCATGGTACGCTGAGGATATGATTTTGATGTGGATGGCCACGTTCGAAGGGGGTACTTTAAAGGGGGTATCCGGTGCATGAAAGTGCAGTATATCTCAAAACCCAGCTGACGCCATTCTAGAATGAATTTTGGGGGATTATTGGAGATGCAGGACTGGGAGAAGAGCAATGCTTTTTCTATACACTGGATGCCCCCTTTGAGTGCTACAAAACGTTAGGACATACCTACCCCGAATGGCAGTAGGTGGAGGAATGTAAGCGCTCCACAGTTTCAGTGGTCTGTCTTCGAGATGTCTGAAAGCTCTGGTAATTCAGTGCCTTACAAAACTCATAAATAAATAGATGTAACTGAGTAACCCGGCTGATGCTCCTCCCTGGGAATTAGAGGTTGGCGAGCCACTGAAAGTTCAAGCTAGGTGTGAGCTAGATGCCTGGCTCTGGCCTGGCTCTGGCTCAGCTCGAGGTTCTCCTGGACTCTCAAGCCCAAAACGAGCGGAGCATTTATGTGGCTTTTGGCTGCCACCCATGCTCCAACGTCATGCACCAAGAATTGAAGAAAAAGCATTAAACATTTATGTTGAAAAGGAAAAATAAAGAGAGATTTACCTAGTGGCTGAATGGCACAGTGTGAAACTAGAAAACCGTGATTCAATTCTGGCTTCCTCACTTGACCAAATTGTGCGATCCCGGGCTAGGGTTTTAATTCACTGAGCTTCCTTTTTATTATCATATATGAGAACACCTTCAGATAGGCGAGTTCAGTATGTGCACTGTACAAAACACCCTGGTCACATATAGGGCACACATTGTAACTGACTGGCCTCTTAGTGCACCAACGGCATTGCTGTCAGGAAAGAGGGAGGGAGCAGCATGTGTATAAGGTCATGTCTTAAAAGTATAACTTAATAAATGCCACTCGATGTGGTGATACCATCTGATGTGCTAAGGAGAAACACCTCGGCATGCTAAAGAAAAGCACTGTTTTGAATTTTGAAGAAACTATATCATATTTTCACATGATGTTTCATGCAAGATTTCCATGTCAGATATTTTCAGGGCTTGGCTCGTGCACGGGCTCTTAGAGCCAAGCCAGACCTTTGGCTTATCTCTGGATTGGGTCTCCCAGTTCATTGTTTGGCTGGCTCACCTCCACTGGTCTTACACACCAAGTCCCGTTACCATTCACACTTAACACACTGGTCCTCCTTAATGTATTCAAATAACCTTTCTCCCCTAATCTTGGACACGGAGGGTCCATATTACAAATAATTTACTGTGACTGCTCTTGGAATATTCCAGACATACACCTGAATTCCAGGAGTAAGGAGTACTCCTGGTTCACTGCTGGGATTTAGGAGTAAGCCAGGGGGTCGTACAGGAGTCAGCCTATTTACTCATAGCAAACGTGTAAGGGGAGTGCCAGGATAGGCTCTTCTGAGAACGTGCCCGCCCTAACAATTGTTTTCCATTATCTAATGGGACGTTTCCTTTCTAACAAGATCACATAGGATGAGTTAGTACGGACACTTGTACAGCAAGATCTGGGTGTAAATAAAGTGTAAAAGCATTCATTTGTAAATCATGCTAAAAATCAGTCCCCAGGAGCTCTCGTCGTGTCTGACGCCTGCCCCTTTAAAATATGCAGGCTTTCAGCGTGCCCTGCCTGTAGCCGCGCCGTCAATTTGTTCCAAGGCTTTGGACTGTGGGCAGAGGGATCACGTGTCCAGGAGTCGGGAGACTGAGCACCGACCCTCCCTAATTTATCAAGGGAGGCGACCGTCCTTCCCAGCAAGACTTGTAGACCTTACAATAAGTGCTTCATCGCCCTCTGGTCAGAGTGTTGACAGATGCCAACTCCCTTTCTGGAGGGCGTTAACTGCTGTTAATTAATAAATACATAATTTGCCCCTCCTGTAATTATGGATAAGAGGCACAGGGAGAGAGGGGGCAGTAAATAGATCTTAATTGCATGCATCAGGAGTGTTTTGTAAGGCTATTGACACTCAATATAGGCGAAAAACAGATTAGGAGTCCCTTGCTGCTCGATGTCCCTGCTTCACACTCACGATGAGCGCAGACAAGCAGCAGAGGCCAGTACAGCATTATAAGCAGTCCCATTAGCAGTACAGCGTTCCACGTAAAAACTGGAGTCCTACAGACAGTAATAGTATTCCTGAACTAGACTGCAGCTCGGCTGTAGGAAACATTAGTTTGAATCTTTCTCAGGGTTTCAGTGTCTTTATTGATAGATTGATACCCACATCTACATTTCCAAACATGGCTGCTCGCCTATGGCAGGGTGACATGATGCCTAGGGCAGAAGTGATTCTGGTAAAGTAAGGTGATAGTACAGGGAGTTCTCAAAAGGGCTACTTTTTCTTTAAAGGTGCACTTATGGCATGCACAACTAAACGGTTGTGCCTGCACTTGGAATATTATGGCTGTTGCTGTATCTCTTGCAGGTCAGCACTCGCACTTATCAGCAGGGCAGCTGAGAGCATTGGCACTTCACTTCAGTGCAGGGAGAGTGCTGCTGTCCCTCTAAGTGGCAGTGTGCTTCACTTCAGTGAGGGAGAGTACTGCTGTCCATCTAAGTGGCAGTACTGGCACTTCAAAACAGGGTTGCTGTCCATTTAATGAGGCAGTAGTTTCACTTCCTGGAAGGGCTATTTATCTTTAACAGTAGAGGAATGGCCCTGCTAAACAGGACTGTGGCCCTTTAGTGGGGGCAGAATGAGAGCACTGACATTATGGAAAGTAGTTATTAGCCATTGACCATTTAGTGTCGCTACAACTAGCACTTTTCAACTGGGTTGTTACAGGAGACTGTACTCAAATACACAAAATGTGTAGTGGAGATCCAAAACAGTATAGGATATGAACCGGCTAAAAAGGCTTATAAACCTTTTTTTAGGAAAAGACAGCCATTTCCAACAATTTGTGGCATACTTCATCATTGGCCTTTTCCCACACCCGACACATAATAGAGTTTAGATGGGCTCTGCCTCCGAATGGGAGTGTGGGATATTTAAATTTGTGATTGCAAAAGCTTGAGAGGTTAAAACAGTCCAGGGCTTCTCTAACAGGAATACCAGTTATAGTTGTGCGGGTTAGTGGGATGGTATTGCCTTACTATCAACCTTAATTTCAACATGTTTCAGCCGATTTTGTGTGCCCAAAAGGGTCAACAGCCTTCATAACGACATACGGATCTCTGACTATCTGTCTTGTCCATTGTGTCCAATGGTCTGCAGTGAGGACGGACACCATAAACATACCCTGATTAAACCTACAGTGGGACTCTAACCCTAGACTAGTCAGATTTTGCAAATCAGTATTTAAATATCCAACGCTCCTATGTGTTTCAAATGTGGCAAAAGCCCAATGATGAAGCATGCCACAAATTGTGGGTGAGAGCTGTTTTATTCTTAAGAAAGGGATCATCGCCTTTTCGGTCAGTTCATATCGGGTACCAGTTTTGGATGGTCACTTCTCATTTTGTGTACTAGACAGTTCAGATCCTTCAGGTGTTGTTGTCCCTTGATGCAGAGATCTTTACAATAGGGAGCGGCCTCCCCAGGTAAGCTTGATGTGATCTCGGCTGGGCACCAGTCTCTGGCCAAAAGGTGCATTTATAATGACCCTAGGAACAGACAAACATATCATGCTTAAAATAGTGATGTATTTTAAGTGAAAGAAAACAGTGACAGGCATCCATGTTATGGTGGGCCTTCAGTAATGTATTTGGCCAGTCATGTCTTGGCTGGAAGTAGGTGTTAAGGTGTGGGTGGGAGAGGCCTCGAAATAAACCTCAAAGTCCCTACCCCAATTTCTGAAAAGGATCACACTGTAGATACTTTTATATTTTATGCGGTCCAGGCTGTCACAAGCACGTTGGCAATCGTGCATTTGATTTTATTTTCCAAAGAGATGTCTGAACATAACTGTAATGCTTGAATTGCTAAACAAGTTCAAAGCTGCCAATTTTATAGAATCATGATGTGGAAATATGTTGTCATTCTGGGGGGGCTCCGGTGCTTTTTTTGCACAGGGGAGTGGGGAATGGAGTGGCATTGAAACGTTTGAACATCACTGCCTTAATGGGTCGTTCCTGGTATTTTTAACAGGGTTGTTGCCCATTTAATGGGTCAGTACTGGCACTTCTATACGTGGTTGTTTTTTCCTTTAGAGGGACAGTACAGGCACCTCGAACAAAGTTGCCTTGGTAAGACTGCACAGGGTGCTTCCTTGTACCTTCATTGGGTTGTAGTTCTGGCACTTCTCGAAGATTACGACTTTGCAGCGTCCCAGCCATTTATTTCAACAAATGTTCCTGGCAAATCGAGTGTCCCCTTCACAATCATTTGCATGACAGGCAATGCTCAACAATTATTTAAGTTGAACCAGCCCAAGTGTATGGCATAATATGTAGATTCCTCAATAAAAGGCAAGGTAACATTTAAGAACCACAACTGTTCCAGCAAGTACTTATCTGCAACCAGGATGCTAACCTTTAGCCTCGTGAACTCAAGCACCCATGTGTAGCGACCCCCTATGTATGTGGCAGATTAAAAAAAGAAAAGATCAGAGTTGCCCTCAATGCACACAAATAAGGTAACTACAGGGGCCGTTTTCTCTCATTTTCGAAAAAAAAAAACCAATTTGTAAAAATAAAAACATTTTGAATCTGGATTGTTTGCGTTGTGTGATGGATTGAGTTTGAAACAGTACATGCCTGTTACTGAGAAACTATAGACCCAGAAGAACAGCAATCATCACAGAGGTCGGTTAAGGGTAGTCACTGGTAGAAGCTGCCACAATGACTTGCCTTGTGCTAGCTGCCCTTTGCCCTACCCTTGCTTCCCCTGGTCTCTGTATTCATGAAAATGCCTCAACACGTTCAGAAACTAAACGGATCGGTACTTCTCACTGCTTGCATTTCTCTTAGCCCATCTTTTGCACATAGGTTGCTAATGTAGGGCGAACAGTGGGAGGAGGAATCAGGCCTGTTATGTTATGAGTGGCCAAAGAGTGTGTGATGTCACTTCCACAAGCCCATGGTTTTTTGCTCAATGGACGTTCATGCTAACCACTAGTATGAAACGAGTGCTACCTCGACTTCTCTTGCAAATGGTCTACAGAGCATGGTGTAGCAAAAACCACACAATTCCCTCTTAGTTTGTGTCGTAGTGTCATAGATTTAGAGACACATAGCTTTGCAAAATGCATTTACCATATCATAGAGGTTTCCGGAGAGCCCTCTCATACCCTAGTGACATCACAGGAAGTGACATCACATGACAGTGGACTTTAATGACAGGCCATTTTTTTTAAAGCAGTCTTTAGTGGAAGCCTTTTTTCATTGCACGCTGATTAACAATGATTAACAGGAGAACACACAGAAAAGTCTAGAAAAGGCTAAAAATGTACGTAATTTGGAAAGATGAGTAATCTAGTAAGCTGAAAGCCCTCTGAGTCCACTGGAGGTTGGTTAGTAGGGCTTAACAAACACCAATAAATACAATTATTATCAGAGACTGCAACAGTCCACAGAGGTGGCAAGCAGAGGCACAGTGCAGTAACTATCACTCCTAGACATCTCCAAACAACACCCTGAATAGCAACATGTTGTTAAGCCAGTTTTTTTGTTGCAGCAGTAGGTGAATAATGGCTGCTATTAACCCTCTCCTCAAACCTTGTAGTGCTTCTCTTTCTCTCAATAAGTGGATTTAATAGCATTATTATCTTGCCACCTAAGTTTATACTAATTCTTAAATGGTCTCTCTCGGAGTTTCAAGCGCGGGACTTCGACTAGGACTGTAACTAGTCAGAGGGCATTTAACGACGGTTATAACCCTTAAATGAACGACTATGAAGCTATAAAACAATATTGTTAGAAACACCTGCCATTATTCATATGCACTTCTACAGGTGCCATCATTTTTTTTAAAGAGAAATGTTAACCAAGAAGGTCCTAGGGGCATATTATCAAGAACAGAGTTAAAATTATCGCCGCTTTAGCGGCAGGAAACTGACGCTAAAGCGGCGATTATGGGCTTGATAATAGGCCCTTGTGAATTCCCATAGAAGCCCAGGTTCAGACCAGAACCTGGGCTTCTATGGGAATGCACAAGGTCCTTTTATCAAGCTCATTATCGCTGCTTTAGTGGTATTTTCCTGCCGCCAAAGCGGCAATAATTTTAACTCCATTCTTGATAATATGCCCCCAAATGTGTTATTTCAAACAAGTACAACTTTAATTTGTTGCAAAGTTTGGGCGAGGAGCTGGCCTAACGGCTAGGGCGGTCGATCTCGAATCTGGGGAACTGGCTTTGAGTCTTGGCAATGACGCTGAACATCCTGTGATTCTGGGCAAAACACTTAGGGGCATATTATCAAGAACAGAGTTAAAATTATCGCCGATTTAGCGGCATGAAACTGACGCTAAAGCGGCGATAATGGGCTTGATACTATGCCCTTGTGGATTCCCATAAAAGCCCAGGTTCAGACCAGAACCTGGGCTTCTATGGGAATGCACAAGGTCCTATTATCAAGCTCATTGTCGCTGCTTTAGCGGTATTTTCCTGCCGCCAAAGCGGCAATAATTTTAACTCCATTCTTGATAATATGCCCCATAATCTCCCCGTGCCTAACAAATATGAATGTGTGCTCATGTAATGCAACTAGTGCTATTTGAAGCGCTCTGATACCCGATTCGGGTCAAGTTCGCGCTACATAAAACTGTAAAATAAAATAAAAAAATAAAAGATGGACGAGGTCGTTGTCATTCTAGTTGCTGTATCAGTGGCACCAAGAGTGTCAGCAGAAAGCACACTAACTGGTATAAAGCACTTTGCGTCCACCAACTATATATTATCACTGACATGAATTAGATCATAAAACGGGTTATGGGTCAGTCAGCGGTATATAAATTATATCCTAGGTTGATGTGGACATTGCTTGCAAAGGGAGCCTTAAAGTATAGCATTGTGAACTGAGGCGGCTGACTTCATTGTCTTCAACAGACAATCGATCACAGCCTTGTGCTTTAGTGTGAAAAAACAGTGTTTGAACAGTCATAAAGACAACATATTTTATCTTTACAATAAAGGCCTCACGTGTGTCTTCAAAACCCGGAAGCTGAAACTTGAAGGCAGGAGGGATGCCAACATGCAACAATGTCTTAGTGTGCCGTGAGGCACCACGAACATTGAGTAATGCCACTTTTTTGAGAATTATACATTTTATGGATTAAAACGTGGCTTCTAATAGGTAGATCTGTGTCCGGCCTGAACTGATGCAGTTCAGCTAAGAAAACTCTATATGCATCCCTGCTCTTTCTCTCTCCCTCCCCCCCCCCCATCAGTTGATACAGGGAAACATCCTTTACAACAAAACTTTTACAATGCAGTGCTTTTACAACACAGGTTTTACAACGAAAACCATTACAACGCATTGCGCTGGGGGGCGCTCTAGGATAGGGAATAGATTTAATTTACTGTCCAACACCTTCCCTAGTGTCCACGGGGACTGGAGAAGGAATAGTAAATTAAACTATTCACTATCCAGCACCCCAAAGCGCTATGCGTTGTAATGGTTTGCGTTGTAAAAACTGCATTGTAACAGCATGCGTGGTAAAAGCATGTGTAGTAACGTCATACATCCGTTGACACATCTTGTGAACTTGCTCATTTCAATAAAAATGTTGTGTCAGGATCTATTTTAGAATGATGACCACGTGCCATGTTTCTGGCTGCTCCCATACACCGATATGCCCACCTAGTATTTTATTATTTTACCTTTTCATTAAGAAAGATCCTTCAAACATTTTCATCAGATTTTGAAACGCATTGGAATGACCCTGCAAGACATGCACCACCTTCTCAGAGGACCCATCCCAGCAGTCCCTATCCATGGAGCCACACACTGACAGAAGGCTTGAACTTTACTGTGTGGTAGGACAGAGTTCAAGGTTAGTCAGAAAAATCCATGAAATTCTCCAATTAAGGTGTGCAACATGCAATGTACACCATAACTCATGCCCCACCATGTTTTGCTCTTTGTAGATAGCCTTTTTTGCCATTGCTAAGGGGTGTGCTGAGCATGGTGGGGACAATAAACGCCATTCGCCTGCCACGTACCATATCTGCCATGTGCACCACCTTCATCCAGGCAGTTTGCCCAACACCCTTCTGCCATGCACAGTGGGGTTTGTTGCATGACCTGACTGCGTTTGCTAACTGTCTGCCTAATTTCATGCAGATTCATCAAACAGTGACATTGTTATTTTTTTCATGAAACTTTTATTGCCCCTCCTTTTATTTCCATGCGCCTCCCCTATACAGATCTTATCAAGGCTTAACATAAACAACAGAAAACTAAACCTGCTAAATGTCTTCCAAATTTTATGGAGAGTCATGAGACTGTGGCAAATGTATTAGCAAATCAACACTTCGAAGACTTGTCATTAAATCTACCCCTCTTGATGGACCTACTTGAAATCGAGAGAAACAGGTGTATTTTAAAAATGCCAAAGCTATGCGAAATGTTGTGCGGATCCATCAAACGTACCAAAGAGATAAGTAATTCTAAAATGTTTTGAACCCTTTTTTTCTTCAACCCCAGTGCCTAGCCCAACTGAGTGGACGGGAAACCTGAAATCCCTTCACTGGGTGTAACTTGCGAACTGCCTTCCACATTTGTTGAAGATTTACTAAACCGTTTCAAAGTTAGAAAAAAATGAAAAAAATGTATTACCCCCTTATCTTTGCCCACTTTGATGGATTGACACAGAACTTGACATACTAGTATAAAATCAATACACCCACCTTCTGCCAAATTTTGTGCAGATCCATCACACGGTGCTGAAGAAATTATAACCTCTGCTGTTAAGTAGATTTAATCCCAAGTTTGAGTTTCTTAATATAAGTATAACTATAAGTGTAACTATAACTGTTGAATTTCTATGGTTTTATGTGGGTAAATGAGAACTGAGTAGTTATAGTTAGGCCAGACTTTCCTTAGGAAGAGAATATATTTTTTGTTTTGCTAATAACTTTGGCGCTGTTTGATGACTCTTTTCCCAAAAAAAAGAATAATAAATAATTCACCTCAGTACCTTTCTGGAAAGCTTAAGGGTGATCCGTGAAGCGGGAGCAGAGGAAAAAAATCAAAGCTGTCCTAAAACACGTTTTACCCTTGCATATTTCCCATAGAAACTTTAAACAAAGCGACAGCAAAAACAGCTGAACATTATTACACCAACATTGGTAGAAAGCTAGATCTGTACTTAAATTGGTGTAAATCTGTTTAGTAGTTTGTGAGAAATTAATATTAAAACTGTATAGATATTTAGTACAGAGAGACTCCCGCTAGACAAGCAAATCAAAATATGAGATCTGATTGGCTGTCGACAACATCAACAAACACATTTCGCAGCCATTTTAGGACCCTGGAATCAGTTCCAATGTCTTTGAGAAAAAAAGAAATGAGATGGAGGGCATTGGGTAGAGATCATCTGACCCCTCGGCCTTTTGCATCGGGGGGCTTCCAGTGGACCACACGCCCTGGGCGAAATAATATTTTTAAATTCTGGTACCCCGGTAGTACTGAAAGGAAAATAGAAAAAAAGGCCATTGCTGCCCTTTTCCACTAAAATGCCCCAAGAGCGGTGCATTTTTTCATTTTAAAATGGGGAGAAAGGGAATGCATGATTCCCTTGCCCAAACCAGGTAGTGACACCTGGGACCACAACTCTCAGTGCTCCCAAAAGCATGATTGCTCCCCCTTTGCATGGTAGAAGAAAGGCTGCCACCTGGTGGGAATAGAAACGTACCTCCCTGCCTGTGAGAATACAATGGGAGTAGAAAGTAAAGCTACTCATGCCGGGCCTGAACATATTCACTGCTGCCGGCTCCTTATTGCACACCAGTATGGGTGCTGGCTAGGGAGCTACAGGGGCCTTGGGTGCCTTGGGTCTTCCCCCATGGCCCCAGCAAAAGAATGTATTGTGGGTGCCCCTGTGGGACTGGGGCACTATTGCCCACTGGCACTCAGGATGTGCGATGACTGAAAAGCCAGGAGGCTGCAGGGGGCTAGCAATATGATGATACGTTGTGGGTGCCCCAGGTGGGACCAGGGTACCCACCAAGAAAAAAAAGTATGGCCGGCTCCCGTAGGCACCCTGGATGAGTACTGGTTGGGGAGCCAGTGGGGCCACAGGGGCTTTGGCCCTCCCCCCACAGACCCAACAGAAAAGCTCAGTTGTGGGTACAAGGGCACCCACCAAAATAAAATACATTTTAAAAAACATGCATTTAGCGAGGCCGCATATACACATGGTTGCATTGAATACATGACCATGGAGAGCTTGCCATCATTTTTAAAAGACTCTGAGCTAAAGCTGTATGCTCTTCAGCTGGAGGGCGGGGACCACACGTGGTTGGTCCAATGAATCCATTATGTGTCCTGAAGAGTGTTAAAGAAAGACCCAATTACACGATTATGATTGTTTTGATTAATACTGCTTTATTTAAAATATTTTTATGATTATTATTATTGATCATTGCCATGTGTATTAATAATGAATGTATTGGATTATGATTATTGATTTTAGTGGTAATTTATTGCTGAACTTCTGACAAAGCCAAACGCGCTCCGTGGCGCGTTTTAAGTTGGGGGATTAAGTCCCCTTGTATCCTGAGGGTCCCTGGGGGCCAACTAGCCTACCAGGTACCTCCAGTAAGTGCCACAGAGCTGCGGTGCAGAGAGGTGTAAAAAGAGGCGTGTCCTCGGATAACCTCTCTGCAACGCAGCCCTGTGGTGCTTACAGGAGGTACCTGATGGGCTAGTTGGCCCCAAGGGACCCTCAGGATTGAAGGGGAATTCATTCCCCAACTTAAAACACGCCACAGGGCGTGTTTGCACACATGTCACATCAGGCCACGCCCCCTCCCTTCACCACTGTGCACACTCGCTCTGTGGCGCGTTTTAAGTTCAGATAGGTGTGCCAGGATAGCATCAGATTGGTGTGTCAGGATAGCATCAGATAGGTGTGCCAGGATAGCATCAGATAGGTGTGCCGTGTTAGCATTAGATAGGTGTGCCGGGATAGCATCAGATAGGTGTGCAGTGTTAGCATCAGATTGGTGTGCCGGGACACCATCAGATAGGTGTGCCGGGGTAACATCAGGTAGGTGTGTCTGGACAGCATTAGATAGGTGTGCCGAGATAGCATCAGATAGGTGTGCCCTGTTAGAATCCGATAGGTGTGCCTGGACAGCATCAGATAGGTGTGCCGTGTTAGCATCAGATAGGCGTGCCGGGATAGCATCAGATAGGTGTGCCGTGTTAGCATCAGTTTGGTGTGCCGGGACACCATCAGATAGGTGTGCCGGGGTAACATCAGGTAGGTGTGCCTGGACAGCATAGGTGTGCCGAGATAGCATCAGATAGGTGTGCCATGTTAGCATCTGATAGGTGTGCCTGGACAGCATCAGATAGGTGTGCTGTGTTAGCATCAGATATGCGTGCCGGGATAGCATCAGATAGGTGTGCCAAGATAGCATCAGATAGGTGTGCCAGGATAGCATCAGATAGGTGTGCTGAGATAGCATCAGATAGGTGTGCCGGGATAGCATCAGATAGGTGTGCCGGGATAGCATCAGATAGGTGTGCCGGGATAGCATCAGATAGGTGTGCCTGGACAGCATCAGATAGGTGTGCTGGGATAGCATCAGACAGGTGTGCCATGTTAGCAACAGATAGGTGTGCCTCGATAGCATCAGATAGGTGTGCCGGGATAGCATCAGATAGGTGTGCTGTGTTAGCATCAGATTGGTGTGCCAGGATAGCATCAGATAGGTGTGCCCGGACAGCATTAGATAGGTGTGCTGTGTTAGCATCAGATAGGTGTGCCAGGATAGCATCAGATAGGTGTGCCCGGACAGCATCAGATAGGTGTGCTGTGTTAGCATTAGATAGGTGTGCCAGGATAGCATCAGATAGGTGTGCCGGGATAGCATCAGATAGGTGTGCCGGGATAGCATCAGATAGGTGTGCCGGGATAGCATCAGATAGGTGTCCTGTGTTAGCATTAGATAGGTGTGCCGGGATAGCATCAGATAGGTGTGCCGGGATAGCATCAGATAGGTGTCCTGTGTTAGCATCAGACAGGTGTGCCAGGATAGCATCAGATAGGTGTGCCGGGTTAGCATCAGATAGGTGTGCCGGGATAGCATCAGATAAGTGTCCTGGGATAGCATCTGATAGGTGTGCCCGCACAGCATCAGATAGGTGTGCCCAGACAGCATCAGATAGGTGTGCTGTGTTAGCATCAGATAGGTGTGCTGTGTTAGCATCAGATAGGTGTACCAGGATAGCATCAGATAGGTGTGCCGGGATAGCATCAGATAGGTGTGCTGGGATAGCATCAGATAGGTGTGCCCGGACAGCATCAGATAGCTGTGCCCCGACAGCATCAGATAGCTGTGCCCGGACAGCATCAGATAGGTGTGCTGTGTTAGCATCAGATAGGTGTGCTGTGTTATTATCAGATAGGTGTGCCAGGATAGCATCAGATAGGTGTGCCGGGATAGCATCAGATAGGTGTGCCGGGATAGCATCAGATAGGTGTGCCAGGATAGCATCAGATAGGTGTGCTGTGTTAGCATCAGATAGGTGTGCCAGGATAGCATCAGATAGGTGTGCCAGGATAGCATCAGACTATTCCACTGAGATGAAAGAAAGAGGGACTCATGCCCAATGCTGAATGATGCCTGGGCTGCACACTGTGTGCCGGGATAGCATCAGATAGGTGTGCTGTGTTAGCATCAGATAGGTGTGCCAGGATAGCATCAGATAGGTGTGCCCGGACAGCATCAGATAGGTGTGCTTTGTTAGCATCAGATAGGTGTGCCAGGATAGCATCAGATAGGTGTGCCCGGACAGCATCAGATAGGAGTGCTGTGTTAGCTTCAGATAGGTGTGCTGTGTTAGCATTAGATAGGTGTGCCAGGATAGCATCAGATAGGTGTGCCGGGATAGCATCAGATAGGTGTGCCGGGATAGCATCAGATAGGTGTCCTGTGTTAGCATTAGATAGGTGTGCCGGAATAGCATCAGATAGGTGTGCCGGGATAGCATCAGATAGGTGTCCTGTGTTAGCATCAGACAGGTGTGCCAGGATAGCATCAGATAGGTGTGCCGGGTTAGCATCAGATAGGTGTGCCGGGATAGCATCAGATAAGTGTCCTGGGATAGCATCTGATAGGTGTGCCCGCACAGCATCAGATAGGTGTGCCCAGACAGCATCAGATAGGTGTGCTGTGTTAGCATCAGATAGGTGTGCTGTGTTAGCATCAGATAGGTGTGCTGTGTTAGCATCAGATAGGTGTACCAGGATAGCATCAGATAGGTGTGCCGGGATAGCATCAGATAGGTGTGCTGGGATAGCATCAGATAGGTGTGCCCGGACAGCATCAGATAGCTGTGCCCGGACAGCATCAGATAGGTGTGCTGTGTTAGCATCAGATAGGTGTGCTGTGTTAGCATCAGATAGGTGTGCCAGGATAGCATCAGATAGGTGTGCCAGGATAGCATCAGACTATTCCACTGAGATGAAAGAAAGAGGGACTCATGCCCAATGCTGAAGGATGCCTGGGCTGCACACTGTGTGCCGGGATAGCATCAGATAGGTGTGCTGTGTTAGCATCAGATAGGTGTGCCAGGATAGCATCAGATAGGTGTGCCCGGACAGCATCAGATAGGTGTGCTGTGTTAGCATCAGATAGGTGTGCCAGGATAGCATCAGATAGGTGTGCCCGGACAGCATCAGATAGGTGTGCTGTGTTAGCTTCAGATAGGTGTGCTGTGTTAGCATTAGATAGGTGTGCCAGGATAGCATCAGATAGGTGTGCCGGGATAGCATCAGATAGGTGTGCCGGGATAGCATCAGATAGGTGTCCTGTGTTAGCATCAGACAGGTGTGCCAGGATAGCATCAGATAGGTGTGCCGGGTTAGCATCAGATAGGTGTGCCGGGATAGCATCAGATAAGTGTCCTGGGATAGCATCTGATAGGTGTGCCCGCACAGCATCAGATAGGTGTGCCCAGACAGCATCAGATAGGTGTGCTGTGTTAGCATCAGATAGGTGTGCTGTGTTAGCATCAGATAGGTGTGCTGTGTTAGCATCAGATAGGTGTACCAGGATAGCATCAGATAGGTGTGCCGGGATAGCATCAGATAGGTGTGCTGGGATAGCATCAGATAGGTGTGCCCGGACAGCATCAGATAGCTGTGCCCGGACAGCATCAGATAGGTGTGCTGTGTTAGCATCAGATAGGTGTGCTGTGTTATTATCAGATAGGTGTGCCAGGATAGCATCAGATAGGTGTGCCGGGATAGCATCAGATAGGTGTGCCGGGATAGCATCAGATAGGTGTCCTGTGTTAGCATTAGATAGGTGTGCCGGAATAGCATCAGATAGGTGTGCCGGGATAGCATCAGATAGGTGTCCTGTGTTAGCATCAGACAGGTGTGCCAGGATAGCATCAGATAGGTGTGCCGGGTTAGCATCAGATAGGTGTGCCGGGATAGCATCAGATAAGTGTCCTGGGATAGCATCTGATAGGTGTGCCCGCACAGCATCAGATAGGTGTGCCCAGACAGCATCAGATAGGTGTGCTGTGTTAGCATCAGATAGGTGTGCTGTGTTAGCATCAGATAGGTGTGCTGTGTTAGCATCAGATAGGTGTACCAGGATAGCATCAGATAGGTGTGCCGGGATAGCATCAGATAGGTGTGCTGGGATAGCATCAGATAGGTGTGCCCGGACAGCATCAGATAGCTGTGCCCGGACAGCATCAGATAGGTGTGCTGTGTTAGCATCAGATAGGTGTGCTGTGTTATTATCAGATAGGTGTGCCAGGATAGCATCAGATAGGTGTGCCGGGATAGCATCACATAGGTGTGCCGGGATAGCATCAGATAGGTGTGCCATGATAGCATCAGATAGGTGTGCCATGATAGCATCAGATAGGTGTGCCAGGATAGCATCAGATAGGTGTGCTGTGTTAGCATCAGATAGGTGTGCCAGGATAGCATCAGATAGGTGTGCCGGGATAGCATCAGACTATTCCACTGAGATGAAAGAAAGAGGGACTCATGCCCAATGCTGAAGGATGCCTGGGCTGCACACTGTTTTGGAGGCGTGTGATGAGGTCCTGTAGACTGAGGAAGGCCATTATTCGACAGCAAACGGGGGCGGTGGTGTCAGTCAATAGTTAACAGACATCCATCACCTTACCTGTTCCAGTCATGTTGTGTAATGAGCAGCTTTGCTTCCAGTGGTAGAAGACTTCCCCTTGTTTTATAGGTCGTACATCAACTGTGTATCGTCTATAAAGTAGCAGGTATGGTATTCAGTGCGACTATGTGCCCCTATGAAGTAATCTCATGATCTCAAAACGATATCACTGAATTCATCACAATGTGACATTACTTACATCGCCGGTGACTTCACATATCACTTTACTTGTCACATTTGCAAAGACAACACTTAAAGCACTCGAAGCCCCAAACTCTCAGAAACAGCACGGTGTAACTTTTATCGGTACATAGAATGCTCTGGTTGCACAGACTGACCATGCATAGCCACGTGTCGAAAGGGAGAGTATGCTAATCTCTGAGCCTACATTAGCAGTGGCCATAAAATCAGCGTGTAGCAGACTTTGGGGGCACGCTGAAGACCACACCCATCGGCGAGTAGCTGCTGTTCGAGGCTGAAAGATGTGCTCAGCAGGTTCCTACCTTGGCCAGAAGCCAAAGAATAGCATACCATAGCAAAAAAGTGAAAAACAATTGTTGTAGAGAAGCAGTGGATCTTAACACTGATCAGAAAAGAGCATCTGCTATTACAAAACTAGGAATTTCGTTCAACACCGAAGTTGCAGGGGCATTATGTTGACAAACCGAAAAAAAATCAATTACATTCTCCATCTGTGGTGACATACACAAACAGAAGCACTATTACCAGTCTCAGCTAATTCAAGCACTCATGATGATAAACAATACTGAATTATATTTAACATTTTCTTTCTACTAAGGGGATATGCACAAAAAGTAAACAGCTCAGTTGTCCTTGGTCCACCAGCCAGTGTGTCGAAAGAAAGCTTGAAAAGCCTTATCTATGGATCCAGATTTTTTTGACTTGTAACACTGGCTCTTTACTTCTCATTGTACCTCGCCTCCTCCTCGCACTGTGGAAGGACAAAGTAAAGACGACTTTGTGAATGCTTGTTGCACTAGTGCATAATACTAAAATAAAACATACTCACACAGCCCTTTAATTGAAGCTTTACTTGCCAGATAGTCATAATTGCAGATTAAGTCACTTTCACTTTTGACATTTTGTCTGCAAGAGTGTAAATCATAGCACTGTTTAGTAGACTTTCACCATTTCATTGGAGGAAATCGAATGATATTTTTCTTAATTCCATTTCCCCTGCCTTGTCACCCTCTACTCTTTCTATGTGTGCACTTCTCTGGCAGGACACGACCTCCAAAACGACTGAGCAAGAGAAGGGGGCAGGAGTCAGAAGCAGGAAAGTGAGGTAAATAGAATGATATAGGGAGTGAGGTTATGTAGATAGAGAAGGGTGGTGGAACTAGAGATGTGGTAGAGAGGTAGGCGAGGTAGTGAGAAAATATAAAGAGAGGAAAGTAAGATGGTGAGAACAAATATTGAGAGCAGGAAAGGACGAAGTAGGGAGGTAAAATAGGTAGAAAGAAAAGTAAGGTTTTATAGTGAATTAGAGAGAACTATAAACAGAGGAATACATGTAGAGCGGGTGAGGTATGCTGATGGGTGTGGTTGAGAAGAGAGATTAGGTAGAAAGAGAGGTGAGGAATAGAGAGGTAGAGGCAGAGAGTGGTAGACAGCTACAAATGTGAAGTAGTGAGAGAATTATAGAGATGTAAGGTAGAGAAAGAGAGGGTGAGCAAAGAGGGGCAACATGAGGAGCGTTATACAAAGATCATGTATGGAGAATAGTGAGGCAGACAGGCAGGCAGAGAGAGTGGATGAAGGGTAGAAAGAGAGTTAGAGATACAACAAGAAAAGGGATGAGATAGAGAAAATAATGTGAGGTGATCTGCCAGAGGTAGAACGAGGGACGAAAGAGAGAGGTGAAGACTAGAGAGATGGATAGAAATGGGGAGGGGGTGGGATTGAAAGAGATGGAGGAGAGATAAAGGGAGGGGAGTTAGAAACAAATCAGTAGTGTACACAGAGAGAACTTTGAAGTAGAGAGAAGAGGTATATCTATAAATAGCCCTTAGGTAACAGAAAAATCTATGCAAGTCAAGTGTATTAACCAAATTAACTATTTTACTAAAATGCTAACCTAAGGCAGTTAGATCTCGGGAACAGATGCCCTTACCGACTAAGCCCTCTTGCCACAGATATAGGTGTCAAAATAGCCCAGCAAGTTAATATTCCCACTGGAGCAATCTGCCAACATGCTAAAGGCCACATGTTCCAATCTGGTTGTCTCTAATTCACACGTACATCCTTCTAAGAACAATAACTTTGAGATGAACCTTGTCATATTACCTATGATGCACCATGCCACTGATCTGCAAGAAATATAGGCCCAGAGAGTGGTACAGAGAGAGAGAGGAGAGGTCATCAGAGCTGTGGCAGGTCCATTGAGAGAGACCTCCCGAGGTAGACATAGGTGATGTAGAGAGAGTTGATCGGGGCTAGGTGGAAATATACAGAGAGGGAGCTAAAGAGAGAGTGGTGGGCTAGGTAAGGTGAGAGGAAGTAAGGAGAAAGACATACGCAAGAAATAGAAAAGATAAGTTGTGCAGACCAGGAATGTCAAGAGGAAGTTTGCGAACATAGGCTTTTCATTGTCAAATTAAAACAAAATATAGCATTATGCACACAGTTGTTTGGGACTGTCCCAGTTGCTTTACCCTGGGGACCGTTGGCAATTGCCACTGTGCCCAAGCCCTAAAAAGGCTCTGTTGAGACAAAAGTCTGGCCAATATTCAAAAAGGGAGATTACTTGACGGACCGGTTCTTCTAAAAAGCAGGTTGGTCTAGTGCAAAATCCGTCAGATGTCCATTAGAACCTGATGCACCAGTGAGCTGTCAGTAAATCTTCCTGTTTCTCTATGGGATATACCCATTTTGAATGGTCTTAGAAAGATGTAGAATTATTATGGATATTATTTTTGTGTCAGCTTGAGGCAACATTATTAAGAATTTATTAAAATCAGAGCTAGGTATATAGAAATATGCAGCATATGCCAATTTCAGCATTCCTATGAGTGGGGCGAATTCAAAGGAATAAGCACTTGTTTTCCATGGGTGTATGACATTTCAACTCAGGCTTTTGCCTGAAAATGCCTTTACCACACATTTTTTACAGCACATGACTTTACCACGCATATGCCTTTGCCATGCAGGTAAGTATAAATAAGGTAAGTAATATATATATACATATATATATATATATATATTCACTGAAAAAACCATAGGTTATAGACCATATATAGTTAGGAATTAGCATTTAAAAAACCTTTTTTTACTGACACAAAACCATTGAAATTCCATATATAGTTAGTTGTACTAACTATATATCGCGCACCCGCAATCCACTGCTGATCATGTCACATATTACATCATTCATGACATGGTCAGTGACATCACTGATGACATCACTGATGACATCTCAAATGACATCACTGATGACATCACTGATGACAACATCCAGTGACTGTATGTTTCTGTAAAGTTAAAATATGTCTTACATATTGAAGAATGAGTGGATTTATAAGTGTCTGGATGAAGGATTTATTAGGTGCATGACTGACTGTATGAGTGACTGATTACATGTGTCTCACTGAGTGCATGGGTTAGTGACTAAACTGTCTTAATTTGTGCATCATTATGTCTGTTGTTCTGTAAACTGCTGCATGTGTTGATCAGTAGCTATATGAGTAACTATATGGGTTATTGGTTGATTGCCTAAGTATTTGTATGGGAGACTGAGTGTGTGTGTGGGTGGCTGGGAGGTGTATAACTCTGTGCATAGATGTGTGAGCAGTTGATTCACTAGATGTATGGGTTCAAAAGTGCATGTGGAAACACCTGTATGGGCGGTTGACTGTGTGCATGAGTGTATTGGTGAGTGAATGGATATCTAAGTGCTACATGTCAAAGTAAGTACATATGTAAAACACAGTACATGTGAGAGTTGACATATATAAATAACTGTGCATAAGAGCCAGTGAATGTGTGAGTGGCTGTATGGATCATTGTGAACTTGTATCAGGGATTGTATAAGAGAGTAAATATGTGTTAGTATATGTTTGAATAAGTAAGGTGTGTATAACTGTATAGTTGAGGAAATGGAGGTGTCATTGATTCTTTGCATGACTGACTAGGTGTGTGAGTAACTCCATGGATGAGTGACAGTCTGTGAGTGTCTGTTTACACTGAGTGTATCTAAGGTTATATTAGAGTCTGAAGAGGTTCATCGTATTATCACATGAATGATGTCATCAGTGATGTGATCAGTAATGTCAAATGAGATGTCATCAGTGATGTCATCAGTGATGTCATTTGAGATGTCATCAGTGATGTCATCAGTGATGTCACTGACCATGTCATGAATGATGTAATATGTGACATGATCAGCAGTGGATTGCGGGTGCGCGATATATAGTTAGTACAACTAACTATATATGGGATTTCAATGGTTTTGTGTCAGTAAAAAAAGGTTTTTTAAATGCTAATTCCTAACTATATATGGTCTATAACCTATGGTTTTTTCAGTGAATTTTCAAGGTTTTGTAAATGCTAATTCCTAACTATATATGGTCTCTAACCTATGGTTTTTTCAGTGAATTTCAATGTTTTTTTAATAGCAAATATCATAAGCTGTCGAATGTCAAGTACGTGGTAAGTAAAAACATTTTCGTGTTTATGCACACTGATCTGCTTTGAATGCTGCCCCCCCCCCCTCATTTCTATTAGGAGTACTCTCTCTTTGCAGATAGTGAAGGGTAGTTAACGCAGGCCTTTGCCCCCGTTGTAATCCGTCATGCCTGCTTCTCTCTCCATTTGATTGATTGTTATCCAAGCATTTACTGTTTTAGAATTGGTTCTCTTTGGTTCATTCTCTATTTACAAACAAGCACAGAGTCGCAATACTCTGTTTAGTCTTTGCAGATAGTGAAAAATCGTGTAAAAAAACAAAAGGAATCGAGCAAAATCAGTAGGCCACTAATGGGATCTCTTTTTGACCTCGCTAAAATAGAAACATTAGGAACAACCCCTCATGAGAAATACGAAACTAGTGAGATGAACTGAGCTCCACACCATGATGGCTGCAAGACAGCTCGGCTCCGCCACCCACCTGCCCAAAATAACGATAAACTCTATGCAAATATTACAAATATATACAACACACCAGCAAAGTAACAGGGTAAAACATTTTATTAAATAACTATTTACATAACTATTTTATACTTTTTGTTGCCCGATCCGGCTAGCTCAATCGATCGAGCATGAAACTCATGCACTCTGATAGTTCAAAGTTTTGAGGAGTGCTTGTTAGACTGTCTGAAGCTTATTTGCACCTGCTACAGCTTCACTATTCTCAATGTAAGTGGGGGCTGTTTGAGGACGTGACTGCATTTGAAAACAATGTGATGCGGTACCTCCCTGAACCGCTTTACGGAGGCCCCCGAGGGACGGTGTGATGGCGCGGACTCGGAGGGGGCGCTTGGCTCCGGCCCCCTCCCCAAGTCGTGTTGCCCTGGTGTGGCCTGAGATCGCCCCCGACATAGGTGGCCGGCTCCCGGGGTCAAGCGGAACTTTTTGCCTTTTGGTGACTCTTCCATTCTTGACCTTGTCCCACAATCCGTTTGACCTAAAGACACGCTGTAGTGGGGCGCCCCTTTACCGTTTCAGTTGCCATTCCGCCCGCTTTTGCTACACTGTGCCTCTTCCGCTATTCAGCTGTTTACCGCCCGCTCTTGCGACTACAGTGTCTCGCTCACCATGTAGTTGAGTTGCTCCCGCTCTTGCGGTGCAGCGATAGGCGGCTACCACAGGACTCTCAAAATGGCGGCCGGCTCTTCAGATTTGGGCGTGGTCCACTAAAATGGCCCTGCGACACCTTGGAACTCGGACGCTTGTCTGCTAGGGCTTGGGCTCCATTCTCGAAAGCGTCCCCTCAGCCTTGAAGATTCTACAAAAGTCTTGGGGGCCCCCGACTCCCGCAGGCTTCTGGTGGGGAGCGGCTGCCATGATTGCTCGCGGAATGACCACGACGGAGCCACGAGATGGTGGTGCTTTCATGCTGACGCCAGCTTCAGTCTGAAACATCCAGAAACAAGGTGGGACTTTCATCGTTTGGGAAAAAAAAATGTTCTAATCCAATGAAAAGTGTTATTTTTAGGTCATATGATCAAGCCTTCCATCATTAGGAAACCAAAAGTAAAATGAACCAATGAAAAGTTTTATAAACAAGTCACATGACCTGTTATGCGGCATAGGGCTATAAAAAGCGTAGAAAATCCGTTGGCACGTGAGGCGGCGTCAGTAGCGGACCGATGTGCGAATAGGCCGAAGGCAGCACAACGCGCCAAGATCCGGATGGCACCGAGGTGGTGTCCAGCAAGTTGCCGCACTGGTGTGGCCATCCTACAATGCTGCACCGAAAGTCGGCGTGGGGCGCCCCGTTGGCCTGTGAGTTCGCGTCAGTCAGTGGGGGCTGTTTGAGGATCTGACTGCATTGGAAAGCAATGTGATGCTGTGCGTCGCCCCCAAGATGGAGGTTCCTCGGCTGCAGTGGGGCGCCCCTTGGTGTTTCACTCGCTATGCAGCTGAGTTGCGTGTGAGGCGGCGTTAGTAGCGGATCGATGTGCGAATAGGCCGAAGGCAGCACAACGCGCCAAGATCCGGATGGCACCGAGGTGGTGTCCAGCAAGTTGCCGCACTGGTGTGGCCATCCTACAATGCTGCGCCGAAAGTCGGCGTGGGGCGCCCCGTTGGCCTGTGAGTTCGCGTCAGTCAGTGGGGGCTGTTTGAGGATCTGACTGCATTGGAAAGCAATGTGATGCTGTGCGTCGCCCCCAAGATGGAGGTTCCTCGGCTGCAGTGGGGCGCCCCTTGGTGTTTCACTCGCTATGCAGCTGAGTTGCGTGCGCACTTGTGGCGAATAGGCCGAAGGCAGCACAACGCGCCGAGATCTGGATGGCACCGAGGTGGTGTCCAGCAAGTTGCCGCACTGGTGTGGCCATCCTACAATGCTGCACCGAAAGTCGGCGTGGGGTGCCCCGTTGGCCTGTGAGGTGGCGTCAGTAGCGGACCGATGTGTGAATAGGCCGGAACCAGCACAAGGCGCCAAGATCCGGATGGCACCGAGGTGGTGTCATAGTTGAGAGTTCTGAGCAGCGCTTGTAACACTGTCTGAAGCTTATTTGCACCTGCTGCAGCTTCACTATTGCCCTGGTGTGGCCTAAGATCGCCCATGACATAGGCGGCCGCCTCCCGGGGTCCGGCGGAACTTTTTTCCTTTTCCTTTGTGCATCTTGTCCCACAATCCGTTTGACCTGAAGACACGACCAGGTCCCTGAATGTGTGCAGGGGGACGCTATTGATTGAATCAAAATGGCGGCTTCACACAAAGCTGACTCAAGCGTTGCTGCTGATGCTATACAGACAAAAACTGGTTTTCAGTTTGTACATTCTTCAGGATTTTTCCATACAAGGCTGGTTGAGAGTTTGTAGAACAATGGCTTCAGATTTTCAACATACTACTCTTCAACATTCTTCCTAAATGTAACAATGTGAGACTCACTAGGAGAACGGTGTAGTGAGGGCCACAAATGGCTGTTTATCTTTCCTTTCAAAATGCTGCCAACAATATTTCCGGAATGGAAGACACCACAAGGCGCTGAGATTCGGTTGCCACCGAGGTGGTGTCCAGCAAGTTGCCGCACTGGTGTGGCCATCCTACAATGCTGCGCCGAAAGTCGGCGTGGGGTGCCCGAAGGGGGGGGGAGGCGGCGCAAACGAGCCTCTCCCGCTTCTCCATGTGGAGGCACTTCATCTGCAGTGGGGCGCCGAGATCCGGATGGCACCGAGGTGGTGTCTAGCAAGTTGCCGCACTGGTGTGGCCATCCTACAATGCTGCGCCGAAAGACGGCGTGGGGTGCCCGAAGGGGGGGGGGGAGGCGGCGCAAATGAGCCTCTCCCGCCTCTCCAGGTTGAGGCACTTCATCTGCAGTGGAGCGCCGTCTAGCTGAGTTTCGCCCGCTCTTGCTGCTACAGCGACAGGCGGCTGCAACAGGACTCTCAAAATGGCGGCCTGTTCTTTGGATTTGGGCCTGGTCCACTAAAATGGCCCTGGGACACCTTAGAACTCGGACGCTCGAATTTTTTTTCCTTTCCTCTACATGCAAAAAAGGTAAATGCCCGGTACGTTACCTGCCTCATCTGCCACGATGTACTCTCCAGAGGAACCGAAAAAAAATATAGTTATGGTAATTATACCATGCATCGTCATATGGAGAGGTGGCACCGATTAATTATAGTGCTGCACAAAAGAGAGATTTGGAGGACAACCCCCGACCTGCCAGTACATTCACCAAAGAAGTGGCACTGACAGCATCAGAGGCAAGGGAAACGGTCCCAAATATTCAGAAGAACTTTGGAAAGATTAAAATGACATGTTTAGATTGTGGCAAATTAATTTCATGTGGACAGATGGGTGTTACTCTAATAAATACAGCATATGAACATCATCATAGTCGATGGTTGGTGGAGACATTTTGACTATATCCTGGACCTGCCCGTCCTCGCCCAAAATGGCGCCGGAATAAATGGGACTCGTAACTCCTTGTTGTGTACTGGTTGCACAACCTTGATATCACGAGATACGTATGCAGTTTTGAAGCACATGGCGGGCGGGGACGAGAATTGATTGAATATTTCGACATCCCTATTGATATTAAGTTCTGATGTGTTATTGATTACTGTACTATTGAAAGTTCGAATTAACGTCACCCATGGTACTTGCCCGCAAATGTATATCTAGATTATTTTATTGTAACTGGCCCTGTCGTATTTTAATTATAAAATGTACGTCCACCGATTCCGCAACTGTTAGACACCTTAGTTCTTGCAACCTAATGGCCCGCCCGTTACGTTCCTCTACAGTGTAAATGTCTCCTCATCATATACGATTACAGTTTGCTCCGTGGCCGGCCCACGTGGTTATAGGCCCGTATTTGTATACTGACATTTTCACAATAAAGGTTTTTAAAAGAAAACATGGTAGTAGTATTTACATTGGTAAAGTTTTTAATAATAGTCACTGTTTTCGAATCAGTAAAAGGCAAGTGAAATAAAGCAGTCCAATTACATGAAGTGTAAAAGGTATAATACGCAGGAACGCAGTAAAGATAAATGGTCAAGGGCTGTTGTGTTTTCTACTCCTGCAACATAAAGTGATCGATAAGAATCTGATATTCAGGCGTATCGGCGACTAAGACAGCAGGCCGAGCCTCTTTTGCTCAACGGCTCCGTCATGGGACGAAGAAACGCCCTTTTTCTCGAAAAAGGAATATATTTTACTTGCAGGACAGTTGTAAATTTTCCGGGAAAGTACATTAGCCTGGAACATTATAACATATATGTTTAAGAAAAAATAATGTTCGAAAGTAATAAAAAGTGTAATTTTTAGGTCATATGACCAGGCCTTTCATCCTTAGAATAAGAAAAGTAAAATGAACCAATGAAAAGTTTTATTAACAAGTCACATGACCTGTTATGCTTACGTTACGCGCTGCGCGCCGCGCCCAGGATCGCTTCCGGGAAGCTGCGCTTCGCGCACCGGAGCACTTCCGGATGCGCTAACGCAGCGCGTCATATGACGCATTACGCGACAACGCAGGTCCAGAATATAGTCAAAATGTCTCCACCAGTGATGTCATTTGAGATGTCATCAGTGATGTCATCAGTGATGTCACTGACCATGTCATGAATGATGTAATATGTGACATGATCAGCAGTGGATTGCGGGTGCGCGATATATAGTTAGTACAACTAACTATATATGGAATTTCAATGGTTTTGTGTGAGTAAAAAAAGGTTTTTTAAATGCTAATTCCTAACTATATATGGTCTATAACCTATGGTTTTTTCAGTGAATTTCAATGGTTTTTTAATAGCAAATAACAAAAGCTTTAAAATGTATTTTTCTTTAAATCAAAAAATATATTTTACATGTTTTTAATACTTTTTTTTTTTTAATTATATTTTTTGTTTCGCTCCCGGTACGCGAACCGGTTAGCTTCCCGTTAGCGCAATTTGGTGCCGCGACCCGGTCCGCGACGCGGCCCAAAGCGCGTAACGTAAACACAACAAGTCATGTGACTCGGTAATAACACTTTTCATTGGTTCATTTCACTTTTGGTTTCCTAATGATGTAAGACTAGGTCATGTGACCTAAAAGTAACACTTTTCATTGGTTTAGAACTATTGTTTTTCCAAATGATGAAAACCCCTCCTTCTTTCCTCACTCTGACTTTCATCTTTGTGAGAGAAAGACCCTTTGTGATTAGTGAGCAATGGCTTCATTAGTAGCTTCAGCTGGTGCTTCCCCACCACCTCCACCACATCCAAAGAAGAGAGGACCACCTGCTGAAGTTATTATTCAGCAAGAGGAGGAAGAAGAGGAAGAAGAGGAAGAGCAGCAAGAGAGGCAATTTTTGCGTGAGGAGCCCAGGAGGTCTCATGTGAAAGTAAATTATATTTGGCAATTTGTTAGTTATCCCCAGGGCCAAAAAAAAGTCAATGCACGGTACGTAACTTGCCTTATATGTAAAGAAAGCCTGTCCAGAGGCACCGAGAAGAAGTACAGTTACGGCAATTACACGATGCATCGCCATATGAGTAGGTGGCATCCTAACAACTACAGTGCTGCGCAGTTACGTGACCAGCAAGATAATCCTCCTTCTATGGCCAGAAGATCAGTTGTGCCGGAAGTGACGGGACCAGAGGCGAGGGAGTTGGTCCCAAATATTCAGATGAAATTCGGGGAAGTGAAACAAGTGTGCGTGCATTGCAATGGGTTCATTTGCTACAGAGAAAGTAGCATCACTCTGATCAACAAAGCTATCGACAATCATGATTGTCCGAAACGCCCCAGACAATAAATTCTTTTTTTTTTGTTGCTCCTGTTGAGCCCTTTACAATGAATCGTTTTCGTTTCCCCCCCCCCAAAAAAAACCCCAAAAAATATAAAACTGTTCAGAAAATACAAAAAAAGTAAAAAAATGTTCAGAAAAATAATAAAAAAAATATAAAACAACAAAAACAATAAAAAAAAAGTTCTTTTCAGAACTACCTCCCTGTTATAAAAAAATTGGTAGAATATTTGGAACTCTGCCAACCTCTATTTCTTTTGGTTCGCTTCCCCGTTCGCTCTCCGGTACGCGAACCGGGAGCGAACCAAAAACAAATTTAAAAAAAAAAGAAGAGTAATTATAAGGGAAGGAAACAGACAGTTATGTTAAAAGAAAGACAGCTATAGGGAGTAAAGTAGAGATACTGTTTAATAGATCTATTTACTGAAGAAAAGATTTAAGAGAGTATAATTGTGAAAAACAAAATAGATAAGGAAGTGAGAAAAAAAAAGAGAGTAGAAGAATAACAAACAAGAGTTTCTTAGAGAATGTGAATGAATAATCAAATTAAGATTAAAACATCGGAATAACAGAGAGAAAAAACACAATGCAGAAAAGAAGAAGTAACAGAAAAGGAATGATTGAAACAGCAAAGAAATGTAAATAACATAGGGGCATATTATCAACATAGGCGATTAAAATTTTGCTGCTTTTATCAGCAGAAATCTGACACTAAAGACGCTTTTGCGGCAGTTTTCTGCCAATAATTACTGCTTTTATCGGCAGAAAACTGCCGCTAAAGCTGCTTTTCCGGAAGAAAACTGCTGCTAAAGCCACTTTTGCGGCAGTTTTCTGCCGATAAAAACACTGATAAATTTATTGCCTGTGTTGATAATATGCCCCTTACTGTGCTTGAACTACAGAGAGAAAGCATAATGAACAAGTAGTGAAAGAGTGATCAGTCAGAAACAGTGAGAGTAATAGAGACAGAGTGAGTGAACAAGAGTGACGAAGTATGAGAAGAGAGGGACTGACAAAAATAGTGGAAGGAGTAGAGTAAGTAAGTAATAGAGAAAGGATTGAGGGAAGTAGCAAAGGCAGGAAAGTGAGGGTTAAAGAAATGAAGTAGTGAAACTAATAGAAGTTAAATGTGATAGAAATGTAATGAAAAGAGTACAAAACATTTACCTTATAATTGTCGTTAACTTAGTCACTTGTAATTTTTATACTTTCAATCTGTGAGAGAGAGAACAAACATTTGAAAAATATTAAAACATGTATTTAAAAATTAGAAAAGACAAGGGAAAAGATTGAAGGACAAACAGTTTTTCAATAACTTTGACACTTACAGAAGCCTCTGCTTCTCCATGCCCCTACACAGTCCTAAAAATATACATTTTAAACTAACAGTATCTTGATGCAGATGAAGTGAGGCCTATCTTGCAATATGGTGCATCTTTTGCACTGCTGCTGTCTCACAACAGTGATGCAATGGCAGCGCAAAAGAGGTGCAAAGCCATCATAAAATTGCCCTTAACATTTTAAATAATTGTTTCAGGATGCCAATAAGATGTGTCCTATCCAGAGGTTTGTTTCAGGTGAGGCCTACTCAGGGTTCCAAATGAAATTTCGAGTTGTTGAAGAGTACAGAGGAGATAATACATGTGAAGGCCTACCAATGAAGTAAGTCATGTACACTTCACTCTTGAACAAAGGCCAGACCTCTTTTGTGTCTGTGGACAGACCTAAACTTAATCTGCACAATGTCATTCGTAAACTTAGGAAACACAGGTGATGTAATTGAAAAATGTGGAGTTTCTTTTCCTCATTTCACAATCACATCACCTGTGTTTCCTTTGCTTAGGTATCTCATAGTGCAGATGGAGTCTGGCATATCAAAGAGTACACAGAAGTTGAACAGTGTATACAACAATTTTGACATTTACAGAGAAGACTCAGCTTCTTATCTTGTTGGAGATGAAGTGAGGCCTGTCTTGCAACATGGTGCATCTTTTGCATCACTGCTGCATCGTTTCATGTGGCACGGGTTTTTTGACAGCATGACACATCTGCCTAGATGCATCAATTTGTAATTTTGTCGCCTCATAGCAAATCTTTTCCACCGCCAATGCGTCACAAAAGTGACGCACAGTGTCGCAAAAGAGGCTGAGGTTCCGTAAAAACTATTACGGCGTTCTGGGCATTACCGAATATGGACGAGTTTGGTATCTACGAACCGTAAATGCCGAGTTCGATAAGTGTACGCATTTTCGCTACACTGCCTGATAGGGTTCGCCTAATATTACGTGTTCTTCATCTGAACCCTCGGGTTCCATTTTAGATACGGCATCCATTTTGTTTCTTGCCCTCACGTAGTCAGCGAGCAGGTAACTGTTCGCCCCCTGACCTTCTAGTTCCCAAGCCTTGCGGAAGACGCATATTCCTTTCATGCGTCTTTATGGCCAGAGGAATGACACAGCGAAGGCAGATGGCTCAGCTTGAAGGTAATCTGGCCGTGCCGGTCTATTGTGACAGCCGTGCAGGCGATGGGATCCAGCTCTTTGATCCTACGATCATGCTTCCGATATTACCCCCACACTCTTTTATCTACACGTGTCTGACTTCCTTGCAGCTGCTCTTGTCTCTTTGTCTTGGTCATTTACAACTCTAATAGGTGTGCCTGATGGTGGGAAGATGTACTTTTACAGTTGGGAACCGGCATTGCTTCTGTAATTATGTTCCGGGATTCTGAACACATGAAAGCGACCCTTTTGAAGTTTACTGTGGGAACTGAATTGTAATCTTTTGTTCGCATGTTGTGCAATGGCAACATTTTGTATAAAAGAGAGCGACCTACATATGCAATTTGAAGCAGACTCGCAGAACCTACATGCCGATGTACTTCTAATGACTCTTGTTTCCCTGCAGTAAATAAACGCTGATCTTTGACGCCGAAGGAAGTGTACCGTGTCTCTGTCATTGTGCGCCGAAACAGGTATCCCATGAAGGTTATAGGTGTTGTTCCCTGGCACCGCTGGTTCTGTTAAAAGTCCAGTCCTTCAGTTGGCGCCCAACGTGGGGCGACATCAGCGGTACCGGTCCAAAGCCTGACGATCGTGAGGAACTTCGTGTGAAATCTCCGAGGGAAGGTGCACCCCGCTTCATCGATCCTGTTGTCGAAATAAGTGGCCCGAAGATTTTCCCTGCGAAGATTCCCGCCTCCTGACGGCTACGACGGACCGATGCCCTTACTGTCGACCTGTCTTCGACGCCCGGCGCTGACCTTACGTACAAGCGAGACGATAGACGGGCCTTCCTGGTGACGCCATTGAAGTTCTGAGTTAAGTATTTGTGGGTCGCTCCCAGTCCTTAGTGCTTGTTCTAGCTTCTTAAAGCTTTGTTGTAGCTTATTAAAGCTTTGTTGTTCTAGCTCATTGAGCTTTGTTGTAGCCTTTAAGGCTTTGTTGTATTGCATGGTTCCATTGCATTTGTGGTTCTTAGTATTGGTTCTTAGTATTTTATTTAACAGTTGCAATTGCCAAAAACCGAGGGTTTTGTCTTACACGAAGATTTAGCACTTCGGTAACCCTTGAAGTTTGATACTGGGTTAGTGTGCACGATGCCTAGCCATAGTGGTTTGTTTGGTATCTTCAAATGTTGCGCAATGGATTCCCGGTTGGAGGACTCGTGTCCGATACCTCCAGTTGGAACTCCGATATATGAGCTCTACAGTCGACATGGTGTGGGCCCTATTATATATAATGAATACTGGGTCCGTTACACGAAGAAAGACGGTGTCCTTAGTTGGCCACCACATGGAAGTTTTGAACTTACGATTTTAGATAATCTTGAAGCTAAATTATTTCAAAAGAAAGCTAGGCCAGCTATGTTTGATTCTTTTCGGCTGTGGCGTAAAGAGGCCAAGCAGAAGCAAATCAAACAGCTTAAAAAGGATCGAAGAGAAGGGTTTGTTCCGATAATGCAAGTTGTACAACAAAGTAAACGAGAAAAAGAAGAAAAAGAAATGGAAGTTTCCACTAGATTGCATCACATGAGTGTAGACAAATGTTATCCGGTTTTACCGACTAGTCTAGATAAGAAAGAAGAAGATTCGAAGGAGGATTCCTTGTTAGCGTATTTGATGAAATCACCACCTCCTTATGCACAGGGTGCTACGGCTCCTGTAGTTCCTCCTATAGTTCCTCCTGTTGTTCCAGCGGCTGCGGGTCAGCCCGTTGTTAACCCTACGTTTGTCCCACCACCTGTCCTTGCTCCTACTGCCCCTGTACCTGTACCTCCTTAATCTGTTATTTCTGTTACCCCGACTACCTTGTCTGTTCCTACTATGCCTTCCTTCGCTTCTAATGTTGTTGCTCCTGCTCTTCTTTCTTCTTCTCCTTCTGTTCGTAATCGTATCCCTAACACTGTTGCTACCCTTTATTCACCGCTTTCTGGTCAGTTATTCCCGTCTGATCTTTCCGAAACTCCTCAGAGACGGAGTCAGATCCCTAGTGGAAGGGAGAAAGAGACATTAGTGACTATGGCACATAGATGGATAAGACACCCTGCTAACTACACTCCATGTGTGGTCTTCGACACGTTTTCTCAGTTTAATGAGCCTACGCAGAGTGTTCGAAGAAATGTGTAACTTTTTGAGGGAAGAATGGTATAACGATGATCTAGATAACGTACCGCCCGATATAACTGAACTCCAGAATCACTTTTCGAACGGTATGATTGTAGGTGGAGATGTACGACGTGCCTTGGAACGTTTGTTAGCGTTCAGATCCACAGTGCATTCTCGAGTGTCATTTGATGATGCCACTGAGAATTGGAAAGCGGCTCCTGGTCAGTATCCTATGAGAGAGGTTCCGCCACTTTGGGTGCCTGGTGATCCGCAAGCTAACCCTGCGGTTTTACTGCATTTTCGAAGAGTGTGGATACACCTCCCATGGAAACGATCGGAAGTTTTGCAAGTGAAGCAATCCTTACCTGATCCGCGTAAGAATCCGGCTGGTTATTATAAGGAGCTATCCCAATTGGTGGAAGCTTCTGTTATGAACCTTGCCGACATCGACATGTTGTTTGGTAATGTTGTACCACAACCAGTTTGGGCAAAAATTCGTCAAGCAAACCACGCAAATGAGTTAGGTGGTGATTGGGCTGCACTGATAGCGGCTGATGCATTGCAAGTCGGTGGGGCTAAGCCTGAGCAGTTGATCTTGGACTTACCTCAGAAAATCATTACGCTCATGAATACTCTCATGCCAGCGATGAAGGTGAACTGGGATAAGTTATCAGCTTGTAAGCAAAAGAAAGACGAGAGTGTCTCGGATTTCTTCACAAGGTTTGAGGAAGCGTTTGTCGACCACAGCGGTCAGGACATGGGCGCTGAGGGAGGCCAGCGGTTATTTGTCGACAAGTTCGTGTCGAATTTGTTGCCCGAACTATGCAACAAATTGAAGAATTCAGAAAGTGCATGGGCGGTTTCAACCACTGCACAGATATTAGCAACGGCTCAATACTATGAGAATAGGGAAAAGGAAGAAAGTGATCGTGTAGATAAGAAAACGAAGGAGCTCAAAACGAAGGTTTTGTTGCAGCAAGCGTATCCTCCACGATCAAACCAAAATGATTCACAACAGCAGTATCGACCGCGAGCACAGCCCGATAGGATGCAGCCGCGTTCTGACAACTCTGACTACAGATCTTCACTTGGGTATAATCAGTGCGCATATTGTAGAAGAGAGGGACACATAAAGTATGATTGTCCTGCTTTACGGGACCGTCTAAATGGTGTGTCGACACGAGGAAACCGTGGTGGTGGTCCTCAACAGGCATCACGAGGTAGAGGTCGTGGTTCACCCCAAAATCAGATTGATCACCATCAAAATCAATCAGATACGAATAATTGTTTTGACCAGCGAAAAGCGGGGTCAGTTCGATCTGCACAATATAATGTGGACGATTATTACGTAGAACATGAGACTGTTGCAAACGACCATTACTAGGACGGCCACCGACAAAGAGAGGGAGTAGTATCAGTTCCGGTTGATCAGAGTGGGCCTTACGTTGCAGTGGCTACATCGGGCATAGTTGAGCCTTTTCTGTTAGACACTGGTGCGACGAAAAGTTCCATCATGCATTCGAAACTCCCTGGCGCACCTTTGTCTGGCTTAATGAACATTTCCGTTGGATTCTCTGGCGCCCCTGTTAGCAACCCCGTCTCTAGTCCTTTGCCCCTTACGATTGGCCCTCGTGAGCTGAAGGATCCACTGATTCTATCTACCGGCTGTGGTGAGAATCTTTTGGGTCTGGATTTGTTGAAACGACTATACGCGACTTTGTATTGCTCTCCTGAAGGAGTGGAGCTTACATTAGGTCGGAGAGTGATCTCTCCCATGTACTTGTCAATCGATAAATTCCCACCGGAATTGAGTTCCCTTCCTGCGTCTCTATGGGCCACAGGTCCCAATGATGTGGGTCTGTTAGCCATTCCACCTTATGTGATTCAATTGAAACCAAATGTGCGATTACCACGTTTACCTCAATATCGTATCTCTCTTGATGGTGAGCGAGCGCTGATAGCAATCGTTCATGATCTAATTAAGAAAGGTGTGGTTGAAGAAACTCGTGGAAACGTGTGTAATAGCCCTGTATTGCCTATTTTGAAACGAACTGACCCATCCAAACCTCCTGTGTATCGTTTCGTAATAGATTTGAGAGAAGTAAATAAACTAGTGATTCCACAATTTCCCGTGGTCCCTGACATCACGGCCTTACTAACAATGATTCCGGCCTCTGCCTCCTGGTTCACGGTGATCGATCTAAAGAATGCTTTCTTTAGTATCCCGATTGCTGAGGAAAGCAGAGACCTATTCGGATTCGCGTTAGGTGGTCGCAGTTTTAGGCTAAAACGCGCTCCACAGGGCTACTGTGAGAGTCCGTCAATCTACAGTCAAGCACTTAAAAGTCAGCTTGATGCCTTTGTTTTACCGACGGGTGCGGCTTTGATTCAATACGTTGACGACCTTCTAGTGGCAGCTGATACAGAAGCTATTTGCAAAACGGCTACAGTATCATTATTGCATTATCTGCATGACTTACATCACAAAGTATCACCTTCTAAGCTACAATATTGTTGTCAAGAAGTTACCTATTTAGGTCACTTATTGTCAAAAGAAGGGAGAAGGTTGACCCCAGAGAGAATCGCAGCGATTTCCCGAATGACTGCGCCAAAAACCCAGAGAGATGTTCGTGCCTTTTTAGGTATTACGTCCTACTGCAGACAATGGATTCCAAATTTTTCATTGTTGGCGAAACCATTGATAGCCCTTACGTGCAAGGATGTTTCATCTCCATTGCCTTGGACTGAAGAGTGTCAGAAAGGTTTTTCTGAATTGCGTGATGCGTTGTGTTCGGCTCCTGTGTTGGGTACTCCTGACTACAGTAAGCCGTTTACACTATACGTTCACGAGAGGGATGGTGTGCATTGAGTGTTCTGACACAACCTTTTGGTGGCAAACAACGCCCATGCGCCTATTTTTCCTCGACTTTAGACCCAGTAGCTAGAGCCTTGCCGAGTTGTTTAAGAGCAACAGCGGCAGCTGCGGCGTCCATTCGACAGTCCGCAGGTCTGGTCATGGATAATATGCTTACGGTGATGGTCCCGCATGCAGTTGACACTCTTTTGAACCAAACGAAGACTCAACATTTGACGAGCGCAAGATTGTCTGGATATGAGTTAACGTTACTGGCCAGTCATATACGGATAAAACGATGTAATGTGTTGAATCCAGCAACATTGCTGCCGATCGACACGGAGTCAAGTGGTGAAGCACTACATGACTGTTATCTTCGAACTGAAGAGGAAACAAAGGGTCGTATTGACCTAAAAGATACTCCATTGGTAGATCCCGATGGTACTTTGTGTGTGGATGGTTCCTGTTTTAAGTTGCCGAATGGTGATGTGACGACTGCGTATGCTGTAGTAACATTGAGTACGGTTGTGGAAAGCGCAAGATTGAGTCAGAATTCGGCTCAAGCTGCTGAGCTGATCGCATTGACAAGAGCGTGTGTGTTGTCCAAAGATAAACGGGTGAATGTGTTTACAGATAGCCAGTATGCGTTTGGTGTGGCGCATAGTTTTGGGCGATTATGGAGAGAAAGAGGATTCCTTACGTCGCATGGCACGAAGATTCAGCATGGTCAGCTTGTGAATGACCTATTAGATGCACTCACATTGCCTAAACAGATGGCCGTAATCAAATGTAGTGCACATCAGAAAGTGACGGATGACGTGGGTCGTGGTAATGCGTTTGCTGATGAGACGGCTAAAGAGACAGCTAAAGACTTGACGAATCGTATGTATGTTACGAGTTCAGTGAGATGGCCAACAGAGACTAGTATGTGTGAAGACACAATTGAGAGTGTGAAGGGAATACAGAATGAAGCCACTGAGACGGAAAGGACTAAATGGAAAGAGAGCATGGGAAGATTGGATGAGAACGGATGTTGGGTTGATTTGTCAGAAAAACAGAGATGGATGTTACCGGATGCATATGTGCTCGCTGTCGTTACAATGGCTCATGGTACGGCACACATAAGCATGAAAGGCATATGCAAGTTGTTGTCTCATGTATGGAAGAATGATGGGATTACTAAGTGTGCAGAGAGAGTGGTTAAGAATTGTATGGTGTGTTTGATGCACAATCCTGGTAAGGGCACTCCCACTCCACCTGGCCATTTTGCCCCTCCTTCATGCCCTTTCGAAGTTATCCAGTTGGACTTCATCCACCTGGAGAGATGTAATAACTTGAAGTACGTGTTGGTTGTGGTATGTGCCTTCTCCAGATGGATTGAGGCTTACCCCCTTAAGGACAATACTGCCTTATCCACGGCAAAAATTTTGCTCAAAGAGTATTTTCCCCGATATGGAATGCCTCGGGTTGTATGGTCGGACAACGGAAGTGAGTTCGTGGGAAGTGTGATGAAGAGTGTATGTCGTGGCCTCGGCATCAATCAGAAATTCCATAGTGCAAATCATCCACAATCAGCTGGCTTGGTGGAAGGATACAATGGCACCCTAAAACTAAAATTGGCTAAAATTCAGGCAACAACTGGTTTATCATGGCCCGATGCTTTGCCTCTAGCTCTCCTATCGACCAGGGCAACTGTACACTCACGAGTAGGGCTTAGTCCATACGAGATTGTGTTTGGTCGTCCTGCTAATATATGGGGAGTCCCGAGGCCTAAGGAGTTTGATAGAATCGAATATCCAATGTTGATTGATTATCTTCATGATCTGACTGCTAAATTGAGTTTGATTCATCAACAGGTCTTTGAGGCTCTGCCGTCACGAACAGAGGGTCCTGGTCATCGGCTCCAACCAGGGGACTGGCTCCTTGTCCGCAATTTCGGACGAAAACGGAACCTTGAGCCGAGATACGTGGGACCATACCAGGTGCAACTAGCAACAAGGACGGCAGTTCGACTGGAAGGACGGAAGCACTGGGTACATGCTACCCACACCAAAAGAGTCCCGCTTCCTTTGCCGTCGGACACCTGGATGAGAAGAGGTTTTACTTCATCTGAAACCGACGCTCTACAACGTTTTGTCCCATTCAGCGAAGCTCAGCTTGTATCTGACACCCTTGTTGATCCCCCTCAAACAATTCCCTTTCCGTCAACTCTGGAAAATTCGAGTGCTGAACAATCATCTGAACAATCGAACACTCGTTTGCCATCCAATCCACTATTTGAAGACCAGACTCGCCCTGGGAGCAGCCGATACTTTCTTCGTCCACGTACAAGCCACGAATAAAAAGATTTTTGTTTTTTAGGTTTCACATTTGCCCTGAACATAGTGGACATTGTATATTGTGTACCTTTTTTCTTTTCGTACAGCCAAGAACATTATAATAAATTAAATGCTCAATTTAGCTAAAAGCTATCATCCAGGTTGGCCGTAGGGCCGTGCGGGTACTTCCTTCTGTTTAGCAGCTATCGACACTAGGTCGGTTTCTTTTGTCGATTTCTGGGAACTCCTGGGAATTGATAATCGCTACTCAGAACGAAATGCGTCAAGAACGTCGCGGACGGTCGTTAGGGGATGGAATCGTCATTTGAGCTGTCGAAGAGAGATAAAATGTTGGCGCAAAGATTTGCATTAGAAAAAATGTGTCGTACAAAATGGTTTTTGCTACAGGTTTTCATATTGTTCCTGACTGTATCTATGTTACTGGTGGGGGGAGTATATTTTGGGTCCAAATTCTTACTGCTTTCTACTATACCTACTCTTCCATCTCATGATCTAAAGTTCGTTTCAACTGTCTCTCCACATTCCTTTCATCTTCTGCCTCAGCACGAACAAGCCAGACGTGCGGAATTTAGAAACAACTCCTTTATTCAACTCTTGCATCAGCATCAGTTAGTGGTAAACACTACCAACTGTTGGGTGTGTGGGTTAATGCCACATACCATGGATAAGGGTATTCCATACTTGGTGCTGCCTTATAGTTCCCAAGGGTCAGCTCGAGCATTGCAAACTATGTTCCGTAGCGCACTAGATTCCTACCCCCATCGAGAACCACGCTCAGCAAACTTTGGTCCTGGCCCGTACCACAAGACTCTGGCGAGAGCTATTGCTGATTTAGATAGAGATATTTTTGACGCATCGCTTATCCCAGAGGAGGAGGTACGAGCATATAAGGAACTAAGTGAGGCTGAGTATAGTGTATCAGTGGGTGATAGGCAGCTTAAAAGCTCATCACCGATATGGATTGTACCTCACCTTGGTAACTTCTGCCTGAAAGGTCTCGGTCGAAATCCGAGAGCTCAGTTTGGGGAGAGTGCGTGTACTGAGACATATGTCTTACCGACGCTCTCATCCCCTGTCTTCCTAACTGCCAAGGGTACCTATTTTGTATGTTATGATCGAGCCTATACGTGGTTACCTCATGACTTCTCGGGAACCTGCTACATTGCAAATCTTTTGCCTCCGACTTTCACTGTGGCCTCAGATTATCACAGAACTAGAGTTGTGAGAGGTGTTGTCAACAAAGAAGATACTGCCGGTCAAGAAGCAGGAGACTTCTTTAAGGGTTTCCTACCGTTTTGGGGCCCTATGGTCAATAGCAGGAACTTGAGACAGTTAACTCGTGTAGTAGAATCAACTGCCAACATAACTGCAAGTGCCCTTGGTAATTTGACAGCCGAGCTTCAGGCGGACAGACTGATGGCGTTACAAAACCGTATGGTTCTAGACGTTGTTTTAGCAGATAGAGGTGGTGTTTGTAAGGTCATCCATTCGAGCTGCTGCATATTCATACCTGATAACGCTCCAACGGTTTATCAAGCCATCTCTAAGTTGCACAAAATTTCGGAGTCCATACACGTGGACGAAGGAAATTGGACGCTTCTGGGATGGTTTTGGGGCCTGATGTCGACTTGGGGTTGGAAGATTCTGATGATCATGGGGGTTGTTGTGACGTTTCTGTTCTCATGTTGTCTTTGTGTGCAATGTGGTCCTGCCTTATGTGGCCTTTGTGCTACAACGTGTATAAGACAACCATTTGTCACCAAAGAGGCATTGATGGATAGAATAATGTATCAGCAACATCTAAATGATCTGATGAATATCGAAATCGATTATGATTCCGACTAGTGCTTGCCTACATGAGGGCAAAAGGACCGTCTGAGGTTCCGTAAAAACTATTACGGCGTTCTGGGCATTTCCGAATATGGACGAGTTTGGTATCTACGAACCGTAAATGGCGAGTTCGATAAGTGTACGCATTTTCGCTACACTGCCTGATAGGGTTCGCCTAATATTACGTGTTCTTCATCTGAACCCTCGGGTTCCATTTTAGATACGGCATCCATTTTGTTTCTTGCCCTCACGTAGTCAGCGAGCAGGTAACTGTTCGCCCCCTGACCTTCTAGTTCCCAAGCCTTGCGGAAGACGCATATTCCTTTCATGCGTCTTTATGGCCAGAGGAATGACACAGCGAAGGCAGATGGCTCAGCTTGAAGGTAATCTGGCCGTGCCGGTCTATTGTGACAGCCGTGCAGGCGATGGGATCCAGCTCTTTGATCCTACGATCATGCTTCCGATATTACCCCCACACTCTTTTATCTACACGTGTCTGACTTCCTTGCAGCTGCTCTTGTCTCTTTGTCTTGGTCATTTACAACTCTAATGGGTGTGCCTGATGGTGGGAAGATGTACTTTTACAGTTGGGAACCGGCATTGCTTCTGTAATTATGTTCCGGGATTCTGAACACATGAAAGCGACCCTTTTGAAGTTTTCTGTGGGAACTGAATTGTAATCTTTTGTTCGCATGTTGTGCAATGGCAACATTTTGTATAAAAGAGAGCGACCTACATATGCAATTTGAAGCAGACTCGCAGAACCTACATGCCGATGTACTTCTAATGACTCTTGTTTCCCTGCAGTAAATAAACGCTGATCTTTGACGCCGAAGGAAGTGTCCCGTGTCTCTGTCATTGTGCGCCGAAACAGGTATCCCATGAAGGTTATAGGTGTTGTTCCCTGGCACCGCTGGTTCTGTTAAAAGTCCAGTCCTTCAAGGCATACACCTATCATAAATCTGTCCCTAACATTTTAAATGATTACTTCAGGATGACGATAAGGTGTGGCCTCTCCAGAAGTTTGTTTAAGGTGAGGCCTACTCAGGGTTGCAGATCAAATTTACGCTTGTTGAAGAATACAAAGGACATAATACATGTGAAAGCCTACCAATGATGTAAGTCATGTCCACTTCACTCTTGAACAAAGGCCAGACCTCTTCTGTGTCCGTGGACAGACCTAAACTTCATCTGCACAATGTCATTCGTAAACTTAGGAAACACAGGTGATGTAATTGAAAAATGTGGAGTTTCTTTTCCTCATTTCACAATCACATCACCTGTGTTGCCTTTGCTTAGGTATCTCATAGTGCAGATGTAGTCCAGCATATGAAACAGTACCCAGAAATGCACACTGCATGCAAGAACTTTGACACTTACAAAAGCTTCAGCTTCTGCATGCCCCCTACACAGTGCTAATTATATACATTTCAAACTGATGGTATCTTGCTGGAGATGAACTAAAACCTATCTTGCAACATGGTGCATCTTTTACACAAAACTGACCCACAGCGGCGCAAAAGAGGCGCACGGCCATCATAAATCTGATCCTAACATTTTAAATGATTGTTTCAAGATGCCGATAAGGTGTAACCTATCCACAGATTTGTTTCAGGTAAGTCCTACTCAGGGTTGCAGATGAAATTTAGGTTTGTTGAAGAATACAGAGGAGATAATACATGTGCAGACCTACCAACGAAGTGAGTCATGTCCACTGCACTCTTGAACAAATGTCAGACCTCCTCTGTCTCCTGGAACAGGCCTAAACCTCATCTACACAATGTGATGTGTAATGTTAGGAAACACAGGTAATATAATTGAAAAACGTGCAATTTTTTTTGCTCATTCCACAATCATATCACCTGTGTTTCCTTTGCTTAGGTATCTCATTGTGGAAATGTAGTCTATCATATGAAAGACTACGTAGAATGTGAGCACTGTATGCAACAACTTTGACACTTACAGAAGCCTCTCCTTCTCCATGCCTCCTACACAGTTCTAAATGTACATCATAAATACAAACAGTACAGAATTAATTATACATGTTAAATGGTTTATTTTTGCTGTTCTCAGAATGTATCAAATTTCACTAAAAACAGTGACTTGAAGGTATTCATCATATAACAGCGGGGAAAAAAAAACACAATCAAAATTATTGTGTTTAAAAAACCCATACAACATAACAAATCAGAATTCAGAACTCCTTAAAGTTAACTTACTTTCCATTAAGCATGGGCGTAAAATCCGCTCCGCTCGCGGATTTTTCGGATTTTCGGCAAATTCGCAATCCGCGAACGCTCGCGAATTTGTCGAAAATCCGTGAATCCGCTAGCGGCGGATTTTTTGCTTGGTTGCGGCGCGCGGCGTGGTGCACGGCGTTCACTTTCCGTCATTTAGCGTTTGCCGAGTTGTTTTTCTTTGCAAGTGACGCGCCATTTTAGATCTTGCTGCGTGTTCCCGCGGGAGTTTGGCGCCCGCGAATACGTAATCGCGGCTTGCCACCTTGCACAGCACAACTCGCGAGAGTTCGCAATTGCGAACACGTAGTTGCGGCGGAAAGGAACAATCTCGCACTTGCGAAATAGAGATTTTGCAATTTCGCACAAGAAAATCACCAGCAAACAGGATAAACCTTCAGAAAATTATGATTTTTATCAGAATCACTCCTCAGGTTGACATTTGCATGGCCTTTTTTTTTGCAAGGAGTCCATTTTGGGGGGGGGGGAGGAAGGAAGTGCCCCACAGTCTCCAACTTCCTGTTCCTGTCCAGCAGGCTCCTCCCAGTGCTTTGTCCATCTCCTGGTCACTTTCATTTGGATCTGGAGCTGGAAGGATTACTTTTTGTGGGTGCTGCTGGATATTTGGATTTGAGGCCTTTTTGACTGTCTTTGGATCACTTTTGGATTAGAAATCAACTTTCACAAGTAAGTTTGTTTGGGGCATTACAGTTGCTGCAAGTAAAATTTTGGAACTTTTTCAGAACATTAAATAAATTATATTGTGGGTAGCCACAGTATCCAGTAGGACCAGGGTTGGTTAGGGGTGCATGATACAACTGTTTTGTTGAATTTAAACACCATTGAGGCCACGGATGGGCTGGGATTGTGCTGTTTTTTGTCCTTTTTTTGGGCCTGCTGGTGTGGCCCTTTGCCCAGGGGTGGTGAGTGTTGCATGGGCCTAGTCTTTCTGTGGGGTGTCTTCTTGAATTTAAGGCAACATGTGCTTGGGGTGTAAGGGGCCATTTTGAGGAGAGGCAGTGTCTGAGGCCTGCACTTATTTTGCCTACTTTTCATCCATTATGCCCAGGGGTAGTGAGTGTTGCATGGGCCTAGTGTTTCTGAGGGGTGTCTTCTTGAATTTAAACACCATTGAGGCCATGGATGGGCTGGGATTGTGCTGATTTTATTGTTTTTTGTCGTTTTTTTGGGCCTGCTGGTGGGGCCCTTTGCCCAGGGGTGGTGAGTGTTGCATGGGCCTAGTCTTTCTGTGGGGTGTCTTCTTGAATTTAAACATAATTGAGGCCATGGATGGGCTGGGATTGTGCTTATTTTATTGTTTTTTGTCATTTTTGGGGGGCTGCTGGTATGGCCTTTTGCCCAGGGGTGGTGGTGCATGGACTGAGTGTGCCTGTGGTGTGGTCTCACTCTCTTTAATGTAAACATCATGGATGGCATTGGATTGTGGTGATTTCTGGCTGTTTTTCTGTTTTTTGGGGGTGTACTGTTGATGTGGACTGGCCATGTGGGTGGTGGTGGTGGCCATCTTGAGTGCTGGCTGGTACAGGCAACATGTGCTTGGGGTGTAAGGGGCCATTTTGAGGAGAGGCAGTGTCTGAGGCCTGCACTTATTTTGCCTACTTTTCATCCATTATGCCCAGGGGTAGTGAGTGTTGCATGGGCCTAGTGTTTCTGAGGGGTGTCTTCTTGAATTTAAACACCATTGAGGCCATGGATGGGCTGGGATTGTGCTGATTTTATTGTTTTTTGTCGTTTTTTGGGCCTGCTGGTGGGGCCCTTTGCCCAGGGGTGGTGAGTGTTGCATGGGCCTAGTCTTTCTGTGGGGTGTCTTCTTGAATTTAAACATAATTGAGGCCATGGATGGGCTGGGATTGTGCTTATTTTATTGTTTTTTGTCGTTTTTGGGGGGCTGCTGGTGTGGCCTTTTGCCCAGGGGTGGTGGTGCATGGACTGAGTGTGCCTGTGGTGTGGTCTCACTCTCTTTAATGTAAACATCATGGATGGCATTGGATTGTGGTGATTTCTGGCTGTTTTTCTGTTTTTTGGGGGTGTACTGTTGATGTGGACTGGCCATGTGGGTGGTGGTGGTGGCCATCTTGAGTGCTGGCTGGTACAGGCAACATGTGCTTGGGGTGTAAGGGGCCATTTTGAGGAGAGGCAGTGTCTGAGGCCTGCACTTATTTTGCCTACTTTTCATCCATTATGCCCAGGGGTAGTGAGTGTTGCATACTTGCATGTCCCTAGTCTTTCTGTGGGGTGTCTTCAATGTAAACATCATGGATGGCATGGGATTGTGCTCATTTTTCTGTGTTTTTTCGATTTTTTGGGGTGTATAACTGAACTGATGTTCCTCTGTCTTCCATTGCTTTTAGGTGCACAAGAAGACTCAAGAGAACCACCAGTGCCAGGAAGAAGTCCTGCAGCGGTGTGTGTGTGCAGCATAACGTCACGCGACGTCACGTCTGGACACAGAACCCTCTGCAACTCGTGCAACTGCTGCCTGCTGACCTGCTCTGAAGAAGATGGCCCCAAAAAAAGTAACCCGTAGCTCCTCCAGCAAGAAAGGTGCCAGTAAGGAGCAGAAGAAGCAAGTTACCAAGGACACTGGTGTGCTGCCCGCCCCTTTTTTTGGGAGTAAAAAAAAAAGTATGCCTGCAGCAGCAGCAGCGGGATCTGCTGGGGACCAAGCTGGCAGCAGCACCCCCGCTCCATTGGGCTCAGTGCCACCACCACTACCACGCCAACTTAAGTCCAAGCCCTTGAGTGCTGCAGAGGCAGCCAGTATAGTTGTTCAATCACCATCGACCAGTGATGTTGGCTCATCGCAAGAAAGCAGCAGCAATGTCCCTCAATCAACACAGGTTGTTGTAGCTCATCTGACGAGTGTTGAACAACCACAGCCGCAACAACAATCACATGTGCAAGTACAAGCCCAAGTACATGTGGAAGGAGAGGCAGCGCAAGGAGATGCGCAAGCAGAGGTGCATGGAGGGTCACAAGTGCCCACAATAGTTGTTCCTCCCGAAGTAGGGGCACATCAGGAAATCGACAATCAAGGCGAGGTATCATTTGAGGAAGCCACTCCTCCTGATGATCCTTCATTGTCTTCCACACCCCTAGCAAGGAAGAGATCAAGGGTGGTGTCTACATCTTCTTCAAGCACACCTCCTTCTGATGATACGGATCAAACTTGGGAACCAGCACCACAGCCGTCTGAGAGTGAGGCACACCATGATCCGACAAAGGTAGTTAAGCGTAAAAGGAAGCTCGTCCAAAGTCTCAGAGTTATGGAGTGTGATGAGTCTCAACAAGAAGTGGCGGATACTGCTGCTGATGAAGACTCTGCCAACGACGACCCAGTCATCATAAAGGTCACTGCAGCCCCAGCGGGCATGCAGCAAACAGACATTTTGACCCTAGCCCGAAGAGCTGCTGAGCGTGATGATGATGATGATGTTGTCGATGAGGAGGCAGTGGAAACACCACAATCATTGGAGTTAAGTAGTACACCAACTCGTCCCGCTTCCATATTTCTTTCTGGCAAGAAGAGACCTCCGTCAACCTCGACCTTAATTAGTGGCGGTGAAAGTGCAAAACGTACAAAAGTTGGGCAATCCAGATCCTCCACTTCATCTGGCATTAGCTTCATGACCACCACCACCAGTATCGCCGCCTCCTCCATGTCCCACAGACACTTCAAGTCCCCAGTTTGGGACTTCTTTACTGTTTGTCCAAAAAATCCAAAGTTTGCCATTTGTACCATTTGTAAGCAAGCAGTTAGTCGTGGTAAGCCAGGTACCAACTATGGTACCGGAGGCCAGAGAGGTCATCTTAGGAGACAGCACACTGTCAAATGGTTTGCGCACCTAGATGCGATCAAGAAAGGCAGAATTCAAGGAAACGTTGATGTTTCATCTGATGATGACGAGCAGGAAGAAGACGTGTCAAACACTTCCCTTACACCCAGTACCCCTGTCAGCAGCACACCCAATGTGAGGCACACTAAGAGTGTTGGAGCGAGTGAGACACCAACGCACAAAAGTTCACCAGCGAGCAAAATTGGGTCAACGAAGTCATTCTCAGCCCGTAAATGCTTGGTCCAGGGCAACATTAGAACAATGCTTACTTCAGACGTGCCATATGAACGCAACCACCCACTGACGCGTCTGTATAGCACTAAGCTGGCTAAAATGCTAGCTGTGGACCTTCTACCTTTTTCTTTTGTAGAAGCGGTAGGTTTTCTTGAATTAGTGGCAACGCTCTGCCCTAAATGGAAGGTTCCGAGACGGTTCTATTTTGCCAGAGTTGCGGTTCCAGCACTACATGAAGATGTGCTGGAGGCGATTGGGGCAGCTTTGCAGAAGAGTGCTGTTCACACAATACATCTGACAACAGACATGTGGACCAGTGGCGCAGGCGCTGATTACATGTGCATCACTGCCCACTGGGTCTCTTTTTCAGGTGTTAAAGCAAAGCTAAACGCAGGTGTTGACCCGGACAAAGTTTTCAAAGCTGCTCGGAAACATGCAACACTAGCCATGTTTGGCTTGGAGAAAAGTCACACAGCAGAAAACCTTTTGGAAGAGTTTAACAAAAAGGTCTTGAAAATGCTATCCCCCCTAAAACGCAAGATTGGTTATGTTTCCACGGATAATGGCGCCAATGTAGTTAAGGCCATGTTGAAGGGTGACCATTTTAGAGTGCCGTGTTTGGCGCACTGTATCAACCTGGTAGTTCAAAAATTCTTGAGTGATAAACAGAGTCCAGCGTTCGAGGTAATGGCCACCTGCCGCAAAATGTGCAACCATTTCAGCCATTCTTTTAAGGCCCGGAAGCATCTGCGGAGACTGCTACTTCAACGTGGAATGCCAGTGAAAGCACTCATCCAGGAGGTGGCAACACGTTGGAACTCAACCTTCTACATGCTTGAGCGTCTGTATGAGCAGTATACGGTACTCGATCACTATTTCTTCACAGAGGCTACATCTCAGAAGGAGGACATGCGGATGGGTGCGGCGCAATGGGACATAGTTAAAAGCCTGACAGACATGCTTCGTCCTTTTGAGTTCTTCACGCGTGCAGTCAGCCAGGAGGACTGTAATTTGGGAAAAGCTATCCCATTGTTGTGCATGCTGGAGCACCAACTGATGGCGGTGTCTTCTGAGTTTGAAAAAGATGAAAAAAAAAGACCATTTTATTTTGTCTGAGAAATTATTAGAGCGCCTACGTGGTGATGAACGTCTTAAAATGATCAACTCAGAACAGCATTACATTTGTGCTACTATTCTGGATCCACACTACAAAAAGGCGCTGGAAGACGAAGCATTCTTTCCTTTTGCTGATGCAGATGTTCAAAAGTACAAACATTGGTTAGCCTGGTCAGCCAAGAGGTTTGAAAAAGAACGGCAGGTTATTGAAGGAGAAGCCAGTACATCAGCATCAGCATCAGCAGGCCATCCCCAGTCACAAGAATCCACTTCTGCACCTGTGGCTGAAGTGACCTCTCAGCCGTTAAAGACACCGGCAACTGGATCATCTGCACCACACACAACAAAAACAGTGGCTGCTGTAGAGGATTGGCTAAGTTTGCTTGGGTATGGTTCTCGAAAAAAAGTCACAGGCACAGCAAAAAGTAAGCAAAGTGGAGGAACCGCTGATGACCTTGAGTCGATGGTGCAGGACTATCTGAATGACTCAACAGAGGTCTTTCTTAATGATGAGCCATTGCAGTATTGGCATGGCAAAAAACAATTGTGGCCACAGCTCTCCAACCTGGCTATAAACTATTTGTCTTGCCCACTCGCAAGTGTGTCTTCTGAACGTGTTTTCAGTGCTGCTGGTGGCATTGTAACTCCCAAACGGAGCCGCCTCTCGCCCAAAAATGTGGAGCGGCTGACAATGATCAAGATGAATCAGCACCTCATACCACCAGATTACAAAGTACGAGAAAGCACGCCGCATGAAGACGAGGAGGACGGCAACGTAGATGAGGGGATTTGTTCTCTGTTCGGTGGCACTGACCTCATCCAGCCTGAATTCGCAGAGTATGATGACGAAATCTTGTTCTTATTCCCTGACACCGAGCCCTGAAAATGAGACAATCAATCAAGAACTTTCTTTTTCGTCCTTATTCACTTTTATTCCTGTGTGCTTTGTGTCTCTCTTTCTTTGTTTTGCACAGTTAATTTAATTCAAACTTTAATCACCTAATCCCAAAAACAAGACCATCATCAGAACTGTCTTCACTTGTTTGCTTATTGATTTGAAGGTGCCGCAGTCTACATTCCTCAGGTTCACAAGTTCTGAAGAACATGCTCCTCTATCCTCCTCCTCCAGAATGCGATTTCCCTCAAAGCAGAGTGCTGGATTACGCCCAATGAAGAAAGACTCAGCACTTGTGGGGGTGTTTTACTTCTTTGCGGGTGAGTTGACGGATTTGGGCACATTGCTGTGAAGCTCTAATAATGGACAAAAGTGTTTTGGACCAAATATGAGGTGGAAATTTCTTGCAGTTTTTGCTGACTTGCTTGCCTTTGAGGTGCTCTTTGGCGGGGTTCCGGGTGTTTGTGGGTAATTTTTGGTGTCTGGGAGCACTGCTGCGACAGTCTAATCTTGATTGCATTTGCTTTTCAGGAAATCCGTGGTGGAAAACAGGAGTTATGATGATTGATGATGATGATGACCTAGCTGCACAGCGCCGCGTTTGGACCGAAGGCCGAGAGATATTGTAAGTATGAGATTGAGCTTTTTCGCTGTTTGGGGGTGTTGTCGGGTGGTTTTTTCCGGGTGGGTTGGCGGGTCTTGCCTGGGGCATTCCTGGGAAGGTCTAATACCGGATAGAAGTGTTTTGGACAAAATCCTGAAGGAACAGCCTTTTTTTTGCTATTTCTTCTGTCATCTTGCTCAATGTAGCGTTTTGGGGGGCTTCCTGCTGTTCGTGGGTGGGTTGCGGCCGGGGTCTCTGTCGAAGCACTGCTGCGACAATCTAATCTTGATTGCATTTGCTTTTCAGGAAATCCGTGGTGGAAAACAGGAGTTATGATGATTGATGATGATGATGACCTAGCTGCACAGCGCCGCGTTTGGACCGAAGGCCGAGATATATTGTAAGTATGAGATTGAGCTTTTTCGCTGTTTGGGGGTGTTGTCGGGTGGTTTTTTCCGGGTGGGTTGGCGGGTCTTGCCTGGGGCATTCCTGGGAAGGTCTAATACCGGATAGAAGTGTTTTGGACAAAATCCTGAAGGAACAGCCTTTTTTATGCTATTTCTTCTGTCATCTTGCTCAATGTAGCGTTTTGGGGGGCTTCCTGCTGTTCGTGGGTGGGTTGCGGCCGGGGTCTCTGTCGAAGCACTGCTGCGACAATCTAATCTTGATTGCATTTGCTTTTCAGGAAATCCGTGGTGGAAAACAGGAGTTATGATGATTGATGATGATGATGACCTAGCTGCACAGCGCCGCGTTTGGACCGAAGGCGAGAGATATTGTAAGTATGAGATTTAGCTTTTTCGCTGTTTGGGGGTGTTGTCGGGTGGTTTTTTCCGGGTGGGTTGGCGGGTCTTGCCTGGGGCATTCCTGGGAAGGTCTAATACCGGATAGAAGTGTTTTGGACAAAATCCTGAAGGAAACACCAGTTTTGGCACTTTTTGTAAGTTAGGGTTCGTTAGGGTTAGCCCTAGCAGCAGGATTGCATGTGTTTCGGGGGGTTCTATTGCAACGTAGTTCTGGTGTTGTAGAGCACTGTTGGAGCGATGCTGGCTATGGATACTTTTGCTTGCTTGCAAGTGGTTTGAATACAATCCACGGTCTGTATTTGGGCCTACTGTTACTTTCAAAGTACGTTTTGTAACCATTTTTCTGCTAGGCATCGTTTTTGGGGATCTGATTGGGGTTCTTCTACATTTTTGCGACTGGCTTTAGTAAGGGTCTTGGTGGGAGCATTGCTGGGAAGGTCAAATTTTGTTCTAAAACACAGTTTACAGTACACCTACCTTGAGGGGAAAGATCCGCTATAATATTTTGGCCATACTTATTTATCCTTAAAAAGGTGACTCAGACAGAGCACGCAATTTCAAAAATATTGTACTGTCTATTAGGGAAATCAAAGTGTCACATTTTGAACCACACAGCGTACATACCTTTTATTTATTTATCAGTGGTATTGTAATAGCACTTCCTGTTTTCCGTTCAATAATTACAGGCCGGGTTTCAGTCAACATCCGCCAGGCAGGCAGTGGACAGGGTGTCTTCTGTCAGTGGTCACCAACATTGATGGACGAAGCGTCAGCTGGAATGGAGGAGTGCCGCCAATAAGAGGAATTGTTTGCTGCATGCAACTTACTTACCAAATTCAAGGACAACTCCAACAACATACGCAATACAGATACAGTATCCATTGTTTTATTCTATGAGTGTGACTGCATGTGCTTAGCTTTACTTTGTAACCAAAGATTGTCTTTATCTTCAATTATTGTTTGTCCATGCTCTGCTTTTCTTTTCTTCTCTCAACAAAACCTACCCAAAAAGAAACCCCCATTCCCATCCATTTTACAAACCCTAACCCTCTTCCCCCGGGCTGTGTTGTTTTGCTTGATGTCTGACTAAAATGACATCAATAATTCCACACACTTGCTGGGGAGGATAAGGTCATAGCAACAGGCTGGTGAAGGAATACGAGGATATCTTCTAGACTTACTCAGCTTCAGTACTATATCTTCTAGTAGTAGTAGCCAATGTCAAAGAAATTCAACGCAAGTACTAGTTATACTTGCAAGCAAATACTTTACCATTTGTTAGGCTACATTATGGCACTGTTCTGTCTGTCACCTGCTATATTCTCGATCGTACCGTAACCGTTGTAATGCTACAGTAAGGACAAACAAGGTTTCGTTTTCTTTTTTTCCATAGGCATGCAACTGCCACTGTGTCACACCACTAGTACCACCGCAATGAGGAAATGTCACCCGCCCAGGATTGACAACGTTAATCCCCATTTCACGTGGAGCCAGCCCTGGGCCTAGCCCTAATTTCTAACACAAATTACAGGTAAGATAAGCGTTTGGTGGGAGGTAGTATAATGGAGTATTATTTCGGAGTAGACAAGAGATTGACGGTTGTACTACTAAAGTCCTACGACTGTTCAGGAAAACAAAGTTACTGTTACACCCCCGCCCCCCCACCCACCAGACTGAAAAGCAGTAAAAAACAGGTATGGTCAGATAAAGTTTAAAAATATATTTATGTAGCCCTAACAAAATAATCTCCCTCACCCACCCTAACCCCAACGATTGTCTTTGAAACGTCCCAAAACGATCCCAACTCCCAAATCCCACCCCCCAAAAGTCTATAAAAAAAGGGCAAGGGACACTCCACTACTGGAGGGTGCTGGTGCTGGTGCATTTTGCGGCATGGGCATCATACTCCTTGCGGAGGGTGGCAAGCTCGGAGCGGATGCCCTTAACCAAGTTCTTATACTTCAGGACCTCCTGCTCCAGGTTGGACATTCGGACTCGTAGGCGGCGTTGGCGTTCCTTGCAGCTCCTGTGGGGGGCAGCTGGTATTTCTGTTGCTTGGCGGTGGCGGTTGTCTTTGTTAGCCCGGCTCGGTCCCGCTGGCTTAGTCACGGAGGAGGATGCAGTGGTCACAGTCGAGGATGTTGTTGTTGCCCCGCTCGACTGCGTGTCCTCCTCCTCCTCCAGGGCCACCAGCCGCCGATATTCGGCGACAGTGGCCTCCAGCCTCCGTTGCCGGGCCATTCTAGCCTGCTCCCTCCGTGTTGTTGATTTGGAAGGAGCAACTATATGAAGAAAGAAAGACATAGTCTGTAACCAATGCTCCTTAGCATTAATAACACAAAGTGATTGAGCCGAAAGTTGGGTCACAGTACAAGTAGCAAATTGAAAGCACAGTACATAACTATTGAGGACAGTATCTATGTAACCTCCCACTTCTGCATCCTTGCTCTAACATTAGTGGTAGTTTAATGAACAAATTCTACGACCACTATGGACTTCCATTACAGTCGACTATGACAGTACACCAGTCTTATTCTTCTTCTTCTCTCTTGTTTAGGGAAATTGGTACGTTATCTTATGCAAGCCGGCAGAATGACATGGACAGCACAGTGAACTTGCACCCGAGAAAAAAAGTTGCACACCATGATGAGTGAGACAGACTTGCGTTACTGTACCGGTCCAGTACATGCAGGTGGTGAAGCTATTACTTTTCTATTACGGGTGGCACTGGGAATACTCTGTTACAAGGGCTACTGCTTAATTAATTTACCTTTCACCCTACAGTGCAAATGAGTACTAGAAAAGGAAAATGAAGAAGCTAACTAATTTGATTATCTATCACTTCACATGGGACGTATTTGATGACATATGGGATGACTTTAGGTGCTTTGCTTAATATTGAGTGAACAGTGATACACCCACACATGAATGACGTACTACAAGTAAACTAAAGTTATTAAGAGAGGTACGGAGTGTCCACCGTAATAACCAGATATATGCTGTGATTGCAGACGCAATACAAAGTACTGCTACTATTCATGGTAGTATTGGACACATTTACAATTTCTTTTCCTTGCCTTCCCTGCACTGGAACGGACGTGCGGGTGCGGTGGTACATGCTCTTCAAGGTAACACTTACTTCATCTGGCGACCATCTACTCTCTCTAGATACACATGTGCTATCTAAGAGTCAGAGAATACCATGCTCCAGGCATCCATTCAGTCAAAGTATACGCACACATACAGTTTCTGTTTCACCCACCCAGGCTGCTGTCCTTCCACCCATCCTTGCTTCATCATTGACCCAGCCATGCACCATACCATATTCTTTCCTTCCCAGCCACCTCGGGGGCCAAGCAAACACATATCGTTCTTCTTTGCCAGCCATCATACAAGTTCGCGTCCCACTTATTTACACCCTTCTTTCGCTTTTCGTTCATCCCATCCATCACGTTCGTCTAAGAACTTATTGGGATTCTTCTCACCAAAAACTTCACAGCTAAGTCGAAGTACATTTCGAGGAGGCTACTACCTGGTTGATTTGTAATACACCCGTGCAGAAAGCACACTATGCAGTCTTCAATCTCAATAAGTAAGGAATATATAGCTTACCTGTTTCCGCCACCACCGTTTGAACCCCCACAGGACCGTCCGCCGGCTCTTGCACCGCCTCCTCCCCAGAGTCCGCCGAGTCCTCGCCCAACACAGCCACCTCCACGCTGGCCCCGTCACCAGATGTTACACCTACAAAGTACATTTAAGAATGTTAGAATACACCACTCACTACTATATAATATTTGGTCTAGGAGAAATGTTAAAAAAACTGAATACAATGTAATAATTTGTGACTGTCTACTCCAAAGTAAAAATGTCCCATTTTCCAGGGAAGGCTGTTGTCTTGCTGCACTTTTATGCACAACTGATGAATGCTTGCTTTTGATTTTTAACACGCACCACTTTTTCTCCTAACAGACAGAAGCTTGACTCCTAAGAACACGACCAGGATCAAGTTCAAACCAGGTGAGAGCTCGGCTCGACCACAAGAAATGTGTCCAATTAATCGTCAGCACTAACCACTTTTCCGTTTTCAGTTAAATAGTTTTATGACAAAGTAGATTTTAATAAATGTGTTTACTTTTAATAAAGCTTTTAAACTTAAATAGACTCTGTGGTTTTTGTTCCTCCAGACTAGAGTGGATGAGCTAAAGGTTTTGGAATTTTTGCAAGCATGAGTGCCTCTGACACTTCTTGACTGTGCTGTGACTCCGTACTCTCTTGTCCTGCGTACGATAATCTAGAGATCATTGGGGATCAATAATCGGTGACTTCGGGAGCTGAATGACTCTGCCACACTATCTAGTCAGTAAGGAGACAGTGCATAGAGCTATTGCTGAATAGAATGGGAGTCCAATGGAATTGCCAAATGTCCAATCTTAGTTAGCTACACAGACAGACTAATAAGAATAGTCTAGTAATACCACAGGGAGTCATATTCGAGGCAGGATAAGAATTTATATCCAGTCTACAAGAAGATCAAAGACGATTTAGAAAAAATCGAATGAGGAACGCTAGGAAAAAATAGGTACTCTTTATTAAAATGTAAACTTACTGGGGCCAGCAAAGGAGCCCTCGCCTGCCCGATCCTGGCCTGCATCCTCAGCACCCTCCTCCTGTGTCCTCTTGCCCTTGGGGGGAGCTGATGTACAACATGAAAGAAAGAAAAACCAGAAAACATGGATGAGATTTTTCAACCAAATCAAACATTTCAAAAGAACAATAACAAAATATTTTGGAGAAATAGCAAATAGATAGACAACTATTCCACGGGATCTATCTCATGTGGTATACTACGTTATTCGTATTGCCTGATTTGCGGAACGTTGACTTAGAAAGTTCCTATGTAACTCAATAAACAGACTACTAAAGAGGTTTGCCTAGGCCTGGCACTGCAGGCAGCAGTCCGCAGCACGCGAAGTGACAGACAAAGTCCATCCTGCTTGCAGATCAGTGAATACTCAAACTATCAATCCACCCACCACCGCCACTATTTCTTCTTATAGCCATGTGTCTAAAGGAAGGACTGGACTTCAGTCTGTTGGGGCTGATTTAGAAGTCCCTTGCGGCTCATTTTCCTCCATTGTTGCGTGCCTTTTGTGACGCAGCGGCAGAACAAAAGACTCGCCATGGTGTTGGTGCGGCGTATATATTAAAAAAAAACACATATGGGCATATGGGCGATGCATCACGTTGTAAAGCCCTGCGCCATCAGGGGGCGTTCCGGCGCAAGGGAGGGCGTACCTGCGCAGGAACGAATCCTAAAAGTGGCTGAGGGAAATCTACAAGATGTCAATCAGTCACTTTTAGGACAATGATGCATGACTCAAACCCTGCGCGCTTGAAGCCGACGAACGGCTTGATGCAGCATTGGGGAGATAGGGTACCCCAGAGCATTGCTGGAGCTGCGCCATCGTTGGCACGCAACTCCAGCAATGCGCTGCCTTTACGGCACAGATGCGTAAGGCTTCTGTGACGTTTTGGGCCAATGGGTGGTGGTGGCATGGCACACAATTACTGCCGCATCCCTGCTACTTTGCAGGGATGCGCCGGTAATTGAAAATATGACCCTTAGTGTCTAGCATTACGCAGTTCTTATCTTTACACTACACTCATACATAATTTCTCAGGCCAATGAAATGCTTCTGAACACAACATACAAAACAAAGAAGCATAGTAGCAAGCAAGGCTACTGAGAAGGAGAGCAGTGCACCTGAAATGCATAGAAGATTTTGAAATATAATTTACCTCAATGTAATCGGCAGCATTATTGCTCTTGGTAAAGAACAAAGATTTGCAAATAACAGAGCCGGATAAAACAGAGTAGTAAATGAATAGCTACTACTACTCACCAAGCCCGGGGACCTCTACGCAGAGCGCGTCCAGCAAGTCCCGTTCCCGGTCCATGACATCGGTCCAGCGGTGGGTGGCCTGGTTATATGTGCGCCGGACCCCAGAGAGCTTATACATGGCCCGGCACACCTTCTCCCACCGCTTGCGGCGCTCCCGGATGCCATAGCCAGTCGCGATCTTGCCGCCTCCCAGGATCGTCTTGGGGAGGCGGCGCTGGACGTGGAAGATGAGTGCCGCCACTTCCTCCGCGCTGAAGATCTCCCGCGGGACCACTTGCTCCCCCCTCAAACGCCCGCATGGGAGCCGGGCACGGGGTGCGGGACCCTTCCCCTTCTCAGGGTGCTTCCCGGCTCCCTTTACCATGGTCTGGGCAGAAATACAGTTAAATGATAAACAAGAAATAGAATAGTGAAGAAGAAAAGAAAAGAGTTTAAAAAAGTAGTTTAAAAGTAACTAAAAGCAGCAGAAAACACAAAAATATAGAGCTAGAAAAATAGAGGGATAGATAATAAGTAAAATTAGATCAAATAAACTTCAAACAAGCAAAGGATGGCAGAGATTGAGAGAGGATAGAGAAAGCATGCCCAGAACCATAGCAATGAATGAGAAACAAGATGGCCGCGCCCGTTCACGACCGCGTGGGTAAGTTCGCGCGAGATTTTCCTCGCGAGCACGCGCGAAATTGTACTAGCGAGCAGCACACTTTGCGAGATTACACATAGCGGCCGGAAACGGAATTACGTCACGCAAACAAGATGGCCGCGCCCGTGTACGACCGATAGGGTAACTTGGCAAACGTATAGCTAGAAGCGCCTCGCGAACACGCGCAAGATCACGCGAACATACACGTCGCAAAAAAAACAATTTTGTATTCGCACGCATTCGCGGCTTCCGAAATCGATCTCGCACGGATTCGCGCCCCAAAAAACGCGCGAAATTGCAGAAAAAACGTTTTTAGCTAAACTGAAAGCAATGAGCAGGTGCAAAAGTTCAAACTTAACATTAGTAACATTCAAGGTAGTGCTTCCTGAGGGGCCCCTCCAGAGTTTGCAACTATTCTATGACCCTGCTATGACCCAAACAGCAGGCTCATAGAATAGCTACAAGTAGACCATAAAGGTCCTGTGAAAAAAAATTTCACTGCAACAAAAAGCAAATTACAGATAAGGAAGGAAGCAGGTGCCAGCCAGACTGGAACTTTCAAAATTACTGACACATTAATGACCCACAAATTAATTGATGGCAGTTGAAGAAGGGCAGGTGTGCTTGCTTTTTTCAACCACCATAATCTACAGTGATAAATAAACCTAATGGGTGGCAGTGAGGATGTACCAGAGGGTTGCATGGGTGTCCCAGAGGGTGGCAGTGGTGAAACAGAGGGTGCTGTGAACCTGTGATGATAAACCAGACGTAGAAACAACATAGTCGCGGCCGTTGCGAGCCGAAAAGTAAGTTCGCAATTGCGAACTTGTCCCAAAATCGGCGCGAACGCGCGCCAACACAAAAAACGGGAAAATCCGCAAATCCGCTACAGTTCGCGTATCTTCTCGGATTGCGAATCCGTAAATCCGCAATTTCGCGTACGCGAGATCCGCTAGATCCGCCCATGCTTACTTTCCAGGACGTCGAAGGATGTCCTATGAACAGCTTACACTCTGTTGTGCTGTTATTACTTTCAGCCCGCCACTTTCTGAAAGAAAACCTCCATCGTTTTGAAAAATATGTTACATACAATAAATGACTTCTCGCTCTCTACCACACGTTTCCACAAGGCCAAATCGTGTAAGAGCCATTTATAACTCTTGGAATTCTTGTAAGCCAATCCCGTCATTTTATATTTCCGCAACTTTCAGAATTAAAATGTTGAAGATCCTTTTCACAATCCTGGACTACTAATATCTTACCGTTCTTGCTCACTCATGTTCTACATTTCCTATGACACTGATACTGCTTACTATGAAGCAGACTTACACTACCTCTATGACTACTACAATTATTTAATTCTCTACATCACTTTTAATCACAAAGCAATATAAAACAGTAGACAGCATTGCAGACTTACATTCCCTCTACTCCATGTTTTGATTGGCTGCTTGAATTAGCTTATAAAAAGAAATAGTTTTTCTGAACTCATTCAAAGTGCAGTTATTTTTCCATGACGTCCAGTGTTATGGTAAGAAGTTATGTCTCTGTACTACACTTATCCTCAAGGCCAAATCGTGTAGGAGCCATTAGAACTTCTTGAAATTCCTCAGAGCACATCCCGAGATTCTTTCCCTAAAATTTTGGTTTTAAAAACACCAGGTAACAATTTTTAAGGTCATACGGCAATTTTTTTTGGAAAATTAAAACAGAATTGTTGCAGAATGACCAGCCATTTCTAGACTTTAAATAAGCTGTGTAATGTCCTGATGTTATTGAAGGACCGTCATGATATATAATTGCTACAGTTACAAAAGTCCTTCCTGATATTGACAACTGTGAAGCCACAACATTTTTAATTAAAGTTGTCAATTTTGTTCCATCAGGCCTACATCGTTGGAACATTAAAATGACATACTGGCCATATGTTCGTATAAATAATGTTGACATCAATTCAGATTTACATTGGCTACACTCCATGTTGTGATCAGCTGTTTTTACTAGCTTATTAAAGGAGACTGATTTACTGTCTGGCAAAGTTAAATATATAAATCGTTCTGAGTCTACACTAGTAGTACTTGATACCCTACAGTTCTCGCAGTCATGCTGCCATTGATAAGAAAGCCCAAACAGGTGATCTACATCTACACCTTCAGCATGCAATACATCAAGCATATACATTAAAAACTCCTGACAATCTTGCTGAATATTTTGAGAGAATTGTGTTTGACCTGAACATCTGTCTAACAGATTTCGAATTTCAGACACACTTTCTATTTTTGTTCTATCAGTGCTACATTTCTCTAACACAGAATTTAACAAACTGCAAAATCTTTGATCAGAATTGACCACAATCTCTTCTTTTACATTTTCTAGAGAAAACAAAACATTAACCACGACATTAGCATAGCAGTTGACACCAGAACTGTTTTCAAATTGAAAACCAACAACATCTTCAACAGAATCCTTTTTGTTTCTGCTTATAATTTCAGGTTCATCGACTTTTCGTCTTTTTGCTACAACCTCCCTAGTATTGGTCAAATTTCTTCGTTTCCGGCCTACCACACGTTTCTCAAACAAAGGATATTGAGGCAAATGTGGCGCATACTCTCTTCTCAACCTATTGTATTCCTTAACACAATCTAGATCCGCACAAATGTTTGTGACATCACACTCAATCAAGTACAATCCCGATAAAGTTCTAACTCGTGACAATGCCACATATGCCATACCCTCCTTGAACACAGAACTGCCAATATTCACCAATGCACTGTCTACACTTAAACCTTGCGATTTATGGATTGTCACCGCATATGCCAAGCAAACAGGAAACTGCTTACGGCGAACATATAAGTCTTTTACAAGCAAAAATCTAGCAGAACAACGACCAATTAGCTGTACTTCCTCAATGCCATCACATTTAATTTTTAAAAATTCAATTCCATCTCTATTTCTGTATTTCACAAAATCAACAACATTACCCATTGATCCATTTACCAGACCTCTTTCAACATGTAAATTCCTTCTTAAAATTATACGGCAGTTTAAGCACACATTCAGAGTCTTTTCAAAACCTGCAGTTTTAGATATAGTCTTCTCTAATGAATCCAATTTGGATTTCAAATTCTCAGACAAAATAATTGTTGATCCCATATGCTCTACTCTGTCAATAGCTTCCAGTTTCACAATCTCTTGCTTTTCTAAATGCAACATTTTGTTGTTGAAGATGGCACATTCTGCAAGAGTTGGCATCAAACATATTCCAGATTTCTTCTCAGTAATTTTCTGAAAAATATTCTCAGGCACAACATCTTGTTCTGGATATAAATTTGACAGTAATCGTGCATGTAAAGCTTCTTTCCCATGCTCGGTCACTTTTCCAATTCTAACATCTTGTAGAATATTCTTGTAAACTTCATCCTTCGCCTGACGCATATTTTCATGCAGTTCAGCATAATTGAAGTTTAACCATATATTGACGTTGCCAATGCTCCCTAGGCACTTCCTGGTATCTTCATGCGTGAGCATTTTGAACACAGGTTGCCCTTTCACTGGTGTCAGCTGCAGAAGATCTCCGAAAACAATGATGTGTTTGCCACCAAATAACACATCATACTATGTTTTGAGAACTTCTTGCATTCTCAAATGCACGAAGGCAAGCATGACATTGGAAACCATGCTTACTTCGTCAATGATAAGAAGTTTCATTTTCCTCAAGATTCTTGAAACTTCACAACAAGCATCTCCAGATAGCTTGTTATATTGTAATTTGTTGTCATGCTCCACTGGCAGCATCAGTAAACGATGTAAAGTAATCCCTTTAATGTTATGTGCTGCCAGTCCAGTTGGAGCGGTGACAACACAAGACAGCGATGACTCAGTCCTTTTCTTGCAAATAACATGAAATTGCTTTAATGAGGAAACTTTTTCCAGTTCCCGCTTCTCCACTCACGTACAGTCGGACAGGCTTCAACGACGTACATGAGCACTCTTTCTTCTCATGACTTAATCCATGATCAATTTGCATGGTAACTTCGTCATATATTTTCCTCTGCTCAACGTTGAGTTGTCTTTCCAAGTCTTCTAAGTTAACCGCATCCTCCTGAGCATGTGCCATGGCTCTTTCCACTTCATTCATGGCAGTGGCAGCTTCATTTTCGATAACAGGTCCTCCTAGTGGATCCTGACTCAATGAAGCAGAACTCTGACTGTCCTGATAACTGTCTCTGGCAATCTCGGCTGCAATCGTTGCTTCCTGCTCGATTTCCGCATTCAACATTTCTACATATTTGGGAAAAGCAGGACATTCTATGGTCTGCTTGGCGGCAGTGAAAGAGTCTTCGTAACAGAGGAAATCTCCAAGCAGTTCCTCTTCTGCACGCCAAGGCTTGAAAAGTTGCAAAAGTGCTAAATAGAAAAACTCCTTTTTTTTCAGGAGATTCGCCACTCAATTTTCGATGGTTTACCAAGTGGCATTTTCTTTGCTTGACCAGACATCCCTCACTTCCAATTACAGCATACACTCCTTTCTCAGTATCTTCTTTGATGTTCCTCTTGAATATGTAATTTTGAAGAACCTCATACAGACAAACATTCTCGAGGTGACTGCTTCGATTTGGATAATATGTATCCAACATGTTGGTCTTCAAAATGTCGGTACTGTTTGGCTCCTTTTCCGCCAAATACTCAATTACCCGCACAGGTTTCAGAACTCGATTACGCGTTGCAGCAAGACCAAGACTCGCCCAAACCATACTCCTAGATTTGGCATAGAGACTTGCTGAAGACAACCGGTCAGAACATTCGTAAGCTCCGATTTCTCGATGCGACAACATCTTCAGACTGAAACTGTACAACTTCTTACTGAGGCTCTTTTCATGGGAAATGTCCTCCCACATATCCTTCAATTCTGTCTTCTCTTTTTTGGTGATGTAAGATGTCACATACCGAGCCACAGCCATACAGTTATCAGCCACAAACTGTATATCCATGTTAGCATTCCACATGGACAAAATCACTGGGTTGTAGTCGTTGATGTACTTGGACTCTTCGTTCCTCTTCAAATTGTATGTGTTTTTCGGTGATTTCTTCATCACATTATGTCGCAGCGAAGACATCAAACTGTTTACTCTTCCTTTAGAAATCACCGGTCGTGGAAACCCGAAACGACATTTGGTGTAGAACTTGTCCTTGTTTCGGAATTTACGACGACAGTACTTTCCACAACGATGACTTTGGAAACGTAGAACTTTTTCTCTTAGGCTTTTCTTCTCCTTTGCGTTTGGAACAGCACACGTAGAATACTGTTGTATGAAACTCATCACTGAGTCTTCTGGATCCGTTCCAAATTTAGGTGCATCCTTGATCCACAACAGCATATGTATGTGAGGAGCACCTCTTGCTTGGTACTCCTTTCTCCAGAAGAAATCCAACACCTCTCCAAGAGGTGGATTCTTCTTATTCATGATGAAAGACATCATAGCTTCAAATCTATGATTGAAGTACCGGCATACATTGACTGGATCCAAAGAACACAGTTCTCCGGGTGTCTTGAATTCGATGTTTTCTATGTTTCCATTTGCCTCTCGTAGAAATTCAAGTAAGTCTTCCCAGCCATACTCGGCACAGCTCAGAGTGAGAAACCATGTGGGAGTTCCTAAGTTCCTCAGCATACATTTTAAATCACCATGACGACGGTACCAGTACTCATTAGTACCACGCTGACACGCCATGAGATTAATCAGGTGAGAATCCAAAATACTGTCTTGGACATTGACTTTATCCATAAAGTCACTTGCCGAGATGTTTTGCATGTGTATACCACTTTTCAAGATGTGGTTCACTGCATATGACAGTCCAGACAGATCGCTTTCAAACAGGAGATGAAACAAATAGGGAATACATTGTCGAAACCTAGCATCTCCTGCATACAATCGCAAAGTCCGGTATTCAGAAGCAGGAATTTGATGAGGTCGCTCATCATATCTTCCTCCCTGACCTGTTGGAAAAAGCTGTGGGAAACACCGAGCTTCCAAACTTTCCTCCCAAACACTAATGGGACTCCCTTTGGCTTGTTTCATTTGAAACAACTCAATAGCATTCCCCATGACTTCCTTGGAATGCAAAGGATGAACACTATAATGTTCATATATTTCTTCACTAGTAGAGGGTTCTAATTTCTCAATTTGACCAGCACACAAATCGCTATCCTCTTCCTCACTTACTTCCTCTTCTGCAACATATATATTCTTATAATACTTATTATTTTTTTTCAAATACAATGTTGCCTTTTTGACTTTCCTAACATCCACTAAATCTTGCCATATTTTCTTATTCTTTGTCGGAACCCCATTAACTAAGATAACCAGAGGGTCCTCTTCCACTTTTTCTACTCCAATTGTGTTAATGTTTTTCTTCAAATCTAGAGGCAAATAAACAACTCTTCCCTTTAATCCTCTCTGTAAATCTGATGGAGGCAATTTCCCTGTCTTTGGCTCCATTCTTACAATAGCCTGAAAGGGATGGATACTTTGAATCAAAATAGATTCATAAGTATTTAAATCCTTCAATTCAGAAGGAATCTCAACCAATTCCAGATTATTATGAACTGCTCTAGCAGGCATCTGGTTTTGATTTAATTTGTTATAACAATAAGTACACACACGTTGATCCGATCCCAAATCAAAACAATTTTCTACCATCAAGTATGTTGTGAAATCATTCCATTCACTATTATTTTCCCTTTCACTTTTTGCATATAAATCCACTAACTTAGTCTGATTCTTATAATAAGTGCGTCGACAACACACACAAGTGAAATTAGGCCTCTCACTTGATTTCACCTGAAACGTTGCAATTTCCCTCTGAAAATTATCTGTACTGGAAACCTGTACACTATCTTCCACATTACCCTCTTCTTCTTGGTCAATTTCAACATTCTCCTCTTTACTTCCAAAGTAACAAAGCTCAATTTCTTCACAAATATTCTTCACATCTATTTCAGAACCATGCAAAAGAGCAGCGCATAATTGTTTAAGCATAACTGCTGGACTCTTAGCATAATACAACATTCTAACTAATTTCTTCACTTTATTATGATGCACTGCTAGCATCCTGAAATGATGAAAAACACTCTGGCATACTCTCCTGGAAAGACAAGCCAGCGAATGACCATGCAAACCTGTCACTTCTCTCACTCTGCAAGGATCTAATTCTTGCAACAACTTCATTTTCTGCTTCAAACTTTTCTTATTAAATGTCCGTACAAAATCACAAAGCAAATTGATGGAATCCTGTCGCACACTGCAAATACTACTACACTTCCAGGTGTACACAGGACCCTTAGGACGTCTTCCTAAAACCTCATTACCTAACACCTCTTCTGTCTCTGTTGTCACAAGTTTTTCTTTTTCAACTGGACAACCATCTTTCACTTCATAAGCTCGACCACTGGTGTCAACTGCATGCACCAAATCATTATCCTGGAAATAACTCTCCTCATTAAAAAATGCCTCACAACTTGAACTATGCATCCATTCTCCGGAAAAAACTTCACAAAAATTACTACAATTAACTATTCTCTTCCATCTACTATTTCTTTTGAAATCATAAATTGCCTTGTTTAGCTTCCTAATTCTATTGATTATCAAAATAAATAACTTACGTTTAATTTCAAATGCCTGATCAATAACTTTCTCAACTTTTTTTTTTCTCTTATAAAAAACCACTTTCTGTTGACCTTTCTTAATATTTTTTAACAAATTGCCAATTATCCTGTTGCGGAACATTCGTTTACGAATGTCCCTAAACTGTTGTTTCCTTCTACTATCATGCACAGAGTTATCTCTTGCTCTAGCAGTAACATTTTTGATTGGCCTTTCCTTTCCGTTTAAAATGCTTCTCTTTTTCTGGACTGAAACATTTTCTGTAGTAATACTTTTTTTACTACAAATATTTCTTATGAATGTTTTTGTGGTCTTACCCGGTGCTTTCTTGGTGACTTGACAAGTTTTTTTGGTAGAGGACTGCTGCATTATTTCATGTACCTGCTGTCTTTGATGTTTTGCAGCCTTTTTAAGTCTATCCTTGGTTGGCATGCTCAAATCTTGAAATGATATGCAGTTGAATCTGTGGTAAAATATAATAAAAAAATTTATTAACCACTATTACCAAACAGTAAATCAATAACAGTCATCAAAAACTTAACACACTACTTGACATTTTTACATAGAACATTTTTTAGTGCTTTGGCAAATATATAATACACAAATAGCAGAAAAGAAATAGAATTCTTCTTCATTTTACCTCTACTATTTTATATGTGATTCTGATCTAATTTTATGAGCATATTTTAATATTTTATTGAAGACACTAGACATAACCTGTTTTTAAAGGTGTTTTTAATTATAAATCAAACGGTTTACATTTTTACTTTTCATTTATTATAAATTTTAAAAATAAATGTTTATAGTTCCATAGGCTCAAGCACGTCAGCTTCCCAACCTATGTCATACAATTCTGACAAATCGGCATCCTCATCATGTTCTTCATCATCCTGAGAATTTAAATCATCCAATGGATCTACTTCCACTGACGTTTCAATTACAAGTTCAATGATAATGTCATAATCAACTGATTGCTGATTGTCACTCATGGTTGATGTTGTCGTTATCTTTAAAGAAAGAGAACAACAATGAGATGTTGCAGAGTAAGAGACAAATCTCAGAGATTATAATAGTAAAATTGTTTAACAAGAGTAACATTTTGCAGCTATTATTTAGCCATGACCAGCGATGCTGAGGAGGTAAGGCCTATGTCCAAGTTTTCAGTGAACAGGACTCATCTCTTCTTAACCTTGGATAAGCCTCACCAACTCTGTGTCCCCTGCTCATACTTAAATGTAAAGGGGCAGATTTATGCTAACTGACGCATTCCCAGGGATGCACCAGTTAATGTGCACCGCTGCTCTGCCACCCATGGTGTGCCGCATTTACAATGTGGAGCACCATTGAGTGAAAACAGCACAGATGCGTCACGCATCTGTGCCGCAAAAGCAGCACATTGCAGGAATCACGTCGTAAGCGCAACATGTCTACTGCAATGCACAGGAGCAAGCCACACATTGCATGGTGCATCACTCCTTATGCCTGTTTCAAACAGGCGTAATGATTTGATTCAGCAATGCTATAAAGCTGAGTCAGTGAAATCTTCTAAATTTCACTGTGTTAGTTTTACAGGGCTTTCTTGCAAATTAATGCATACCTTGCAACAAAACACCTATATGAAAACTGACGCAGGTTTCATGTGGCACAGGACTTTACAGCATGACACATCTGCCTAGATGAATCAATTTTTAAATATGTCGCCACAAAGCCAATCTTTTGCACCGCCGCTGCGTCACAAAAGTGACGCACAGCGGCACAAAAGAGGCACACGGCTATCATAAATCTGTCCCCAACATGTTAAATGATTGATTCAGGATGACGATAAGGTGTGGCCTATCCAGATGTTTGTGTAAGGTGAGGCCTACTCAGGGTTGCAGATTAAATGGAGATGGGGCACCCCTGAGCCTTGCTGGAGCTGCATCGCACTTGCGATGCAGCTCCAGCAATGCGCCACCTTTACGGCACAGATGCGTCACGCATCTGTGCCGTTTTTGTCCCATGGTGCGCCGCATTGTAAATGCAGCGCACCATGGGTGGCGGAGCAGCGGCGCAGGATGACTGGCACATCCCTGGGGATGCACCAGTCATCATAAATCTATCCCTAAGCTTCTTATCTTGTTGGAGATGAAGTGAGGCCTGTCTTGCAACATGGTGCATCTTTTGCATCACTGCTGCATCGGTTTCATGTGGCACGTTTTTTTTACAGCATGACACATCTTCCTAGATGCATCAATTTGTAATTTTGTCGCCACATAGCAAATCTTTTGCACCGCCACTGCGTCACAAAAGTGACGCACAGTGGCGCAAAAGAGGCATACACCTATCATAAATCTGTCCCTAGCATTTTAAATGATTAATTCAGGATGACGATAAGGTGTGGCCTATCCAGAGGTTTGTTTAAGGTGAGGCCTACCTACATTCATGGGGAAATGACTTAAAATGTCCTTAAGACACATGAAAGCGTTTTTTTAAAGCCTTTGCAGCATTTTTGGGTCACTTTTAACATGGCTATGTAACTCAAACAATCAAAATCTAAATTTGCCAAGCACAGGTGGGAGCATATTTACAAGGAATTTGCACCACGGGGAAAGGTCTTTTAATTTAAAATGGGAAAAATAATATCACAGACACTCAAATGCCTTATAAAGAAGCATACACCATTATGTCCTTGTCATAAATTTTAAAAGCATTCCTTTACCTCAAAAACGATTTTCAAGTCATAATTTGAAAACACTGCACATCGGGAAATGACTGAAAATGTCCTTAAGACACATGAAAGCGTTTTTTGATTGCCTTTGCAGCATTTTTGGATCACTTTTAACATGGCTATGTAACTCAAACAATCAAAATCTAAATTTTCCAAGCACAGGTGCGAGCATATTTACAAGGAATTTGCACCACGGGGAAAGGTCTTACATTAAAATGGGAAAAATAACACCAGAGACACTCAAATGCCTTATAAAGAAGCATACACCATTATGTCCTTGTCATAAATTTTAAAAGCATTCCTTTTCCTCAAAAACGATTTTCAAGTCTTAATTTGAAAACACTGCACATGGGGAAATGACTGAAAATGTCCTTAAGACACATGAAAGCGTTTTTTGATTGCCTTTGCAGCATTTTTGGGTCACTTTTAACATGGCTATGTAACTCAAACAATCAAAATCTAAATTTTCCAAGCACAGGTGCGAGCATATTTACAAGGAATTTGCACCACGGGGAAAGGTCTTACATTAAAATGGGAAAAATAACACCAGAGACACTCAAATGCCTTATAAAGAAGCATACACCATTATGTCCTTGTCATACATTTTAAAAGCATTCCTTTTCCTCAAAAACGATTTTCAAGTCTTAATTTGAAAACACTGCACATGGGGAAATGACTGAAAATGTCTTTAAGACACATGAAAGCGTTTTTTGATTGCCTTTGCAGCATTTTTGGGTCACTTTTAACATGGCTATGTAACTCAAACAATCAAAATCTAAATTTTCCAAGCACAGGTGCGAGCATATTTACAAGGAATTTGCACCACGGGGAAAGGTCTTACATTAAAATGGGAAAAATAACATCAGAGACAATCAAATGCCTTATAAAGAAGCATACACCATTATGTCCTTGTCATAAATTTTAAAAGCATCCCTTTTCCTCAAAAACGATTTTCAAGTCATAATTTGAAAACACTGCACATGGGGAAATGACTTAAAATGTCCTTAAGACACATGAAAGCGTATTTTGATTGCCTTTGCAGCATTTTTGGGTCACTTTTAACATGGTTATGTAACTACAATCAAATGCCTTATAAAGAAGCAGACACCATTATGTCCTTGTCATAAATTTTGAAAGCATTCATTTTCCTCAAAAACAATTTTCAAGTCATAATTTGAAAACACTGCACAGCTCCTATGCACAAAAACACCCTGTCAGTAATACTTCACATTTTCTCCAATTACAATTTCTCAAAGAACCAAAATCTATTTGTAAAACACTTGAGACAAAGCAACATTTTAAAAACACAACTTTCTTCATAATTTTCTCCTTAAAGCACACTATTCTCTATCTAAATTAAATAAATCTTTTCTCACCTTGGCAAATACTTTATGAGTTTCAAAACAGTCTCAGAAACACACCAATTTGTCTTTAGCAGAGCAAAAGGTATGCACACCAGAGGCTGGAACCAACAATGGCACAGAAATGCTGTAATTCATCACACATATCTCTCATGTCACCCAATCAAAACTCTTCCCTCACTTTTTTCAAATCAAAACCCTTCCCCCCTCTGCCCTCTCTGCCTTTTTTGCATAGCAACCACCTCTGGGAAGACCTCTGGTGTTTGCAAGTTCACACAACAATGTTTCAATTGAACTCTGAACTCTCAGTGCACCTGCGTATCCAGTGCAATCTTTCATTAAATGATTTTTTCTTGACCATTCAAATTACATCTTTCAAAGAACTCATCCATGCACCCTAACTTTCTGTTTTCAGCAATCAAAATCCACCAATCACTGTTACTGCTTCATTAACACAGAAACTCCACAGTTTTTTTCATTTTAAACTCTTATTTTTTCAACTGCCATTTCATTGCCACACTTCATCTGACTGCAGCAGAACCTTCTCTCACCATGTTTTCTGTCTGGATTGTTGGACATAGTTACATCTATTGGGCTCAGAGGTATGCTGAGAACAGAAATTTACCTAACCTCAATTTACAAGATGTGGAAATTAAGTGGTTTGGCCACAGAGGATTAAAATGTCACCAATTGATACCATTGGTGAAAACCTTTATGCATTTGCCAAAACCTGACCTGTTAATTGTGCACTGTGGAGGTAATGATTTGGGCACTTTGACTGGGGTAGGTCTGGAAATGCTTTTAAAGGACACCTTTGAGCAATTGATGGCACTTTTTCCTCAAACTGCCTTGGTATATTCAAATATATGCCAAAGACAGAAATGGAGGTGGTCGAACCAATTTGGTCCACAAATTGAGAAGTCGAGGAAGCATGTAAACAAATCTGTTTCAGCTTACATGAGAGACCATGGAATGGGCTCCATGTACAACAATAACTTGCGTTACTACATGCAAGATATCTACAGAGGAGATGGAGTTCACTTCTCAGATGAGGGCAACAGAATTTTCCTTCTGAATTTAAGACTGTGCATTGGTACCTACTTATAAGTACCTAAATGTACCATAAACCCAAAAGCTCTTCTCAGAGCTACCCTACATCTGATCACTCACAATTATTATTTTACTCTAACTTTTTTCACTAATTTTCAACAAAGTACGCTCCCCGGGGCGCTACCCGGTACGCGAACCGAAAGCTAACCTCGCGAAATTTTTTAAAAAAATGTTTTTTTTTCGCACATATGGGCCTCCTCAGCCACCCTCAGAAAACCTAGGGGGTCAAGATAAGTCTACCGTGCCCCCTTCTACCCATTCTGAACATTATTTGCCCTCCATCTTGTATCTTAATTCGACCGAAACACAAAATGGTGGACTCCCGTAACGCTTAAGGTTCGCGTACCGGGGCGCTCGCCAGTTCGCGTACCGGGGCGCTCCCCGGGAAGCGCTCCATCAAAAAAAGGTGGGAAAGTAATTTACAGAAAAACGACTGGAGACACTTTCACCAAATATAGATTAGCTCATACTACATACCAATCCCTACCATTTTCACAAATTTGATTGAAATTCCATTTAGCCATTTAGCCTGTAGACCTTTCTAAATACCGTGAGGTAAATTACTTCACAGAACACATCTGAAGTGTTGGAATTAACAACCAATGAAAATGTTACTTTCATTTTCTACTTTTTTTACCTGACATTTGATTCGTTATATACCTGAATATATTTAAAGGAAGAGAAGGGAACACAGCCATTTTGACTACTACTTCCTGGTGTACATTTCAATTGGATTTTCACTAATCACTTCAACTTCTTTGTAAAGGTAAGTTGTTATTTTAAAAACTGAAGTATATTGTGCACTATAAGTTAATATGGTAAACTTTTTCTGATAGTTATATACTATCCCTCTGTAGTAGTTATAGATTTATATAGACTTCTCTGTTATAGTTATGGATGGAGTTAGGTTTCTCTTGTATAATTATGAATTTACTTACGTTAAATCACATGCACTTTTTTATATTCCTACTTCCACTCTGATACTATACACTGCCCAAAGATAAATTCACTGATAAAAACTGCCTATCTAAAATTAATCCCAACAGTGCCCTATCTCTACTAATATATATTTTTTTTATCCAAATTTCAGGCCAAATGGAAGGCGAACACAAAGTTTCATTTCAAATTGTCCTGCAAGAGAGCAGCCAAGAAATAATTGATCCAAATTATATAGAATTTATGGATGAAACTTGGGACCAAGAACTACTGCAATGTGTGCAAGCAGTAGATGACCTCCTTCAAAATGAGGACATTTTACACACTCAGAGATTACAAGCTATGTTCAATGAAAATAACGACATTTCAGACAGTCAAATTTTAGAAAGTTTATTAAATTTTGAAACACAATCACAATAATAAATAATTGCTTAAAAAATAAAGAAATTAAAAAATAATCAACAAAACCAACAATCAATTAACATACAGTATTTGAAAAGTCTATCATTCTTTTTTCCTTATAGTACGCTCCCCAGAACGCTTCCCGGTTCGCGGACCGGGCGCTCCCCACGCAAAAAAAAAAAAATTTTTTTTTTTGTGTTTGCCCTGCGGGGCCCTTTTAAAGCCTCCACATCAAACCTAGGGGGTCAGGGAGGATCTACTATGCCCCCTTATGGTCATTTCCCCCTTTGTTTTGGCCTCCTCTTGTCTCTCGATCCTACCGAGAGACAAGATGGCAGCCGCTCCGGACTGTTTAGAATGTTGACAGACACCGGAGAGCCAATCAGCTTCGCTTCGCGAAGTTCCGTTACACGTCAAGTACGCGAACCGGAGCGCTGCCCGGAGCGCGCTTACAGATATATATCTTTTTTTGAACGTTAATTTCTGAAAATCCACTGGAGCACATATATTGAGACCTAGCAAAGGCACATCGGGCTAACAGTCCCTACAATTTTGCCAAGGTTCGTGCAAATCCATTCAGCCGTTCGGCCTAAAAGTGAGGCCAACCGCCCTATGGAAATTAACATGGGAAAAACGCATTTTGGGACCCCCCTTTTTTCTCGGCCCCCCCTTGACAAACACCCCCCAAATTTCCAGTAGCTGCTCAGAAACAAAATGTTCCATTTTCCTGAAAATTTCAGCCAATTCCGTCCACAAACGCCAAAGTTATTAGACATAGAATTTTCAAAAATCCCATAGAGAAAAAAATCCTAACTATATATACCTACTGGCGACCGCCAGTAGGTAATATATTTATTTTAAATCTCGATACTGCCACTTCAACTTCCACACTGGCGATGAAGCAAAGGCACGAACTCCTCTTCAGGTTGGGCGATTAGATTTATTGCTCACATAAAGAAGTCATAACGCGTTTCGACTGTCCTTGCAGCCTTGATCACATAGCGAAATGCAGATTGCCATTGTTTTTTAATACCACCCACAGTGTCACGTCATCCCCAGTAAACATAGAAGACATACTAAAAAAAGTGCAAAAATTCTTACGTGCAAAATAGGGCTATTTCTGTCAAAGTTTAAAGCTATAATGTCTATTACACGCCCCAGCCGGTGCCTCAATAAAACATGCTAAGAACGGTGTACAGAAAGAAACAATGATAAACGTTTGTAATAAATAACAGATAACCTGCCAAGAGTAAAATGATCAGTTGACCCTGTGATGTATTTACATGTTGTACTATCTGCATAAGTGCACATTGTCAATTGCTGTAAACACTTCTCTGTAATGTTTGTTATACATTTTTTTTTATTTTAAAAGTTTTGTATAGCGCTAGCTCGACCCGTAGGTATCAGAGCGCTTTACATACACACAGTACACAGCAGGAGGACATTACAATTACATAGTAGGCCGACAGTAAGGAAGCAAACCACAGATACAAATACAACATGGGAATGAATATGCACTACAGCGGAGGGGGAGAGAGCAAAAAGAAAGGTCGAGACCGACATCGTTTGGTCACCACTATCCATGAAAGTCCAGGGAGAGGGGAGACAACTTGGATAAAGAAGACTAGCTTAGTTGACGTTGGTCATAAAAGTATTTGTTTAGGAGATGGAGTTTCAGGTCCCTTTTGAAACAGGAGAAGGAGGGGTTGCATCTGAGGACTCCAGGGAGAGCGTTCCATATCCTGGGAGCGTTGCCAGAGAACGATCGGTATTGGGTACATTTCTTTTTCACTTTTGGAGGAATCAGAAGGAGTGAGTTGGTGCTTCTTAGTGTTCTGGATTGACCTGCTCTAATCAGTTTGATGTTTAAGTAGTTGGGGTAGGAGAGTGAAGGGTTTTGTGTGTGATGCAGGCCAATTTGTAGATACATCTCCCTTCCAAGGGAAGCCAATTAAGGCAGTGAGAGCTGGAGTGATGTGTTCAAATCTTTTAACTCCAGGTACTAGTCGAGCTGACATGTTCAGCACTGTTCTAAGAGGGGTGAGGTGAGCTTTCGGAGTCCCTGTAAGAATGGCGTTTCCGTAGTCGATTTTGTAGAGAACTAGGGATTGGACCACTGTCTTGAGGTCATCGTGAGGTAGAAAAGGTTTCAGTTTCTTAAGGTGTTTTAGAGAGAAAAGAGCACTTTTTGCAGAGTTTTTGATGTGGGCCTCCATTGATAAGTTCCTGTCAAGGGTGATGCCTAGAGACTTGACTGAGTCGGATAGGGTAAGGGGGCAGATTAGGGCAACCAGATTCTTGAGCCACTCTTGGATGGTTCTTTTTGGAGAGAATAGGATTAGTTCAGTTTTGTCTGGGTTGAGGTTTAAGTGGTTAACGTAGAACCAAGGGGCTTATTACGATTGCGGTTTTTCCGCATCCTCCGGGCCGGCGGAAGCCACCGCCGGCCCGGAGGATGCGGAAAAACCGCAGCGGACCCACCAAAGACCCACCGCCACATTAGGATGGCTGGTGGGTCCTGGTTTCTGTCCGCAGCTTTTCCGCCGCAGTTGGCTTACAACCACGGCGGAAAGGCTCTAATATGGTGGCGGTGTCTCTCAGACACCACCAGCCATATTAGGATGGGCTTTAAAAAACGCTTTTCCGCGGCGGGTTTTCCGCCATGGAAAAGCATGTGGAACTTCACTGCGGTGGCCCGTTGCGGGCCCCCTGGGTGAAGGGGGGTGGGGGGTGCACATGGGGGGGTACCTTTGGTACCCCCCTGCATTTGTATGCAGAAATCAGCAGGCACCATACGGTGCCTGCCGCTTTCTGCATACAAATGCACTGTATGCATTTTTAACATTGCGGCGGGTGCAGCTTGAAGGCGCACCCGCCGCAATGGTAAAAATAGAGGATGTGACCGCCAGGGTGGCAGTCACATCCTAATTGGACAGGAGGGAACTCCGCAGGTCATGCGGAGGTTCCCTCCTCCTCTATGGTATCATAATGGGCCCCTAAGTTTGGATTTTGGTTAGGGTAGTATTGAGGAGTTGAATGTCGCTGGGAGACTAATTGATATACATTATAAAGTATATCATTCTATGAAGCAGGCCCCACCACAAAACAAAACAAATCCTGGCATTGGCATAAGACCTATATATATATATAGATAATTTTTAGTTATTTTTCTTTTTTGGGGGGTAGATCCCCCAAAGTCTCCCATTTTTAAAAGTAAATAAATATATATATTTTTTTAGTTGGGGCAAAAAACACTAACAGCCCCTTTATAAATTACCCTCACCATCCTAGGCTCTTACTCACCCCAACCCCTAAAAAATACCCTTACCACCCTAATGCCCTTACCCACTCCTAAACCCTAAAAAATACCCATACAATTCTATGTATCTACCCACCCTTAAACCCTACAAATTCCCTTAATACTTATGCCCTTACCCACCCCTAAACCCTAAAGAAACCACTATCGTCCTATTCTCGCAGCCGTGCTGTGCTGACATAGTTGCCTGAGCAAGAGAGGAGAACTTTGTTACTGGAGCCAGCGAGGATTTCCACTGGGCTTATCACATTGGGCAGTGATTGACTTTGCTATCTTCCTGACCAGCGGGCGCGGGACTGCGAGTCCCAGCAGGCGGAGCGCCGAATCCACCAGGCGCACCTGCGACTCTTCCCGCCCCCCTCCCCCTCTGCTGCTGATAACAGCTTGCGGCCCCCGCTTCGCGGGAGCCGCTCGCAGCCGTGCTGTGCTGACATAGTTGCCTGAGCAAGAGAGGAGAACTTTGTTACTGGAGCCAGCGAGGATTTCCACTGGGCTTATCACATTGGGCAGTGATTGACTTTGCTATCTTCCTGACCAGCGGGCGCGGGACTGCGAGTCCCAGCAGGCGGAGCGCCGAATCCACCAGGCACACCTGCGACTCTTCCCGCCCCCCTCCCCCTCTGCTGCTGATAACGGCTCGCGGCCGTGCTGTGCTGACATAGTTGCCTGAGCAAGAGAGGAGAACTTTGTTACTGGAGCCAGCAAGGATTTCCACTGGGCTTATCACATTGGGCAGTGATTGACTTTGCTATCTTCCTGACCAGCGGGCGCGGGACTGCGAGTCCCAGCAGGCGGAGCGCCGAATCCACCAGGCGCACCTGCGACTCTTCCCGCCCCTCCTCCCCCTTTTGTATATAGGAGTACCTAATAGCCGCGCACGCGGGACAGAGCACGGGGCAGAGCACGGGGCAGAGCACGGGACGAAGCCCGGGCAAAGGGCGGGCCCTCTGTGGCCCTCCGAGGCCTGTAGGGACTGGACTGGGCCAGGATCTTTGATTGACCTTCGATTCAAAGACTGTTGTATAGCAAGTATATCCCTATTGTCGTGCCACACTATTGAATATTTTGCACTGGTACCCTTTTAAATTCTTTCTTTATTTCTTCTTTCCTCTTGTGTTAGTTGGTATTTATTGTGGGTACTAGTAACGTCGAGTACCTTGTTTATCTGTCTTATACTTTGTTAGTAATCTGATTTTGCATTTTATTGTCTGCCGTTATTTTTGTTAAAGGCTATGTCTACCCGTGAGACCCGTAGCCAGGATGCGGCAGGTGCAAAAAAAAAAAAATTGACAGGTACACTGGACAACTTTATCCTTCGTACTAATTCCCTTATTGACCAGGGAATAGTACTCATGAAAAGACGGGTTTCCCAGGACCTCGCACAAGCTAAAAGGTCGTCATTAGGTAATATAGCCTCTGCGCGCACCCCAATCAAAGCTTTAAGCAATTCCGATCCCTATCCTAAGCAGGTCGATGCCATGACTCACACCACTACTAGTACCCATTCAGCTCTTTTGGACCCACCTCCCTCGACCTCCTTAATATCGACCTCTTTGGTTAATAATTTAGTATCTATACCAGCTATTGTTCACCATGAGCATACTTATACTCAAAGGGATATATTGGAAGGCGCAATTCTCAAATTGAAACGAACAACCCCCAAGGTCAATGGTGACAACACAGCCAATCTAGATTCGTTGGGATGCACTGGTGATGTGGCTGGCACCAGTGGTAGTACTGAGGAGGGGAAGGATTACACGGGTCACAACACAGGGAGAGAAAAGGCACAGTATGTATCCCACCCTTTACCAATGGGTATCCCAGATGATACAGTCTCGAATAGCAGTTTGGTTAGTATTCTTGACGATAGTAGCCTTGATGAAACCTCAGAGGATTTAGAGGATAAGAATGCCCCACTTATAAGTTCCTGTCCGATCTTATCAAGTCTCTACTTTCGCCCCTGGAGATTAGACTCCAGGGCATAGAACACCAGCTTCAGGCTCTTCATCAGGAATTAAAATCCCGAAATAGTAACCCGTCCAAAGGGTTTCCAATGTATCGGCTCCCGCTCGTAGTCTCCCACCCACAATTAAGAATCAATCTGTAGGGGAAAACCCAACCCCCAAGACCCGCCCCCTAAACCTCTTACTCCCAAGGGTAATAAAGCTTGTACTAACCAGCCAGCCACTAACGCGCCCATTATACCCCAGAATGTAGCTGGCTCCAATACTTCAGTCCCCAAACCCTTTTTATCCCATCCCGAGAAATCGAAGACACGTCGGAACATCAGTTTACCACCAGACGCCTGTCCCTATGTGATAGTTTTAACAGGTGTCTCTGAGCTTGCCCCTGCTACCTTTGAACCCTTCTGGGCACTCAAAAACAAAGTATGTCACTGGTTAAACAGAAACATTCCTCCCCCTCCTAACATTAACAACAAAATGCTTATGGTGGAGGGAGCACCATGGGTGGGAGAGAATAAGAAAAGCCTACAGGGAGACTGTGTTGTGGTAACATTTGAGGACCCGCGATTGGTGGAGCATATTTGCTCTGGGCCCCCATGTAACAACAACTCCACGATTATGGTTAAACCCCTGTCATATTTCTATATGTCTACGGAACATCATGACAATAGGTGGAGCTGGTTGAGTGTTTCTAATCATGTGAGGGCGGGGATGAGGTGTGAGCCTTTGAGGGATCAGAATAAATCAACTGGGGCTGGGGCGATGACGGAGGTTGGAACATAGTACGAAGAAGAGCAGGGAGGTTTAGCCCAGGTGGTAACCAGTTTAATGGAGAATGGCTTGGTCCACAGCTCAATTATCCCCTAATCCCCTGTTACAATCGTTACAGTGGATTGGGAGCAGTTGATTGACTTCCAACCCAGTCTTCTGGACAAATTGGAAAGAGGGAGGTGCCAGTTGTCCATGGTGAAGGAACTGAAATCGGCAGGGATGGTTCAGTTAGCTTGGGAACCATTAGCCCTGGTTTAGGAGAAAAGGAACCCAGTATTCCGGTTACAATCAAGGAATTATCTGTTGCCCCTATCTCCATTAATATTCTGTATTGGAATATAGCAGGGCTAAAAAAAAAACCTTGCTAACCCTGATTGGAACGATCGTATTAACACTTTCCGTATATGTATGTTTCAAGAAACCTGGTGCTTGACCCCGCAATATAAAAATGGTATTCAACTTATTTTATTCCAGCAGTCACGGTGGGGAAAGGTCGCCCCTCAGGTGGCCTGCATATTTGGGTTAAGGTGAATTTGAATTGTGTCGTTACCACCCATAAAGTTCATTCCAACGACATTTTGCACATCTCCCTAAAAAGCCTGTCTGGGGGTATCATTTTCGAACTTTTTTGTGCTTATGCAAGAGGCTTACAGGGTGGTTTAATCTCGCCCACAATAGAGTTGCTAGATATGAGGTTATCAGATCTTCCACCTAGGTCTAAAATATTAGTGGGGGGATTTTAATTGTACATTTGAACCCCTGGATGATGAAGAGGTATTAGGTCTTAATTCAGAGGACTGGAGGCAGACTATACTTCCCTTAGTCCTTGCTCCCATTAAGAAATGGACAGCCAGAGCAATCCAGTTGAATGCTCTGGCCCTAGAACACAATCTACGGGCTCTCAATGGGCGGACTATCTCAGATCGCGATGGGGCAATGACTTACAATAGGATAGGCTGCCCTTCTCAAATTGATTATATCCTCCTGGACATTCAATCTTGGGCAAGGCTAGTCGATATGGAGGTTAGGCAATCATCAGATAGTGATCACAACCCATTATGCATGGAAATCCACTGGGAAAATGGGATCGGCAAAAGTGGAAGTCCAGAGATGATTACTAAAGAGGTCTTTGTCTCCAATTGTAACCGGAAGTTAAAATGGAATGTGGTTAGGTGCGAAGAGGGGAAACTTATTAGCATTAAAGAGTTAGTTTTAGCTGAAACTCGTAGCCTTGCAGCCGTCACTCCAGCAGCGCCTCACCCTCCCAGATCAAACTTGCCAGTCTTGTATAAGAACTTAACAGACAAAATAGGAGAGTTTTTCCTCAAGAGATCACAGGGGATATCCATGTTAAATCAAAAACCCCCTAAGGGTAACCCCTGGTACACGGCAAATTGCAGAAGAAAGAGGAAGGCTATTACGCTAGCTATAAAAAGTAAGGGTAGACAGACAAAATATCGAAATTAAAATATCGATATACAATAATATCGATGTTTTAATATCGATGGTATAGTATATCGATGTGCCATAATATCGACAGACAGAATATCGAGATTAAGGTATGTATGTTAGTAATATCGAAATGTTGTTGTTTAGTGTTATGTATTTTATTTTGTTGTTTATATGTTTGCTAAATATGTTTAGAAATGTATGTTTGAAAATTAGTAATTTTGTTAACATTTTGCGTTTTAGTATTAGAGAGGGTTGTGGGTTTATAGGGGAATAGGGTGGGAAGTAATTTAATAATAATTAATTAATTAATATATATTTTTAAATATTTTTTAATTAATAATTAAATGGTAATTAATTAAGACTAATTAGTTAATTACATTAATTAGATTTAATGTGCTAATATATATAATTTAGTGTTATTGTTAATTAATATTTAATTGGTAATTAATTAATATTAATTAGTTAATTAAATTAATTAGATATAATGTGCTGAGATATTTAATTTATTGTTATTGTTAATTAATAATTAATTGGTAATTAATTAATATTAATTAGTTAATTACATTAATTAGATTTATTGTGCTAATATATTTAATTTAGTGTTATTGTTAATTAATAATTAATTTGTAATTAAATAATATTAAGTAGTAAATTAAATTAATTAGAGTTAATGTGTTAATATTTTTAATTTATAATTTTTTGATATTGTTAATTAATAATTAATTGGTAATTAATAATTATTAAGTGAATAAATGAGTTCATTTATTTATGTGTAGTGGGTTGTGTGTTTATAGGGGAGTAGGGTGTTATATAATTACATGTAATTAATTAAAGAGATTGTATTTATTTATTGGTATTTATTGTTAATTAATTGGTAATTAATAAGTGTTAAATAGTTCATTTATACTTACATTAATTTAATAATATTTATTGTTATTAATTGATTAATTGAAACTTTTATTAATTGTTTTTTGTATAATGTTTAGTGTGTTGTGTGTTACAGGGGGAGTAGTGTGGGAAGTAATTTAAACCCTACGCAATCCAACGCTTTCCCTACTTTTGCACCCTCTGGAGTGGGAATAGTAATTTTTACCCCTACGCTATCCAACGCTTTCCCTACTGTTGCACCCTCTGGAGTGGGAATAGTTATTTTTACCCATACGCTATCCAACGTTTTCCCTACTGTTGCACCCTCTGGAGTGGGAATAGTAATTTTTAGCCCTACACTATCCAACGCTTTCCCTACTGTTGCACCCTCTGGAGTGGGAATAGTAATTTTTACCCCTACGCTATCCAACGCTTTCCCTACTGTTGCACCCTCTGGAGTGGGAATAGTAATTTAGACCCCTACGCCATCCAACGCTTTCCCTACTGTTGCACCCTCTGGAGTGGGAATAGTAATTTTGACCCCTACGCTATCCAACGCTTTCCCTACTGTTGCACTCTCTGGAGTGGGAATAGTAATTTTTACCCCTACGCTATCCAACGCTTTCCCTACTGTTGCACCCTCTGGAGTGGGAATAGTAATTTAGACCCCTACGCTATCCAACGCTTTCCCTACAGTTGCACTCTCTGGAGTGGGAATAGTAATTTAAACCCCTACGCTATCCAACGCTTTCCCTACTGTTGCACCCTCTGGAGTGGGAATAGTAATTTAAACCCCTACGCTATCCAACGCTTTCCCTACTGTTGCACTCTCTGGAGTGGGAATAGTAATTTAAACCCCTACGCTATCCAACACTTTCCCTACTGTTGCACCCTCTGGAGTGGGAATAGTAATTTTTACTTCTACGCTATCCAACGCTTTCCCTACTGTTGCACCGTCTGGAGTGGGAATAGTAATTTAAACCCCTACGCTATCCAACGCTTTCCCTACTGTTGCACTCTCTGGAGTGGGAATAGTAATTTAAACCCCTACGCTATCCAACGCTTTCCCTACTGTTGCACCCTCTGGAGTGGGAATAGTTATTTTTACCCATACGCTATCCAACGTTTTCCCTACTTTTGCACCCTCTGGAGTGGGAATAGTAATATTTAGCCCTACGCTATCCAACGCTTTCCCTACTGTTGCACCCTCTGGAGTGGGAATAGTAATTTTTACCCCTACGCTATCCAACGCTTTCCCTACTGTTGCACCGTCTGGAGTGGGAATAGTAATTTAGACCCCTACGCTATCCAACGCTTTCCCTACTGTTGCACCCTCTGGAGTGGGAATAGTAATTTTGACCCCTACGCTATCCAACGCTTTCCCTACTGTTGCACTCTCTGGAGTGGGAATAGTAATTTTTACCCCCTACGCTATCCAACGCTTTCTCTACTGTTGCACCCTCTGGAGTGGGAATAGTAATTTAGACCCCTACGCTATCCAACGCTTTCCCTACAGTTGCACTCTCTGGAGTGGGAATAGTAATTTAAACCCCTACACTATCCAATGCTTTCCCTACTGTTGCACCCTCTGGAGTGGGAATAGTAATTTAAACCCCTACGCTATCCAACGCTTTCCCTACTGTTGCACTCTCTGGAGTGGGAATAGTAATTTAAACCCCTATGCTATCCAACGCTTTCCCTACTGTTGCACCCTCTGGAGTGGGAATAGTAATTTTTACTTCTATGCTATCCAACGCTTTCCCTACTGTTGCACCGTCTGGAGTGGGAATAGTAATTTAAACCCCTACGCTATCCAACGCTTTCCCTACTGTTGCACTCTCTGGAGTGGGAATAGTAATTTAAACCCCTACGCTATCCAACGCTTTCCCTACTGTTGCACCCTCTGGAGTGGGAATAGTAATTTAAATCCCTACGCTATCCAACGCTTTCCCTACTGTTGCACCCTCTGGAGTGGGAATATTAATTTAAACCCCTACGCTATCCAACGTTTTCCCTACTGTTGCACCCTCTGGAGTGGGAATAGTAATTTTTACCCCTACGCTATCCAACGCTTTCCCTACTGTTGCATTCTCTGGAGTGGGAATAGTAATTTAAACCCTTACGCTATCCAACGCTTTTTCTACTGTTGTAATATGTGGAGTAAGTATATTTATAAATGGATATGTACAATTTTAAATGTATTTTAAATGTATAGGTATTAGTTATAATATTTTAAATATGTTTTAATGGTTTTATTTAATATTTGTAACATTATTTGTATTTTTAAATTAATTTTAAATTATTATTAATACATTTTAAAAAAGATATTTTTAATTTCGATATTTTTGTACAACGATATTATTTTTTCGTACTTACCATTATGTAGATATAACTTCGATATTTTTGATTTCGATATTTTTGTGTCGATATTTTTGTATGTAGATATTCTGTCTGTCGATATTATGTCATAGATTCAAAAGTAAGGATACCATAGCAGTGAGACTAGCCAGAAAGGAGTATCACAGAAGCATAACATCAGCTAAGAAGGACTGGGAGGAGGAGCATTGGCAGCAGCTTAAGGCTGCAGCCTGTGGGAAAAATTCTATTATTTTTTGGAAATTGATTAATGCTCTTGATAGAAGGGTAGCAGAGCCGATTTCAAATCATATAAACGAACATCAATGGTATTCCCATTTTTTTAAATTGTACTGCGAGGATAGTGTTGAAGGTCAATTTATATCTCCATTTATGGAAATTCAGAGTGAGCCCAGCATGGAGATGGGTAGCAGGGAAGAGCCATTCTCCCCGCGAGAAGTCCAGGATGCTATTTCAAAAATATTACCAGGGAAGGCGGCTGGCCCAGATGGCCTGCCGGGGGATTTATTACTGCACGACCCCAAATTATGGGCAGACTTTATAGCCTGTTTAATGAACCTAATCCAGCACGGCCACCCTGTCCCTGAATCCTGGAAGGGCGCGGAGGTTATCACTATGTACAAGAAAGGTGATAGAGAGGACCCTGCCAACTACAGACCAATAAGTTTAATCGATACCATCCAAAAGGTAGTTGGCAGGGTCATCATAAACCGAATAGAGACATGGCTAATAGATGATGGCATTTTGATCCACTTCCAGGCGGGGTTTAGGCGTAATGTTGGTGCGATGGACCAGGTATTTCGGTTCTGTGCAGTCTATTGGAAGTCAGTGCCCATCACCAAGGGTAGCCTGTACTTGGCTTTCATAGACTTGAAAACAGCTTTCAATGTTATTCCACGTGACAAACTCTGGGAACTCCTACTGGATATGGGTTTCCCTGGTTATTTGTTGCAGTTTATCATCAAGCTCCACGAAGCTCCACGAAGACAATTATGCAAGGATTCGGTGGGGGAGTCAGGGCCAATTGACAGGGAGGGTACCAGTCAATAGAGGGGTGCGGCAGGGATGTGTGATGGCTCCGACACTGTTCTCCCTCTTTATAAATGGGGTGGTGGACCATTTGAGGGAGGACCCTGCGGATGCCCCAGTCCTTGCCGGGGAGAAAACCCCCACACTACTCTTTGCGGATGATACCCTCCTGATGTCCAAGACCCCTAGGGGTCTGCAAAAACTGCTCGACCGCTTCAGCGTTTTTTGTAAAGACCGTGGGTTAACGGTTAACACCACGAAAACGAAGCTGATGGTATTATCTGCTAAAAGAAACCTTAGGAAGGCTTATCTCTCTTTGAATGGGACCTCTCTAGAGGTAGTGGACGAATTTGAATACCTTGGGGTTAGGCTCTGTAATAATATGAGATGGGACTCCCACATATAAAAAATGGTTCTAAATCTTAAAAGGGTCTCTGGAGCTATACTAAAGAATCAGCGCCTCTCTATCAGCAGACCAGTAGCCCCTGCCCTGGCAGTTTACGAGGGGAAAGCTTTAGCCTCGGCAGTTTATGGCTCTGAATTGTGGGGTGCCGAGAATACTAAGGCATTGGTAGCTGCAGAGAATAAGTTCATGAGAGACATAGTTTCGCTTCCTCCCTCGACCCCTTTGAAACCACTATTCCTTGATATGGGTAAAAGATCAATTTCAGAAATAGTTCAACTCCGCCCTTTGCTATTCTGGGTGCGTCTCAGAAGGACCCCTGAATTAGCAAAATATGCTTTAATGTTGGACGAGCTAATTAGTTTGAATGTATCCAACAAAATAAAGTGGCTTAATAATCTAAAGAAGCTGGTGGAGTCTATAGGTTTGGCTGAATCTTGGGCCTCACAGTCCCCTCCTACTAAACAAATTGTTAAAAAATTATACTGGGATTGGGTAGAGGCCAAGGACCTCAATAATACAAGCTGGGGACCTTTGACGAACACCTTTCTAGAACATAAACCCTCCAGAAAGTTAGAGCCATTCCTGGACTTCATCCAGACTCCTCGAGATAGAACTTTGTTCCTGAAACTAAGATACGGCACCCTCCCCCTCAAAAATTTTACGGAAGGGTGGAAGGTTAGGAGGGAGCATGACTTAAATTGCCCAGGTTGTCCATGTCTGGAAGAATCCCTTGGCCATTTTCTGTTTGCATGTAACGCCTACAAGCAGGCTAGAGCAAAATGGTTGACACCAGTGTGTAGGGAGTTGGGAGTTAGGGACTGTAGATCAGCTCTCCGCATTATTCTAACCAACACTACCTCTATGTACATTGTTTGTGGGGTCGCTAAGTATTTGGCTAGTGCTTGGTTTATTCGGGCTAGGCTGCTATCCAATGTCTGTTCAGATCCACTCTAAGAATGAATTTTTTAATTTTGTGTAGACCCCCCTCTATTTTTTAAATTGTTTGTAGTGATGATTTTTTTTAATGAAATTGTAATACTTGATAAATTGTCTTATGTATTTTTGTATGTTTGTACTTTTATGATATATTTATCGAATAAAGTATTACAACGCAACCTATTCTCCTACCCGCCCTAAACCCTATAAATCCCCTTACCAACAAATGAGCCATCACCTCTAGACCATAAAATACCTTACCACCCTCTACTCATACCCTCACCTATATATATACAAATATATATATATATATATATATATATTCACAGAAAAAACCATAGGTTATAGACCATATATAGTTAGGAATTAGCATTTACAAAACCTTGAAAATTCACTGAAAAAACCATAGGTTATAGACCATATATAGTTAGGAATTAGCATTTAAAAAACCTTATTTTACTCACACAAAACCATTGAAATTCCATATATAGTTAGTTGCACTAACTATATATCGCGCACCCGTAATCCACTGCTGATGATGTCACATATTACATCATTCATGACATGGTCAGTGACATCACTGATGACATCACTGATGACATCTCAAATGACATCACTGATGACAACATCCAGTGATTATGTGTTTCTGTAAAGTTTAAATATGTTTTACATATTGAAGAATGAGTGGATGTATAAGTGTCTGAATGAAGGTTTTAGTAGGTGCGTGATTGACTGTATGAGTGAGTGATTAAATGCGTCTTACTAAATGCACGGGTTAGTGACTAAACTGTCTGAAAGTGTGCATCAGCATGTCTGTTGTTGTGCAAGCTGCTGCATGTGTTGATCAGTAGCTATATAAGTAGCTATATGGGTTATTGATTGGTTGCACAAGTATTTGTATGGGAGACTGAGTGTGTGTATGACTGGCTGGGAGGTGTGTGACTCTGTGCAGATCAATGTCTACTTGTATCAGTGATTCTATAAGAGAGTAAGTATGTGTTAGTATATGTTTTAAAATGTAAGGTACTCTATGTTTAACTGTGTAGATTAGAAAATGGAACTGTGATTGATTCTTTACAGGACTGACTAGGTGTGTGAGTAACTCCATGGATGAGTGGCAGAGTGTGAGTGTCTGTATAGGTGTATGAGTGCATATGATAGTGTTGTAAAGATGAGTGATTGTATGTATGAATGATTGTATGGGTGAATGAGTGAATGTGTGTGTAGACGTAGGAATCAGTGAGTGGGTATGTAGTAACTAGTATTGGTGTGTCAATGGTTTCAAAAATTATACTCTGTATTTAACACTGGGTGTAACAGAGGTTATATTAAAGTGTGAGGAGATGCATTGTATTGTCACATTAATGATATCATCATTGATGTGACCATTGATGTCAAATGAGATATCATCAGTGATGTCATTTGAGATGTCATCAGTGATGTCATCAGTGATGTCACTGACCATGTCATGAATGATGTAATATGTGACATCATCAGCAGTGGATTACGGGTGCGCGATATATAGTTAGTGCAACTAACTATATATGGAATTTCAATGGTTTTGTGTGAGTAAAATAAGGTTTTTTAAATGCTAATTCCTAACTATATATGGTCTATAACCTATGGTTTTTTCAGTGAATTTTCAAGGTTTTGTAAATGCTAATTCCTAACTATATATGGTCTATAACCTATGGTTTTTTCTGTGAATTTCATTGGTTTTTTAACAGCTAATATCTGTAGCTGTAAAATGTATTCTTCTTTAAATCCAAAAATATATTTTATATGTTTATGAATAATTTTTTTTTTTAAATATTTTTTTTTCTTCGTTCCCGCTTCGCGAATCGGGAAGCTTCCCGTTAGCTGACCTTGATGCCGCGAAATAGACCGCGAGCCGGTAAACGTTTCTTTACCGCAACTGCCGCGTTAGAAAACAACATCGTGACGCCTCCCGTCCGCATGACGTTTCGCGTTGTCGCGTGATACGTCATATGACGTGCTACGTTAGCGAACTCGTACGCTTACCGAGTCGCAAAGCACAGGTTTCTGGAAGCAAACCGGGAGGCCCTGCAAAGCGCGTAACGTAAACACAGCAGGTCATGTGACTTGGTAATAACACTTTTCATTGGTTCATTTCACTTTCGGTTTCCTAATGATGTAAGACTAGGTCATATGATCTAAAATGAACACTTTTCATTGGTTGAGAACTATTTTTTTTCCCAAATGGTGAAAATCCCTCCTTCTTTCCTCACTCTGACTTTCATCATTGTGAGAGAAAGACCCTTTGTTACCAGTGAGCAATGGCTTCTTTACTAGCTTCAGCTGGTGCTTCCCCACCACCTCCACCACATCCAAGGAAGAGTGGACCACCTGCTAAAGTTATAATTCAGCAAGAAGAGGAAGAAGAGGAACAGGACGACCTAGATAATCTCCCTATTATGGCCAGAAGATCTGTTGTACCGGAAGTAACGGGACCAGAGGGCAGGGAGATGGTGCCAAATATACAAACGAGATTTCGTGAAGTAAAACAAGTCTGCGTACATTGCAGTGGAATCATTTGCTACGCAGAAAGTAGCATCACTCTGATCAACAGAGCTATTAACAATCATGCTCATGTTTGTCCGAAACTCCCCAAACAATAAATTCTTTTTTTTGTTTTCTTCCTCCTGTTGAGCCCTTTACAATGAATCATTTTCGTTGCCCCCTCCGAAAAAAAAACAAAAAAAATATAAAACTGTTCAGAAAAATTCAAAAAAAGTAAAAAAATGTTCAGAAAAATAATAAAAAAAATATAAAACAACAAAAACAATTTAAAAAAAAGTTCTTTTCAGAACTACCTCCCCGTTATAAAAAAATTGGTACAATATTTGCAACTGTGCCAACCTCTATTTCTCTTAGTTCGCTTCCCAGTTCGCTCCCCGGTACGCGAACCGGAAGCGAACCAAAAAAAATTTTTTTATAAAAAAGAACAGTAAGTATAAGGGAAGGAAACAGACAGTTATGTTAAAAGAAAGACAGCTATAGGGGAGTAAACTAGAGATACTATTACCCGTAATCCACTGCTGATGATGTCACATATTACATCATTCATGACATGCTCAGTGACATCATCAGCAGAGGATTGCGGGTAACAGTATCCCTAGTTTATTCCCTATAGCTGTGTTTCTTTTAACATAACTGTCTGTTTCCTTCCCTTATACTTACTGTTCTTTTAAAAAAAATTTTTTTAGATCTGTCAGAAACAGTGAAAGTAATGAAATATAAAAGACTACGTAGAATATGAGCACTGTATGCAACAACTTTGACACTGACAGAAGCCTCACCTTCTCCATGCCTCCTACACAGTTCTACATGTACATCATAAATGCAAACAGAACAGAATTAATTATACATGTTAAATGGTTTATTTTTGCTGTTCTCAGAATGTATCAAATTTCACTAAAACAGTGACTTGAAGGTATTCATCATATAACAGCGGGGAAAAAAAAACACAATCAAAATGATTGTGTTTAAAAAACCCATACATTACAAATCAGAATTCAGAACTCCTTAAAGTTAACTTACTTTCCATGACGGCCAAGGATGTCCTATGAACAGCTTACACTCTGTTGTGCTGTTATTACTTTCAACCCGCCACTTTCTGAAAGAAAACCTCCATCGTTTTCAAAAACATGTTACATACAATAAATGACTTCTCGCTCTCTACCACACGATTCCACAAGGCCAAATCGTGTCAGAGCCATGTATAACTCTTGGATTTCTTGTAAGCCAATCCCGTCTTTTCGCATTTCCGCAACTTTCAGAATTAAAATGTTGAAGATCATTTACACAATCCTGGACTAGTAATATCTTCCCCTTCTTGCTCAATCATGTTCTACATTTCCTATCACACTGATACTGCTTACTATGAAGCAGACTTACACTACCTTTATGACTAGTACAATTATTTAATTCTCTACATCACTTTTAATCACAAAGCAATGTAAAACAGTAGACAGCATTGCAGACTTACATTCCCTCTACTCCATGTTTTGATTCGCTGCTTCAATTAGCTTATAAAAAGAAATAGTTTTTCTGAACTCATTCACAGTGCACGTATTTCTCAATAACGTCCAGTGTTATGGTAAAAAGTTATGTCTCTGTACTACACTTATCCTCAAGGCCAAATAGTGTAGGAGCCATGAGAACTTCTTGAAATTCCTCAGAGCACATCCCGAGATTCTTTCCCTAAAATTTTGGTTTTAAAAACACCAGGTAAGAGTTTTTAAGGTCATATGGCAATTTGTTTTTTGAAAATTAAAACAGAATCGTTGCAGAATGACCAGCCATTTCTACACTTTAAATAAGCTGTGTAATGTCCTGATGTTATTGAAGGACCATCATGATATATAATTGCTACAGTTACAAAAGTCCTTCCTGATATTGACAACTGTGAAGCCACAAAATTTTTAATTAAAGTTGTCAATTTTGTTCCATCAGGCCTACATCGTTGGAACATTAAAATGACATACTGGCCATATGTTCGTATAAATAAAGTGGACATCATTTCAGATTTACATTGGCTACACTCCATGTTGTGATCAGCGGCTTTTACTAGCTTATTAAAAGAGACTGATTTACTGTCTGGCAAAGTTAAATATATAAATCTTTCTGAGTCTACACTAGTAGTAGCTGATACCCTACAGTTCTCGCAGTCATGCTGCCATTGATAAGAAAGCCCAAACAGGTGATCTACATCTACACCTTCATCATGCAATACATCAAGCATATACATTAAAAACTCCTGACAATCTTGCTGACTATTTTGAGAGAATTGTGTTTGGCCTGAACATCTGTCTAACAGATTTCGAATTTCAGACACACTTTCTATGTTTGTTCTATCAGTGCTACATTTCTCTAACACAGAATTTAACAAACTGCAAAATCTTTGATCCGAATTGACCACAATCTGTTCTTTTAAAGTTTCTAGAGAAAAGACAACATTAACCACTACATTAGCATAGCAGTTGACACCAGAACTGTTTTCAAATTGAAAACCAACAACATCTTCAACAGAATCCTTTTTGTTTCTGCTTATAATTTCAGGTTCATCAACTTTTCGTCTTTTTGCTACAACCTCCCCAGTATTGGTCACATTTCTTCGTTTCCGGCCTACCACACGTTTCTCAAACAAAGGATACTGAGGCAAATGTGGCGCATACTCTCTTCTCAACCTATTGTATTCCTTAACACAATCTAGATCCGCACAAATGTTTGTGACATCACACTCAATCAAGTACAATCCCGATAAAGTCCTAACTCGTGACAATGCCACATATGCCATACTCTCCTTGAACACAGAACTGCCAATATTCACCAATGCACAGTCTACACTTAAACCTTGCGATTTATGGATTGTCACCGCATATGCCAAGCAAACAGGAAACTGCTTACGACGAACATATAAGTCTTTTACAAGCAAAAATCTAGCAGAACAACGAGCAATTAGCTGTACTTCCTCAATGCCATCAAATTTAATTTTTAAAAATTCAATTCCATCTCTATTTCTGTATTTCACAAAATCAACAACATTACCCATTGATCCATTTACCAGACCTCTTTCAACATGTAAATTCCTTCTTAAAATTATACGGCAGTTCAAGCACACATTCAGAGTCTTTTCAAAACCCGCAGTTTTAGATATACTCTTCTCTAATGAATCCAATTTTGTTTTCAGATTCTCAGACAAAATAATTGTTGATCCCATATGCTCTACTCTGTCAATAGCTTCCAATTTCACAATCTCTTGCTTTTCTAAATGCAACATTTTGTTGTTGAATTTGGCACATTCTGCAAGAGTTGGCATCAAACATATTCCAGATTTTTTCTCAGTAACTTTCTGAAAAATATTCTCAGGCACAACATCTTCGTCTGGATATAAATTTGTCAGTAATCGTGCATGTAAAGCTTCTTTCCCATGCTCGGTCACTTTTCCAATTCTAACATCTTGTAGAATAGTCTTGTAAACTTCATCCTTTGCCTGACGCATATTTTCATGCAGTTCAGCATAATTGAAGTTTAACCATATATTGACGTTGCCAATACTCCCTAAGCACTTCCTGGTATCTTCATGCGTGAGCATTTTGAACACAGGTTGCCCTTTCACTGGTGTCAGCTGCAGAAGATCTCCAAAAACAATGATGTGTTTGCCACCAAATAACACATCATACTCTGTTTTGAGAACTTCTTGCATTCTCAAATGCACAAAGGCAAGCATAACATTGGAAACCATGCTTACTTCGTCAATGATAAGAAGTTTCATTTTCCTCAAGACTCTTGAAACTTCAAAACAAGCATCTCCAGATAGCTTGTGATATTCTAATTTGTTGTCATGCTCCACTGGCAGCATCAGTAAACGATGTAAAGTAATCCCTTTAATGTTATGTGCTGCCAGTCCAGTTGGAGCGGTGACAACACAAGACAGCGATGACTCTGTCCTTTCCTGCAAATAACATGAAATTGCTTTAATAAGGAAACTTTTTCCAGTTCCCGCTTCTCCACTCACGTACAGTCGGACAGGCTTCAACGACGTACATGAGCACTCTTTCTTATCATGACTTAATCCATGATCAATTTGCATGGTAAGTTCGTCATATATTTTCCTCTGCTCAACGTTGAGTTGTCTTTCCAACTCTTCTAAGTTAACCGCATCCTCCTGAGCATGTGCCATGGCTCTTTCCACTTCATTCATAGCAGTGGCAGCTTCATTTTCGATAAGAGGTCCTCCTAGTGGATCCTGACTCAATGAAGCAGAACTCTGACTGTCCTGAGAACTGTCTCTGGCAATCTCGGCTGCAATCGTTGCTTCCTGCTCAATTTCCACATTCAACATTTCTACATATTTGGGAAAAGCAGGACATTCTATGGTCTCCTTGGCAGCATTGAAAGAGTCTTCGTAACAGAGGAAATCTCCAAGCAGTTCCTCTTCTGCACGCCAAGGCTTAAAAAGTTGCAAAAGTGCTAAATAGAAAAACTCCTTTTTTTCAGGAGATTCGCCACTCAATTTTCGATGGTTTATCAAGTGGCATTTTCTTTGCTTGACCAGACATCCCTCACTTCCTATTACAGCATACACTCCTTTCTCAGTATCTTCTTTGATGTTCCTCTTGAATATGTAATTTTGCAGAACCTCATACAGACAAACATTCTCGAGGTGACTGCTTCGATTTGGATAATATGTATCCAACATGTTGCTCTTCAAAATGTCGGTACTGTTTGGCTCCTTTTCCGCCAAATACTCAATTTCCCGCACAGGTTTCAGAACTCGATTACGCGTTGCAGCAAGACCAACACTCGCCCAAACGATACTCCTGGACTTGGCATAGAGACTTGCTGAAGACAACCGGTCAGAACATTCGTAAGCTCCGATTTCTCGATGCGACAACATCTTCAGACTGAAACTGTACAACTTCTTGCTGAGGCTCTTTTCATGGGAAATGTCCTCCCACATATCCTTCAATTCTGTCTTCTCTTTTTTGGTGATGTAAGATGTCACATACCTAGCCACAGCCATACAGTTATCAGCCACAAACTGTATATCCATGTTAGCATTCCACATGGACAAAATCACCGGGTTGTAGTCGTTGATGTACCTAGACTCTTCGTTCCTCTTCAAATTGTATGTGTTTTTAGGTGATTTCTTCATCACATTATGTCGCAGCGAAGACATCAAACTGTTCACTCTTCCTTTAGAAATCACCGATCGTGGAAAGCCGAAACGACATTTGGTGTAGAACTTGTCTTTGTTCCGGAATTTACGACGACAGTACTTTCCACATCGATGGCTTTGGAAACGTAGAACTTTTTCTCTTAGGCTTTTTTTCTCCTTTGCGTTTGGAACAGCACACGTAGAATACTGTTCTATGAAACTCATCACTGAGTCGTCTGCATCCGTTCCAAATTTAGGTGCATCCTTGATCCACAGCAACATATGTATATGAGGAGCACCTCTTGCTTGGTACTCCTTCCTCCAGAAGAAATCCAACACCTCTCCAAGAGGTGGATTCTTCTTATTCATGATGAAAGACATCATACCTTCAAATCTATGATTGAAGTACCTACATACATTGACTGGATCCAAAGAGCACAGTTCTCCGGGTGTCTTGAATTCGATGTTTTCTACGTTAGCATTTGCCTCTCGTAGAAATTCAAGTAAGTCTTCCCAGCCATACTCAGCACAGCTCAAAGTGAGGAACCATGTGGGAGTTCCTAAGTTCCTCAGCATACATTTTAAATCACCATGACGACGGTACCAGTACTCATTAGTACCACGCTGACACGCCATGAGATTAATCAGGTGAGAATCCAAAATACTGTCTTGGACATTGACTTTATCCATAAAGTCACTTGCCGAGATGTTTTGCATGTGTATACCACTTTTCAAGATGTGGTTCACTGCATATGACAGTCCAGACAGATCGCTTTCAAACAGGAGATGAAACAAATAAGGAATGCATTGTCGAAACCTAGGATCTCCTGCATACAATCGCAAAGTCCGGTATTCAGAAGCAGGAATTTGATGAGGTCGCTCATCATATCTTCCTCCCTGACCTGTTGGAAAAAGCTGTGGGAAACACCGAGCTTCCAAACTTTCCTCCCAAACACTAATGGGACTCCCTTTCGCTTGTTTCATTTGAAACAACTCAATAGCATTCCCCATGACTTCCTTGGAATGCAAAGGATGAACACTATAATGTTCATATATTTCTTCACTAGTACAGGGTTCTACTTTCTCAATTTGACCAGCACACAAATCGCTATCCTCTTCCTCACTTACTTCCTCTTCTGCAACATATACATTTTTATAGTATTTATTATATTTTTTCAAATACAATGTTGCCCTTTTGACTTTCCTAACATCTACTAAATCTTGCCATATTTTCTTATTCTTTGTCGGAACCCCATTAACTAAGATAACCAGAGGTTCCTCTTCCACTTTTTCTACTCCAATTGTGTTAATGTTTTTCTTCAAATCTAGAGGCAAATAAACAACTCTTCCCTTTAATCCTCTCTGTAAATCTGATGGAGGCAATTTCCCTGTCTTTGGCTCCATTCTTACAATAGCCTGAAAGGGATGGATACTTTGAATCAAAATAGATTCATAAGTATTTAAATCCTTCAATTCAGAAGGAATTTCAACCAATTCCAGATTATTATGAACTGCTCTAGCAGGCATCTGGTTTTGATTTAATTTGTTACAACAATAAGTACACACACGTTGATCCAATCCCAAATCAAAACAATTTTCTACCATCAAGTATGTTGTAAAATCCTTCCATTCACTATTATTTTCCCTTTCACTTTTTCCATATAAATCCACTAACTTAGTCTGATTCTTATAATAAGTGCGTCGACAACACACACAAGTGAAATTTGGCCTCTCACTTGATTTCACCTCAAACGTCGCAATTTCCCTCTGGAAATTATCTGTACTGGAAACCTGTACACTATCTTCCACATTACTCTCTTCTTCTTGGTCAATTTCAACATTCTCCTCTTTACTTCCAAAGTAACAAAACTCAATTTCTTCACATATATTCTTCACATCTATTTCAGAACCATGCAAAAGAGCAGCGCATAATTGTTTTAGCATAATTGCTGGACTCTTAGCATAATACAACATTCTAACTAATTTCCTCACTTTATTATGATGCACTGCTAGCATCCTGAAATGATGAAAAACACTCTGGCATACTCTCCTGGAAAGACAAGCCAGTGAATGACCATGCAAACCTATCACTTCTCTCACTCTGCAAGGATCTAATTCTTGCAACAACTTCATTTTCTGCTTCAAACTTTTCTTACTAAATGACCGTATAAAATCACAAAGCAAATTGATGGAATCCTGTCGTACACTGCAAATACTACTACACTTCCAGGTGTACACAGGACCCTTAGGACGTCTCCCTAAAACCTCATTACCTAACACCTCTTCTATCTCTGTTCTCACAAGTTTTTCTTTTTCAACTGGACAACCATCTTTCACTTCATAAGCTCGACCACTGGTGTCAACTGCATGCACCAAATCATTATCCTGGAAATAACTCTCCTCATTAAAAAATGCCTCAGAGCTTGAACTATGCATCCATTCTCCAGAAAAAACTTCACAAAAATTACTACGATTAACTATTCTCTTCCATCTACTATTTCTTTTGAAATCATAAATTACCTTGTTTAGCTTCCTAATTCTATTGATTGTCAAAATAAATAACTTACGTTTAAATTCAAATGCCTGATCAATAACTTTCTCAACTATTTTTTTTCTCTTATAAAAAACCACTTTCTGCTGACCTTTCTTAATATTTTTTAACAAATTCCCAATTATCCTGTTGCGGAACATTCGTTTACGAATATCCCTAAACTGTTGTTTCCTTCTACTTTCATGCATAGAGTTATCTCTTACTCTAGCAGTAACATTTCTCATTGGCCTTTCCTTACCATTTGAATTCGGTCTCCTTTTCTGGAGTGAAACATTTTCTGTAGTAATATTTTTTTTACTACACATATTTCTTATGACTGTTTTTCGACTCTTACCCGGTGCTTTCTTGGTGACTTGACAAATCTTTTTGTTAGAGGACTGCTGCAATATTCCATGCTCCTGCTGTCTTTGACGTTTTCCAGCCTTTCTTACTCTTTCTTTGCTAGGCATCCTAAAATCTTGAAATAATGTGCAGTTGAATCTGTGGTAAAATATAATAAAAAATGTTATTAACCACTATTACCCAACAGTAAATTAATAACAGTCATCAAAAACTTAACACACTACTTAAGTATATAATATACTGAAGCCTATCTCCAATTTTTCACTGAACAGGACTCATCTCTTCTTAACCTTGGATAAACCTCACCTACTCTGTGTCCCCTGCACATAATTAAATGTAAAGGGACAGATTTATATTAACTAGCACATCCCCAGGGATGCACCAGTTAACGTGCACCGCTGCTCTGCCACCCACAGTGTGCCGCATTTACAATCAGATAGGACAAAGCTACATCAAAACCCTGCGCCTGCTTGAAGCAGGCATAGATCTTGACGCAGGTAGGCTGAAAGCTAAAGCAACAACTAAGTGTCGTGTGCAGAAGTTACAAAAAAGGAAAAATGGCGTTTAAACCAGTAATGAGACCATGCTAACGTAATACAGAGTAAAAATATCCAGGATCTACATCAGTTTGGGGTTCACGAACCTGGCAGGTACAAGGCACTGAGGCTTTCCACCGTGCATGTCTCATCCCAAAACATATGTTGTTTGTGAATGAAACAATTTCCCAGACCAAATGCTTTGGATTGGCTACTTCTAAAAAATTAAACACCCCTACTATCCCGGAGTTAGAGGAATACGATGGTTGGAGTAATTTTACTCGTTGTCTATTAAAGATTTACAGGCCCTACTCCGTAATTCTTCCTTTAACATTTCCAGTATAAATCCAAAAGGTTGACTGCTTTGGCAACGTGCCTTATCCACGGTTTAATAACGCTGCCTTTTGCTTTATATAAGTTTTCAAATTGTATGAAATATATACCAATAGGTCGTTATTAACCTTTAGGTAGTGGTTTTCTTCATCAAGTCTGGTCGCTTCCATACACATACAGATTTTCAAAGATGATCAAGAACTTTATCTGAATGGAGAGGAATGCACTGAGACGCCAGATCATTCACTAATGTGTAGGCACAGACAGTTACACGGTTCATGCAACAAACACCGACCAAATATGGCTTGCGTGTTGCAAGGCACGCCAGTTCCTGCTATCATCCCCACGTTCAAGTTCTTGGAAAATGGTAGTTATTTGATGCTCAATAATGAAGATTGTTCTGGGTTAATTAAAAGTATTCATTTTATCGTAACAGTAAATGAACGGGTTATTTGCTGCAGAAATGTTCTATTTCCTCCCACACATGAACATAGGGAGTTTTCAATCTGGCCACAAATACCAACCTTGGGAGCACATTTCAACAGCATGGCAAGAATAAGAGCTCTTTTGTCTCAGAGAGAGGTGGCCTTGAGTTCGGCCCGTGAAACTTTCGTGCTTCACATAGCGAACACCCGTACAGAGGTGCAGACCCTTTTAAATACAGATTCGACTTTGCATTTCAGCAAGATTACCCATTCATTTCCATGCAGCAGGAGGCCCATAGGAATGAAGGTGCAATTTGCGATTAGCAATTACCTCATCGCAAATTACGAATTTTTCCGACGGTGCAGGGGTATCTCAAGAACACCCTGCTGCACCCCTGAAAAAAAAATTTGGGGTCATATGGCGCACATAAATTTTGAAAACATTCCTTTACCTCAAAAACGATTTTCAACTCATAATTTGAAAACACTGCACATGGGGAAATGACTTAAAATGTCCTTAAGACACATAAAAGCATTTTTTGATTGCCTTTGCAGCATGTTTCAGTCACCTTTAACATGCCTATGTAACGGAAACATTCAAAATCTAAATTTGCCATGCACAGGTGGGAGCATATTTACAAGCAATTTGCTCCACAGACAAACTTCTTACATTGAAATGGGAAAAATAACATCAGAGACTCTCAATTACCTTATAAAGAAGCAGACACCATTATGTCCTTCTCATCAATATTAAAACCATTGCTTTTTCTCAAAAACGATTTACAAGTCATAATTTGAAAACACTCCACAGCTCCTATGCACATAAAAACCCTGTCAGTACTAATACTTCACATTTTCTCCAATTACAATTTCTCAAAGAAACAAAATCTATTTGTGAAACACTTGAGACAAAGCAACATTTGAAAAACACAACTTTCTTCATAATTTTCTCCTTAAAGCACACTATTTTCTATCTAAATTAAAGAAATTTTTTCTCACCTTAGCAAATACTTTGAGTTTCAAAACAGTCTCAGAAACACACCAATTTGTCTTCAGCAGAGCAAAAGGTATGCACTCCAGAGTCTGCAGCTATCAAAAGCACAGAAATGCTGTAATTCCTCACACAGATCTCTCATGTCACCCAATCAAAACTCTTCCCTCACTTTTTTTCAAAGCAAAACCCTTCCCCCCTCTGCCCCCTCTCTGCTTTTTCTGCATAGCAACCACCTCTTGCAAGACCTCTCACACAACAATGTTGCAATTGAACTCTGAACTCTCAGTGCACCTGCATATCCAAAGCATTCTTTCATTTAATGATTTTTTCTTCGCCACTCAAAATACATCTTTCAACGAACTCATCCATGCACACTAACTTTCTGTTTTCAGCAATCAAAATCCACCAATCACTCTTACTGCTTCATTAACACAGAAACTCCTCAGTTTTTTTCATTTTACACTCTCATTTTTTCAACTGCCATTTCATTGCCACACTTCATCTGACTGCAGGAGAACCTTCTCTCGCCATGTTTTCTGTCTGGATTGTTGGACATAGCTACATCTATTGGGCTCAAAGGTACGCTGAAAACAGGAATTTACCTAACCTCAATTTACAAGATGTGGAAATTAAGTGGTTTGGCCACAGAGGATTAAAATGTCACCAATTGATACCATTGGTGAAAACCTTTATGCATTTGCCAAAACCTGACCTGTTAATTGTGCACTGTGGAGGTAATGATTTGGGCACTTTGACTGGGGTAGGTCTGGAAATGCTTTTAAAGGACACCTTTGAGCAATTGATGGCACTTTTTCCTCAGACTGCCTTGGTATATTCAAATATATGCCAAAGACAGAAATGGAGGTGGTCGAACCAATTTTGTCCACAAATTGAGAAATCGAGGAAGCATGTAAACAAATCTGTTTCAGCTTACATGAGAGACCATGGAATGGGCTCCCTGTACAACAATAACTTGCGTTACTACATGCAAGATATCTACAGAGGAGATGGAGTTCACTTCTCAGATGAGGGCAACAGAGTTTTCACTCTGAATTTAAGAATGTGCATTGGTACCTACTTATAAGTACCTAAATGTACCATAAACCCAAAAGCTCTTCTCAGAGCTACCCTACATCTGATCACTCACAATTATTATTGTACTCTAACTTTTTTCACTAATTTTCAAGAAAGTACGCTCCCCAGAACGCTTCCCGGTTCGCGAACCGAGCGCACTCCACGCAAAAAAACTAAAAAAACGGTATATATTTTTTTGCCCTGCGAGAACCTTTCAAAGCCTCCACATCAAACCTAGGGGGTCAGGGACGATCTACTATGCCCCCTTATGGTCATTTGCCCCTTCGCTTTGGCCTCCTCTTGTCTCTCGATCCTACCGAGAGACAAGATGGCGGCCGCTACGGACTGTTTGGAATGTTTACAGACGCCGAAAAACCAATCAGCTTCGCAAACCTCCGTAACGCGAAAAGTACGCGAAGCGGAGCGCTGTTACAGATATATATCTTTTTTTGAACGTTAATTTCTCAAAATCCACTGGAGCACATATATTGAGACCTAGCAAAGGCACATCGGACTACCAGTCCCTACAATTTTGCCAAGTTTCGTGCAAATCCATTCAGCCGTTCGATTATTATTATTATTTTTTTTTTTGCCCCGCGGGGCCCTTTTAAAACCTCCACATCAAACCTAGGGGGTCAGCGAGGATCTACTATTCCCCCTTATGGTCATTTGCCCCTTCGCTTTCGCCTCCTCTTGTCTCTCGATCCTACCGAGAGACAAGATGGCGGCTGCTACGGACTGTTTGGAATGTTGACAGACGCCGGAGAACCAATCAGCTTCGCTTCACAAAGCTCCGTTGCGCGAAAAGTCCGCGAACCAGACCGCTGCCTGGTCCGCGCTTACAGATATATATCTTTTTTTAAACGTTAATTTCTCAAAATCCACTGGAGCACATATATTGAGACCTACAAAAGGCACATCGGGCTACCAGTCCCTACAATTTTGCCAAGTTTCGTGCAAATCCATTCAGCCGTTCGGGCTAAAAGTGAGGCCAACCGCCCTATGGAAATTAACATGGGAAAAACGCGTTTTGGGACCCCCCTTTTTTCTCGGCCCCCCCTTGACGAACCCCCCCCAAATTTTCAAAGGCTGCTCAGAAACAAAATGTGCCATTTTCCTGAAAATTTCAGCCAATTCCGTCCACAAACGCCAAAGTTATTAGACATAGAATTTTCAAAAAACCCATAGAGAAAAAATCCTAACTATATATACCTACTGGCGACCGCCAGTAGGTAATATTTATATATATATATATATATATATATACACATATATATATACAAACACATATATACGTATCTTAACTATATTTATCGTGCGTAGTTTAGGAATGCGTTGTAAAATGCACCAAAAATGACATGCTTTGTAAATACTGCCCTGGTAAAGGCACTGCATGGTAAAAACATTGTTGTAAGGGATGTTTCCCGTTTTCCACCAACTGGAAATTGCCACCTTTTCACCAGTACAGAGTGTCTCAAGCCTTCCTGGACTGGCGCTCTGTCCACAAGGACTTCAAAACATCTGGATGGCTGCCATGTGACCAATCACATTGATCTGAACACGTATAGCAGTTCTCATTCGCCCTATAGCATTCGGCCAAAGTACCTGAAGCATCCCTGTCCTGCCTCGACTAGTTTTGCACCCTCGGTCCCTGCGGGGTGATTCACACGGTGAAGTAGACCATGTGATAGAGATCGTATTATAACATCCTGTTCTCTGCAGCCTTTTGGGGTACAAGACTGGTCACAGCAACAGAAAGAGCTTAGTGAAAAAAATGGATGCTTGCATCCCTAACGATAAACACTCTTAAGATTAGCCTAGTGCACGGCGAGGTAAAGTATTGCTTAATGTTGCCACTGTGAGTTTCCCCTCACAATTATGCAATAACTTCGACATTTGAAGACAGAAGTTTGAATAGAAAGAAAAAATAATAATTAACAAAGCATTGAAAAAGAGAGACATTTAATTTTACGACCTCCCCTCCCGGACCCAGCAGCTGCCAGGTATCAGTCATGCTTTTCGCCGTGTCTGGCAAAGCCCGGGGATATTGTGTTCTCAGACTGGAATGCTTCCTTCCTACTTTTGCTGCTGTATGAAACACCTTCGAGGTTGCTGCATTTTCTTACTTACGATTGCGAAACAACAAGCGCCTTTTCAGCGGCTTGTGTACATGGTTATGCCAGGTGTAGGCACCGCAGGAGTGTCTGACAGTGCTCTTTTGGTGCCTCTTTTACAATAATGCACGAATAGCAGTTATCTCTGAATCAGGCATTAATACAATGGAATCCTTCCCGGCCCTCGAGGAGGGACAGGGTGGTTGAAGGGGCACAGGTAAGTACAAGTGTTGTCACTATTTTCCTTGCGAAATCCAAGCAGACTTGTGCCCGTGGGCCCTATTACATATATTGTCTCTAGTAATTGTAGTCATGCAAACGCACTTTGCACTGAAGTGTTCACCAGTACATATCTAAACAACAAGAGAGAGAAAGGGTCAGATTGCTACTCTTACACCCCTTAGGTCAAATATATCAAACAACAAAAGAGTAACAAAATAAACTGGCAGTTTAGATAAGAAGATTTTTTAACTACCACAACCACATAGAGAGAAAGGTGCAATTAGTCAGCAGAACTGTGAAAAATGAACCCTCAGGCACAAACAAAGTTAGTGACCAGTTTCATTATTGGGTTCTTATTTCAGGCAAGTGCATTAGTGCCATATTGTGAAAATGAGTGAATTTAAAAGAAAATTTAACTGTACCCCCAAGATTTTTTTCTAATAAAGGGACAGTTCACTTTCATTAAAAACAATGTGAAAGGCGGATAAACAAATGGTTGAGTTAATTTGAACCAACAATGTCCTATAAAAAGATTAAATTGGTCAACATGTTTCTGCTTTCACAAGCTAATTCCGCTCAGCATTCATCAGGACCATACACCCCAGCTAATAGTCCACACACCCTAAAGCGCAAACTCAGAGTTGGGGTGAAAAGAGTGTTACATACAGACTCACCGAATTCCCGTGGGGAAGCCCTCTTAAACTGGGGGGTCTCCAATCTGAAAAATACAAAACGTTATAGTAATATGACATTGTCCTTATTGTTTCAACATATACCCTTTAAGATGTTATAACACCAGTCCTTTAGTTCAAAGAAAAGACCAGGTGATACAGTATAATACAACTAGTCACACCACAAAAAATAGAGCGCTCTAGTCGAGACAATCATACCCCAAACATACATACTCTTAGTTCGGGACCATCACACTCTACTAAGTATGTCTGCCCGCCACTTAATCGCATGGCTGACTATTTATTCATGTATGAAATTATTAATCTTCTGTAAGTTCTCCATCACCCTTAATGGTGTATGGTTAACAGAGGTTCATCATATTCAAGTGCCCATTGCAAAACAATTTTTATAATAAACTACACCATATACAATGGAAGATACATTTAAAAAGGAATTGGAAACTCACTAATATTATATGTCGAGATTTCAACAAGGGCTCGTGGCAGGGGAAACCTTCACGTCCGAAATCACTGTAAAAATAAATCAAACGGCTAATCATTACCGCTCGAGCATAAAAACTCGGCGTAAGAGTCCATTCAATTTAACAGTTATCGCTATATAGGAAATACAACTTGAAGTACGATTTATCTAGAAAAGCCACCTACTTGCGTCCAGATGACAGCCCGCTGCCTGAAATAAGAACCCAATGATGAAACTGGTCACTAACTTTGTTGGTGCCTGAGGGTTCATTTTCACAGTTCTGCTGACTAATTGCACCTTTCTCTCTATTTGGTTGTGGTAGTTAATACATCTTCTTATCTAAACTGTCAGTTTATTTTGTTACTCTTTTGTTGTTTGATATATAGTGTTCACCAGTACATCATGTTTGCATTAGCACTACCACCATGTCGGATCTTCCACCTTATGGGCCTCATTTATGAGGCCCCTTGCGCAGTGGGAACATCACTTTTTGTGACGTTCACTGGCGCCGGAGCCGGCTCCATATTTACCAGGCAGCACTAAGCCACTTTTCTTGGCTTAATGCTGCCTCGTAAATATTGTCCCCTTTAACACAGTTTTCTGCATTAAAGGGGAGTGCAGTTGGTGTTGCTGTGGGTGTTCCCAGCAACATCCATGGCATTTTGACACTGCCCCAGATTTACGAAAAATCGTAAATCTGAGGCAGTGCCAACAATTTATAACTTCCTAGGGGAGGCGTAACGGAGGCGCAACGAGGAGAAATATCTTTCTCTCTCCTCATTTTTTTCCCCTTATTCTATGTGTGCTGCAGAAAGCAGCACACATACAAAAAAGAAAAAGGCTCTTGTGATTGTTTTTCAGCAGGAAGGTTTCCCTTCTTGCACAAAAACAATCATCCCTTCAACGCAGGACCCCTTTACCATGGTGCAAAGGTTCCTGCGTTGGCGCACGGCAGCCTATTGTGTGCCGCACAGGGGAAAAACAGGAACGCGCCCTATCTCATAGATATCCTGCATTCCTGCCCTTTTCTTTTATCGTAGGACAGAGCTGCAGGAAGGCCTGCGGTGCTGCCCTACGGTAAAACCTCATAAATGAGGCTCTTTGTCCTTACATATGTGAGGGTGAGCCTTCAGTTCGGAAACCGAAATCCCACACGTTTCATTAACAGAAGAGATAACTTCAAACCAAGTCTTATAACAGGTATTTAAAATACACGCACATGTATGTAGGTGTGTGTACATCTGCATGTGCGCAAAGGGACCAGGGTGGGATTATCTTTTAGGGTGTACAGGGTAATTGAATAAAATATATATACATAAAAATATATATATTTAATATATGTATATATATATATATATATATATATATATATATAATTCAATTTAAATGAAAAAATGTTTTTTTTGTTAACAATATATATATATATGTGTATATGTATATATATATCCATACTCGAAAGGCAACTCCTTCTGGATCTGTGAGAAACAATGTATATATATATATATATATATATTTATATATATATATATATATATATATATATATATATATAAAAGCTCAAACCATTCCTCTCATTCATGAAATGTGAAGCGCACTCCAGGGGTAAAGCGGCAAGGTTTTTATTCTTTAGCCCACAACTCGTGCAACAGACGCGTTTCGGACGCCAAGTCCTTCATCAGTGTTTACAGTTACAACCATATGGCCGCCACATTTAAGGTTGGCCAGCAAACTGGAAAACGGACAACACCCTGAAGCGCATTGAAATGCAGCGGCCATTTCTAAGTGGGTAAAATCCCACAAAGTAAATACAAATCAACATATCATAGGGCTCTTGTGGCCCAAATGCATAAAGCCGTGTATCGGCTATGCACTGCATTACCAAGCACTATCAAAGTCGTCCGTCAAAACAGTTAAAGGGCACAACATTTGTACATATATACATGCATATGAATATATACACCAATCACGTCAGTGATTTTGATGATTTTTCAGATATCTGTACATATAATAATTTGAGTCGCAGATCAAGACAGTAAATACATTTACAATTTCAAAGTTTGAAAAATTAAGCCGTGGATCGGCTTATCACCACTCCTTGCCCTCAAAAAAGGGGTCAATTCAACCAAAATTCTCAATTACATCATATTAGTACTCATAATCCAAATTATCCAAACCATGTTGGCGAAGAAAACCTCATTATCTCATCATCTAGATCCTGTACCAGCCAGTCACATAAGTAAATGCACCACATCAATGAATCTAAGAATATATCATAATCAACTTCAAATTTTCAAATTTTCATTCCCAGATGTTAAAAGGTGATGTTATCTCATTACATTATGACATACATTGTGCAGATTACATTCATTGTCTTCCCAAGTGCACAGTTAATTCCTCTCCACTGTTGAGACCCATTGGGTGTTTAGTTTGCAGATCGATAATAAAACATGACTCAAGTCTTCGAAGGCTAAGCAGTCTATCCCCCCCCCCCCGGGACTTAATGGTATATGGTCTATACCAAAGTACTGTAATAACTCCCTATTGCTTTGGTGCACTTCTGCGAAGTGTCGAGCTACAGGATATGCCATATCCTTATTCATTATGGCTCTTTGATGTTCCAAAATTCGCATTATTACATTTTTAATCGTGCTTCCAATGTATTGGAGTCCACAGGGACAGGTAAGACAGTAGACAACATACGGAGTTGTACACGTTATGAACTGCTTAATTGGTTTCGGTCGGGACATCCCCGGAATCCTGTATGAGAGGACTCGTCGGCTCGTTTCACATGCCCGACATTTCCCGCATGGGAAAAAACCCTTCATATCTTTGAGAGTTGCATTTACTTTAGGCATTACTGGTGTCAAGTGGCTATGGACAACTTTGTCTTTGATAGATCTTAATTTTCTGAAGGTTATCAGAGGTTTGGGAGGGACATCCTTACCTATTACCGGATCTGTGTGGAGGATATGCCAGTTCTTCGTAATTATCCCTCTTAGAGTGTTTGCCTGGTCAGAAAAGGTCGTGATCAAGCGGAAGGTGTTAGATGTGTCAGTGAATGAGTCTTTTTTCTCCTTATTCTCAAGCAGATGTTTCCTGGGAATCCTAGCTACCTTTTTGAGGGTTTTGTCTAACTCTGCCTGACCATATCCTCTTATTAGGAACCGCTTGACACATTCTTCTGCTGCTTTTATGAAGTCACTATCCTGTGAACAATTACGCCTCAACCTAAGCAACTCCCCATAGGGAAAACTCCGGATGAGACTAGGTGGGTGACTGCTTGAAGCATGAAGAATGCTATTCCCAGCAGTGGGTTTCCTAAAGAGAGCTGTTTCTAACTTATCCTTGTTCACGAAAATTTTTAGATCCAAATAATGGACTTCAGATGTGCTGATATCAGCTGTGAATCTCAAGTTAAGATTATTCTTATTCAGGTCCTCAATGAATGTTTCAGCTTGTGTGGTGGAGCCCCGCCATTTGGTTAATAAATCATTATAAGCTTTCACACTCCGCTGGTACTCCATGCTGTTACTCCTTTGATAGTTCTCAGGTACCCCCAGTTGTTGGAGAGATTCTTCACAATATTGCTCTCTCGTGAGGAGCACAACGTTCCCTCCTTTATCAGAAGGTTTTATAATTATTCCTTCTTTTTGTGCCAGATTAGTAAGTGCCATTGACTGTCCTTCATTTAGATTGTTTTTGCACGAGTTGTGGGCTAAAGAATAAAAACCTTGCCGCTTTACCCCTGGAGTGCGCTTCACATTTCATGAATGAGAGGAATGGTTTGACCTTTAACATTGACCGCGAGTATCGACGCGGAGCTTGCACCCGCTATTGAGTGCCTTGGGACTGTCGGTACCCTTTGGAGCTTTAATATATATATATATATATATATATATATATTTCTTTAAATAAAGTTCTTTTACAAAGTATATGCCTTCACCACGCATGCCTTTGCGGAGTAAAAGTTTGTGGGGTCATGGTATGTCGGAGTAAAGGCTCTTGTGTTATAAATATTGCGGAGTAATGGTATGCGGGATATTATCCCGGGGAATAAATGGTATGCGGGATATTATCCCGGGGAATAACATCATATATTCCTCGAAAATTATGATAAATTATTGTAAACAAACCTTCAGGCAGTAAAAAGTCCTTTTCCCATGTTAATTTTCCGGCACTGAGGTAATAACTTCTAAATGCAAGCTTAATGGTAGAGACGCTCTAAATAATGTGATATTGGCTAGCATTTACTTCCACACTGCCATGGCATAAATACACAGAGAATCACATATGTTTTACACTGAAAAAACAATGTTTAAAGTGAACCTGTGGCTCGCTTTGGTGATCAGATAATAATGAACATTAAAAAAAATCAGAAATTACAGAAAAAAGCCAGTTATATTACAGTTATGGTAACAAAACCTAAAACCACTGAAATTTGGCAGCGACTCTAAGGTAAACTAACACATATCATGCATTACTTATGACCTTACACATGGCATCCCTCATGGCGTTAAATGACGACATTACTAATCACCTTTCAAATGGCATCATATTGTAGAGATTGTAAAGAATAGCAGGACTCCGTATATAATCAGCTATACAATATTTATTGGAGCTCGACAACCCTGTTATAGTTACATTTAACTTCAACCTTAAACTGAACTATTGTTCCTTGAAAACCTTCCCCGCATTCTAATCCAGAACCCTGCACCCATATTATTCCAGATGACATCACATCATAACATCTCCCCCTCCCCCGTTTGAAGAAAAAAAAAGAAAAAGTGCAAGACAAGAAAGAAAGAAAAAAAAAAAGAAAAGAAGGGAGAAAAGAAGAGGACTCTAAAAAAGGTGGAAAAACACAATACAAAAACAACCGTTTAAATGAGGGTCTAAGGGCATGTTTAATGACCGTCAAATAGACACGAGCCCCAAGGGATTCACTATAATAACAAAAAGTGTCTATGGGTCGAAAAGAACTCAACTGTGCAGTCCGTCCGAGACACAACTAATAAGAAGACCAGATAGTGATAGGGGAGATCAGTGCACCAATGTATCCTAAAGGCGCAACATGATATCTCTAGGGTGTAAAAAGATACCGATCAGTTCTCGCTCTGTACCGCCCTTGTCATCATATGGGTTCTCTTATACCCAGGAGAATACGCTGTCAGCCACTAGATGTTACTGTGGCTGGCGCTCAACCATTGATAATTGTGTGTATAAGTGGGAAGTACCAAAATGAATGGGTGCAAATGGAAGGGGTTGAAGAAGATTTTGAAGGAGAGGTTGAGTACTCTGAAAGACTTTATATGATGCAATAAGAAAGTGAACCTCAACAATTCAATATGGTTAAAAGAGCGAACATAAAAATGACCACATCTGTGGACTTTACAAAAGGTTCCGTTTATACTAGATAGTGGAGCAACTTGCAATATACTGTGCACAACTGCATATATGAAGATGCTTAAACAACCTCCTTTAAGTCTTTCGAATGTTAGTGTTTTCCAGTGGGGAGCTAAAAATTCTGTTGTATGTTTAGGAACGTTTGAAGAAATATTACAATATGGAGGTTAATCAAGTAAAGAGGACAAACATGTCTTAAAAGGTGAAGTACCGGGACCTTGTTTGTTGACCAATGTCAATGCTGAGCTCATGGGTTTGTTAGCAATGAACTGTAACATGCCAATAGATCATCCAGTTCTAAGACAATATCCTCATTTATTTGAGGGATTAGGTAGACTAAAAGACAAAACAATTACTCTACACATAAATGAAACAATAAGACCAGTAGCCCAAACACATCGAAGAGTGCCAGTCCATATACAAACAAGGGTAAAGAGGTAAAGAAAGAGATAACATCATTGATTGATCAGGATATAACTGAAGAAGTGACAGGTCCAACACCTTGGGTATCACCCATTGTAATTGTCCCAAAAAATGATACTGAAGACATCAGAATATGTGTTGATATGAGGATTCCAAACACAGCTATTGAGAGAGCAATTTCCAGGTTCTCATTTGAATGATAAGATCAGCAGTATAAATGGGGCCACATTTGTTTCAAAACTGGATCTATACAAAGGATATCACCAATTGGAAATACACAATCAATCAAGGTACATCACAACGTTTTCTTCGCATTTAGGTTTATTTAGATATAAATGGTTAAACTTTGGCATATGTTCTGCTGCAGAAATTTTTCAGGAAGTTATAAACAATGTTTTAAGGCTGGTGCAGAATGGTATGAACTACAGCGATGATATTCTAATTTTTGGCAAAACTGAGGAGGAACAAGACCAGGCATGGAATGGTGTATGCCAGCAGCTTCAAAGAGCAGGGTTGACACTCAACTGTAAAAATGTGAAATAAATAAGACTGAGTTGACGTTCTTTGGGCATGTATTTTCTGTTGAAGGAATGAGGCCAGATCCTGTCAAAATATCAGCTCTGAATGCAATACAAAGGCCTAAGGATTTGACAGAGATACGGTAATTTTTAGGAATGGCTAGTTATTGTGCAAGCTGTATTAAAGATTTTGCAACAGCGAGTTCACCACTCAGAGAACTAATCATCACATCATCACAACTATGAAGGATCCATGAATCCTCAAACCCAACATCTTGGGTCACTCTTCCCCTCATGCCTATTTGTTTGATTTTTCCAACACAGTGCTTAGTTCACTGTGTCTATTAGCAGTGACAACAACCTCTTTCTGAGACTGCCAACCAATTAGAGTGCTGAAGATTTGTGCTTGTTTTCTTTTTCCCCGTAAGTTTGGCCTGTTTTGCCGGAATTTGTGCTTGTTTTCTTTTTCCCCGTAAGTTTGGCCTGTTTTGCCGGAATCTGTGCTTGTTTTCTTTTTCCCCGTAATTTGTGCCTGTTTTCTGTGACATTGTATCTTCTGTGCCAACGTCTACCCTTTTCCCGCCGCCCTCGCCGCTCTCCCTCCCCGCTTCCCGCCACCGCCAGTTACCCCGCCCCTTTCTCTTTTGTTCCCTCCCCGCTCCCGCCTCCCAGCTGCTCCGCCCACCCGCGCACTTGGCCTTATATGGCGACCGTGCGACGCAGGTGAGTGTGACCCACTTGTGGGACACCCCCGCGCCGCACGGCCACCAGCTGCTGCGTGTGCCCCTCTGCCCCGTTGTGCCTGACTGCCGAGCCGCCGGCCGCCTTGCGTCTCCCTGTGCGCTCGGCTCCAGCTGCTCTGCCGTAATCTGTGCTTGTTTTCTCTTCCCCCGTACGTTTTGCCTGTTTTTGCCGTAATTTGTGCTTGTTTTCTTTTTCCCCGTAAGTTTGGCCTGTTTTGCCGGAATTTGTGCTTGTTTTCTTTTTCCCCGTAAGTTTGGCCTGTTTTGCCGGAATCTGTGCTTGTTTTCTTTTTCCCCGTAATTTGTGCCTGTTTTCTGTGACATTGTATCTTCTGTGCCAACGTCTACCCTTTTCCCGCCGCCCTCGCCGCTCTCCCTCCCCGCTTCCCGCCACCGCCAGTTACCCCGCCCCTTTCTCTTTTGTTCCCTCCCCGCTCCCGCCTCCCAGCTGCTCCGCCCACCCGCGCACTTGGCCTTATATGGCGACCGTGCGACGCAGGTGAGTGTGACCCACTTGTGGGACACCCCCGCGCCGCACGGCCACCAGCTGCTGCGTGTGCCCCTCTGCCCCGTTGTGCCTGACTGCCGAGCCGCCGGCCGCCTTGCGTCTCCCTGTGCGCTCGGCTCCAGCTGCTCTGCCGTAATCTGTGCTTGTTTTCTCTTCCCCCGTACGTTTTGCCTGTTTTTGCCGTAATTTGTGCTTGTTTTCTTTTTCCCCGTAAGTTTGGCCTGTTTTGCCGGAATTTGTGCTTGTTTTCTTTTTCCCCGTAAGTTTGGCCTGTTTTGCCGGAATCTGTGCTTGTTTTCTTTTTCCCCGTAATTTGTGCCTGTTTTCTGTGACATTGTATCTTCTGTGCCAACGTCTACCCTTTTCCCGCCGCCCTCGCCGCTCTCCCTCCCCGCTTCCCGCCACCGCCAGTTACCCCGCCCCTTTCTCTTTTGTTCCCTCCCCGCTCCCGCCTCCCAGCTGCTCCGCCCACCCGCGCACTTCGCCTTATATGGCGACCGTGCGAACGCGCAGCGGTCACGCGCAGCGGGTGCGCCGATTGTGCGCCGAAGGCGCGCCAAAGGTAAGCCCGTCTGCGCCCGTCCGCGACCGGATCGCGGCCAGCGCCAGGACCCCTGGTCCCCACCGACGGAAGCCGACCCGACGAACCTACAACGCCGCGGACCTCCTCGCACTCAACGCCGGCCGCACCCCAGGATGTCACCAAGCCGCCCCGAAGCACACCCACGGACCCTTCAGCTGCCACGCCTGCAGGTTCACCTGCATCCGGACTCACCCTGCACCAGCACTCGCCAAGCCGAACATCAGCAGCAACCACCTCAAGTGCTTCCTGCTCAACACCCGCTCCGTCCACAGACACGCCGTAGAACTCTGGAACCTCCTCGACACCACCGCCCCTGACGTTGCCTTCCTCACCGAGACCTGGATGAACGCCTCCTCAGCCCCAGACATCGCCATCGCCATCCCGGAGGGCTACAAGATCATCCGGAGGGACCGCACCGCCAACCTGACGGGAGGAGGCATTGCCATCATCCACAGAGACACCATCCGCATCACGACCAACACCGACGACACCCTAACCACCGCTGAACACCTGCATTTCCAGATCCACACCGACCCGAAGACCACCCTCAGAGGCACCCTGATCTACCGACCCCCGGGACCACGCACACGATTCAGCGAGGACATCACCGACTTCGTCAGCCCGCATGCCCTCCCCTCCGCCGACTACATCCTCCTGGGGGACCTCAACTTCCACCTGGAGAACAACAGCGACCGCAACACCATCAGCCTGCTCGACAACCTCGCCAACCTCGGACTCAAGCAACTGGTGACCTCCCCCACCCACCTCGCCGGACACACACTCGACGCAGTCTTCTCATCCAGCAAAGACGTCACCTTCAGCCACGCAACAGGACTCCACTGGACGGACCACAGCTGCGTCCACTTCACCTTCAAAAGAACGACGATCCACCACCACCAGCAACAGGCTGCCCGAAGAAGCTGGAACAAGATCACAGCCGATCAGCTCACCGCTTCCCTGAGCCAGCACCCTCCCGCCAGCTCAGCGAACCCCAGCCAGGCCGCCGACAACCTCACGAAGTGGATCAACAACTGCGCAGACGAACTCGCCCCTCTGAGAACCCCACCCAGCGGACCCTGCAGCAGAAAAACACCATGGTTCACCGACGAACTCAAGAGCTCCAAGAAGAACTGTCGAGCCCTCGAGAAAGTCTGGAGAAGGGAACCAACCACGGACAACATGACCACCCTCAAGCACGCCACCCGGAAACACCACCAACTGATCCGCGCCACCAAGAAAAATACTTACAAGGACCGGCTGGACAACAACGCACACAACTGCAAGGAACTCTTCAACATCGTGAAAGAGCTCTCCAACCCTAACGCCGCAAACAACGACATCACCCCGTCGCAAGACCTCTGCAACTCCCTCGCGTCCTACTTCCACAACAAGATCGCGGACATACACAACAGCTTCAGCAACCAACCAACGGAAGCCACAACCGCAACAACGCCACCCACCACCACCCTCCGCACCTGGACTCCGATCAGCACCGAAGACACCATCCGCACAATGAACTCCATCCACTCCGGATCTCCGACCGACCCCTGCCCTCACCACGTCTTCAACAAGGCCGACGCTGTCATCGCACCCCACCTGCGGGACATCATCAACACCTCCTTCAGCACCGCCACCTTCCCGGAGAGCTGGAAGCACGCCGAACTCAGCGCCCTTCTCAAGAAACCCACAGCAGACCCCACCGACCTCAAGAACTACCGTCCCATCTCGCTCCTCCCGTTCCCGGCCAAAGTCATCGAGAAGACCGTCAACAAACAACTGGCCGCCTTCCTCGAGACGAATGGATCCCTCGACCCCTCACAGTCTGGCTTCCGAGCGAACCACAGCACCGAGACCGCCCTCATCGCCGCCACCGATGACCTTCGGACTCTGATGGACAACGGGGAAACAGCGGCCCTCATCCTCCTGGACCTCTCCGCGGCTTTCGACACTGTTTGCCACCGCACCCTAGTACAGCGCCTCGGCAACATCGGAATCCAGGACAAGGCACTGGAATGGATCACCTCCTTCCTCGACGGAAGAACGCAGAGAGTCCGTCTACCACCGTACAAGTCAGAGGCCACCGAAGTCATCTGCGGCGTACCCCAGGGATCCTCGCTGAGCCCAACCCTCTTCAACGTCTACATGAGCCCCCTCGCGACCATCGCACGCCAACACAACCTGAACATCATCTCCTACGCCGATGACACCCAGCTGATCCTCTCCCTGACCAACGACCCCGACGCCGCCAGAGCCAACCTGCACGAAGGGATGAGAGAGGTAGCCGAATGGATGACGACCAGCCGCCTGAAACTGAACGCAGACAAGACGGAGGTCCTCATCCTGGGCTCCTCGCCCTCCGCCTGGGACGACTCCTGGTGGCCCCCCGCCCTGGGCACCGCACCCATACCGACGGACCACGCACGCAACCTGGGCTTCATCCTGGACTCCTCCCTCTCCATGACCAGACAAGTCAACGCCGTCTCCTCGTCATGCTTCAACATCCTGCGCATGCTACGGAAGATCTTCCGGTGGATCCCCACCGAGACCAGGAAGACTGTCACCCAGGCCCTCGTCACTAGCCGACTGGACTACGGCAACGCCCTCTACGCCGGAACCACCGCCAAGCTCCAGAAGAGACTCCAGCGGATCCAGAACGCCTCGGCCAGACTCATCCTCGACATCCCACGAAACAGCCACATCTCCGGACACCTGAGAGACCTGCACTGGCTCCCGGTCAACAAGAGGATCACCTTCCGCCTCCTCACCCACGCGCACAAAGCCCTACACGACCAAGGCCCGAGCTACCTCAACAGCAGGATCAACTTCTACACTCCCACGCGCCTCCTCAGATCAACCAGCCACGCCCTCGCCGCCGTCCCCCGCATCCGAAGAGCGACAACAGGAGGAAGGTCCTTCTCCCACCTGGCTGCCAAGACCTGGAACTCACTCCCGTCCGACCTGCGCCTGACCCAAGACCACCTCTCCTTCAGGAAGAAGCTCAAGACCTGGCTGTTCGAGCAGTAACGGCACCCCCCCCCCTCCCAGCGCCTTGAGACCCTACGGGTGAGTAGTGCGCTATACAAATGACTTGATTGATTGATTGATTGAAGATTCGCAAGATTTGCAAATCTACAATGCATCATAGGAGAAAAGCTCCATTGTCCAATGATATACCTTTGTTTTTCAATTGGCTCAGGAATCCTCAGCGGATTCATGAATCTGTAGCGGATCCACAGATCTCCAAAATTTAGAAATCTCTCATCTTGAACCCCTTGATGTACAAAACATTTAGACACTAACTTCTTGAAATCTACTGAATGGATTTATAGCAAATCAAGCAAAGCACTTCCAGAAGTAAATTTCCACTTTGCATTTGGTGTGATTCTGTTCTGATATTTTTCTGTTTAAAGGAGCAAATAATTATTTGGAAGTTATACTTATTGGACCTGTCCCTTTTTTGGTCTCCCTTTTTGATGGGTATGAATGAAAATTGTCATAAGGAACACACAGCGGATTACCCTTTTTTGGAAGGTTTTTTGAAGATTTGTCACATGAAGTCAAACATATTAGCAAAACAAAAATACACCCTCAATGGAAAGTCTGACTTAACATAACTACACAGGCACTATTGCCACCTCTGTCATATAAAGCTTCAAACCTCGGCAACCCCTTTCCCAGCCCTCCTTCCTTCTCACTGGATGTCCCACCGAAATCAATGTGCAGGTTTGCTGGATGTTTTGCACTGGTGATTTTTAAGGTTATATGGACTATCAATTCAATGTGAGACTTAGTAGAGGCTGACTTACTAACAACAAAGCACCACAAATGTGGCTGCAACTGGGCAGGCTCCCAAGAGACAACTTATTTCTTCATTTTATGTGCTTCAGAATGTAACTTTGCAATCTGTCATATTGTCCCAGGAGACCTTGCGGGACTTGTTAAATCAGGCAGTGCCTGTAGCATCGAGTACACAGGACCATGTGTGCACTTACATTTGTCTGGCTGCCAAAGTGTATCCCATATAGGCTATCCTGTTCTTGCACCTCAGCATTGATACCAGAGTTAGCAATTCCAACACATTTATGGAATGAAGATGGATGTACCCATGAAGCGGTCTTTGTCCATAAACCATTTTTCACTCTGATGAAATACTTATGAATGTAATGCAGTTCAAAAGCTCTAAAGTTATCCAGAAGAAAGAAAACTGTTTCCATTTTTGAGGGACAGGAATAACAGGTCATTATGCTTGCCAAAGTCATTAGGGCCGCAGTCAAAAGATATGATAAATTTGGTTGAAGATGTGTTTTTTCATTCATATTAAGGCCAGAAGGTTCGCCATTTTCTCAGAGGTTGTTTACTTAGCTTGTTGTAGGGGGTCCAAACATCCCATACATAAAAATACATTTCTACCTTGATGAATCCTACGAATAGCCCCTCTTTCTATCTTCAGATGCATGACTATGATCTCCACCCTCACAACCAGGTGTCCGGCATGTGAGTCGCTTCTAACAGCCATAGTGCATGGACGTCTCCAAGCAATAGGTTCTGTAGATGGTGCAATAGGCTGAAACATGCTACATTGAGATGACCACAAGAAATGCTTTAATGGAAGATACTCTTTTTCTGATATCAATGTGTATCTGTGGTCCTGCACCAACCGAAGAGTACTCAGTTCTACTTCTGTTTCAAAGACTCTCGTTTTATTGTCGAGTGACTCATCAGGTTGGTGACCCCATTTTATGTCCACCTTCTCATCCGTCTTGGGGCTTTTCTAACTTCTCTGGACTCAAGGCCATATCGCCGTAACCAGGTTCATCCTGGGTGCCAATCTCTATAATTGGCAACAGGTTCCTACAATTACAAGTTTACTATGCTCCACTCTGTGCCAGCATCAGAAGGCCACATTGTCATAAAGTTATTGGCTTCATAAGTGGTGTTGCTACACAAAAGGGGGGGCTCTTCTTAAGTTGCCCAGTTGTTCAACAGAGTATCCTAGAAGCATGGCTTTCCACCATAATATTGAGATACCTTTCCTCATTATATATCCATTACGGATATTTTCTCCTATCCAAAGGCTTCATTATGCCATATTACTGACCAGGGTGTGTAATTCTGTGGGTTTCAAGCCAATGATGTGTCATTAACTAGTTTACTGCACCCCCCAATTCCGCCCCCTGTAAAAAAGTGCCCTCTTTTTCCCATGGTTGCTCCCACTTTTTGCCAAACTGTTAATGTACTTTGACTGAGTGTGCCCTGGGTTCTTGTCATCCAGGTACCCAGGGCCAATGTTCTTTCCCTAAAACTGCATTAAGACAAAAGCCAATTGGCACGCTTTGGCCACATGTCAGTCCCTTGTAAATAGTACCATAGGTACCAAGGGTACTGTGGCCAGGGAAGGCCTCTAAGGGCCACAGCACTTATTGTGCCACCCTTAGAGGCCCTGTACCTTTACACACACACTACCATTGCAGGCTGTGTGTTTTGGTGCAAAACAAAGTGAAGAGTCGACATGGTCCACACCTGGCATAGGTCAGCCACCCCTCTAGCTGGGTACACTATACCAGTGGTGAAGGTATAGGTGCATGAGCCCTGTACCTCTACAGTGTCTAAGCCAATTATTCTTAGACATTGTAGGTGCAACAATGCCATTAAGAGTATATGGTGCTTGGAGTTTGTCATTACAAACTCCACAGCACCATAATGGCTTTACTGAAAATTGGGAAGTTTGGTATCAAAGTTCTCAGCACATTAAGTCCACACTGATGCCAGTGTGGAATTTTTATGAAAAATGCACTCAGCGATGCCCCCTGAAAAACAACCAAACACTAGTGTCCTGGCTGAGTGGCTGCTTGCCAGCTGCCACTACCAGAAATATTTCTGGACCTCTGGGTAGAGACCTTGCTGTTCTTGGGGTTCTGAAACAATGCACATCCTGGGACGAGGTGCCGCGTCTTCTCCCCCAGTATGGGCAGGCTCCATGAAGGGAAAGCCTAAAAGCTTTGCGTCTTGTAAGCTACCCGCGCCATTTGCTGCTTCCAGCAACTGGCCCCCACCGGTTCTGACCCCCACTCTGGGCATGAGAATCAGTGGGACAACCAAGTGAGGAAGGGAGGTGTGCATACCTTTGCCAACCCCACCCCTCAGGTGGGGGAGGCTAGGTGAAGCACAACTCTCAGTCCCGCCATCTTGCAGATGGGGGGGACCCAGCTAATCAGAGAGAGGCATATGCCCGATCCCACTGGAGGGTGGCATAATAGGGGGTGTACCCACCCCAAGGTAGGGACCGATTGGTCTCGACCTTTACTTACCTGTAGCGCCCCTAAATCTAGTATTTAGGGGCACCCCCGAACCTTGCCTCCTCAGATAAGAGCCGACCAGAAGAAGAGAAGAAGGACCGAAGAAGCTGTGCTGAACTAAGAAGAGGTGGATGCCCACTGACTTGGCCCCAGCCCTACCGGCCTGTCTGTGCCTCAAACCTGCTCCAGTGAAATCCTGGTGTGCCCTGCAGCCCGGAGAACCCGAACCCAAGACTTTGTTTCCCATGAGCACCGGATTTGCTCACCAACAGACTCTGGCTCCGGACAAATCCGCAAGTCTGCACCACTTTGCACCTGACACCCATGACCCGAGTTTGAGTGGCCCAACACCACGAGGAGGTCTCCCCAGCGAACCTGACCTGAGATCTGGTGATCTCTGACCTGCCTCGCATCTCCAATAGACGCCTGCAGTCTCTTTCTGGAGGATCCATCGACTGCAACCGGAGCTGGTAAGAAAACCTGCTGCCTAAAGACACCCCTGCACCCTACATCCCATGGCATTGGGTTTCCCTACCAATGGTGTCCCAGCATCCCCAGGCATCCCAACTTATCTCTCCAACCAGTGGTCGCCTCCAGAAGATCTTCGTCAGCGAGTCTGCAGTCTTTGTTGCAACCAGAGAATGCCAATTGAAAACAACCGACGTCAAAATATCACCCTGCACACAGCCACCCCTGCACCGCCGCAGGTGTACTTTGGGTGCTAACTCAGATCCTCCTTTGCTCTGAGCCTAACACCAGGCTCTTTGCACCCACAACCTTGTGGTCTGTTCGTGAGCAGCCACCAACCGGAGGCCCCCTATCCCCAATTGGATAACATTGGGTCTCAGCACTCTGCACCTGGTCTCCCTAGTGCCGCTGAGGGTGTTTTGAGAGTGCATCCTTGACCCTGCGGAAACCCTGCTTCTAACCCCAGAAGACCAACTCCCAAACCCAAGTACTTACCTGGAAACTGATAACCTCATTTCCTCCCACAGGACTGCATTGACTGCTTTCTTGTGGAAATTGTTGTGTGGAGATGGTTTTGTATAAGAACTTGAAAAACTGGAAATATCTAAAAACTGCTTTACTTACCTTTTCTCTAGAAAATGTGCCAGTGTGATATCTAGGCACATCACACTGAGTAGAAAAAGTAATCCATAAAGTAATCTGAAAAGTAGTCAAAAGTAATTTAACAGTAATTCCCACTGTATTGAAAGTATTTACAAACATGTAACAAAGTCATTTTCATTCAGCTTGCTTGTATTGTTCAACCTGCCTTTAAAAGAACCATTTACACTTACCTGTGCCAGGCTTGTTTGGTTCTAGGAAATACATAGAACTAAATAATATTTTTGTACAAACAAATTGGTCTGAGGTCAGTGTTTGAGTGTGTGACATCATTTCTCTCCTGAGTGTGTGCAACAAATGCTTAACACTACCCTCTGATAAAGCCTTACTGCTCGCCCACACTACCACAAATAGAGAGTAAGGTGCTACCTACTTTTACCTCTACCTACCATTGGGGTTCCAGTGGACTGTGCACACTATACCTAATTTTAGTATATTATATACAGAGCCAGATTCCTATAACCCCCTCCCCCTGTTCTCTGAAGTGTGCTTCTGCAATCCTGGGAAGCATTTCAATGGTAGGAGGCCCAATCGTATGCATTGGCAGGACTGCCACTGTTAACCCGCACACCACCGGTAATGGGGAACATGTTGTAAACTTAAGTTAAGACAGGCCAGACCATTTGCCTATCGAGGGTGACCATCTCATCTGCAGTTTATCACCAAGGGAAGGAAAATGGGCATGTGGCTCTTTTTAGGGTTTTCAAAATGACATCACATGCCCAATGGCCGAGGTGAGGTCAAAAAGTGACATCACCCGACACCAGCTCTTGTGTCAGTACGTGGTACTTTTTGTCGCATCATTTATTGAAACCATACGGTTCCCACTTCGTAGCAAGGACAAACAACACGATTCTAAATGTAGCAAACTCTTAAGGGCTGTACATATTTTAAAAGTAGTCCAATCAGTTCAATTATAGGAGTTACAAATCACTCTTCAGAGATGGCACTAAGCAACTACAACAACTTAAGCGACCCCAAATCATACTATTATCTTCTCCATCTAATACACAGTGATTCTGCCCTCCTTAACACCTGCCTCAAAACAACAAACACAGGATTAAAGGTCAATCATTTGTTTCAGCTCTCATTTTTTGAGCCACCTGTTGTTTATAAGTGTGTAATGTAATTATTTTACAGAAGTTTGCCAACAGCTGTTCCCCTGCTTACTACACACTTTTCCTTATACCTTTGGATGTCTAATAACATACATGCAAATACACACGAAGGTTAAAAAGACAAGAACACTAAATTAGTATAAATTGTTTAGAAATTGCGCCCAACATTTTCCTTTGTTGTTTTTTGCTTCTGGAACAAGCACCTTCAAGTCAAAAAACAAATAGAGGTGTACGTGTTATTTCACTCCCCTTACTTTCGTTTACTGTGGGGTTGCAGTGTACATATGGTTCTCTATGGAGTCGGTTTTGTTTGCAAAGAGCTGACAGGTTGTCCAATATTGACATCATAAACACAGTCTGTGATGAGCCTAGGGTGGAGGAAAGACCAGCTCGATGGCAAAACACAAACAGTAGCGCTAAGTGAGCAAAGCTGTCATCGAGGCATAACAAAACAAATAACAGATGTCTCACATGATAAAGAACAACCTTGTTTCATCAAAACATAGTTCAACAATTATCAAGAATCCTCACAGTCCATTTTGAACATACTTCGGAAATGGCATGACCCTTCTTAGAATACACACCCAATTTAAAAGGCCATCATTTCTTTTGAAACCTTTGCGCCGCTCTGTCCTTTATAGAATTAATGAATATTTAGTTGCAGGAAAATGTCCCTTTTTTATAAGGTCACTCCCATTTTTTTCTTGTCTGATGCTATAAGTTGTATGCTGGCTGCATGTGCTCTGAGCCCCCAAGCATGTTGAAAATGGCTACACTCCTGATTATTATATTATAACTTATCAATAAGTCCCAAGTGTAAGGTACTTAAGTGTGTCCAAGGCCTATAAGTTAATGTCACTAGTGGACTGCAGCACATATTGTGCCACAGCTTAAATGGCCATGCAAATCATGTCTCCAGCCCCTGCAGCCTGGAAAGGTCATTTTAAAACTGACAATATGACTTGGCAAAATAAGCCTTTTGCAAGGCCTAAACCTTCTTTTTCTTATTTGTAAGTAACCCCCTAAAGAAGGCCCTACATGTCCATAGGGCAGGGTGCATGGTATTTAAAACGTTAGGCCATGTATACTGATGTTACATGGATTGGCAGTGAAACATTTCCACATTCATATTTTACTGTGGTAAGGTTGGCACTCCTATATAGAGCCACCCTTAACACACCTTATAAATGCTTACCTTTAGTACGTTATCTAAATATGGCAATCAGGTATGCACAAATGTCACCAGGTTTTGGAGAGAGACACATGCACTTTAGCACTGGTTAGCAGTGGTAAAGTGGTAGGAGTCCTAAGGCCAACAAAAAATACAGCAAAAAGTGAAGGTAAGCCGGCAAAATGTTGGGGGAAGACCTCCTTAAGGACTGCAGGTTTAACATGGACCTACCAGTTGTAACCAGGACAGAAAAAATGAGTCCAGGGGTCAGTTGACTAACCTCCTATTAAGCTACAGGGACACAAAAACTGCAAAAATTCCACTTTCCTGAAGAGCCAAGCTGACCGGTTCCAACAGGACCCACCTTGGACCCTTTTCTCCGGGAGTGGGTCCGACCTCTAAATGGTGTCTCTAAGGTCCTGGGTCTTTAGTTAAGTGTCAGAGTACTCCTCCTGCTTAACCATAAAAGGTAGGACTTAAACGTTTTCAAGGATTTTTGCCTGGAGAACTGACAGAAGACCTGGACCAACCTGCCAAGTCAATCCAATATAGGTGTGTTGCCACAGGGCCAAAGATTCAAGTTGCTCACATTCTGAGCACCTCCGCCGTAGCAAACCCTCTTCAGTGGGATGCCAGGAAGAATGTATCCAGGCTTGTGGAGCCCTGTTCAGCCATGTTTGCAATCGTGTCCCGCTGGAGTAATACGACCTCCAAAAAAATGACTACATCTGAATGTATGATTCTTCATTTGACGATGGGGCCAAAAGTATACAGCTGGCTAGAGACCTTTCGTGGGTGTGAATTTTGAATTTCTCATGCTTTCCCGTCAAAAGTCAATCGCTTCAACAGGACTTCGTGCTATCGCTATCTGGCCTCAAGGAACTCATCTTTGCCACAGCTTGCTAACTTACCCCATTGAGAATTTCAGTTAGAAGGTAAAACTTCTGACCAGGGTGAACCTGGTCTCTGTGTCTGACTTGCGCTTCATTGCAGTTGGCCTTAAACCGTACCCTTGTTCCAGTCTAGTGCGACCAATTGCCTAAGGTTGTCGCTTTGAGCTTTTTAGTGCTATTTTTATCTAAAACTTAAAAAATGCATATCTCTGGTTCTCCTCATTGGATTTTTGACTTTGTAGTTTCATTTCGTTCAATAAAATAGTCTCTGTTTTTATAAAGTGGGGGAGCTTTTTTATTGTGTTGTGTTTTTGTTAAATGTTTTTGTAAATCTAAATTCTTTATACATTTTCTTAAGTTGGGCCTGTCTGCTCTATGCCATAGCCTCCAGGGGCAGAGTTCAGGTTTAATTTACTGAAACCTTTACTGGACCTAACATGGATAGTACCCTTATTTCCTGATGTGGATTCACTCTCTCACATTATGTATACCATAGAGCTTCCTTTCGTAAATCCTCAACATCACAGAATACCAAATATTGCTAAAACATTGATATATGAATTGAAGGTTGGCCTCCGATTTATTTCTGTGGGTCTGTTTCTTCCTTTAGTCTTAAAAGTGGGCATCACAGTCACTTTCTAGAACTCCAGCCCAATTTAGAAAAACCTTTGAGGAAAGTTCAAACTTTCCTGTTGAAAATTTAACAACAATGAATGGTTCACTAATGCGATTAAAGAATCTGAACCAATACAGATCATTGAAAGCCTTATGCAAAGAGGGTTTGTCTCTGTGCGGGCAGAGTCTGTCTTTCATGCCTATCTGGACATAACCGTAAAACAAAACTGATAAAGGATGAGTGACAGAAAGGACGTGAGAAACCACTGTTTTGTGATAAACTGTGGGATTAGGTAACTGCACAGAGTCAGTCAGTTTAAGCAAATGGCACTTTTGTCATAAAAAGCCCTGATGGAAATTCCAATTGACTAGCTGCTGAAAGTTTCTACTAAATCAAGTTGCTGTCCTATGCTATTTTGGACAGTTAGGGCCTCATCTACAAGAACGTAGCATGGCACCTGAAGCCATTTAGCTGTGCCGTGCTGCATCATTTTCAAAGCACATGGTTGCATTGTATTAACAACAATATGACAGATCCCTGTGCTTTCCCCAGTGCTGGCGCACAATTGGCTGCCATGCGCCAGTGCAGGCACCCTTGCAACATTTTGCAAGGGTGCATGAGCTGCGGGGATGGTTGTTTTTGTGCAGGAAGGGACACCTTCCTGCACAAAACAATAATTAATAGCATTTTACTCTTTTTATACATGCTGTAGAATGCAGCATGCATAGAAAGGGGAAAAAACGAGGAGAAATAAAAGTATTTCTCATTGTTGCGCCATTCCTACACCTTTCCTGGGGAGGTGTAGAATTTTTACGCATTCCCGATTTTCTAAAATTTTGTAAATCTGGTAATGCGTCAAGTTCCATGGATGTTGCGTGCGAACATCCACAGCAACACCCATGGAACGCCCCTTTCATGCAGAGTAATGTGAGAAAGGGGCTCATATTTACAAGGCCATGAAAAGTCACGCAGGGTGACTTTATATGGCCTTGTAAATATGGGCAGGAACACTGCACCGCAGGTGCATCTAGAAAAGTGACTCAACGGCAGCACAATGGGCTTGTAAATAAACCCCTTAATGTGTGGGAACAAAAAAATTCTGGATAGTTTTGAAAACAGTAATTCCAGTACAATGGTGTCTATTGGTTTCAAATGGAACTTGTGATTAACCACTAGAACATCCCTGAATTTGCTCTTAGGTACATAACTCATCTATAACCTTTGAAACCCCAGCAGTCTAAATGCCTTATTTCACTGTCAAGTGTCGGTTTCTATTTGACTGGGCATCTATTCATCTGGCCATCCATACATACATCTGGGCATATATCCATCTAGCCATCCATACATTTGGGCATTCATTCTACGGGTCATCCCTCCACACAAGCACCCCACACTCCCAAAGGTGGCAATTTCATTACGGCACCACATTTCGAAAGTGCAATGCTTGGTAAGAATAATTAACTGCAAGGTGATCATGGCCCTTGTCAAATGTGAAACCCTTCCTATGGAAATGTAATCTGTTTCCCGTGCGAGTTTTACTTTGGTTGCAGTGTGGGACTGGAGGGCACACCTTGCTCCCTGAGACCCCCTCACCTGATCAAAGGCTTGAGGGTAGACGGAGGGTGTGTTGTCCGTATCTGAAGGCTATACACAGCCGGTTCTTACTTTTATATAATGAAAACATCTATGTTATTTTTTGTATGCTCAAAAATAACTCATGCTACAATAAAACAAAAATTCCCATAAACACTACTGCAAATTGTAAAAATAAATGTCTCAGTTATTGTGAGCAATGCAAATTCAACCTCCCCCTCCCCCTCCTATACACTGCTCTGCTCCTCAAGGACAATTCATACACCGCCGATGCATTTTGGGACGGTGACTCTTCGATTAGGTAAGCAAATTGGTTTAGTGAACTTTCGTCCAAATTATCCATTCACCCGTTGCAGATCTAACAGGAACATATGGTGTCTGGGTCACCTCTAGTGAAAAAAACACTGTGCTTGATGATTAAACAAAACAAATATGCCATCAAAACATAACAAACTACCCTTGAAGAGGATTGTTTAAATAGGTGTTTTGAACAGTAATCAAGGTAAGCGAGTGGAAGAAGTGCTTACATGAGATGAATTGCAAAAGAGGATGCTCTCAGAGTGCCTAACATATAGGCATGTTCACAACAGACAAACGACAAGGAGTCAATTCATGATGGACACACCTTGGATAGGAAAGACCTTTCATTTCTCACTTGAACCGTTAGGACATGTTATGCTTTATGCACTGATTTGCGTTACTTTGTCCATGGAATGCCCTTGTACCATAGATGGTACATGGGCATTCTCATACTACTACCAATAGGTTTTGATGCAAATATCCCTATCTACAAACATTCATAACCAGCGATTTGTACCAACATTTTACACCTCTTTGAGTCAGGCGTAACAAGAACATATGTTTTAATTTCTCTTCATTGTTCCTACTCTGCACGCATTATACTTTGTACACCTCACATAAAAAGCAGGAAAAATGTTAAAGGACAGTTTTTATACTGAAAGGTTCCTCTTCCAGTGTAAAAAATATTTCTTAGAGAACGCACACACCATTTCTCTATGGCGCAAGGGTGTGTACGTTGGCACATTGGAGGCTAAGGTACACCAGCACAGAAAGAGCCGAATATCTTAGTAGATGCATGCATTTTTTGTAAATCTGGACATTGTTGTCATGAGCGCGTTGGCCAGACAGTGATATCTTGATGCTGAACGCCATCATATAAGAAGTATAAGTAGTAAAAGGTGGCTGATCAGACTAGTATGTTAGCAAGACTGTGTTGAGTGGATTCATTGAGTCTTCACTGCTTTGGAAATAGATTGATGGAGGAGGGAAATCCATATGCTACAACTTGTGTGTGCAGGGTTCTCTCTCTTCCTACAAAAATACCACATTGAATGTATCATGTGTTGAAATGGTGGTTTGTCTTCCTTTTTGTCCTTCTCCTTAACCTCACTTGTTTTAACTCCCCATAACCTTCCTTTATTAACGCCATACATCATCACAGTTCCCAGTTCGCCGTAAGCTTGACATAGAATCTTCATATCACAGTTGCAAAAAATATTCCATGGGAGGAAGGAGTGGGGAGGAACAAACCAAGGGAAGATTCATTATTACACTTAGTTTATTCACGTACACCTCAAATCTTCGAACAGGGTCGCAGTTTGGTCAGTATGAGTGAGTGTCAGATTTTTCCAACAATCACGTTGGCATATCATTTAAAAATACATTACATGACAAGCAGGACGTATGAGGAGGAATTAAGGGGCAGTGGAAAGAAGAGGAACACAAATTGGTAAGGATAATAAGGGGCTTATTTGCGAGCCCCTTTCGCCACCAGTGCATCACTTTTAATATGGGAAAAAGTGACGTACCTTCCCCCCAAGGGGCTTGTAAATAAGTCCCTAAGTGAGAGAAAACACAATATTTTGTAAAATAACATGCATCTTTGAAAACTTTCAAAACAGAGAGAGGGAAAGAGTGCGTGTGCATTTTTTTCTGTGTGTTATTTTTAAATTCCTGTTGAATTCCGAAAGACACCTCGCCATACTCGCCTGAAAACACTGTACCCAACTATTTACAACAAAATACATTCATTAGGGGGGTGTAACACCCCAAAAACACTGCTGAAGCTACGCCCGTCTTCGATTTGATTTATATGCCTTATTGCAAATCCCATTGTGAGAGAATTAGTGGTCACAAAAATACATCTGATATTCAACACAATTAAATAAAATACATTAATTTTATGGAAGCTTAGTTGGGCTTGAATATGACTTACAATGTGTTGTAAGTCATATTCAAGCCCAAGGGAAGCTTAGTTTGTAAGCTAAAACTACCATTTCTTTCAAGCTGTTGTATTCCCTTTCTTTCTTCTTGCTACTACAGTATTCAGTAATTCATAAGACCTCAATATATCCGAAACTAGAAAAAGACGTCTCATCTTCCAGAGAGATAGCAGATTTTAAGGGTGTGCCCTTGCTTGCCTGACTGGGAATTCCAGGGCCGGCTTTAGCGATGGTGGCGACCAATGCACCAATCATTTTTGGTGCCACCCCATGACATCCTCCTTGGATTCCCTCACTACCACAGGGCAAAAGTGCCCCTCATCTCTCCATAGCTTCTCACTAAGAAAACATTTCATTTGTTTTAAAGCAGTGGTAAAGGCTGGCTTTACTAATAAGAATGTAAATGATCTCTCCAAACAAACCCTTTTTAGCAACATTAGGAAAAGTAATAAAAGACTGGGGAAAAAAGCATAATTCCTAACCTATTTTATGCAGTCTGCATGCATCCTTTGTTTACAGTTCCTAACAGTCACTGTTCTGTATTAAGGTTGTATCTTACTATCTGTGGTAATAACAGGATTCTTTGTGACAAAAGCAGTAATCCACTCAGCTATCCACATAAAATACAGATCTGTGTTCTGCATGGTACGCATTCTTTACAGCAGGCATATTACTCCTCTGTGCTACTTTATGGTGAGTCAAAAAACTCTCTCTCGCAGGAACATCAAGAGTAATCTTGACATTTTTATTGCTACCTGAAAGCTGGACGCACAAGAAACTCTGCAGCTGTTGTTTTTAAATTGTAAATTATCCCCCTGAGGTCAGCGCCCCCTCCCAGTTCAGCTCCAAGTGCAGCCACACCAGTCGCACTGCCCTAAAGCCGGCCCTTGAGGAGACATTTGCATCTTGTAAACTAAGTAACGATCATGACAGTGATATAGTTTGGGGATATCAAACCGACAGTCAGTGAGATTTCTTGAAGAGAAAGACCACCCTCACCTGTCTCTCAAGGCTTAGGTCAGTGTCCAGGATGAAGCTTGTTTTTCCTCCAGAAAATAGGAGTATACATGCTCGGACATTTTGCTTTGTTGTGATCACTGCCCTTTGCCTCCCTGCACAAATGGAGGGACCATAGCTTTCCTGGACTGATTCAGCGGACCCACTTTCGCCCCTTGCAGGCACAGACACTTCCACTCTCCATGCGCTCCATGCGCTCTTGCAACCTATGTGAAAACTAGGCCTGGGCAGCAAATTCCATCCCGCTCGCGGAATTTGTAATTTTGCATTCCACAGAGAACGCGGAATTGCCAAAAATTCCGCGATCTGCGGCTTCGCGGAATTTGTTGCTTGTTCGTGCTTTCAAAATGCGTGTTCACAAGATATTTCTCCCCGAGCACGCAAACAGCATTCACGAAGAGGAAAAAAGCATAGTGAATGGGCGGAACAAGCAATTTTCCGTGTTCGTGGACATTTTGAGTGCTCGCGGAGATTTTTTTACCGTTTCGCAGAGCTTTGCGTAGTGTGACTACGCAAATTCCGCCCACCCCTAGTGAAAACTAAGGGGCAGATTTACAAAGTTGTCATGCAAGGCACCAAAGAGCAGCAACCTAAGTTCTGTTCATTAAAAGAGGAGGAACACGCTTCTGGGTGAGCAGTAGTCCTGGACAAATTACCTGATACAGCAGCATTGCAAGTAAGACACCTGTGAGTGGTTATGTGCCCAACTACACAAGGACACAGGCTGTATAATGACATACTTTGGGATTTTTCAGGGCATAAACAACGACAGGTATTGTGCAGGGTTAAAATTCAGATTTATGGAGTATGTTAGTGTCATATGCTGATGAAAGTCCTATCTGTACCGTGGACAGGGTTAAAAACATTTTTTGACATTATACCAAAACAAGAGCAGGAGGTCATACAATATTACCCAAGTAAGGCCCATTATGAAGGGGCCAGGGTTACTGATGCAGTATTCCTAATTACTGAAGGTATTGGCTGCTCTGGTTTCAGCAGCACTGCAGCATTACAAGTATCCCTAGAAGATGCCCCGTGAAATGAGAAACCAGAGTGGGAAACTGCATCAGATTGCTGCAGTAATTCCCTGTTTTTTAATCTATTTTCGCCCAGAGCTCAAGTGAAATGTTCTTGTGGCAATTACCGACATTGCATCATTCCTGAGCCTCTTATAATTTCAGATTCAGCTCGAATTACTCATAACCTGTTTGTTTTGTTTTTTTGCAGTTTCATATAGCGCAAACTTGACCCGAAGGTATCAGAGTGCTTTAGACAAGGCACCAGTTGCATTAAAGATAGACACATTCATTTTTAGGCACAGTCAGTTTAAGTAATTCACCCAGAATCACTGGATGTTTGAGTCTCCCCCCCCAGACTCGGACCTGGTTCCCCAGCTTCAAAGTTGGCCGCTCTAGCCGTCTTAGGCCGAGGTCTTCGGTCTAGGTCTTCGGCTGAGATTTACCATTCCTTAAAGCCAGGCTGAAGCAGTGGTCGAAATGGGTGGGATTGAAAGGACACAGTGCACCCTACTTTTCTGATTTAACACAGTCCGTTCACCTACTTCTTTATTTTAAAAATGCGTCCCAAGATGGCAGGAATGATCTGAATGTAAAATATATTACGTGATCATCCAGCCCTGTGTGGTGCACATTGCACATTGAGGAAGGCCTCTGCAGTTGCTACGACCTCCTCCTTCTTCCCTTCTGTATCTGTGGACAGGGGTCTGCCCAGCAACCCTGTAGGAGCCTCGTTGCACTGTTGGAGCAATTTATCAGCACTCAAAAATGGCTACCTATGGTGGCTCTGCTGCTACAGTGTGATTTATACCTCATTTAGTGACGAGGTCACCTGCCACCCCCATTATGACCAATAAAATGGTCACATCAGGATGCATTGGCGGGCTTACCCATGCCCTCATCTGCCCTTTATTTTTCGGGCTTACCCAGACTGATGACTTTACAAGGAAAAGAAGAGCACTCCAGTGTGGAATTCATGGCAGACTGTGCTCAAACCTTGGTGCCTTTAAACAAAATAACTGTCGAAAACGTTTTATGTCTTATCAGCTGTTTTCCATCTTTTATTGTTACAAAATGTGTACTGCTGCTCTGTTTGTGTTCAGGGATGTGGTCTTTTTAAAAATAGTGTTGACCTTTTTAAGGATATAACATATAAGCAGCTCTAGGTGTCTAGTTCTGTGACACCCAAGCACCAGAGCCTCTTGTGGACCCCATCCAGGGTCGCACTGTGAAAATAAATAGGCCCAGAGACCTAGGCCAGACTGGCATAATGGGCATCGGGCGGGAGGCTGGAGGGGTGAGAGGCTTTTTTTGTATACTGGGGGCTGCAAAACCAGCTCCCATTAACAAAACCAGCAGGACTGTCCAGCACAATAAGTCCCTTCTCACTCTCAAAAAAGCAAAAATCACTGCAGAGTTCCTTGTAAACCCAGCGGTTTTCATGCAACAATAAAAGAGTCAATATTGATATCTCTTGTGGTTTATCTTCCTGTTGAAGAGAGATTAGAGTATTGTCTATTGCCAGTTTTAACTCATTTAGCTCCAAGGGTTAACATGCCTGCTGCAAATAATGTGTACCATACAGATCACAGAACTGTATTTAATGTGCATAGCTCAGTGGGCTACTGCTTTTGTCACAGCTTTAGTTACTTGCAGTGCATAACTAGCAATTGTAGTGAATCTATCACCTTGAGCTATGACCTGCCATCAAAACGCGGCATGACATTTGCATAGCACAGGTTTGGAAGTTATGTTTTTTACCCAGTCTTTCATTATCCTAATACTGCTAAATTGGGTTTGTTTGGGTAGAAATACACTCTCATTAGTAAATCCAACTACTGTGTTATGTTTTGAATACCAGGTTTGTGCTTCTCCAGATCTTTAAAAATACTTAATAGAATAATGGCAAATGCACCTGCTCCTTGTAGTCCCTTTTGTCTTGTATAACTTTTTCTAAACACTGATTTACACACGTATGATTCATTGTCTCTGTATGTTTGCATGGTGTAAAGTGCTCCAAGTCCCTACACTGGTATGAAAGGCACTATAAAACAAATGAAATACATTTGAGAGGGGCTATGGAGAGATGAGGGGCAGTGTTGGAGGGTGATGGTGAGAGAATCATTGAAGAGCCCCAACAAGATTCTCGTATCCTGGTGCACTGTAAGGTCATCATTTACTGTGCTCTAAAAACAAAAATAATTGAATATATAATAAAATGTGTTTTAGAATGCACCATGTATGTCATATTTTCCAAGGATTTCTTGATGAGAGAACACGCTCTCTCCCATATTCCCTTTGTAATGGTCAGGCTCGCTTGCTGCATTCGCTCGCAATCAATCAATCAATCAATCAATCAATCAATCAATCAGTCATTTATTAAGCGCACTACATACCCGCGAGGGTCTCAAGGCTCTGGGGGGGAGGTGGGGGCCGCTACTGATCGAACAGCCAGGTCTTTAGTATCCTCCTGAAGGTCAGCAGGTCTTAGGTCTGTTGTAGGCTCAGTGGGAGGGTGTTCCATGTCTTGGCGGCGAGGTGGGAGAAGGATCTCCCGCCGGTGGTTGTTCTTCGGATGTGCGGGATGGTGGCGAGTGAGAGGTTGGCAGAGCGTACCTGGCAGTTGGGGGTGTAGAAGGAGAGCCGTCTGTTGAGGTAGGATGGACCGGTCTTGTGGAGTGCCTTGTGTGCGTGGATGAGGAGCTTGAAGGATATCCTCTTGTTGACGGGGAGCCAGTGTAGGTTTCTCAGGTGGGGGGTGCTGTGGCCGTGTCGTGGTACATCGAGGATCAGTCGTGCCGAGGTGTTTTGGATGCGTTGTAGTCGATTGATGAGCTTGGTCGGGGCTCCCGCGTAGAGGGCGTTTCCGTAGTCGAGTCTGCTGCTGACGAGGGCCTGGGTGACTGTCTTTCTTGTATCTGTCGGGATCCATCTGTAGATCTTGCGGAGCATGCGGAGGGTGTTGAAGCAGGAGGAGGAGACGGCGTTGACTTGCTTGGTCATTGAGAGCGTTGAGTCGAGGATGATTCCCAGGTTGCGTGCGTGTATTCGGTGGGGGTCGGGCTGCCCCCAGTGCCATTGCCCACCAGGAGTCGTCCCAGGCTTACGGGCTGGAGCCGAGGATGAGTACGTCCGTCTTGTCCGAGGTCAGCTTCAGACGGCTGATCTTCATCCAGTCGGCAACGGCCTTCATTCCTTCATGGAGGTTGGCTTTGGCGGTGATGGGGTCCTTGGTGAAGGAGAGGATCAGTGTAGTGTCGTCGGCGTAGGAGATCATGTTGAGGTCGTGCTGTTGGGCGACGTGTGCGAGCGGGGCCATGTAAATGTTGAACAGTGTCGGGCTGAGGGAGGATCCTTGAGGTACGCCGCAGATGATCTCGGAGGTTTCGGAATGGAACGGGGAGAGGCGGACGCTCTGGGTTCTGCCGGAGAGGAAGGAGGTGGTCCATTTCAGAGCCTTGTCTCGGATCCCTGCGGCGTGGAGGTGTGCGCGTAGTGTGCGGTGGCAGACGGTGTCGAAGGCGGCGGAGAGGTCTAGGAGGATGAGTGCTGCAGTCTCCCCATTGTCTAGCAGGGTCCTGATGTCGTCAGTGGCGGAGATGAGGGCGGTCTCGGTGCTGTGGTTGCTGCGGAACCCTGACTAGGAAGGGTCTAGGATTCTGTTCTCTTTGAGGTATCGGGTTAGCTGTCTGTTAACAATTTTCTCGATGACTTTGGCTGGAAAGGTCGCGGTCTCAAGGGAGAGATTGATGACGTTGCGTAGGTGGGGTGCGATGGAGCTGCTCGCTTTGTTGAAGTCGTGGTGCGGGAATGGGTCTGACGGTGAGCTGGAGTGGATTGTGCTCATGGTCTTGATGGTGTCATTGACGCTCAGGCTGGTCCAGGCTAGCAAGGGGATGCAGTCGATGGTGTGCAGAGGGTCTGTTGTGTTGCTGTCTGTTGGGGTTGTCTGGGTGTTGAAGCTGTCGTGGATGTCTGCTATCTTGTGGTGGAAGAAGGTGGCGAGGGAGTCGCACAGGGCTTGCGACGGCGGGATGTTGTTGCTGTTGGAGCTGAGGTTGGAGAGTTCCATCATGATGTTGAAGAGCTCCTTGCTGTCGTGTGCATTGTTGTCAAGGTGGTCTTTGAAGGTGGTCTTCTTGGCAGCCCTGATGAGGTGGTGGTGGTTGCGGACGACGTCCTTGTGTGCTGCCTGGCTGTCTGGAATTTGTTCACTGTGCCATTTCTTCTCCAGTTTCCGGCAGGCTTGCTTGGAATCTAGGAGTTCTGGGGTGAACCAGCTGGCCCTCTTGCTGGTGTCTCTGTGGGGGGGTTTCTTCAGCAGGGCGAGGGTGTTGGCGCAGTCCTCGATCCAGCGTCTGAGGTTGTGGGCAGCGACTTCGGTGTTGGGGGGTTCGGTGGGAGGGCTGAGAGCAAGGTTTGCATGTAGTTGGTCTTCGGTGAATTTGCTCCAGCAGCGGCGGGGGATCTGTTGGGTGCGGTGGTGTGTGGTGGGTTTCTGGAAGGTGAAGTGGATGCAGCGGTGGTCGGTCAAGAGGAGTTTGGTGGTGTGGCTGATGGAGACGTGCGGGCTTGAAGAGAAGACGGGGTCGAGTTGGACTCAAGCAGCTGGTGTCCACCCCCACCCACCTCGCCGGACACACACTCGACGCAGTCTTCTCCTCCAGCCCAGACATCGACTTCAGCCACGTCACAGAGCTTCAATGGACGGACCACAGCTGCGTCCACTTCACCTTCAAGAGAACGACGACCCACCACCACCAGCAACAGACCGCCCGCAGAAGCTGGAACAAGATCACAGCAGACCAGCTCGCCACCTCCCTGAGCCAGCACCCTCCTGCCAGCTCAGCGAACCCCAGCCAGGCTGCCGACAACCTCACGAAGTGGATCAGCATCTGCGCGGACGAGCTCGCCCCGCTAAGGACCCCGCCCAGCAGACCCGGCAGCAAGAAAGCCCCGTGGTTCACCGACGAACTCAAGAGCTCCAAGAAGAACTGCCGAGCCCTCGAGAAAGTCTGGAGAAGGGAACCTACACCGGACAACAGGACCACCTTCAAGCTGGCCACCCGGAAGCACCACCAGCTGATCCGCGCCGCCAGGAAAACTGCATTCAAGGACCGACTGGACAACAACGCACACAACTGCAAGGAACTCTTCAACATCGTGAAAGAGCTATCCAACCCCAGCGCAGGAAACAACGACATCACCCCATCGCAAGACCTCTGCAACTCCCTCGCTTCATACTTCCACAACAAGATCGCGGACATACACAACAGCTTCAGCAACCAACCAACGCACACCAGGACCGAACAACCACCCCCCACCGCCACCCTCCACGCCTGGACCCCGATCAGCACCGAAGACACCATCCAAACGATGAACTCCATCCACTCCAGATCACCGACTGACCCCTGCCCTCACTACATCTTCAACAAGGCCGACGCTGTCATCGCACCCCACCTGCGAGACATCATCAACACATCCTTCGACACCGCCACCTTCCCTGAGAGCTGGAAGCACGCCAAACTCAGCGCTCTACTCAAGAAACCCACAGCGGACCCCACCGAACTCAAGAATTACCGCCCCATCTCGCTCCTCCCGTTTCCAGCCAAAGTCATCGAGAAGACCGTCAACAAGCAGATGGTCGCCTTCCTCGAGACGAATGGATCCCTCGACCCCTCACAGTCCGGCTTCCGAGCCAATCACAGCACCGAGACCGCCCTCATCGCCGCCACCGATGACATCCGAGCCCTGATGGACAACGGAGAAACAGCGGCCCTCATCCTCCTAGACCTCTCCGCGGCATTCGACACTGTCTGCCACCGCACCCTAGTACAGTGCCTCAGCAACGTCGGAATCCAGGACAAGGCGCTGGAATGGATCATCTCCTTCCTCGACGGAAGAACACAGAGAGTCCGCCTCCCACCATACAAGTCAGAGGCATCCGAAGTCATCTGCGGCGTCCCTCAAGGATCCTCTCTGAGCCCCACCCTCTTCAACGTCTACATGAGCCCCCTCGCGGCCATCGCACGCCAACACAACCTCAGCATAATCTCCTACGCCGACGACACCCAGCTGATCCTCTCCCTGACCAACGACCCAGCCGCCGCCAGAGCCGACCTGCACGAAGGGATGAAAGAGGTAGCCGAGTGGATGACGACCAGCCGCCTGAAACTGAACTCCGACAAGACGGAGGTCCTCATCCTGGGCTCCTCACCCTCCGCCTGGGACGACTCCTGGTGGCCTCCCGCCCTGGGCACCGCACCCAAACCAACAGACCATGCACGCAACCTGGGCTTCATCCTGGACTCCTCCCTCTCCATGACCAGGCAAGTCAACAACGTCTCCTCGGCGTGCTTCAACATCCTACGCATGCTACGGAAGATCTTCTGGTGGATCCCCACCGAGACCAGGAAGACCGTCACCCAGGCCCTCGTCACTAGCCGACTGGACTACGGCAACGCCCTCTACGCCGGTACCACCGCCAAGCTCCAGAAGAGACTCCAGCGGATCCAGAACGCCTCTGCCAGACTCATCCTCGACATCCCACGAACCAGCCACATCTCCGGACACCTGAGAGACCTTCACTGGCTCCCCGTCAACAAAAGAATCACCTTCCGCCTCCTCACCCACGCACACAAAGCCCTACACGACCAAGGCCCGAGCTACCTCAACAGTCGAATCAACTTCTACGCTCCCAAACGCCACCTCCGATCAGCCAACCACGCCCTCGCCGCCGTCCCCCGCATCCGAAGAGCGACTACAGGAGGAAGGTCCTTCTCCTACCTGGCCGCCAAAACCTGGAACTCCCTCCCGACCGACCTGCGCCTGACCCAAGACCACCTCTCCTTCAGGAAGAAGCTGAAGACCTGGCTGTTCGAGCAGTAGCGGCACCCCCCCTCCCCCAGCGCCTTGAGACCCTACGGGTATGTAGTGCGCTCTATAAATGCCATTGATTGATTGATTGATTGATTGAGCGTGTGGCCGGCGGAGTGGGTGGGCGTTGTGACGAGTTGTCTCAGTCCGAGGTTGGCGAGGTTATCGATCAGGGTTGTGGAGTTGTTGTCGTTGTTGTTCTCAAGGTGAAAGTTGAGGTCTCCGAGGAGGATGAGGTCGGTGGAGGTCAGGGCGTGCTTGCTGATGAAGTCGGTGATGGAGTCGCTGAACTGGGAGCAGGGTCCGAGGGGTCGGTAGACGAGGGTGCGTCTGAGGGTGGAGTTGGGGTCTGTGTGGATATGGAAATGCATGTGTTTGGGGGTGCTGAGCGCATCGTCGGTGCTAGTCATGACCCTGATGCTGTTCTTGTGGACGATGGCGATTCCTCCTCCGACTCCGTTGGTGCGGTCTCTGCGGGTGATCTTGTAGCCGTCTGGGATGGCTATGGCGATGTCAGGTGCGGAGGAGTTGTTCAACCAGGTCTCTGTCAGGAAGGCGACGTCTGTGGAGGTTGTGTTGAGCAGGTCCCAGAGCTCGAAGGCGTGTTTGCGTGCGGAGCGGGTGTTCCGTAGTATGCATCGGAGGGGGTTGAGATCTTTCTTGGCGGGTGGTTTGTCGGCTCTGTGGCTGGTGTAGCTGCAGTTCCGGCACGTGAAGGGACCGTGTGTGCGTTTCTAGGCAGCCTTGAAGCAGTTGTGGGTCCGTCCGGGGTTGAGAGCGTGCAGAGTGCTGGCGTCGTAGTGATGGCGGGTGCAGGGGCCAGGGGTTCTGGCGCTGGGCACGGTTCAGGCGTGGGCATGCGCAGACAGGCTTGCGGCGCGACCGCGCAGCGGCCGGCATGTGTGGGGAGGTGGGAGTGAGGAGCAGCTGGGAGGCGGGGGCAGCAAATGGGCAGTCAGGGGGGCGGAGCCACAGGGGACACCGTTGCGGGGGCGGTGAGGGGCGACGAAGTAAACAGAAGGCAAAAGGGCAGACAATTGAGGGGGAAACGAGTGGCACAGAGGGCAGAAGGTCACAAAAAGGGCAAAAAGGTCACAGGAATACAGGGGGAAACGAGTGCCACAGAAGGCAAAAAGGTCACAAAAAACGGGGGTTGTTTTAGGTGTATAAATTCATTTTGTAGTGCTATCCCTAGATACAATAACAGGAAACTAAGAGGCATCTAATGCTGGCTTCATGACATGTTGCATGAAGCACATAAAAACGTTGGACTACAATTTTGCATTGACCCAGAGGCACGGAATGATGTGATCAGTGGTGCTCCCCAACACGTGGAGCCTCCTGTCATAGAATTTAAACCCAAATTTAATGTTCCGAAATGGTTAGAAAAAGGTAGGAGAAGTGCTGATGAAGGAAGCTGAATGGCTCTTGATTCCACTTATAGATGTATTTGGGACATCCTGTGATTGAACATGTATCCCACATTTTAAATGTATTTTAATGTCAATAACTCATATATTAAACCTCAAATAAATGTGTATCCAGGGGCTGTATTAAATAATGTCATAAGCTGTAAATGGTCAGTGAAATGCTAAACATACAAAAAATTCAGTATGTTTTGCTCTTTCTAGCCACACCTCTGACTCCGCCCACTGACCAAATCCTCTGGTTATTCCTGCCCCCTAATGCTCCGCCCACAGTGCCCCTACTCCCCCGCCACACTTCGACCACTGGGCTGAAGCAAATAGCAGCATTGATCAACCTTTCTTTGCAAATACGGATAGCCCCATTTTAATATACACAAAGTGGGTGGACTGAGGCAGAAACAGCACAAACCTAGTAGGACTCCACAGAAAGCCATACCTAACAAAGCATGGCCTGGCTTTACATGAAACCCTAGTACCAAAATGAAAAAGGTTTCAAACATTGGACAACAAGGAAAACCGTATAATTTTCCTATGCATAATATATGTAATTTCCACTTTATTGCACACCATATGCAGTATACCAATGGGTAAGAATTTTTGGGCAGGCAGTCCTTGATTTGTAAATATAAATGCAAAACATAAATACAGGTCCCTCATATTTTTTTAGGATGGCGCTGCTGTTGGGGTGGCTCAATTCCATCACTAGTGCCACTCACTGAACCATGGAACTGCCCTCTGCTTTTGGTGATAGTACCAGAAGTCCCTGCAAGCAGTAATGAGGTAAACATTTAAAGTGGTGGCGAATAAATACATTCCTTGAATAGGACTGTGTGGGTGAGTGAAGCGAGCAAGTCTGACGTTTTTCAGAGGGGATTCGTGGAGAATCTTCCCAGAGAGTAATTTGAAAAGTGTGACATTGTTAATTTTGTGTATTGAATGGTCAAACAAATGTAGTGGAAATGTAGACTTTCTGAAGGGCTATTGCCAATGTTTATGTGGTCTGCCAGGCAGGCTCTGACCTCCTTTGGGGCTACTGGGTGCTCCTCTCCCCAAGAAGGCTTTGAGAAATGATGTCTAAATAGAGGATTTCTCACCACAGTTTCCCTACAAATTGGCTAAAGCACCAGAGGAATCTGTGCACCAGGTGTTTTCGCCAGTACATATGTATGTTTACAGTCAAAAATGCCTCCATTTACAACTGCCCGGAAGTCACAAAAGAATCCTAACAGATATAAATGGGTTTACGCAAGAAGGCTGTGTTGGTTCCTGGCAGTTACAGAATACAGGCAGACACTTACTTAATCAAAACAAATTAAAAAGGGGCCACGTATGTCACAACCTATGTGCGTGTGCACACACACACATACACAAAGGCAGTGTATACATGGAACAACCATTGCAACGCGGATTTTACCACGCGTTGCTTTTACATCGCATGCATTACAACGCATGCGATGTTACAACGCGTGGTAAAACCACGCATACCATTACTTCGCATGTGCTTTTACAACGCATGCGATATAATGTGTAATGGCGGGGGCGGCTATCCACGTCGTTGTGAGGAAACTTAGGCTGTTTCCTCACAACGACGTGAAGCAAGCAGGAAGGAGGAAGCAGGATTCGACGGCGACGCTGGAGAGGAGAGAGGTAAGGGGGTTTGTGCATGGGGTGGGGGTTACTTTTGTAGGGTTTAGGGTAGTTTAAATGTCGTGTTTTTTTAAAAAACGTTTTAGTGTAGTGTTGTAGTGTTTGTTTATTGTAGTGTATTAGGGTAGTGTAGGGGTGGGAGTAGTGTGGGTAGCGTAGTAGTGTTTTAGGGTTTAGGGTAGTGTAGGGGTGGGAGTTGTGTGGGTAGTGTAGTAGTGTTTTAGGGTTTTTGGGTTGGGGTAGTGTAGGGGTGGGAGGAGTGTGGGTAGCGTAGTAGTGTTTTAGGGTTTAGGGTAGTGTAGGGGTAGGAGTAGTGTGGGTAGCGTAGAAGTGTGTTAGGGTTTAGGGTAGTGTAGGGGTGGGAGTAGTGTGGGTAGTGTAGTAGTGTGGTAGTGTTTTTGGGTTGGGGTAGTGTAGGGGTGGGAGTAGTGTGGGTAGCGTAGTAGTGTTTTAGGGTTTAGGGTAGTGTAGGGGTGGGAGTTGTGTGGGTAGTGTAGTAGTGTTTTAGGGTTTTTGGGTTGGGGTAGTGTAGGGGTGGGAGTAGTGTGGGTAGCGTAGTAGTGTTTTAGGGTTTAGAGTAGTGTAGGGGTAGGAGTAGTGTGGGTAGCGTAGTAGTGTTTTAGGGTTTAGGGTAGTGTAGGGGTGGGAGAAGTGTGGGTAGCGTAGTAGTGATTTAGGGTTTAGGGTAGTGTAGGGGTGGGAGTAGTGTGGGTAGTGTAGTAGTGTGGTAGTGTTTTTGGGTTGGGGTAGTGTAGGGGTGGGAGTAGTGTGGGTAGCGTAGTAGTGTTGTAGGGTTTAGGGTAGTGTAGGGGTGGGAGTAGTGTGGGTAGCGTAGTAGTGTTATAGGGTTTAGGGTAGTGTAGGGGTGGCAGTAGTGTGGGTAGTGCAGGTATCACGTTACTGCGCCCTATGCACTAATAGGCCCGAAACTGTCATCCACCTCCTTTTTGAATGCCCAGATTATGCCCGCCCAAGATCCCACTGGTTGAAACCGCTTTGCAGACAATTGGGTACTCGCCAGCATTTGGTGGCTTTACGGATTTTATTATCTGATACATCTTCCCGTGTTGTCTGCGCTGTATCGAAATTTTTAAAATGTGTATGGTTGATTCGCTCTAAAAGACTGTCTTTATCTATGTAATACACTTTTAATTAACATTGTTGATTTTATTGCTATTTTCTAATTGTTTTGTTCTTAAATGTACAGTCTCTTGACGATGTGCTGTTTTTATAAATTTTGTAATGCTTTTATGATACCTGCATATCGAAATAAAGCTATCAACCAACCAACCAACCAACCAAGTGTGGGTAGTGTAATGTGGTAGTGTTTTTGGGTTAGGGGTAGTGTAGGGGTGGGAGTAGTGTGTTGTGTAGGTGTAGGGGTAGGGTTGTCACTTACCTTGCATATTTTTACCACGAGTATAGCTTTACCACGCATGCCTTTGCGTTGTAATGGCATGGATGGTAAAGGCATACTCGTGGTAAAAGTATGCGATGTCATTGACATTGCGTAGTAATACCCGCGTTGTAATGGCATGCGTGGTATTAGTATGCGATGTAATGACATACATCTGTGTATACGCTCCTATGCGGGTACAATCTATCTACACATGCATGCATTCAGAAAACAATGTAGATGGTTCGCACGTGTAATAAATATAAGTTCATACGTCCCCTTTTGTTGCCAATGAATTTTACTCAAGCAAGTCCTGCTTTATTGTATCTACAATTCTTATCTACTCATAAAGTCTGCTTTAATTTATCTTGGTTTTCAGCTGGGGTGTTTCACTCATCTTCTTGAAATGTGATGTTTTAGATGTACTATTTATATTGCCTTGAGGCTATTTTACTGAACTGTCTGTATTTGTGTACTTTTATGATTTGAAGATTCCAGATCGAATAAAGTGATTACTGAACTATTGTTCGCAGTACAAACCCTCATAACTGGTAGGTTTCTCAGAAGTCTCAAGAATACAATTCAAGAACACTGCTAATTCATCCATTGTGCAGTATAAATCCAGTAATTACACTGAAAATATATCTGCATGAGCCTACACCTGCAAAGGTGCATAGATTCCAATGCTGTGGTATTTGCAGTGCACAATGAAAATGTAGAGCGTGTAGAATAACCGAAGTGTCACTTTCACACTCGACTAACCAGTCGGCTATAGTACTGGAACCTCTTTTCAAATACATCATTCATATTTCAAAGCAGTAAATATATCGGGTTTCAGTGGGACAAATAAAACACAGCGATCAGACACCAACTATTAGAGTAGATTCCTTACACCTATCATGTGTATGTCAATCTCATGGGCACTTATCAGACCAATGTACATTATGAGCGATTTACCCGCCTATTGGATTGAGCGGCTGTTTTCTTAAATCATACAAGGTACACAGCTTGCCCTGAATGTGAAAGGAAAAGATAAAAGTGCTTCGTCTCTGATTAGAATAGCAGAGACTCTTCTTGTCTGATAGTTTACAGCGCCGTGGACGATAGGTCATACAGTCATTCTTTGTGCAACTTAAACAAATTCGGAAGATCTTATATGGTCAAACTTTTACATAATCACACCACATACATTTATAATGTTTAGCTGTGTGGACAGTAGACAAAGAAGAGACCAGTGGACATTTTTAAACAATAAGATAATACTCCTGGAGTGGTGTATAATAATGATTCATTCTTTTAAGTTAATTTAAAATTTAGGCATGCACTTTCGAGCACAGGATTAAAACTCTGTAGCGATTAGCTTAAAAAACCACGACACAGATGAAGGTAAAACAAATATCAGCTTTCTTTTCCAACTGGTGATTTTACACCGCTCACCTTACACACAAGGCCCATATTACGAACCTGTCACACAATCCAACAAAAAACCCAAAGCTGCAGCGCTGTGTGACAAGGTGAGAGCACGAAGCGCCATATCTACAGAGATAGGGCACTATCCTGCTCTGTCTTCAGTGCTTGGAAAAACAATCAATTAGTCACTACATGTGGGAACCTAGTCCCCAGACATGTTATGTTGATCATTTAAAGCACTCTTCAAACTATCCCAGGTTCATTTTCACAACAAAACTTAATTTTTTTTTTAAATGCATAAGAAAAAGAATCCGTTCAGTAGTTGTTGAGAAATTAAAAAAATAAAAGTTTCGATATCTGGGGTAGCGGTGGGTTCGCACACCCGCCCGACTGTTAGACCTGGCACCTTGGTGTGAGTCTCCCTTCCACTTTTTGCTGCTGTGCCTCCTATGTTTTGCTGGTGTTAGCTGCTCAAAGCACTGTGCCACTGCCAATCAGTGCCACAGTGCAAGTGCTCCCTGTATAAAGTGTATATGTGATTGGTTTCCATGATTGGCTTATTTGGTTTACTGTCAGACTCCAGTAAAGTGCACCAGGAGTGCCAGGGCTTGTAAAGTCAAATGCTGCTAGTGGGCCTGCAGCACTGGTTGTGCCGCCCACAGAAGCAGCCTTGTAAAATGTGTCTAAGGTCTGCCATTTCAGAACCTGCGGCCAGTCTGGTACTGTCATGCTGGCTCGGCAAGTGCACACACTTGCCAGCCCCTAAACCTTCCCTTTACTTCATGTGAGTCACCCCTATGGTAGGCCCAAGGGCAGGGTCAATGGCCTAGCTAGGGAGGGCGGGGGGGGCGGTCCGCCCCAGGCAGCACTATTTTGGAGGTGGCCGGCGGCGGCTTTTATTATTTATTTGGGGACGCTCACTACTGTAAGTCATTACGGTAGTGTCATGTGCCCCAAATAACTTATAACTGCCATCACAATGGGCCGCCACTGTGCCACGTGGCCCCCGTGTGACGTGCAAGCACACCTACTTGTAAAGGCTGCCTGCAGTGTGCGCTCACCACTATCTAGCTTAGTGGTGTGCGACGTACCGCGTTTGTGGCTGTGGGTCCCCTCCCAGGGCCGTCAATCTGGTAGTGTGCGAAAGCGCTACCAATGACGGCCCTGGGAATGTTTGGCCAGCCCTCGCACTGCCACTGAAATGGCATTCACAAGGGCGCCATTCTTCCCCCACCTGCCCGCTGTGCATGTGTCACTAGCCGCTAGCGGTAATTGTACTACCGAGGTGAGAGCTGACGAGGGAACAATGAGAAAGAAGCCGAGGCAGCAACAACCCGCCCGCAGCTCCCGCTGAACCGCCATCTCCCCAGCCCACAGGTCCATGACGCCTCCCACATTAAGTAAAGTACGAAGTAAGTGAGCAGCGGTAATTTTTATTAAAGCACTTCTGCCATGGCGCTAAACCATATTTACATTGCTTGGCGTCGAGCCCTGCACACTCCTTGTTAATAGCGGGCGGCATCGCATGCTGGTCAACACCGGAATCAGTGTGCTGATTGATATTAATTATTTATATTGCTGCTCAGTCCAGTGTCTTTCACTTTTAAAGTAATACCGCCTCCGGCCTGACTATCTGTTTTTTGGCCATTACTTTCATTCAGCTACCTTCTTTATTACGAGACATGGGGAAACAGATTTCAAAATGCAGGGTTGCGAAAGGCAGGGCCAACTCTAGAACAAGGCAGAATAAGTCCATGCTAGACGAGTGCCTGATCAGAACACAGGGTGTGCACCACTGCCCATAGGGCCAACTGTGGAGGAAGCAGCAAAATGCAACTACTTAGAGGAGCAGAAATGATTGCCCTGCCTTTTGAAAATGTGCAAATATGTCACCCTTTAGAATAGCTACCTACTTGCGCTTAAGCAGGGTGGAAAGATGTATTGCGCACATCATATCACCTACGCTTTGCGTATAACTGAATTGTCGCTGGCACTTCAAGTTCAGAAGGTACTGTTTTTTTCTAAATCAGTAGACACCCAAAAAATACATGTCACGGGTAAACGTTTTTCTTTTTATAGCTATGCCACACTGTGGCATTGGCACTTATTGACTCTCTGAAAACCTTCATTACTTTCAACTGAAGTCCAGAGGTTATGATTTCAGGAGGCTGATGACTGCTGGCCCTCTTCTTGGCATAATATGCCCTTGCATGTGGCCGTGTGAGCATTCTTGATTTTTGCTGAAATGCGACTGTTGATGCTCTCCTGGTTCCTTTGTGTTACTACCATGTTTTCTTCTATCTAAATCTTTTCCAATCATACCACCTTTTCTTCCCCAAGATTGGGGTGCAGCATGGAGCAAAGGCATATGGGATGAAAGCGCACAGGTTGGCTGGACAGCCACATCTGCATTGAATTTCTAAATTTTCAAGTTAATTGGACACGTAGTAATGGATGCACACAGCACAGGTGTGAACAGTTTAAAGCATCCTTTAGGAAAAACAATTAGAATGGGATACCTTTTAAAGGCAAAACAGATGGTCATTCAAAGCAAACATACAACAGAAAACCTTTCCACCGAGAGAGTTTTTAAAAAACAGAATCGTTAAACTCCATGCTGCTCTCTCTGTCCCACATGGGACCTGGTCCCAGACTATAACAGGGTGTGAGAGGTCCTAACACAAATCTCAATTGCCTCAGGCCTACACCATAAATTCATTAGAACCAACTGACTCATGGACTCTGGCCGTCACAGTAAGCATGTGCGTGATAGCATAATTGCTGGGCAAGCCTTGGTAGAGCCTGTGAGACACATAGCGGTCACAGTCAAGCAGGCTGACAAATATGTTTTAAAGTATTTTCTAAAAATAACACCAGTATAATTAAGCACATGATCCCTGGGTGCTGTGCGCAGCCCTCTACAGCTGCGAGTTTAGATGGTTAACACTTACTTGCACTAGTTAATAGACCGATGTAAAACTAGCATTCCGAAGATACATGTGAGAAATAGTTGTGCCCGAAATTTGGCACTGAGATGAGATTCAAAATTCGATTAGAGACTTAATCTCACAATCACAGGACTGCAGATGCCATGGGCGGCAATCTGAGGGATAGCCCCGGGCGCCACAAGCTCTAGCTACGCCACTGGGCCGGGTGCATTGTAAGCATAAGGTAGGACAAGCCCTGATGTGTGTGGCATGTCCTAATAGTGAATTACAGCCATTTTCGTTTTTCACTATTGTAAGGCTACCTGTTCTCATAGGCCAGAATGGGCTGCTGTAATTATTACACTACAATCCTAGCAGGCTCAGGGAACATGGTAGGACTTCGAGTTTGGAATGCCTGAACTCAGAATAATAAAATACATCCTTTAGCAAAGTTTATTTTAATGTTCTGTGTTTGCAAATACCACTTTTAGGAAGTTGGTATTTGCTTGCCTAACCATTTCTGCCCGCCTCTGCTCGGATGTGTATCTGCTGTATGGTTTCTGTGAGTGACAGGGCTGGAGAATTCCAGGAGACGGGCTGGGCAGCCAGGTGGTAAATAGAAAGATTACACCAGGATGGGTGGGAGGAGTGCCCCTTGACTCTGAATAGGGCTGTGCTCTGCCTCCACAATGCTGGCTCCACCTCCTGTGGAGCGTCTGATGTCTCTGCCCTGCACCCTGAAAGCAGAAGCCTGCATCATGTCAACAAAGTGCTCAGGAACTGGACTGAACAAGGCACAGGCCCCCTAGCCTGAAAGAACAAAAGAAATGCAGTATAAATATAGGAGCCCTGCTCCTAAGAAATCAGATCCTGCTTGAACCACGAAGAACCTCTGCCCGACGAGAAGGACCTGGAAAAGCTGAAGGAGGAGTACTGCCCCTAACCTGGGGGATTGGCCTGCAGTGGGTGCCTTGCTGTTAAAGGAGAGGAAAAGACTAAAGAGACTTTGCAAACTTGTGACTTCAAATAATCTCCAAGGGCTTGTGTGTGAGCTTGCCCCCTGAACGGAGTCCCAGCACTATTGGATTCCTCCTGCCTCAACTAGAGCTGCTGGAATCTGCTTCTGCCTCGGGCCGCTGGACCCGCGATTCAAAGTCCGCCTCGAATCCCTGATTTCTGTAAAGCCGTGCTGGGCTGCCTCGAACTGTGTGTCTCCGCTCCCCTGATGAGCCGTAGCTCGCACTGACAACCAGGCCGCACCGCACATCGCTTTTCCTCTCTCCCCTTCGAGCCACACTACCTCGCTGCGTACCAGCCGCTGGCCGAAGACCCGTTCACATCACAGGACTGAATACGGCTCGTATGCCGCCGCGTACCAGCCGCCCTGCAGCGCACTGTCTCCAACGAATCATCCCCGCTCTGAGGTACGACCCAGGCACAACGCGCCGCACAGTGAATGCCTGGAGGCCCAGACCATCCACACCGCCCTCCGGAGTCCCGCTCCTACGCCTCGCACCACGACGCCTGAACGAGTCGGACTCGCACTGGGAAGCCGCCGATAACATCCAGGGTACGCCTTCACTGGCCCACGCATCGCCCGTGTCAAACGCTACGATCCTCAAGGTACTGTAATCGACTCGCACCCCCAGTGGTGTGCGCCTCGGACCAGAGAGTCCACGCCGTTTTTGTAGGCATTAAGACTCTGTTCCAACGCAGTACGAGTCGCACAGGGTGCACGAAGTGCGCCGAACCCTAGAAATACGCATTTTTAAGAACTCTTGAATCCTGAACAGTATTGTGGCCTATTTTTAAATGCTATTGGGTCTTGTGTTAAGCCGTATATAAAGATACCTATTTTTGATACAAAACTAGACTGGTGTCCATTTGTGGTGTGTCATTTAATTACTGTATGTGGTCATAAATGCTTAACCCATAACGCTCTGAGATTAGCTTTGTCTGCTCGTGCCACACTGCCTAGAGGGTGATCAGGGGTTATTTTAAAGAGTAAGTCCCTTGCCCTGACTAGAGGAGAGGGTCCCTGCTTGTCACAAGTACTTACCTGTGCCAACCAGAGACACCCAATTCTAACACCGACCACGAGAATCATTGTGATTGGCTGCCATCACTCTAAACCAGTAAGTGTTGACAGCCATCTCGTGACTCTGTAGAACCGAGTCACAAGAAAACAGTTGAAAAAAGAGAATAGGGGGCAGGGTAGAAACACCCTGACCCCCTAGTCCTGCTCAGGGGGTTCCACAAGGACCCCCCAGGCCCAGAAATATCAGAATGCGCGCTGGGTGCACAAATTCAGTCACATTTGTTTTTTTAAATGGGCCCCCGCGTGGGCCAGGTTCCGGGGGCAATCGTATAATTATATTGTGGGGGCCTGCAGGGCCTCCGCAGCCCCGGGGACCGCAACCTCCCTGGGGCTATGCAAATTAGGTGCGGGAGGGCACACAGCCCTCCTGCAGCCTCGGGGACCGCCACCTTCCTGGGGCTTGTTTTGTAATTATTGGGGGGCCTCTGAGGCCCCCCCAAGCCTAGGGGATAGCCACCCCGGTGCTTTATTAAATATGCAGGGGAGGCCTTGCGGGCCCCCCAAAGCTCCGGGGAGCACCATCTCCCCAGGGCTTTGTAAATAGAGGGAGGGGGGCCGTGTGGCCCCTTCCTGGAGCCCTTGATGGCCCTGGGGACTGCCACCCCCCAGGGCCGGCTCCTGCAATGTCCCGGGGAGCCCACTCCGGGACATTGTTGTTTGCTATGACAGGGTGGAAGCACGTGTCCCGCCCTGTCAGAGCAAACCCTGGTTTGCTTTGTTGAAGCAAGAAGAGGAAAACCTGCTCTCGCATCAATGAAGCAAAGCAGGATTGCTTTTGGGCAAGGGGAGCTGCATGTTAACAGCTCCCCTTGCCCAAAAGCAATGCCGGTTCCCGCAGTAGGCGGGGACCCGGCAGGACTGTAGGGGCATTGGGGCTCCCCCCACGGTCCCCAATGAAGAGGCCAGGCCCCGGGGTATGGGGTCCACGGGGCCAGAAGTGGACAAGGGAAGGAGGACCAAGAATTAGGCATGCCCCGGGGAGGGGGTCCTTGGGGCGAATATAAATGAATGGAAGTGGATCGGTTTTTTTTTTAGAAACATTTGGAGTGGCGATCCTAACGTGGCGCTCAGCACGGCCCCCTAGTGTGAACGAGGTGGGTGCGCGGCTCTCAGCGCGACCCACCTAATGTGAACACGCTGGGTGCGCGGCCCCCTTACCTGTAAATGAGGCTTTGTTGTGTTTTCACCCCTTCTTAGAGCCCCTGCATCTCCACTCTGCCTATGACTGGAAGAATTAGCCCCCCCCCCCGAAATTTGGCTCAAGTTCTGCCCCTGACTGGCATACACCGGCACTGCCCACTCCGCTTATGCTTACAGAATTCCGTAGATTCTATTCACCGTATGTCAATGATCCAGCTGTGGGGCTGGGAATATCTTGCAGATAGGATTCTGGGCCTTTTATTACCGGTGCTCCACGGACCCAGCGGCTCGCTTTAGGGGATTCAGTGGAAGGGACTCCAGGGATCCAACAGTCAGAATTCCTTGATCCAGAGATTAACGACCTGAGAGGGCATCCACTGAATGAGAATGCAGTATACCACAATGAGAATTCCAAGCTCCTGGACTCGGTTTTGCAGGCATCCGTGTGGTATTCCTGCTAGCCAGTGGCCCAGATTTTAGTGGGCTGGAACCAAGGGTACTAGAGCAAAGGCTGTGGAGATCAAGAAGCAAAGAAGGCGGGTGCCTCAGGAACCGGCGCGGTACCTACTCATCCTCCATGCGTAGCGTCGGCTCTCCCGAGGCTTAGTTTGCAATCTTGACGCTCTGACGGGGTTGCCACTGGTTGGCTGCCAATTAGTGCCAAGCTCATGCTGGGGGGTAGGTTCTTTCCAACATATGTACTTATCTAATCACTCCGCCAATCCCCAAGCACTTATAAATTCACCATACACTCTCCTTGCAGTACTCTAATCATCCAGTCTCCACCCATGTACTCATAGAATGACCCAGACAAAGTTACATAACAGAGGTCTTCCCCACTGCCAGAGGTAACATGGTTGTGTGCACAGTCAACAGCACAATTTAATGTGGTAGTGCCCACAGACAGACACAGTTAGATAGATAGTGGAACTGGCTAAGGGCACGTGCGCTCGGCCCCTTTGTATTACCAGGGTCACATGTCCAGTGACGTATGTGCTGGATGCCTGTGGGGTGAGTGTAAGCCAGCCCTCAGGGAATGGTTGGTGCTGGCAACAACTACAAGAGTGATCACATACAGAGATTCAATCATAAAGGGTCTGTGAATTGTGGTGCACTAAAGTAGGGGCACCAGATCTTAAATCACACACAAAAGATTGTATCGTAAAGGGTCCATAACTTGTGGTGCACTGAGGTAGGGGCACCAGAGATGAGCGTGCTCATGTGAAGAAATTCTTAATGTCCCTTCGGTAAATTCCTGCTGCCTGAGGTGACATTGTTATGTCCGGTGTCTACAGCATGAAAGTCAATCATAAAGGGTCCATGAGTTGTGATGCACAGAGTTAGTGGCACCTGAAGAGCTCAGCGTTTGTGCAGCCAGTGATGATGGCGTGTCCTTGCAGGACAAGATTGGATTGGATATGTGTGAGACCTGCTGACCGCAGTGTAGGCCGGAGGCAACGGTCAGCAAGGGACCACCACCATGTGGTGTTGACTTGTGGTGCACTGTGTTAGTGGCAACAGTGGCGCTCAGCGTGTGCGCAGCCAGTGATGATACGTGGTATGGGCAGACCGCACTGGGAGCAATGTCTTTTCCCTAATGAATTCTGCCTCAATAAGGCCAGGTGGCGGTGACTTATGGTGCACTGAGTTAGTGGCATCAGAAGAATTCAGCGGGTGCGCAGCCAGCGATGATGAGTGGTGCGGGCGGGCCCCACTGGGAGCAATGTCTGTTGTCTACTGGACTGTGTCATCTGCAATCGCAACTTGATCTGAATTGTGAGCCCTGCTGTCCGCAGTGTAGATGGAAGGCAGTAGTCAGCACAGACATCGAGGAGTGCTTTTTGTCACTTCCTCTTGACGAAATCCGAGGGTATAGAGTACAATTCCCTCTGCAATTAATAAATCAAAACTGAATTCAAACTGTGAGCCCTGCTGACCGGAGTGTAGGTGTATGGAACAAAAGATGAAATATGTATGGTATACATTGTCGAAATATGTAGATTTCAAAGACGTTATAGTTATTTGCCTACTGGACTCTGAAATTAATCAATCAAGACTGAATTTGAATTGTGAGCTCTGCTGACTACAGTGTAGTCCAAAGGCAGCGGTCAGCAAGGGCGCACAGCCACATGATGTTGACTTGAGCTGCACAGAGTTAGTGGCACATGAAGCACTCAGTGTGTGCACAGCAAGCGATGATGCGCGTCCGGGCGGGCCACACTGGATGCAATGTCTGTTGCCTACTGGACTGCGTCATCTGCAATCGCAACTCTATCTGAATTGTCAGCCCTGCTGACCGTAGTGTAGGCCGGAGGCAGTGGTCAGCAAGGGCCAACAGCCATGTGGCATTCACTTGAGCTGCACAGAGTTAGTGGCACCTGAAGCACTCAGCGTGTGCGCAGCCAGCGATGATGCGTGGTCCGGGCGGGCTGCACTTGGAGCAATGAATGAATGAATACGTTTTTATATAGCGCAACGTTCACTCCAAGGAGTATCTTGGCGCTGTATGCGGAGAGGGAGTGCACCTACCAGGAGAAGGAGCAGGCGCAGACTTAGAACATAGAAATTCAGAGAAAACACTGGGCAATATTATCTGGGATACCAATGTTTTTTGGGACTTCCTGTAGTTCAGTTCAGTTTGTGTCTGTCTGAGTTGAGTTGGCAAGGAGTACCAGGCTTTGGTCCCTATGGTCGCCAGTGTCTTTCCACCCCTGGTTGTAAGTTTAAAATTGGGTTTTGTTAAAAAGTTCTCTGAAGATGACCGTAGAGTACGTTGAGTGGTGTATGGCTTAGTTCTGACATTGAGATATTCTGGTCCAGTATTATTATTTGTTTTATAAACGATGGTCAGAACGTGTAGAGAATCCTCTTATGGATGGGAAGCCAATGGAGGGTTTTTAGTGCTATTGCTGAGGAGGAGTCTCTAGGCAAATTGAGTACCAGCCTCGCTGCGGCGTTCTGGATCACCTGTAGTCTTTGTAGGACTTTTTTGTTAGTTCCTGCATAAAGACTCTTACAGGAGTCCAGATGGGATAGAATTAAGGTGGCTACCACCGTCTTTTTGTCTGACATTGGGAGAAGATCAAAAAATGTTCTGAGGATTTTTATTACTTGAAAACAGATATCTGCCACAGCTAGGGCTTGTTTGTGGAAGGATAATGTATGCTTGAATTTTATTCCCAGATTCTGTAGTAGGAGGTGGGGCCGAATTTGACAGCCACCATTGATCCGGTCTGAAAACGTTGGTCTTGCCAAACAGCATTATCTCTGTTTTGGAGTAATTACATTTTAGGTGGTGCAGCTTCATCCAATCCATCACTGGTGTTAGACAGTGGTGACATTTCTCTTCAGCCACTGTTGGATTTTTATCTAAGGTAAAGATCAGTTGAGTGTCATCTGCATATGCGATGCACTCCACATCGTAGGTGTCCATCAGATAAAGCAGTGGTGCTATGTAAAGATTAAAGAGAGTTGGGCTCAGGGCCAATCCTTGAGGGACCCCTGATGCCAGTCCTCTTTCTTGTGATCTACAGCATCCCAGTGTTACGATCTGTTGCCTGTTTTCCAAAAAAGATGTAATCCAGGCCAGTGCATTGTTTGTGATTCCACTGCATGCAAGTCTGTCTCTCAGAATATCATGAGAGACTGTGTCAAACGCCGCTGACAAATCTAACAGAACCAGTACTGCATCCTTTCGATGACCCATAGCAAGTTTTAAAGATTCAGTGGTGTACAGTAGTACTGATTCTGTTGAGTGACCTGATCAAAAGCCAGATTGCTTGGAATGTAAGATGAGCTCCCTGAGTGAAATCATTGAGTTGGTTGTTAACAAGTTTCTCAGCAATTTTACATAAACATGGCAACAGTGAGATAGGCTGAGATTGGAAATTGTCGATGCATCTGAAAGTTTCTTTTTTTGAAGCGGTTTCTCAGTAGCGCTATTCCAGCTGTCGGGAATTTTGGCTAGTCTGAAAGTAGCATTAATAATCTGATTAATGATGGGGTTGATAGTATCCACCAGTGCATGTAAAAAATTTTGGGGGCAAGGATCAAGAGGCGAGCCAGATTTACAGGAGAGAATAGCTTGCCTAGATTGTTCTAGATTGGTCGCGTTAAAACATATCAGTTCCTTATTTCTTTTTCCTGTGGTCTGACCGTTATGCATTTGGGGGAGTGTTTTAGTAAAGTCTTTCTTTATGTCCAGAATTGTATTCTCAAAAAAGTCGGTGATACGATCGCATAGATCTTGTGAGGGAGGAATTTCCTGTTCTAGACTTCTAGGATTTGTAAATGTTTTTACTATATTGAAAATAGTCTTTTAATTATCTGCTTTATTACTACGTCTTCTTTTCTACTTTGATGTGTCGCTGGTAGGATCTGAGAGTTGATTTAAAGATCACCAGGTCTTCTGTTTTGTAGTTTTTCCGCCATTGCTTCTCTAGTATTCTACATTTTCCCTGCAAGGCTTTTAAGCTAGAGGTAAACCAATGAGCTGACCTTTTGTTTCTACTGTTTTTCTTTAGGGGGGCAAAGTATAAGCCACTGATAGCATCCATTCATTAGATAGATTATTGTCTATTTCAGGGTACCCAGTGAAAAAAGGTTTTTCATCTTCTGCTATGTTCTGCAGATTGGGGTTAGAGAGCACATTTTTCCATTTCCGTGTGAGACCTGGTTTTTCAGGGTTTTTTCCTAGGTGAACATTGTTAAGGTCAAGCTTAAAAGGGATTAACTTATGATCTGACCAAGTAATCACCATTGGAGGAGAGGCGATTAGGTTGGCTGCATTGGTGCATATTCCATCTAGGGTGTGTCTCCCAATGTCTTTTGCCTAATGAATTCTGCCTCAAGAAGGCTATGTGGCAGTGACTTGTGGTGCACTGAGTTAGTGGCACCTGTGTGCACAGCCAGCGATGATGCGTGCTCTGGGAGGGCCACACTGGTAGCAATGTCTGTTGCCTACTGGACTGCTTCATCTGCATTCGCGACTCGATCTGAATTGTGAGCCCTGCTGTCCTCAGTGTATGCCGGAGGCAGCGGTCAGCAAGGACCCACAGCCACGTGGCATTGAGTTGAGCTGCACAATTAGTGGCACCAGAAGCATTCAGCGTGTGCGCAGCTTGCAATGATGCGTGCTCTGGGCGTGCCGCACTGGTGGCAATGTCTGTTGTCTACTGGACTGCGTTATCTGCAATTGTGACTAAATCTAAATTGTAAGCCCTGCTGTCTGCAGTGTACAGCGAAGGCAGTAGTCTGTACAGACATAACTCTGCGGTGTTGTGCCGCTGTGTTCGCAGGAGGCCTGTGTCAAGGAGGCCGGCGGTCACGGCGGCGGCCTTGTGGCAGGGTGAGGGCCACTCTCTGACAGATGCGTTGGCCTTCCCAGAAGTGAAACACACCCAGAGCCATGGCCTATTGATTCACACTCCTACGCTGGAGTGGCATATGTTGGACCAGCCCACTCTGCTTCCGCTTACAGGGGACGACGACAGAGCTACATGACCGAGATCTTCACCACTGCCTGAGGTAACATGGTTGCGTGCACTGCCCACAACACTACAAGCATCAGCAGTATATGTACACATGGAAAGGTCTGTGCTCTGCATAGTGAGGTCTGTCCAGCACATCACCGCTACAATTGGCATTGTGTGCATTGTTATTGATGGGTGACTTGCCTCCTTCACACCTACTTGGTTCCCACCTATCCCAACATTTAGCTATGGTGTGGCTGAGGGTCCATGCCATTTTGGGAAGGTCTGCTGTCCTGTTGTGTGCTGTCTCGGTGGTAGGAAGGGGGGGGTCCGAGGGGAGGTCCTGGGGTGGTGGCGGTGGATGTTGTGGCCTTTCCTGGGTGTCGGAGCTGCATGATCAGTAGCTCTATGATGTGTGGTGGTCTTCAGATTTGGCTCTGGGCTGGGCTCCTTTTCATACTGTAGGTAGTTGTCCTGCTTTACACCAGTAAAAGGCAGATGTTAAATTCTTACTGCTAACGCAGCTTATCGCCTGTTTTTGGATTGCATTGCAGATTTGCCTTGAAAATATCAGGAAGTGGTGTTTTCGTGTATTTTTTGCACGGGATCGCCTACTCTGCATATCATTAGCGTTAGTTGTCGCTCTCATTCGGGGCGATGTTTTTTGCGGAAGCTATTGCTGCAAAATTGGCGTTATTGGAAGCTTTCACCAGGCTGAGAATGGGATGATAATTCTTTTGCCACTTTTGCTGCGCTAAAGTGCCGATAACTCAGCAATAAGTCCTTAAGAATACGCCCCATCGTTTAAAAAAAATGTTTTGTCCAGATTCGTGCACCCAGCAGCTTAAAAAAAAATAGTAATCATTTTTTGGCCCTGGGAGTTTTTGTGGGATCCCCTGAGCAGGCCTAAGAGGTCAGGGTGTTTGTACCCTGCCCACTTTTCTTGTTTTTTCATCCTTTTTTCTTGTGATTCACATGTAGCTACAACAAAGTCCTAATAAACACAAGGGCTCATTTTAGAGTCACCTTCTAACCCAACAGTGGGGACTTATCGCAGAGTTATTGGCACTTTAGCGCAGCAAAAGTGGTGAAAGAATTATCGCCCCATTCTCAAGTTGGTGCACACTGCCACATTGCCCACAGGCTTACGGTACCAACACAGTGGACAATCAAATAGCAGGTACTGGGCACACGTGTAAGATAAACAGTACAGTTACTGAGGAATTAATTCAAGCTTGTAAGGTCGACACCGGTGGTATAAAAACACGTTGTTTTTACGTAGGTTTCTTTCTTTTTCATAAACATACAACGCCAGCCGACACGTGTTTCGTCAACAGGAGGGAATGTGTGACTCTTCAGGGCTATAAGGGTGTAATTCGTATGATCTAAGAACCGGTGTTAGTTCCAACCTGGTCATGGGGTGTGCACAGGGCCGTAATTGTGGTCAGTCAGGGGTTGAGAAAGTAGAGCACAGGCGGGTGCATCTGTGCCAGAGCGATCTAGTAGTTTGAAGGTCGCTACAGTGCTCGTCTTCGTGGTATTTAAGTCACTTTAATACCACGAAGACGAGCACTCGTGTTGACAAAACACGTGTTGGCTGGCGTTGTATGTTTATGAAAAAGAAAGAAACCTACATAAAAACAACGTGTTTTTATACCACCGGTGTCAACCTTACAATCTTGTATTAATTCTTCAGTAACTGTACTGTTTATCTTACACGTGTGCCCAGTACCTGCTATATGTTTGTCTGGCACCAAGGATCCTCATCTTTGGCGCCTTGAGGGGTTTTAGAGTAGTCCCCCATACTGGCTGCACCGTGAGAACTCTGCCAATCTTATTACTTACTGATCTATCACTCACACATCTGTTTGAGCGCCAGCGCCCTGTTCCTCTCCAAACCCTACGTAAGCCTTCTACAGTGGACAATCAACATCCTTCCGCAGGCAAAGCTGCTGGCTGTGCTGCACCTGTTGGCCTCTGATACCTTCCAACTAACAATTGTGAGAGTCGGGGGAGTTTCACAGCCAGCCCTATTAAACTTCCTCAGAAGTCTTGGAAGCATGTCCACAAAAGCAAAGTAGGGCCCCTGTATACGCACCACCCGCTCATCCCAATTCGTAGATTCCTGCACAACCAACCCCAACCCCAGCCATTGCTTGACGCCTCTGTGCTCCAGATCCAATATAGTAGACACTAAAATGGGGGTGCGCCAGGTCATGAAGTCTAGTAGTCAACAGTAGTGGAAAAACAGAACTTTATTAGAAAAACATAAATTAACAACACAAAAACATCAAATAACGAGTGACATTCCCAATGGGGAACATATACTTGTGGATCGAAATAACTGTAGATCGTCCTGGAAATCCCAAAAGTCCGTATTCAGAAACCTGTTGGATAAATGAAGACAATGGTCAAGCGTTAGTATGGTCACAAGCGTAATATGGTACAATGTATGGCACTTGGACAAACCGGAATGCTTACAGGTATGATCAGTCCTGCACAAAATGACCGTAACAGAAGTTCGTGTGGTCGTAACCTTCGTAGGAAAGAAAAGGAACATTACAATCACACAAACTTCTGTTACGGTCTCATTATGCAGGATTTATCATACCTGTAAGCATCATGGTTCATTTCAGCTTGATACACTGGCATGTTCACTTCACCCACACTGCGCAAGAACAGCTGGAGACCAAGCAAGGGAACCAAGCCATAGCAGGCTTCCTGCAGGTGTTGGGGGCAATTGACTGCACACATGTACTACTTGTGCCCCCTGCCGACACTGCACACAATCACCGCAACAGAAACCACACGCATTCCAGCAATGTGCAGGCAAAACTGGACAACCGGGGCCTGTACACTAATGTTGTCGCAAACTTCTCAGGCAGTGTGCATGATTCCTACATCTTTCGCAAGCATCTCAGCCCTGGTCCCCAGACCAGTCCGCCGCCCACTGATGACTGCCGGACCATGCGCACCCAGACCTCAATGCTCACCAGCCGCCAAAGACGTGTCTCCAAGAGGGCCCACAACGTTGTGGAGCAACCTCCTCAGCCATCTCTGGATTCCGGGGCACAGGCCCCCAGCGCATCCTGCTGCACCGTGCCGAGGAGTCATGTCTGTACAGCCAGGGCATACACGAGGTCTAGCCAAGCTCCCAATTCAAATCGGATCTAGATTGCCAGGATGGTGTATCGAGGCCTGCGCATCATCGCAGGCTGCACACCTGCTCTGCTCTGGTGGCAGTAACTCAGTGCAGCTCAAGTAATCGCCACGTGGCGGGAGGCCGGTGTCAGCCAAAATGCCTCGGCTGCCACCAACTCTGTGCACCTCAAGTCATCGCCACGTGGCAGGAAGCCAGTGTCGGGCAAAGTGCGTCAGCTGCCACCAACTCTGTCTCAAGTCATCGCCACGTTGCGGGAGGCCCGTGTCGGCCAAAGTGCCTCGGCTGCCACCAACATAATAATCACAGGGATACACCCAGATAGAGAGTGGAAATGGCGTTGAGCACATGCGCTCGGCCCTTTTATTGGCAGGATCACATGTCGTGATGCCTGTGCTGCATGGGTGTGGTGTGAGAGTAAACCAGCCATGAGGGAATGGCTGTGGCATGCTGACAACTAGACCTGTGCTCAGCAGATCACTACAGGGATGACCTGGGACATGTAGCATTGTAGTTCCCTCCCTGTAAGCATAAGTGGAGTGGGCTGGCTGAAACGCTCATCCTTCACGACTTTACCAATATGGCGGTTTGAATCCGCACACCCACCGAGATAGGTACACAATGGGTGCGCGACTCCACTTTAAAAAAAATAGAATATATATATATATATATATATATATATATGTTAATATGTAAGAAAACAGAAGACATTATATTATTTTATTAACAAACAAAAAAATTACAAAAACTATTTTTAGGCTATTAAAATTACAAAATATAATTAAAAAAAAAAAATCAAAATTACTGAAAAAACCATAGGTTTAACGAACATTATAATTCGAAATTAGCATTTAAAAAACCTTTAAAATTCCCTGAAATACCATAGGTTTCAGGCATGTTATAATTAGAAATTAGCATTTAAAAACTTTAGAAATTCACTGAAAAAAACCATAGGTTTCAGGGACATTCTTGTTAGTTGGACATTTCTCTCGTACAAAACCATATAAATTCCTCAGTTATAGCTAGTTCAGCTAACTATAACTCGTGCCCCGGCAATGCACTGCTGTTAATATCACATATTACATCATTCATGACATGGTCAGTGACATCACTGATGACATCACTGATGACATCTCAAATGAAATCACTGATGACCTCACGGACAACATCATCCACGTGAAAATATGATCCTCCTCCTCACACTCTAATATAACCTTTGATACACCCACTGTAAAATACAGACTACCATTTTCGAAACCATCGTTACTACATACGTACTCACTGATTCCTAGGTCTACACACTTTTCCACACATTCACCCATACATTCACTCATACATGCAATGACTCATCAATACAGCACTATCATAAGCACTCATACACCTATACAGAAACTCACACACCATCACTCATCCAGAGTTACTCACACACCTAGTCAGTCATGCAAAGAATCAATCACACCTCCATTTACTGACCTATACGGTTATACACACACCACATCACTTATTTAAACAGAAACAAATGCATATTTACTCTCTTATACAATCACTGATACAAGTGCACACTCATCCAAACAGCCACTCTCACAATCACTGACTCTCACGTATAGTCATTTATATACTTCAATGTTCACATACACTGCTTTTTACATATGTAGTTACTTGGACATGTAACATTGAGACATCCATTCACTCACCAACACACCCAAACATAAACTCACCCACTCATACAGCTGTTTCTTCATGCACTCTTGAACCCATTCACACAGTGAATCAACCACTGAAACATCTATGCACAGTCACACATCTCCCACCCACCCACCCACACACACACACTCAGGCACCCATACAAATACTCAGGCAACCAATCGATAACCCATATAGACACTCATGTATACTGAACAACCCATGCAGCAGCTTATACAACAACAGACAGACTAATACAGACATTCACACAGTTTAGTCACTAACCCATGCATTCATTAAGATACATGTGTGCCACCGAGAGGTGTGGCTTTGATGCAGGAGGTAGAGAGTAAAGTCCAGTCCTCTCACTCCCAGGCAAGAAGCAGCAGGCCAACACAGCAAAGCAAGCAGGAAAGTGGCAGTCCCTCCTGGCAGCACAACAGCGCTTCTTCCTGGCAGAATATCCAGAAGTGTTCTGAGTATATAGTGTCAGAGAGTACTTATACCTATTTTAGCCTTTGAAGCAGGGGAGAGACATTAAAGAATGGGCTTCGTAGTGCACAAGACCCTGCCATTCTGGGTCCTGGCTCCAGACACTCTACAGGGGATATGCAGCCCTTTGTGTGGGGACAGACACAGCCCTATTCAGGTGCAAGTGTCAGCTCCTTCCTCTCACTCTAGCTCAGGAAGACCTATCAGCCTGGTGATCGGACATCAGGATATGCGGAGTACACCTCAGCTCAGCTCCCTTTGTGTGTGACTGTCTAGAGGGAATACAAAAAGCCCAGCTGCCATCCAACCTAGACTTGTATTCTAGGGACAGGCATAGGCACACAATGGTTAAAGTAATAAAATGCCAACTTTCTAATAGTGTTATTTTCAGACCTGCAATTTAAAAGCCTACTTCACGAAAAGATGTGTTTTTAAATTGTGAGTCCAGAGACACCAAACTCCAATTTCCTATCTGCTACCAATTAATAGTTACACATGGAAAGTATTATAAGGCAGCTCCAGTGCTAACCTATGGCAGAGATAGGCCTTGCAGTAGTGAAAAATGAATTTGACTGGTTTTCACTACCAGGACATATAAAAATCAACAGCACATATCCTACCTTTTAAATACACTGCACTCTGTCCATGGGGCTACCTAGGGCCTATCTTAGGGGTGCCTTGCGTGTAAAAAAAGGGGAAGATTTGGGACTAGCATGTAGATGAACTTGCCAGGTCGACATGTCAGTTTAAATCTGCAGTGGCAGGCCTGCGACAGGTTTGAAGGGCTACTCATGTGGATGGCACAATCAGTGCATTTGATTTACACGATCTGGGCACATGTAGTGCACTGTACTAGGGACATATTAGTAAGTACAATATGCCAAACATGGAGAAACAAAATGCTGTTACATTTTAGATACAGAGCACATACACTTTAGCAATGGTCAGCTGTGAAAAAGTACCCATGGTCCTAAAACCAGCAAAAGCAAAGTAAAAAACAGAGGAGGAAGAATGCCAAACGTGTGGAGTAACCCTGCAAAAAGAGACATTTCCAAAATGGAACTTTTAGGAAAGTGGGTTTGTTGCATCCTATGTGTCCCTGTAGCTTAACAGAAGATCAGCCAACTGACCCTTGAAGCCCCAATCTCAGTCATGGGTACAAGTGGGAGCAGGCCCAGCCTTGGGGGTTCTCCTCACAGGTCACAACAGCAGTTGCAGACATTCTTAGCAGCTGCAGTCCTTTTTCTGTCTTCCACAGGTCCGGAGGTGCTCTGGAGTGAGCACTAAGATTGCCACTTTTATGTCTACTGCTAGCCTGTAGATGGGGAAAGGTCCTGGCTACTTCCCAACCAATGTGGTAAAATGTCCCAGGTGAGACTCTAGCCACTTTTGCAGCACTTCCTTTGGTTTTCTGAAACTGTACCACAATGACCTATTAGGCCTAAAACCAAGGTGGCAGAGCATTTCTTACCCTGAGAAAAGCTCCCTGGGCCCACCCAGAGGTGTGGCTTTGATAATGGGCTAACATTTCCTTTTGGTCATCCAAAATCGGTTCTGGGGGTAGCCCCTTTCCCGGTGAGATTGGTGCCTGGTTGACTAGCAGGACAATAAAAGGGGCAGGCCTAAGCATGAGTTACATCCCCCTGTGAAAGGGTACTCACCTTTGGAAGTGTAATTAAGTTCCTGGGCACAGCCCAGATGGTCAGCGGGAGAAGCATCTCCACAACCGCAGGAGAGCCATTAACAGTCAGGTGACACTGAACACTGTCTGAAAGGCACTTTAGGCTTAGGCAGGAAGACAACAACTTTCCAAAGGTAGCATTTTAAAAATAGTAATTTAAAATCTGTCCTGACCATTAGATTGGATTTTAAATTACAATTAGTTTACATCATTGAATCATTGTTATAGCTATTCCCAAATTGAAGTTAAGTATTATAAGGTGTTAAACTACAACCCAGTGTGTAGGAAAGTAATGAAATGAAATGAAATGAAAAACGATTTTTAACGCGCAACTAAGCCCAGGTGGGCGTCAAGGCGCCTGACCAAATAATACCAGATAACAGAGACTAATCCTAATTACGGATATGCCCTGACAAAACACCAGGTCTTGAGCGCCTTTTTAAAGGAAGACAGAGAGGGTTGCATCTTAATCTCAAGAGGTAACAAGTTCCATAATTTGGGAGCAGCAATGGAAAAAGCTCTGTTTCCCCAACGAACCCTTTTGGCACGTGGGACAACCAACAAATTCATCTCTGACGATCTTAAAGATCTACCAGGCTGGTAGCAGGTCAGCAGGGCACCAAGGGGATCAAAAGAACCCTCTGCCAAAGCTCGATAGACAAGACAGAGGATCTTAAACGAGATCCTGAGATGAATGGGCAGCCAATGAAGGCTCTTTCTGGCCATCGTAGCAGATGAAGCTTTGGGAAGTGCTAAGACAAAACGAGCAGCCGCATTTTGAACTACCTGTAATCGCTGAATGAGCCCCTTGTTGGAGTCTACATAAAGCGCATTACAGTAGTCCAACCTTGAACCTATCAATGCTACTGCCACCTGTTTGCGTGCTGAGGGAGAGAGATAGTGAAGAATCCTCCTGAGAATCTTTAACACTCCCCTGCAGGTGGCCACCGTACGGTTGACCTGCAGAGTCATGGATAAGGAGGTGTCAAAGATTACCCCAAGATTTCTTGCCGACTGGGAGGGAGATGGACAGGTTCCCAGTGAGGCCGGCCACCACTCATCCGACCAAATATCCTGGTCCTTGCCAAAGACCAGGATCTCAGTTTTGTCGCCATTCAACTTCAGGGAATTCTGAAGCATCCAGTCAGAGACTGTCTGCATACAGATCCTGAAGTTGATGGCAGATGATGAAACTGAGTGGGCCAGTGACACCATAATCTGGGTGTCATCGGCGTATGACACCAATTCCATCCCCTGAGATTTTACTAGCCTTGCAAGGGGGGCGACATAAATGTTAAATAGGGTCGGACTGAGAGCAGACCCTTGTGGCACCCCACATTGCAAGGACATAGCAGGGGAGAGGAACTCACCAAGCTTGACTCTTTGCTCCCTGTGCTGTAAAAAGGAGTGCAGGAGGTTCAGAGCCATGCCGGAGATCCCTGCCTCCCTCAACCGAGATGTAAGCGTTGATGGAGACAGGGTGTCAAACGCCGCTGTGAGGTCCAGTAGCACCAATACAGTAGTTTGGCCAGCGTCCACCTTCCTACGGATGTTATTTGCCACCATAGTCAGAGCTGTCTCAGTACTATGCGCCTTTCGGAACCCATGCTGGGAGCTGTCAAGATACCCAGATGAGTCCAGGAAGGCGGTAAGATGGCCGTTGAGGTGTGTCTCAAGAATCTTAGCAGGAGCGGGTAACAGTGAGATAGGTCTAAAATTTTTCAACTGTTCCGGGTCTAGCATGGGCTTCTTGAGTAGAGGCTTTACTATCGCCTTCTTCCATATTAAGGGGAAGGTACCTTGGGTTATAGCACCATTCATAACTTCCAGGAGTGGCGGGAGCAGTATCGCTCTGCATTCCTTCAATATCCTCAAAGGGCAAGGGTCTAGAGGTGATGAGGATTTGATCCTATCGAGTAGAAGCTCAAGTTCTTCTCGAGTAAGTGGTGGAAAGACCGTTAGACTATCCGGGTGGTCTCTAGTCCAGGCTTCTAATTTGTTCAGATTTTGGAGTGAAGAGTCGGCTAGGGACTTTCTCTGAGTTTCCAGCGCAAGATAGATGTCCTCAATTTTCTTATGGAAGAACTCTGATATGTTGTTGCAGAGCTCCTGCGAGCCCACAACTGGATCCGGGACCTGTAGGGAGCAGAGGGAGTCTACAATCTTGAAAAGCTCCCTGGAGGGAGTGAGGGAGGTAGTAAGATTCGAGAAGTACTGCTGCTTTTCCCTGATAACACTAGATTTGTAGTCGGCAAGCAGACCCTTATGTAATTCCCTTTCAATAGGATCCCATGCTTTCCTCCATTTTCTTTCCTGTCTTCTACAGCCTTGTCGAAGAAGTCTAAGTGAATCCGTGTACCACGGAGCAGTGGGCTTACGGCGTGCCGAGTATCTAAAAGACGGGGGAGCCAGCTCATCAACCGCTATTGTGATAGAGTTAGAGAGCAATACCGCTGCATACTCCACATCTCCCAGGGAAGAGAAGGTGAACTTCTTTATGTATGGTTCAAGAGTGTCATTGGTGATGTTCTTAAAACTCCTTTTTGGACCTCTGGTAGTGGGGAACAAATCGGATGTTCCTTCCAAAGGAAGGGCCATCAGAAGAGGGATCGCCGAATGGTCCGACCAGACCAGAGGCACCGGGGTGTCAACAGACAGTCTGTCGTCGTTAGTAAATGTAAATGTATAGGCATTTATATAGCGCACTACTTACCCGTAGGGTCCCAAGGCGCTTCGACCGCTGCGAAACCCTTCCTGGCTTCCCTGAGAGATGGTCCCTTAATGGGTATCTCCAGGGTGAGACCAGGCATCCCCGGCGGTCTGGTGGGGCCGTTAGTGAAGATGAGGCAAGCTAATGCCCAGAGTTGCCGAGTGTGAACGCTGATCAGAGTGGGCACCGAGGCGAGAGAATTATCGAGTCCGCTGACCCTGGTCCAGAAACCTGCCGCGCCGGGAATCGAACCCTGGTCCCGGGCCGTCCTCTGCTCTCGGGTCTGCCGCCTCTAACCAGTGAGCCACACTACCACTAGTAAAGACTCCATCAAGAGTGTGGCCCGCCAGATGAGTAGGGCTGTTGACCAGCTGTATGCATTCACAGGCTGCTAGTGCGTCCACTAACCTGATGGTATCTGGGTCCCTTGTGTTGTCCAAATGAAAGTTAAAGTCCCCCAGAATGGACAGATGGGAATTGCCAAAGTAGGGTTCCAGGATTCTGAGAAGGTCATCAGTGAACGTAACTCTGGAGCCAGGGGGTCTATACATAAGGATTCCTGAGAAGGAAACCGAGGGAGCAAACAGGATGGAGAAATGCAGGGCCTCAAAAGAATCCGATACTACAGACAGGGCTTTGATCGTGCAGGGCAAAGTGGCCTTGCAGACAATAGCAAGTCCACCCCCTCTGCGTATAGGTCGGTCTTGTTGCAGTAATTTATAACCCTCTGGGATGGCCATCACTAGGTCATGTCCAGAAGACTCCGAAGCCCATGTTTCTGTGACAAGCATCCAATCGGGTTGCCTGTCTACCACAAAGTCATGGAATGCAATATTATTTTTAATAAGGGATCTAGCATTGATTAAAAAGCCCTTTTTTATCAGAGTATTCCTAGCCACTTTAGAAGGTGTGGGCGGTAGTATTACAGATTTGCACGTGTGACAACGGGAGGAATGCAGAATACCTTCTGGGGAGAATCTATGGGTACATGGTAAACATGGGGGCTTTAGGGCTAATAGCTCAGACAAGGAATACAAATGCATTCCCAAAGATCGTGTAGGTAGACGTCCAGAATCCAGCCCGTCCTTAGCGCGGACGGGCGCAGACGGGCTGGACTCTGGCGCGAAACCGGCGCACCCGCGGAGTCATGGCCGTCTATTTTTATAGAGCCTAGCCCTACCCAAAATGGCCGCCGCCGTATTCCGGCCGTGTCCCCGGCAAGCCCGCCCTGAATTGGCCGGTTGCTCTGGGGGGAGGCAGAGGAATTGTCCAGGTAGCGCGGAGGTCTTAGGATTACAAGGTAATTTTAAAAGCAGTCAACTGGTAAATGCCTCCACCCTCACTGGTGGAGACACGCGCTGCGATAAATCCGCGCGCTGAAACAGGAAGGGGGTCGGACACACAGGGAGTTGTTAAAACGAGAGAAATTAGAGCAATTTTAAAATCAACTGCCCGGCTCAAGCCTCAGGCATCCATTAGTAAAAGGTATCTCGCGAACACAGTCCTTCCCCTATTTTTATAGAGCCTAGCCCTACCCAAAATGGCCGCCGCCGTATTCCGGCCGTGTCCCCGGCAAGCCCGCCCTGAATTGGCCGGTTGCTCTGGGGGGAGGCAGAGGAATTGTCCAGGTAGCGCGGAGGTCTTAGGATTACAAGGTAATTTTAAAAGCAGTCAACTGGTAAATGCCTCCACCCTCACTGGTGGAGACACGCGCTGCGATAAATCCGCGCGCTGAAACAGGAAGGGGGTCGGACACACAGGGAGTTGTTAAAACGAGAGAAATTAGAGCAATTTTAAAATCAACTGCCCGGCTCAAGCCTCAGGCATCCATTAGTAAAAGGTATCGCGCGAACACAGTCCTTCCCCTATTTTTATAGAGCCTAGCCCTACCCAAAATGGCCGCCGCCGTATTCCGGCCGTGTCCCCGGCAAGCCCGCCCTGAATTGGCCGGTTGCTCTGGGGGGAGGCAGAGGAATTGTCCAGGTAGCGCGGAGGTCTTAGGATTACAAGGTAATTTTAAAAGCAGTCAACTGGTAAATGCCTCCACCCTCACTGGTGGAGACACGCGCTGCGATAAATCCGCGCGCTGAAACAGGAAGGGGGTCGGACACACAGGGAGTTGTTAAAACGAGAGAAATTAGAGCAATTTTAAAATCAACTGCCCGGCTCAAGCCTCAGGCATCCATTAGTAAAAAGTATCTCGCGAACACAGTCCTTCCCCTATTTTTATAGAGCCTAGCCCTACCCAAAATGGCCGCCGCCGTATTCCGGCCGTGTCCCCGGCAAGCCCGCCCTGAATTGGCCGGTTGCTCTGGGGGGAGGCAGAGGAATTGTCCAGGTAGCGCGGAGGTCTTAGGATTACAAGGTAATTTTAAAAGCAGTCAACTGGTAAATGCCTCCACCCTCACTGGTGGAGACACGCGCTGCGATAAATCCGCGCGCTGAAACAGGAAGGGGGTCGGACACACAGGGAGTTGTTAAAACGAGAGAAATTAGAGCAATTTTAAAATCAACTGCCCGGCTCAAGCCTCAGGCATCCATTAGTAAAAGGTATCTCGCGAACACAGTCCTTCCCCTATTTTTATAGAGCCTAGCCCTACCCAAAATGGCCGCCGCCGTATTCCGGCCGTGTCCCCGGCAAGCCCGCCCTGAATTGGCCGGTTGCTCTGGGGGGAGGCAGAGGAATTGTCCAGGTAGCGCGGAGGTCTTAGGATTACAAGGTAATTTTAAAAGCAGTCAACTGGTAAATGCCTCCACCCTCACTGGTGGAGACACGCGCTGCGATAAATCCGCGCGCTGAAACAGGAAGGGGGTCGGACACACAGGGAGTTGTTAAAACGAGAGAAATTAGAGCAATTTTAAAATCAACTGCCCGGCTCAAGCCTCAGGCATCCATTAGTAAAAGGTATCTCGCGAACACAGTCCTTCCCCTATTTTTATAGAGCCTAGCCCTACCCAAAATGGCCGCCGCCGTATTCCGGCCGTGTCCCCGGCAAGCCCGCCCTGAATTGGCCGGTTGCTCTGGGGGGAGGCAGAGGAATTGTCCAGGTAGCGCGGAGGTCTTAGGATTACAAGGTAATTTTAAAAGCAGTCAACTGGTAAATGCCTCCACCCTCACTGGTGGAGACACGCGCTGCGATAAATCCGCGCGCTGAAACAGGAAGGGGGTCGGACACACAGGGAGTTGTTAAAACGAGAGAAATTAGAGCAATTTTAAAATCAACTGCCCGGCTCAAGCCTCAGGCATCCATTAGTAAAAGGTATCTCGCGAACACAGTCCTTCCCCTATTTTTATAGAGCCTAGCCCTACCCAAAATGGCCGCCGCCGTATTCCGGCCGTGTCCCCGGCAAGCCCGCCCTGAATTGGCCGGTTGCTCTGGGGGGAGGCAGAGGAATTGTCCAGGTAGCGCGGAGGTCTTAGGATTACAAGGTAATTTTAAAAGCAGTCAACTGGTAAATGCCTCCACCCTCACTGGTGGAGACACGCGCTGCGATAAATCCGCGCGCTGAAACAGGAAGGGGGTCGGACACACAGGGAGTTGTTAAAACGAGAGAAATTAGAGCAATTTTAAAATCAACTGCCCGGCTCAAGCCTCAGGCATCCATTAGTAAAAGTAGGATCTGCTTTTAAGTTTGCACCAACATTTTGGCTGGTGCTAAGCTGTTATTGACTAGTCTGACTGGGATCATGCTAATCAGGACCCCAGTCTATCTGCTTTCACCCTTAAATTGTTGTGTTCAGTACTTAGTTACATCCCTGATTGGATATTGGGGTTCCATTGGATACTGGGGTACCCGTATAAGTCCCTAGTACATGGTACTAAGGTACCCAGATCATAGGTACCCCATGGGTCTTCCAGGGGCTGAAGCATATATTATGCCACGCATGAGGGACCATTCAAAATAGAACTACAGGACTGCCATTTCAGCCTGTGTTAGCTGGTGCTAGCACCACTTACTAAAGATATAAGTTTCCTGTATCTAGGGTCACTGCACTGAAAACCTAGAGGTCACCCCTCTAGCAGGCCTTTGCAATCCTAAAGGCAGGGTGCTTGCTCTAAGTGAGAGGGTGCCCCTGCATGAGCAGGACACCCCTACAGCCTACGGAGTCCATTCTCCCGGGTGGTCAGTGAAGCAGCCATATACCATTTAGAGGGGCATCGCGTAATTAAGAGATGACCGTCTCGAAACTGGCTGCAACTAATCCTCTCATTTTAGGTATCAAACATGTTGGACTCATACCCCCACTCCATAAACGGTATGGGGGTATGATTCAAAGCATTGGAAGAGCCCTCTGTTAGGTTCTCAGTGTTCCCGTTGCCAACCTACTAGACCCAGACAGCACACAATGGTTGCTGTCAACCAGAGACAAAATTTTGCCTTCCTGCTGCTGAGCCAAGCAGGGGTAGGCAGAACAATAGGCATCCCCTCACAGGGAGGTGTGACCACCTCCGAGACAGGATTTAGTGTATTGGGAGTGGGTGGGTGCACTTGCCAGTGCCACAAAGTCTGCATGAGGTGCACATTTGGTGTCCCTGTGCATACTCCAGTTCAAACCAGTCCTGTGAGTGGTTGGCTCCCGCTCTGGCACGAAACTGGACAAAGTACATGGTAGTAAACTTCACCCCATCCAGAACCTCCCCCGGGAGGGTCCCCTGAATTGTCTCAACCCTTTCCTTAGGGTACTTAAGGGCTTACCTGTGGGTGGGTCCCTAGATTCGTCGTGGGACAAGATTCAGTTCAGACCCCACTTCCTCTTCTACTGTCTGGGCACTCTGGACTTTGCTGGACTTCGTTCGGGCTCGACTTCGTCTTCCTTCCAGTCTGCTGCATCGTCTATGCCTGTGCACCATGCAGTAACCTTCCAAGGCCTGTGGGCATCTGAAGTACCACAAAATAACATAAAGGGCTATACCTACCAATAGCCCAATCCCATTACCCAATAATCAGTCAGTTGGCAGTGAAGAAGTTTCTATCATTTATTAAGCAAAATACTCTATAGTGGAGCCTCTCCAACCCTCACCAAACAGGTGCGGGGAAAAGACTACTGGCTCGTATTCAAACACGCGATTATATACCTATTGGTTCAACACACATAATCACTGTAAAAAGAAAAACACCAGTTGGCCCTCGAGCTCCAGGAAAGGACCATATTTGGCACACATTATTAGTTTCAAAGCTTAACTATTTATTACTGGGAAGGTCAGGAGTGGTGACTCCCTTTCGTCTTGGTGCCCGGGAGTGTAGGCACGGCGCCTCGAGGAATGCGCTTATAGCATCCATAGCCAGATGCGACCTTCATTCCCAGGACAGTCAAGAAAACAATCTACTTTCAGCTGCTCTCAGTAACTCAAATGAACTGGGACCTGACAACTGCCGAAGAGTATCACGTGATTACAGCCCTTGTTCGAGCAAATGTTCGAAAATGGCGTTTGTATGGTTTTTCGGCCTGCTCCCCTTATCAATGGATATGCTTGGAGTAAACAAACACTGTCCTTCCTACAAAGCATATATGTATATATCAGAAGAAAAGGTACACGTAGATACATCATGCTAACATAATACAGGTCCGATACTCCTGATGTAAGGAAAATCTAATTTTTATCCCTCAGAACGGCCCTTTTAGCAGTTAATCCTCAAATATTCCTTCATCGATCTGCATTAGATCTTTGAACTCCTGCAGAACTAACTTAGCCTTTACTGCTGCTGGTGATGGACCAGCCAAGGAGGAGGTGAGTTTAGTTGCACAATAGGAGCAACATGCAGGTCCACATTATACACAAAGGCAACACGTGAATATGATACCGGCTATGCCTGCCAATACCATCAAAATATTCCATCCCCAAGTAGACAACAGACCCCAACAGGTACAATTTGTTTATCTAAGCGGTGATCCTTGTGATAATCTGAAGGGGCAATATAGACTGGAGGGTACAGAAAAGATAGGGAGCAATGTCCAGCCCACCCTCGTGGGGGCCAAGTATAGGCATTTTCTCCACAGACAAAGTATACATTGGGCGGGGTTAATAATGGAGGGCTGCTAAAAGTAAGTAACTGATGAGTATAGTTACATCGGCTCTCTCCTACTGATATGTACCCTACTCCCTGAACACAGAATGCAGAAGTACTATTCAGTATAGACACTGGAATAGCCCTATCTTCAGTAACATTATGATCTTGAAAATGTCGAAAATATTGAGTGAAATTAAATTCCTCAAAATCCCAAATCTCGTTTCTTAACCAAGTGACATTTTCATGTGTTGTATATACATTCATACATGCGTTCGGATCTAATGTTCCCTCTCCATTATTCCCATCGGGGTCAAATCCTTGATGAATTTCAATATATGCTAGAATCATCTCGTAGTCTTTTTCCGAGAACCTTTGAATGTCCACAGTATAGTGCATATACATCATAGAAAGCAATTTAAACCAGGCCTTGCAACTTCCCAAATAAGACAGGGGTAAGGATATGAATAAGTCGTGCTTGTGCATAACAGATGCTAAAAGACCACAACTCACGTTGGAGTTATGTTCTCACACAACCCTTGAAGAAAGTACAACCTGGGACTTTTCAAACAAGAAATTCAGTCTTTCTTTCTGAACAGAGCAAGCAAATGTTCAAGGCTCTCAGCGCGTTCAATCCAGTATCTCGCTCAGTACCCCAGAAGCATATCTAGTAGACAATTGTAGATCAGGCCTGTACCCTATCGCTCAAGTCTCTCCCTATCTCCTATCATATTCACCTGGGGTACGGTGTCGGTTTCTGGGCCGTAATTGTATCGAGCATGGCCAGGCACTTCCTGATCAGAGAACAAAACAGATGATGATGCAGCTGGTGCAACAGGGGTGCTGCAAGCCTCTCATTTATCTGTAGGGGCAATAGAATCTGGGGCAATCACTTGTACTGATGAAGGAGTCCCTTCCAAACCCGAGACACCTTCTTCTTGCCTTTCTCCTATTACTTGGGCGTCAGAAAAAGGGACAAAACCAGGAACTCGCTCACTTTCCTGGGTCAGGACCTCTTCCTGAGTTCGTTGATCATATGGAAGCGGGAGGGGCAGTTTATTCACATGTGACACAAGGATCCAGTGTCGCTTGCCATTCACCTTCACTGCTGTCCGCTAAGCCAACCGAATTTGGAAGGGTTCAGACCAACGGGGGTCCAGGCTAAATTTTCGATGATAGTTAAGAACCAACACCCACTGTCCTGGCTCCAAGCGATGTCCGGGCTTCAAAACTGCTGAAACCTGTTGATGAATGGAACGGAGATCTTTAGTCAAAACATACTGTCAACATAGGATACTCTATATCACGAAATGTTCTGGGTCTCGGGACGCCCCAAACATTAGCTGGGCACCCAAAGATGACTTCATAGGGAGATGAGCCTGAACGAGAATGTGGGGTAATCGGGGCACGATGATGGAGAACATGGCGGCTAGCAGGAGCGGCTAGTCGGGAGGCTCCGGGAGGCTCAGATACCCGGGTGATGTAGCTGTGCCGATAACTCTGTAAACGTGGAAAAAGAAAGAGACATTTCACACGGTACCGTCTCCTTTTGCTATAGAAGTCTGGTTATGGGATAAAATTGTTACTTTCGGGGACGCAGTGTGTTGCCTCGAGGCGAGGAGCGGCGACTACGGTATTTCCACTTATGCTCTCGGCACCAGGCGGAGGCGGCGGAGGAGGCGGCCTCTCGGCTTTACAGCTTGATGGTCCGATATAGCTGGGGGGGCCAAGCGTGTTTTTGGTATTTTTGGTATTTTTGCTCTGCTAGTCTTTGGAGCTGGAGGGAATACACGGTGAGGGAGCGGCGGAAGCCGCCAAAAGTGACACGCTGCACACGGACTGCCGAAGGTGAGGGGGGAGAACAGTATTAGGTCTGAAGGGGGGTTGCACAGTGGGCCAGAGCAGCGAGTGAGGTTAGGAGAGGACGAAGGGCTGCAACTAGGATATCGTACACAGGGAGAAATTGTGGTTTGAAACAGCAAGGACTATCTTCCTCAGAATGCAGCAGGAAAGCTGCTCCAATCGGCAATAGGAATCTATCAGAGAGTCCTGCTGGAGAAGGGAGTTTAGTGGGAGCTGATCTATCACCTATGTCCAACAGTGAGTTAAAGAGTGATCAAGTTTCCAGATATACTCTTAGAAGTAAAGGGGGGAAACAGGGGGATCAAACAGATACTCTTCCGATCGTATCGGCTAAACATAAGGCCAGAAGTAAGAAGACTGGCATAAAAAACAAATCCAAAGTACAAGAATCAGTCTGTAGAGCTAAACCTCCACCTTCTTTAAAAACATATTTCAAGCCTATTCCCGCTGTCTTAGAGTTAAAGCCCGCACCTCTAGTACCTACCTCAATGGTCCTGACTGCCTTCGATTTTCCAGAGGGCCTTCTTAGCCCTAACAGATATCTTGTACTAAGGGAATTAGATCAAGACTTAGATCAAGTGGATACCTTAAAGATGCAGACCCCAGAGATGTCCAAAAAAGTAAATAGCGCAGAAGCTGATAAGGACGGTATGGCAGGAATTACTGTAAATGATATACCAGCAACTGTGGCTCCAGCAAAAACTTCAGGAGTTATATCTTCAAGGAGTAGTATGTCTGCAGAGGGTGAGGACAAGGATACGGAGCCTACGCTCAACAACCAATCAGTTTTGTTAATTCTTAACTCTTTAAGTCAGGAGATGAAAAACAGTTTCGCGGTTTCACAGAAGAATCAGCAAGAAATAAAATCATTCTGTGAGAAGTTAGAGGAGAAGTTTGACTCTTTGGCGGCAAGAACGACCATACTAGAGGCTATGGTCACTGATTTAAAGTCGTTGGCCTGCCAGCATACGAAGAAAATAGATGATTTAAGGCAGCGTGAACAGGGATACCAGGAGAAAATGGAATCTCTAGAAAATGCGCAGAGAAGGAACAATCTGCGTCTTCTGAAAGTTCCGGAAGGGGCGGAAGTAAGCAATATCAAGGAGTTTGTTGTCAAACTTATCAAGCAGGCCACTGCTGTGGAAGTCTCAGAACAAGACCTACGTAGAGACATTCAAAGAGTCCACAGAGATCCGTTCAGGTTAAGTCCGAATAAAACTAGAACCAGAAAGATTTTAGTTCATTTTCTGACTTACACCTTGGAGGACGAAATCCTTAATAAAGCTTTAAAAAGCACTTCTCTCTCAGCAGAAGGATTCATCTTTCAGATTCGGTCAGATGTTTCTTCTATTACAGCATGTAGACAGTGGGAACTGTGCAAACTACTAGACCCCTTTAGGCAAACGGGTGCCACTGCTCAATTGAAATTTCCTGTAACCCTAAAAGTAATGTACAAGAACAAAATGAAAACCATTAAAAGGGTAGATGAGGCGGAAACATATCTCTAATTGATAACGGAGGATTGTAGAGGCGAGCCAGGTGAGAAAGAGTAGTGAAATTGTTTTGTTTCATTAAATACTAAACACATTGTCTAAATAGACTCATTTTTATTTAGTTCCACTCTTTGTTTACTATTTTTGCTTATTTTGTAGATACAATAGTTATCCGGGTATCTGGGGAGGGAGCCTCAAGGCCATGAGCATGGCCAAGAAGAAGAAGGGGGGTTCTCCAGGGGAGCACTGGGAGGGATCAAGGAAGGGGAGGGGCAGAGTAGGGGTGGGAAGGGCACTGGGTGAGGAGCATGTGGGAAAAAAAACAAAGAAAATTGTCCAAATCGCCAAATCAGAGCACTCATCTGTTTTCATTTATTTAGGAGAATATGTCACAGGCTAATTCAGTTCCGCAGGTATATATCAAGGTTTGAATCTGAATGGTCTGAGAATTAAACCCAGAAGAGAGAGAGTATTTCAATATCTGAAAGATGCGCCTGAACATATCTTTATTTTGCAGGAGATGCATTCCACAGAGCAAGAGTTAAGAGAGTTTTGTAAAAGTAAGAAATGGATTCAGCATGTTATATGTACTTCACAACAAGTTACTACCAAGGGGGTTGCAATACTAATTAAAGCAAATCCTGCCATTATTGTGGAAGAATCAAGGGTCGATAAAAAAGGAAGATGGGTCATAGCAAGAATAAAATATTATTCCCATTTTCTTACACTTGCAGGATACTATGGCCCTAACTTAGATGATTCTCTCCCTCTTAGGGAATTGTTGGTAGAACTTTTAGACTTTAATGATCCTTTAATTCTAGCACAGGATTTTAATTTAGTGTTGAATCCCCAATTGGATAAAACATACAAATTTAAGACTATACATAATCCTAAAACAAGTTCTCTCTTAATAAATGCTATGCATCAGCTAGGTTGGAAGGATGTCTGGTGGAAAAAATGGGGGGAAAAAAGGAGTACACATTCCATAATAAAAAGCTGGGTCACAAATCTAGATTAGATTTTTTCTTAATTGCAGATGAGCTATGTAGTGTTGCTCATGAAGTCAAACATATAGGAGCGCACATTTCAGACCATTCGGCAGTTTTCTTAGTTTTGAAACTCATGGGACCTCCCAGTAACAAAAGATGGACCATGGATAGAAGTATCTTGCTCTAGGGGGATGTAGTAAGAAAACTCCTGGATGAGTCGGAAAGGTTTTTTGAATCAAACTTAGGGTCAGCAGCACTCCCAACTGTATGGGACTCCTATAAAGCATTTTTGAGAGGAATAATCCTTGCTATTCAGTCCTCTAGGCATAGAAAATATAGGGCAATCGTATTGGAGATTGAGACTAAAATCACCAAGCTAGAGTCCGATCTTTTACTTCCGAACTTACCAGCGGAAGTTAATATTCGGAAAGAACTATTAACATGTAAGCTACAATTGGAAGAGATTCTCGACTCTAGACTTAGAAAGCGATGGCAGGCCAGTTCTCTCGCTCACTCGAATATGGCGAAGCTAGCGGGAAGCTTTTAGCCTGGAAAACAAAAAGAGAGAAAAGCAGGAATATGATCAAAGGGGTTCAGTTGGGCAACACGGGAGTAATCTCAGAAAATATCTCTGACATCCAGGAAGCATTTTTTAAATATTTTGACCAGGTATATAAATAAGACTTAGCCTCACATGATAATTTAATTCAATAATGGCCCGAACAATATGCAGTAAGGCAAATCGATGATGAGGCATCTAACAATCTAACTAGAGGAATTGGCTTAAACGAAGTGTTGGGCGTAATAGACTCGGCAAAGAGGGGCAAGGAATTATATAAGTCACTAGCTCCAGTTATTTTGCCTGTTCGTCAGATGCGTTTTTCATCTATTTTTGAGGATGGAGGGGAAATTCCTTCTTCTTGGAAAGAGGCCACGGTTGTTCTTATTCTTAAACCCCTTAAGCCTGCGTCACAGTGTGATTCCTATAGGCCCATCTCACTGCTAAACTTGGATTATAAGTTCCTTGCCAAAATCTTAGCAGAGAGATTAAATGGAGTTGCTGGTAGATTATTACACCCTGACAAAAAGGGCTTTGTAAAGAGGCGGTCCATATAAGATCTCATTCAAGCGCTAGTGGGGGCAATTGATCTTGCATCCCTATATAAACTTCCAATGGCGATCATAACACTTGATGCTACTAAAGCTTTCGATCGCGTTAATTGGGCATATCTGGCAAGAGTTTTAGAAAGATGTAATCTGGGTAGAAACTTTTGTAGATCTATCTCTTCTTTCTACCATTGTCCAACTGCCAGGGTTTTGATTAATGGGGGCCTATCAGAACTTATAAATATTAAAAGAGGCACAAGAAAGTGGTGCCCCCTTTCACCTCTGCCCTTTGACTTATACATAGAGCCGTTGGCTGAGAAAATTAGACAAGATCAGAATATTTCCCCTTTTAAATATAAGAACTGGGAGAAGAAAGTGTCGCTTTATGCAGACGATATGATGATATATACCTCAGACCCTACACAAACAATCCCCATAATTTAAAGCACGGCTGCTCAATTTGGCCAAATATCAGGATATCAGATTAACCAATCTAAGTCTGAATGTATGGTTTGGAACTTAACATCTTCAATTCCGATTTTGAAACACGAGATAAGATACCTGGGGGTTCAAATTACGCAGGACATAGAACATTTAACAGACAGGAATCTGGCTAAAATCGAGAGAGAATCGGCTGAATCTTTGAAGAGCTGGTCACTCATTCCTCTTATTTTAATTGGGCGAGTTAATATTATCAAGATGATGCTCTTGCCCAAATTAATATTTTTATTTCAGAATATCCCCCTCGTCTTCAAGGAAGCCAAGTTAATGTAAATTCAATCTAAATGGAATTCCTTTGTATGGGCTTCTGAGGGTATAAGGATCGCATGGAAAAAGTTGCGAAGGAAGAAGAGTAAAGGAGGGCTGTGTGTTCCAGACTTGAAATTTTATGCTTGGGCGGTATTATTGTAGGCCGGAATAATGCTTTTTGAAAATCCTTACAGGACCGAAACTGGTATAATGTTTGAGACAATGCTTTCAGGAATTCAAGGAGGTTCTCATGGTTTTCTGTGGAAGTTTGGGGATCCACGCTTCTTTAAGAAAGTGCGTCTGAAGATACTTAGGGATATGGCTTACACTTGGGCTACAGTAAGAAGATCATCGAGTATTTCATACTACTCAGCCATGGCGCCTATTTGGGGGTCGCCCGGTTCACCAGAATGGACCAAAGATTCATTAGTTTTACCTCTGTTGAATGCCAATATAAAAAGCTAGGGTCAGTTGCTGCCTGAAGGGGTGTTGTAGTTGGGAGGAGATCTGCAATCTGACTGAGAACAATCTTTCCAAGTTTAAATACCTCCAAATTAAGAGCTGGAGCCAGGCATTTGGATTAGGAATTGGTGTTAAGACTGGCCTGGAGGAACTTCTTCAGGGGGAAAGAAGGAAGATCAAGACATCAACTTTGTACTAGTCCATTCTGGAAGCAGACGATGGTGATTTCATCTTGCCAGCTCAGCTATGGGGAGAACATGTTTTGGACGAGGAGCTGGAGGAGTTATGGCAAGTATCCTTTGACTTACTACAGGCTACAGTATCTCCCGCCAATTTAAAACGCAACCATCTCTTTTCTCTTCACAGAGTATACTGGTCTCCTGCTAGGCTTGCCAAATTTTCTAAAGGCCCGACTCCTTGCTGTCCAAAGTGTAAGCAGGAAAAAGCGGACGACCTTCACATGTTTTTTAGTTGTCTTGTCCTAAGGAATTTTTGGTTTACTGTATTGGAAGGTATGGAGAATCTGTTTAACTTTGATATACAGCTTGGTATATCACTTATATTTTTTGGTATATTTAGCTATTATGAGTCACTCTCTCAAGATATAAATAAGTTGTCTTTATATCTAATTTTATTAGCACGAAGAGAAATATGTAAACTTTGGGTTAAAGACACTGCACCCTCATACCTAGATTGGATTAATGCAATCAAATACACATTGAATTTAGACAGGGCAGACTGGAAGAGAAGGAAATTTTTCTGGATTCCCTGTATTAACTGGCTGGATAGGATGTAATTGTTGTCGTCCAATGATTATGCCTTTTTGCAGTATAAACTACCCCAGGATCAGTTCCAGGGTCCGGGAAGATAGATGAACTGAATTGACTACCGGATTCCGGTATTTTGTGAGTATCTGCAGAAAGTGCATCCAGTAAGATCTTCAGAGGTCATAATTTAATTCAAGGTTGGACACATCTGCTGCATTGCAGATGGTATGGATTTGGGACTCTGAGAATATCTCTTGGCGTATGAGGCCCAAAAAAAAAAAAAGAGAATGTGGGGTAATCGGTATGGACATCAGTGCCAGTGGCAGAGCGTCTGGCCATTTCAGTCCAGTACTTTCGTGAACTTTCGCCAATTTAAGCTTTAATATTCCCTTATACTTCTCGACCAACCCAGCAGACTGGGGGTGTCGAAACGCATGGTATTTCTGTTTAAACTGTAGTCCATTACATATGTGTCTGATAAGGTCTGCATTAAAGTGTTTTCCGTTGTCACTCCAGATCACCCGGGGCAATCCATAGCGTGGGAAGTATTCCTTTAATAAAGCCTTTACCGTTGCTAAAGAAGTATTTTCCTTGGTCGGGTAGGCTTCCACCCATTTGCTGAAGGCGCACACCACAACCAGGACATACTTCAAATTGTTTACATGCTCCAGCTGCATATAATCCATTTGGAGCACTTCAAAAGGCAAAGATGGTGGTGCAAATTTTCCACTCAGAACAGGCTCCCTTCCCCCAGGATTTTGTCGTAAGCAAACCATGCAATATTGCACCAAATGAGCAGTGGTCTTTGGAATATTGGGATTGTACCATACATGATCTAATAATGCACAGATACCTTTGCCCCAATATGAGCTGAACCATGTGCCATTGTCACCACCGCATTCACTAATGCATTAGGCAACAACCACCCCTGTTTCTCTGTTAGATCAATCCAACGATCATTTGCATCCAATTTTCCCACTTCCTTTTTCCAATGAGCCAAGTCAACAGGAGTAGCTTCTTTCTGTATTTCTCGGACACTCTCCATGGTGTTATCAAACATCTCTGTTTCCACCACCCACCTAGCAGAGCTAGTCACAAACATTGAGGTAAATTTGGATTTCGCTGTTTCCTTAGCTACTTGATCAGCAAAAGCATTACCTTCACCCACGCATCAACCACTGCCTTATGTGCACAGCATTTAACTACTGCCACCATCTCGGGTAACGTCAATGCTGTCAGTAATCGCAAAATCAAGGGGCCGTGTTGTATTCGCTGACCATGGGAAGTAAGAAAACCTCTCTCAACCCACAGTCGGCCAAAACTATGAGCCACCCCGAAGGCGTATTGGCTGTCAGTGTAAATGTTTACTCTCAGTCCTTCACTCAACTCACAAGCCTGAAGCAATGCCACTAACTCAGCTGCCTGTGCCGATTGATAGGGTACTCAAGCAGACTCAACTACAGTGTGTAGAGTAGTTATCGCATATGCAGTAGTTGTCATACCATCTGGTAATTTGAAACAAGAGCCATCGACATACAACTCCCCTTGAGGGTCAGATAGAGGAGTGTCTGTCAGGTCTACCCGTCCCTTTGTCTCTTTCTCCATCCGAAATATACAATCATGAACATCATTGTTCTTTTCGTTCGAAGGGAGGGGTAGTAACGTAGCAGGGTTCAGAGTGGCATATCATTTAATCGTAATGTGGGGAGCAAACAAAGTAAATTCGTAACCTGTAAGACGCGCACTCGTAAGGTGATGGGTCTTCGTTTTGTTCAATAATGTATCCACAGTGTGCGGTACCATCACTGTGAGGTCAGTGTTCAGAACGAGCCCTTCCGACTGTCGAATGGCCACTGTGACTGCAGCAGTAGCCCTTAAACAGCGAGGGAGTGCTCTGGCGACGTTATCCAACACAGCCGAGAAATAGGCACAAGGTCTCTGCTTACCACCAAATCCTTGTGTTAACACAGAAACCGAGCAACCGTCCACCTCGTGTACATAAAGCACAAAAGGTTTCTGGTAATCAGGAGTACCAAGAACAGGTGCGGAGCAAAGAGCAGTTTTTAAAGAATCAAAAGCATTTTGACAATCATCATTCCAGGGTAAAGGTTCATGCACATCTTTAGTGGTTAAGTACAGGAGAGGTATAGTGAGAAGAGAAAAGTTAGGGATCCATTGGCGACAGTAAGAAGTTATGCCGAGAAATGCACGAACATTACGTTGAGTATGAGGCACAGACATATTAGAAATGGTAGTCACACTCTCAGGGGTTAGTCTCCTCCCCTCTTTCGACAGTAGATGACCTAGGTAGGTCACCTGTCGACAATATTGGAATTTAGAAAGGGAGACTTTATTGCCATTAGCAGCCAAATGAGATAATAATTTAACGGTGGCTTCCTTACAACCTTCCTCAGTATCCGAGGCCACCAATAGATCATCAACATATTGCAAAAGTACATTACCGGGGGGCAAGACCAAATCATCCAACAATGTTTTCAAAGTTGACTATAAATACTAGGACTCTCCGTTTACCCCTGGGGAGCGCGACAAAATCTGAAGCTGCGACCAGATAATGAGAAGCCGAAAATATGACGGCTATCGGGGTGGATTGGAATGCTGAACAAAGCATTCTTCAAATCGATCATGGAAAAATATTTTGCAGTGGGAGGAATCATAGTGAGAAGTGATGTCTGAAACCACAGGGTATTGGGGCACCACTATTTTATTAATTTCTCGCAAATCAATCACAAAACTATAAGTATCAACATGGTCAGAGTCACTGCCAACCGGAGCCTTTTTCAAAATCGGTGGAATGGGGCTGTTGCATATATTAGCAGCCATCTCCTCCACTACGCCCTTTTTTGATGAAATTTTGTATAATGGAGAGCAAAGCTTTCTCACCGGCCGGAGAGATCTTATACTGAGGTATGCGCGGTAGTCGAGCGTTGTGCTTCAAGGTGATAGAAACGGGTGGAATCTTTAATAATCCTACATCGATGTCTCCCGTGGCCCTCAGTGTGACTGGGATAGCAGCAAACTCAGGAGGGAGGGGTTCATTTTTAGCAAACACTGCAAAGTGTGCTTGCCAGGGGAATTAATAGTCAAATAAACACCATCTGTCGAACAATGAATTTTAGCATGTAATTTCTTCAACAAATCCAAGCCCAATAGGTTTTCACCACAATGGACGGTCAAAAGAAACGGGGAGTCTACCGTAACTGGACCAATCGTAAAGGGAATAGGTTTGGAGATGGGGCTCACCACCGGAATTTCTGAGAATCCCACTGAAACATTAGTTTGCACAGACAGAGCAGCCCCTGGGACCGGTGAACGAGAAATAGAACTATTCATCGCACCCGTATCAACTAAGAATTTTTCAGATGTCCCCATCAAATGCGCCTTTACATAAGGACCTTGCTGATCAACGGGTACTGACACCTGGCCCCCACTCTGTCCTTGGCTGTCCTATGTATAGTCAGGTATAGAGTCAAAATATCGAGTTTGTAATATCGACTAGACATATTATCGAGTAAAAAATATAGAATGGACATAATATCGACTAGACATAATATAGACAACAAAAATATCGACTAGAAAATTTTAATATCGAATAGAATGGACATAATATCGAATCAAAAATATAGAATGGACATAATATTGACTAGACATAATATAGACAACAAAAATATCGAATTTAAGGTAAGTTAATATTATTTATTATTTTTTGTGTAATATAATTCAGTAGCGGGTTGTGGGTTTATAGGGGAATAGGGTGGGAAGTAATTTAATTATAATTAATTAAATATGTTAATTTATTTATTGGTATTTATTTAGAAATAATTGTTAATTAATTATTAATTGGTAAATAATTAAAATATAATTGGTAATTAATTATAATTGATTAATTGATTAATATGTTAATTTTAGTAATTTATTTTCTGTAGCGGGTTGTGGGTTTATAGGGGAATAGGGTGGGAAGTAATTTAATTATAATTAAATAATATGTTAATTTATTTATTGTTATTTATTTAGAATTAATTGTTAATTAATTATTTATTGGTAATTAATTAAAATATAATTGGTAATTAATTTTAATTGATAAATATGTTAATTTTAGTAATTTATTTTCTGCAGCGGGTTGTGGGTTTATAGGGGAATAGGGTGGGAAGTAATTTAATTATAATTAATTAAATATGTTAATTTATTTATTGTTATTTATTTAGAATTAATTGTTAATTAATTGGTAATTGGTAATTAATTAAAATATAATTGGTAAATAATTTTAATTGATTAATTGATAAATATGGTAATTTTAGTAATTTATTTTCTGTAGCAGGTTGTGGGTTTATAGGGGAATAGGGTGGGAAGTAATTTAATTGTAAGCAATTATATTTATTACATTTTGTTTGTGTCTAATTTTTTGTTATTTTTATATTTTAAATTAATTTATTGGTAATTGGTAAACAATTAGTATTAGTAGGTAATTTTTATAATTAGTTAATTTATATTTGTAATTTTAATTGATTAATTATTATATTTTATAAAATTTTAAAATAATGTAATTATTTTGTAATTGAAATTAATCTTTATGTAATTTATGTTTTTATATGAAGTATTTACTTTCCCTACTATTGCACTCACTGGAGTGGGAATAGTAATTTTTATCCCTACGCTTTCCAACGCTTTCCCTACTGTTGCACTCACTGGAGTGGGAATAGTAATTTTTACCCCTACGGTATCCAACGTTTTCCCTACTGTTGCACTCTCTGGAGTTGGAATAGTAATTTTTACCCCTACGCTATCCAACGGTTTCCCTACTGTTGCACTCTCTCTGGAGTTGGAATAGTAATTTTTATCCCTAAGCTATCCAACGCTTTCCCTACTGTTGCACTCTCTGGAGTAGGAATAGTAATTTTTACCCCTACGCTATCCAATGCTTTCCCTACTGTTGCACTCTCTGGAGTGGGAATAGTAATTTTTACCCCTACGCTATCCAATGCTTTCCCTACTGTTGCTCTCTCTGGAGTGGTAATAGTACTTTTTACCCTCTCACTATCCAACGCTTTCCCTACTGTTGCACTCTCTGGAGTTGGAATAGTAATTTTTACCCCTACGCTATCCAACGCTTTCCCTACTGTTGCACTCACTGGAGTGGGAATAGTAATTTTTACCCATACGCTATCCAACGCTTTCCCTACTGTAGCGCTCACTGGAGTGGGAATAGTAATTTTTAACCTTACGCTATCCAACGCTTTCCCTACTGTTGCGCTCTCTGGAGTGTTAATAGTAAATTTAACCCTCTCGCTATCCTACGGAAAAAATATTGTATATGTTTTGTTACTAATATGTATATAGCCGAGATACATACTCAGTACTGCAAGGGGCAAGGGGCGCAGACATTTCCAAATTCAACCAACTGAGCAGACCAAGGCAAGATCATCCAACTGAAGACTGAATCCAAAGCAGGGACCGTAACACCCGATATCGCACAGTAAAAGTCCTTTCCTGGAACATCGCCGGTGCCAAAGAAATCCTGAATAACAATAGGAAAATGGACACATGGAATAGCTATGATATCATCGCCCTGCAGGAAACATGGCTAATAGAGCCAATTGATGTTCCGGGAAGAATCAGTTTTCACGTCAGTGCAATTCGCACTCAGCGCCATGGTCGAGCAAAGGGGGGCCTGTCGGTGTATATAAGCACGGCATTAAACGTCAAGGCCTCCCAACTGGCACCCTCCAAGGCAGATATGCAAATAATTAAATTTGAGAGGGTGTCCCAGGCTGGTGTTGGCACCATTATATTAATCAACATATACGCCCATCCAAAAATGAATGTAAAAAAAGAATTATTTCACGCCATTAACAAAGTAATATCAGGTTTCCGCCTCGAACATCCAGAATGGGAGATAATTCTGACGGGCGATTTCAACTCAAACCTTATACAGCCCCCAGAAGACGAAGACAATATCATGGCTGCCAATGAATTCTGGGCAGTGGAAACACAGGAGATTCCCCCAGCCCAAAAATCTGACCTAGTGGGAAAACAGTTTATGTGGGCCCTGGAAAATCAGGGGCTGCGCGTATTAAATGGAAGAATTAAACAGGATAAACCCCCCTTAACTACCTACATAGGCCCGAGTGCAAACACAATTCTGGACTATACCATCGTCTCGCTCCCTCTGCTGTGTTTAGTCAAAAGCTTCCAAATCCAATGTACAGTGGATAGTGACCCTTCAATGCAACACATTGAGATTAATTTGGCACCTTTTAAACATCTAAAAGCACAATCGACAGCTGGGGAAATAACAACGATCAACCTGAAGCGTATAAGGTGGACAACTAATTCACTACCACAAGTAGCCAAAGATGCCAAACACCTACTTCAAACCACAACCAAGGGAAGTGAACTGTGTGCAGAAGCATGGACCTCTTTTTTGAATAAGCTACCAAAAACTAGAGTCAATTTGAGCAATAAATCCAACCTAAAGAAAGGGGGTCCGTTTAGCACGACCATACTATCCTTAAGAAGGCGCCTGCGGAAGTGTATGAGGCAAACAAAGGGCCACAATTCAAACTCTTACGTCTGGCAAACAGTACGATCAATCAGGAAACAATATAAAAAACTACTTTGGATTGAAAAAAGAACTCAATACACAGAATTCTGGACTAAGTTATTATACAACGCAAAAAAATCAGACTCAAGAGCATTTTGGGCACAGGTAAATTCATTAAATAGATCTGGACAAACAATAAGCATGACCTGTGTCACGGAAAAAGCATGGATTCAACATTTACTGGACATCTTCTCAGTTAACCCATCGGTGCCACCCACAACAAAATCCAATAACACACTAAAAACACTGGAACCAAGGACTCCAGCAGCGACAAAATTTAAGAACCTGAATGTTGATCAACCGTGTGGAAATCAGACATCCAGTACAGATGCGGAATTTGAAACCTTGAAAATAATTAAGAGAAGCAGGAAAGACTGTGCTCCAGGACCAAATGGTGTCACCCAGGCAATCTACAAGGAGGACCCTGAATTTTGGGTAGGCAAGTTAAACACCTTATTTAGATCAATAAATAACACGAGTCGTCTCCCAGAAAGCTGGAGAGGGGCGATCATAAATCCGATCTATAAAGGAGGAGACCGTAAAAATCCATCCAATTATCGTCTTATAGCACTTATCGATGCCGAAGCTAAATACTATGCATCTTTGGTGCTAATTGACCTTCTAAAATGGTCTGAGGATAACAAGAAAATTCCGGTAAACCAGACTGGGTTTCGTAGGGGTACAGGCACTATGGCTAATGCCATGGCACTGAGTTTAATTGCTGAAAAGAGTATACAAAACCACCAAGCATTGTACTCCTGTTTTGTTGATTTCAAGGCGGCGTTTGACCGTGTCAGCCGTCAATTATTATGGTGCAAACTAAAGC